>NC_060240.1:22758966-23391963 GCF_021155785.1 Neodiprion fabricii
TAAACGTTATTGTTATTATTATTATTATATCGTTCCATATTATATGTATAAAGATATTGCCGCCCCCCGAACCTACCCGAACTTGGCCGAAGTTACCCGAACCTATCCGGAAATACCCGAACCTAACCTAACCTAGACTGACCCCAACTTAGCCGAAGTTACCCGAATTTGCCTGAATCTATCCGGAAATACCCGAACCTAACATAACCCAGCCTAATTCGACGTGAAAATGAGGGATAGCGCGTGAAGCGCGCAGGGTGGTGAACCCCCCCTCTTATGTATATATTGCAACGTACCGGTTACCCGAGCATACACGTAATCGAATATACGCATGATCGAGAAACATAGAAGAACCAAGTTAACGTGAGCGGGATAATCTCTACGTCTACGACGAGGCGACAACACCGAGGGATTAAACCGACTATACCTATAAGGACCACGCTGAGCAGTAATAATCTCACCAGATAGTTTCGACGAAGCAGACGAGGCAAAACGCCCGCCTGACTCGAGAGAGGATAGTAAATTCAAATAAATCCAAACTAATATTGGCTATTAAATTTAAAAATTCAGATGAAAGATAGATTCGAGTTAAAGCGACAATTTTAATCAAATTTGAAAAAAAAAACGTGATTTCGAAAGCGAAATTCAAACGATAAAATGAAAAGCAATGAAATAGGGAACGATATTCAAACTGATGAAAGCTAATTAAATTCAATGAATTAGGAAAAAGGAAAAAGGAGGCGATAGCACAGTAATAAAGACAGCTTGGCGGTTAATAGGCCAGGCGGCAGGGCGATAAAATCGTTCAAAACCGTAAAAAAATGTTGGCAAAGCTTTTATTGTTTTAAATGGTTTACTAGGGTGTGATTATCAAGAATCTAGGTTTTCCCCACACCCTTAAGGCCCGCGTCGATCTCCGTGAGGCTACAAAGGTACACATTTTTGATTTTTCGATAATACCTCGTTTTCTCTTTATCGTACGGCCAAAATGGTCCTATATGAAATTAAAGGTGACAAAATTCTGTACAAAATAGTCACCAGTCCGAGAGAAGAGTGAAATTCGGTAAGAAAAAATTGATATTTACTGCATTTGTCAAAACTCGCACAACTTCGCGCGGCTACTACTCCGAAACTATAAGTCCCATGAAAAAATAACACCGAACTATTTTGTACAGAATTTTGTCACCTTTAATTTCATATAGGACTATTTTGGCCGTACGATAAAGAGGAAACGGGATATTACCGAAAAACCAAAAATATGTACCTTTGTAGCGTCACGGAGATCGACGCGGGCCTTAAGGGTGTGGGGAAAACCTAGATTCTTGATAATCACACCCTGATAAACCATTTAAAACAATAAAAGCTTTGCCAACATTTTTTTACGGTTTACATTATTTGCCGCCTGGCCTGTAAGATTATACATATATATTATATATTGTATATTTCGTGACGTCACAAGCGGAGAAATTTCCGCGTTAAAGTGTGCGAAAACGGGGGTACGAATCTTGACGGAAAATTTTTAATTCGTAGCTTGAATAAAAGTGTACATCCCTAACTCAATCGTTAGCATAGATCGTGACAATGTTCATTATGAATAACGATGAATAAATAAAATTACGTCACATCAAACATGGACGATTGGAATGACCGATTTGTTACATATTCATCGCTTCTACGATGTCAAAATTTATTTCACTACCGAAAGGGAGTTAGGGACGTATAAAAGCATACACGTAATCCGGAAAAACCTGTTCCATCAGTTAGCTTTTTATAAATATGGCACGCTTCAACGAAGAAATTCTCAGGTGATATTTAGGTAAATTTTCTGGCACAACACGACACCAAGAGATTTCATTGCCTTATTCCTTTAGATCGGACCAGTCAAATCACTTAGTGTCGAATCACTTCATTCGACGTTGAACGTCCAGAAGCGCTGTAGTTTTTATGACGTCACGAAATATAATATGACAAGCCTGTTTAGCGGCACCTTAAATTGACTTCTCTAATCGTGTCATGTCTTCATAAATTCTAGCTGCACGGGTTATAGAGTCGATGGACAGATCCTTTGAGCCTTGTGATGACTTCTACAGATTCGCCTGCGGTGGTTGGACTAAAAACAATCCCATACCGCAGAGTCAAACTTCGTGGGATCAACTGAGTTTATTGAGAGAAGAGCTCATGAGAAACCTCAGAGTTTTGCTTGAGGAAGATAACTCTCCAAATGACCTGAGGCCGGTAAAATTAGCCCGGGCACTCTACAGAACTTGCATGGACACAGGTCAGTAGTGACGATAGACATATTATTCTTATTCTTAATTAGTCCAGTCCATATGTACAGGCATTCGACCAGCTTCTATTTAGGCATGACGTAAATTTAGCAATTTTTTTAAAAATTATTTGGATGTCCGGCATTACAATCTAAAATTTTCGAACATAGCTAAGTTTGGGTTGGGAAGAAAAAAATTATTTCAAATTGATAACGTCCCGTTTTTATGCTACTTTTTCCACTTCTACACAAAAATCACGTGGTATTGTTAGTTTAATTGTAATTGGTGAAAAATCTAAACGAACCAGAGTTTGGTTTATTTCATTTGACTCTGTGAATTAATAAGAAAAGTGAAAACGGAACATGTTATAGTTATAACTAATACGGTTCGAAACGGAATTTTTTAATAAATGTGTTGTTAATATAATCGAGAAAAAATTGAAATTAACTAATAATACCTTCGCCATAATGATATGACGTCGTATACATCCACTTCCGTAGCGTTTTCAAGGTAACACGATAGTTGATGTAATGAGAAACTCTTATTTGCGGCAGTATCATTGAATTGATGAGCAAAAATCACGCCAGATTGAAAAAAAAGACATTTTACGATGCTTCTTAATGGATATTAATTAAAATGTAAAACCAGGTAATATCTTCTGTTCTAATAAAAATATTCGCACGTTCTTTTTTCAATAAAAATGCATTTCGAAAAGGTCGTTCAGAATCTTGAAGGACCTTTCCAGAAACTAAAAAATTGGCCAAATTATTTTTATTCGTTTATAATTCAAAAATACTACTTCTCCAAATAACGTGTTTTTGCAATAAAAATCAATTTTTTTTTGGTAAGTTTGGAAAGTAGGCACCTAAAACTGTAAACACGATTTTTCTCAACCTATCAGACCTCGCACTAGGAATGAGCAATATACATCACTGTTTTTTTTTGCGGGAACATCGATGTTTTTTAAGTCGATACATCGATAGTCGATGGAAAATATTGAACTATCGATACCGTCAAGTTGGGAGTAAATTAAATTACTGTGCAACATCTGTCGGTAACTTATCTATAAAAAGTAAATACACATTACTTAGTTTGATAATGAATCTTTATTTTCTACTATATATCTCAATATTAATCAGAATATTCAATTAATTTAATTTTAACTCGCTCAATTTATATTAAATTCTCATATCTTATACTTATTTTTAACAGTGCTGATAGTTCGAAATTCCAAATTTTCGCGCCCATCTTTCTTTTTAAAATTGTAGCGGGAATTTTCATAATCTTCGAGTTTGTTCTCACCATCGATATTAACAATCGATGTTTCGACGTTTTCAGAAGAACATTGATACTTCGATGATACGGAATTGAAACAATCGATAATACGATGTCGATATTTTTTACTAACATCGCCCATACCTATATCCCTACCTTGCACCCAAAAGAATACAGGAAGGACGGATTTTCGGTGGTTGCTTGTTATTTTTAACGTCATTTAGTACTTCTACTCTTACCGACAGAGCAAACTCACCCTTTTGCTTCCCATATTAAATAAACAAACGAACGGAACGGTTCAAATTTGGACGGTGCGTCGCTTTTTAGTAGCAGCTCTCAGGAAAGTTACTAATATCCTGAAAATCGTCAAATAATGTGTAGTTTTTTGACACGTGTTACTATTCTCACTTTTCCCGTATTTCAGGGACCAAAAAATTCTTAGACGAGCGTTCTTGGTATACTTGGTTGGCCGTGCACTCAGCTGATAGCGAGAGCATTTTTTATTTATGAAATCATTATAATTCCTAGTTCTCGTCTAGCGACCTCAATATTGCATGACAACAGTCTCACTATGGCTCATTTTACTCTTCATTCTTTCCGGAATTGCGCAAAGTATCTAAGCTACACACTTTTTCGCCCCTGAAATGCGGGAAATGTGGGAATAGTAACACGTGTCAAAAAACTACACATTTTTCTGACGATTTTCGGGATATGAGTAACGTTCCTGAATTCCGCTACAAAATAACGACGCTCCGTCGAAACTTGAACCTTTCCGTTCGTTTGTTTATTTAATATGGGAAGCAAAAGGGTGAGTTTGCTCTGTCGGTAAGAGTAGGAGTACTAAATGACGTTAAAAATAACAAGCAACCACCGAAAATCCGTCCTTCCTGTATTCTTTTGGGTGCAAGGTAGGGATATAGGTACGGGCGATGTTAGTAAAAAATATCGACATCGTATTATCGATTGTTTCAATTCCGTATCATCGAAGTATCAATGTTCTTCTGAAAACATCGAAACATCGATTGTTAATATCGATGGTGAGAACATCCGTTCATTTGTTTATAAAATATAAGAAGAAAAAGGGTGAATTTACTCGGTCGGTAAAGGTAAGAGTACTACATGACCTTAAATCCTACGCGGCGTGAATTGGTAGCGGCTACATTGAAATCGTGTAGCAAGGCAACATCAAATGTGCTCTTTGGAGCTATGTGAGCTAACCATGATGTGCCCAATAAAAATAAAATATTAGGAAATAATTAAGTTGTGACGGTGAATGGGTATTCTACAAACCTTAAAATTTTAGGAAATAAAGTTTTGCGCAATCTTGACGATGTATCAGGTGTAGAGAATTATGAAATAATGACTGAACAGGCGCAAATGAAATTGATCAAGATAAATCGGTCCAAAAAGATGTCTCTTCAATGTACAAAGAAACAAAATAAAAACCAATGGATTTAGACGGTAAGATCCGAAATATCAACATTTTTTCAGACATCATGCTATCCCGCCGTTTTACATGAAAATACCGTATCGACGTATCATATACTTAATTTCAATAGATTTGACTCTCTTTTCTTATGACTGAATTATCCACTACTAACCGAGTTTAAAATTTTACGTAGCTTTCAACTGAAGAGTGCCTGCTATAAAATCAATACTTACAGGTTCCATGGCCGAATACAATGCCTAAACTAAGAACTTATTTTAAAATATATTCATCTTGGCAAAAGTATTTGACAGAAAATTTTTACAGAATTCATTTGCCAATAGAATGAGCTATATTCACTAAAATTAGACCAAGTATTCGAATTGTTGGTATTAACGAGAGGTGCAATCGAAGCCATCTCAGATTATTGATCCATGAACCACTTTTTTTTTAATCGTAGCTTTCTATTTTTTCTAAATTGAGCGGATACATTTCTAATACAAAACTTATCAATATATGATTATCTTACATTAGTTATTGATAAGAAACCTCTCCTCAGTACCTACTTGTTACGGGAAACCAGAAATCTTTGAAAAACCCGAAATGTGGGTTACCCAACTTATCTAATATTTATAATGTTGGACAAATACTACATACTAACTGCAAATAGTAAATAGTATATCCAAATAACATCAATATTTCCAGTAAAAAGGTATATCACCTTTTATCGGGGGATCCGGGAATCTCGAATATTTCGAACAAACTGATAATTTTGGGAACCCTGATGTATTCGGAAATCCCAACATTTTTATGAATCCCGATGTTTTCGGGAATCCCGATATTTTCGTAAACCGCAAATTTTTCATCAGGCTGAAGTGAGTAACGATATTATAATGATAAACGTTCCGAAAAATCGTTATTTCACAATTTCAAGAATGTCTGAAATTCAGTAAATCATAATGAGGCAAAACGTATTCGTATTTTGAAAACTTAACTACTTCAAAGTCACTATAAATTTGCAAAATAGTAATTTTCTCCCCAATCTTTCGTCACGTTAGCGTTACTAACTTCAGCCTCAGTTTTCAGGAATCCCGAACATCTCGGGAACCCGACCGAAACTAATAGATATTTCCTGACCCGATCGGACCCAAAGAATTCTGGTACGCACACAGCCCTGATAATTGTCGATATCAAATATTGATCTTAAACTTCTCTTTCTTAATTTTCTAGTTTTCACAGTTTTTTGACTGTACTGAACACCTGATAGTGTCATAAGAATGGTATTGAAAGCAAAAATACAAATATACAAGTCTAGGGTTATATATATATATGTGTGTGTGTGTGTGTATGTATGTAGGTGTCATTTTCGTATCCACGCTACTATTAACAAGTGTCAATCGGGTTATGGCATTGTAGACATATGTATATTCCATTTCTGTTCGTAGAAAGCGTTGAAGAACTGGGCCTCGAACCAATATTTGACGTTCTATCTCGATTGGGCTTACCCAGAGAACCACCCCTGGGAAATGACATCGAACCTCTGAATTTAGCCAATTTATCCGGAGTTGTCCAGAGAGTACTGGGGCTCAATCTCTTTGTAAATTTCTACATAAACGAGGATGTCAGAGACACGACAAGAAACCGAATGACGGTAATACACGGAATACTGATAATTCATGAATATACAGAATACCCTCGGAATAGGGCCGCTCGTTTAACTTCGAAACAGGGCTGCGTATTCCTAACCAGACGTAATTGATTAAACACCCGTAAACAGAAACATATAGGGGGGAAGCGCTCAAGCGAGGATTAGGTGAAGCGGCCTTATTTAGAGGGACCCTATTCGGAGGGAATACCGTACCTATATAAGTCGTCGTTACAACTACCCATGAGAACTTATAGTACGATAATTGATTTCGGCATCATTTATTATTCTATAATTTTTTCCCCATGTGAAGCTTGATATACGTGCTTAACCCTTTAATTCATGCTGGGATGCCCAGCGTCCCACCTTTTTTTGCAACGTTTTATTAAATTACTTTTTTGGTAATAGCTTCAGAGTTTTGTAGTTCCATATGGTCTCTAAAATATTTATAAGTTTAAAAAAAAATATTAAATTTATTTATTGCAAAAATAGCATGTGTAAACAAATGATAAAAATTCGTACTTTTCCACAAAACAGCATTTTCGGTTAATCTACCATGAAAATCCGAATGCCAATTTTTACACAAACTTAATACTCGTAAAAAAAATTTCTTATTGATGTTTTACTTTGTCCGGCATATTGGATCCGCCATCTTGAAGTTTTGAATATCGAGTTCAGATTCGTAATTAGCGACCCTAAAGCCCATGTATGCAAAATTTAAAGTAAACCGCACGTAAGGAAAAATGTATACACGAAAGGCTTAAAGGCCAAATACTTTCGAAATGTTAATTGAGAATAAAATTCATGTGTTTTGTATTTTTTAACAAAGATGGAACAGGTTTCCCCTGGCTTTAGCGAAAGATATCTTTTGGAGCCTTCACGTTTCCAATCGGAGTTGAAGGAATATAGAAAGTATGTAACATCGATGATGGAGTTGGCTGGCGCTGGCAACAAGAGTGCTGCATTTGCTAACGAACTGATAGGATTCAGTACTGAAATTGCGAAGGTGAAAGTCGTTGATTTCAATATAATTCTTATTCAATCACTCCAAACCATTCTTTAATTTAAAAATCGGTTTATTGCAACGTTCCGCGGGTCATTGAACTCCCGCGGTCATCTATGCGGAAAACAATAGTCATTGACTAGGAATTGTAAGGTTAAAAAAACTGAGCGCAAGATATTCTGCTGGTAGCCGTATTTAATCTTACTAAACTGTCCTCTGTATCAATAAATCACATAATACCCAAACAAAAATTTACTGTACATGCAATTTTACTATTTATTATTGATCGATGAACTCCAAGTTAATCCTAACTTACATAATAGATATAATAATTTTTATTAATAATACTGATGGTCAACTTCCGTTGATAATCTTCAAACTCTTTTTCATATCCCTATGTTCTGCTAATTATATTACAAAAATCAAAACTGACTTCTATGATACTACAAATGGATAAATATCGTAAAACCAAAAAGACAATCCATGTGTATATCATTAGTCATTTGCTTCCCGAAACCCGTCAACACGTTCTTTTTTCAACTTTCAATTTTCAACTTTCTGAGATGTATTTTGTAATTTTCGGAAATAATACAAGCTCATTGCTAACAAAATGTGTGTCTTATCATTCTACCAGATTGTGACAACACCAGAACAAAGGAGAAGCGTAAATCACTTATTTCACGATATTACTGTCACCGAACTGCAGCGTCTGACGGATCTGTATGCTCAGCAGGTATGAATGTATACTTTGTAGTATGTAGTATTTTCTTTGATAAAGTTGGTTATATTTTTCCTTCTATTTGAGGGGGGGGGGGGGTAATCACAATTACGATTACAAGTATATCAAGTTGATACTACTTCATAACAGAGCATGGCGAATAGATTGCTAAGGATGAAAAATTATACGGATTACAAAGTGATTACACAGGGTAAGAGGATTACAAAAAGAGTGCTAGAATTACAACGTAAATACGTAGATTACAAAGATTATAGCGATTACAAAAATATCTCAACGATTACGACGATTAGAAAAATTATATGATATTGCAAGGGATAATGATATTGATTGATGATAATAACAATGATTACGTAACGACTACGAGGCATACGGTACGACAGATTACAACAGTGATTAACCTTTCGCTTCTGCTGAAATGTATAATGCAGCCATGTGACAGAAAATTTCATAAAAATTGCCTGCAAACACGAATCTCCCCAGCCTGACTGTCTATTATTAATATTAAAATAAAGGAATAATTATACCTACAACGGTTTCAGTGGAATTGGACAACGTACTTGGGTGCTGTTTTCAATAATACAAATGTTACAATAAACAATGACGTGGACCGGATCATTGTCATGGATTTGGAGTACCTTCGAAAGCTGCCAGGCTTATTGGCAAATATACCCCCAGCAACTTTAGGTGACATTGTAATTTTTTTATACGTTGTTAGATGATTCGTACACTATTTGGATTAGAATAAATGGATATGATGCTCGTGAAAAATTTTCATAAAGAAAAATTCTGCATACGGTATATATTGCAATTGGCGATAATCTCACGACATTACAAATTTTAAATGTTCAAAGAGTTTTGGTACGTTTCGCTAACTCCCTATGTCTCTTACTGACAATGAGTTTCAACTTGCTCCTTGATGTTGGAATATCTTTTCAGCAAGGTACGCATGGTGGGGTGTGTATTCAACAGTTGCGCCACTGACGCTACAAAAATTCCGTGATCTTGGATTCGAATTTTCTCAAAAACTGTTTGGACTGAAGGAGAAGACTGCAAGATGGAAAGGGTGTACTGGAAACGTGAATTCTAATTTTGGAATGGCCCTCAGTTACTTATATATACAACGACATTTCAACGAACACTCCAGAGAGAAGGTATTATCATAGATTTTCGATTTCTCATTCACTTCACATTTTTGCTAAACGGAATCATCTTTTTTTATTCCTAGACAACAAACACGAAATAAGTAGTTCAAGTTCACTGTAAAATCTAGTCATTTTTATGAATTTATCTGAAGCCAATTTCTCGATGCCGTATTTGTGGGGGTGTCGATTATGATTTGACTATTTAAAGCTGGCATAAAATCAACAAAAATAAATTTCGTAAAAAGTTGGTAAAATGCTGACTGTCAGTTTCCTGAGGCCATGGTATAGTAATTACCAATAAGCCGATACAGCCAATACTGTGTCCACGAATGTCTTCGAAAATGTCGCTATAAAAAGACAGTTAACAAAGAAAAAGATTGCAATATAGTACGTGTCATTGCACTATTCATGAGAGGACCAACAACATCTCCTCAATATTAAAATTGGAAAGTTTCCCGTCACTGCTTTTTAATTACGGCATTAATTGCGAGATCGTTACTTCTGTGCTATTGACTCTGTAGTTGACGATGTAGCGGGCAATTGTGGACTTATGGTTGATCTGATACGTATACGTACTCCGCTATTAGCTTCATATAGCCCTTT
Source organism: Neodiprion fabricii (assembly GCF_021155785.1). Classification (NCBI taxonomy): domain Eukaryota; kingdom Metazoa; phylum Arthropoda; class Insecta; order Hymenoptera; family Diprionidae; genus Neodiprion; species Neodiprion fabricii. The sequence continues at coordinate 22,769,067 of NC_060240.1, forward strand.
TTATCCATGTCTTGAAATTAGTTGGCTTGATATTTTACCGCTAATAATTCAAATATTAGTAAACTGTATGCTACTTGGGTTGTAAGGAATGTTGCAAGTTTTTAAGTACATTTTTAAATTGATTATATATTCAGCTACAAATTACTTTGATAATGTGTAATTTTAAAAATTTCAATCACCAATTACTTTCGCAATGTAAAATTGAAGATAATTCAATTACTTCCATAACAAATTATTGAAACGAGTTCGATTAAGTATTGCTGTGATCATTTGTGAAAAATGAATCGAAAGTTCATTTTTTACTGCTCGGATTATTCATAAATTGAACGATAAATTTGATTTCACGCACTGATTCAGTATTATTATTCTGCATTTAAATAATTACCAGAATCCTAACCTAACCCAAATAACGCAATGTGTTTATTTCACAAGTGAGTTATATATATTACTATTTCAAAGCGCTTCGATAGATTTCGAAAATGGTTGGTGCTGAAAGATGTACTGGCTATACATCCTCAACCGAAAGTGTGTCTTGTCGACAATATTGAATACTTTATGATGAAATAAAAGTCGGAAAAATCAACCACAATAAAGACAATAAGAAAATTAAATTCGAATAATAATAATACCCAAAAGTTATAAATAAATTGTTTAAACAAAACATTGTTCAACAAATTTTTCGTGAATTTTTTATTCTGCCATGTGAAATAAAATTGAGAATTTTTTTGAACACACATGAAGATTCAAAGAATTTCCTCATTATTTTGAAATTTCCATTTTCAAAAATTTTAAATTTTGAAAAATGGAGGAAAAATCGTGAATTTTGGATACGTTTTCGTAAAAAATTGTACATTACAATTAATAAGTTTCCGGGGCATTGAACGAATAGGGTCGCAAGTACAGCCTTTACAAATTTTCGAAAACAGAAATTTCAAAAGAATGAGAAGATTCTTTAAAAAATCATCCGCATTCAGAAAAATCAACGAATTCATTTCACTTGACAAAAAAAAACTGCCTAAAAATTTGTTAAACGACGTTCTGTTTAAATAATTATTTGATAACTTTTAGGCATTATTATTGTTCAAATTTAATATCCTTATCACCTTTATTGTGGCTGATTTTTTTCGATTTTTATCTTATCACAAAGTATTCAATATTGTCGACGAAACTCACTTTTCGTTGAGAATGTATAGCCAGTATATCCTTAATTAATTACTATTTCTACAGACGGTCAGATGATGATGTACAACTTGGAGTTAAGGGTGCCGAAGACGCCCGAGACGAAGACGAGTGAATCATCGACTCATGAGTATCGTTTTATGTATTAAATTTGGGATTTTTAAGGCATTAGAAATGCTCTCGGACATTAAAGACGCATTCGATGAAATGGTCGCGGAGCTGGACTGGATGGATGCAGGTACAAGAGCCACAGCCCACAAGAAATTAGCAGCTATAAGACCATTTGTCGGCTTCCCGGAATGGATAACCAATCCAGACCGTCTGAATGAATTTTATAATGGCGTAAGTGATAGTGCATTTTTATTCATTAGGATATTGTATCATCTGTCAGCTCGTCTAGATTGAATGTGTAAACTGAATAGTTAAGCAGCTGGTTAGTTTCATTATTAGTTAGAAGCAAAACGTGAAAATAGTGTTTTTCGCGTTACTTTACATTACTAAACAAACCAATTAATGTACTAGTAGTACCATCAAGTATGATCAAAATCTTCTGTCGTTAAAACTTTCTCTTTTCATGAAATTTTTTCTTATTGCATTATTTTATTAGTTTAATAGCAATTCATATCAAATTTTCTCTCAACGTCGTATGAATTGTGTCTGACTATTTCTAGTTTTATAAATTATGTTCGATAGTAGCGTACGTTCGAAGAAAACAGGACATGGCAATTTTTTATGCTCATCATTTGAATGTGATATCATATACAGTTCGAATTTTTACTTTTCATCATCTTCGGTGACATAAAAAAAATATTGGTTTCAATCGAAAATCACTTTTTTAATTTCGCCTAATCTTTACGTTTTAGAACCTCTTAAATCCGAAAGACTGGTTCTTAGAAAATGTCGGTCTGTCGGTCTGTCAGTGTGTCTCACAAATTCCCACGGTGGTCTCGGAAACAGCTCGATGAAAAAATTTGAAACTTACAGGATTCTGTAATCAAATGATGGGCATGAGAAATCGCCATGTCCCGTTTAATTTAAAGTTCCGGTTCTACTGGAAATGAATTGTTTCTCAATGTTTAATCTAGAGACCTATACCTTTTCTTACTTATGACTTTTTCTAAGTAAATGATTATATTTTTCCCTGTTTATACATTTATATAAAAAAGTAATTTTTAGTTTTTGGTTTTTCAGAATTTTTTTTTCCTAGTTTTCTTTTCAAAATTTTTCATTTGGCTGTAAAGTCCTATCTGTTACAGATTTTTCACCCGGCCGTTTTTGAAATAATCGTGGCAGTTTGTCGGACATACCAACAGACTTTTCCCTTCTCCTGGTGGTGAAAAGTGTCGCGAAAAAACTGTTTTTCCGGCTTGTTTCCTTATTATTACTTTTTCTAAATGAACGATCATGTTTTTCTGAGTTTGTTTATTTATATCAAAATAAATTTACAAATTTCTTTATGAATTTGTTACGGGATGGATGATTGTGATCGCGACGAGCGGATATCGATGACCGCATCCATACCCAGGCGTGATGTTATCACGGCCTATTTCGAGTTCGTTACCCGTCGACTATGCGCACGTGCGCATTGAGGAGTTGAATGTTTGAGTGTGTAATTGATTTATTGTCAAAAATATGAAGAGTACAGTGAGAAAATGTGGAGGAGGAAAAAGGGAAGAGAGGTGAATTTACATCTTGACTAAATGATATATGACTTAATAGTGAGTATATAGGGAGAGCGGAATGAAGCGTTGGCGAATGCAAAGAACGGAATACATGATTAGGGTTCCGGGAACGAGAGGAGATAGTTGGGTGAAATTGAGAGTCTACTAGATAAAAAGAACGAAGAATAAGTTGTGAGTACGAAGAGAGACTGAGGACGTAGCAAATTTTTTGAAATCTTTTTTTCCCTCTCTCTCTCTACCAATAAACCTATATCTTTCCTTTTTTCATTAAAAGTATCGCGAAATATACTATTTTCCGGCTTGTTTTCAATCCACGAAGATGGGCTGTTCGAATTCATGCATCGATTACTGTAATTTTAGTTGTGATTGAATGATGTTGTTTTTTTGTTGCATCAGGCTGAAGTGGTGGACAAGAGGCTTTTTGAGACGTTCTTGAAACTGACCAATATTGGCGTACGGAAGAGTTTGAATAGTTTGAGAAAGGAGCCTGATAAAAATAGGTGGATTTCAACCGGAACCACCGTGAACGCATTTTATAGCGCTATCTTAAATTCCGTCAGTAAGTAATAAATAATATAATTCATGGACCATTTAATAAAATAGTATCGAATGAAACTTCACGATTGCCGTAAACTCTTTCAATTAAAGAGTATAATGTCATGGCATGAATATAAACATCGCTTTCATAACGAATCTACCCAAAAAGCAAAAACCGTGAAAATCTTATACCCTGAGATTTTGAGGAGATGAATCACTCCAAAGTCAGGTACCATATCAAGAAGACCAGGAGACCAATCTCCTATCGAAGCCCGTAGTTTCAGGTGGGCCAATATATTGCAACCGCTTGGCGGCGCTGCTAAGCGTAGAATACTTGCGCAATCCGACACTACGCATCTCCACATTCATCTGTTTCAAGGTAGGAAGAGAAACTCGAATTAATTTTAATTATTTGATTGTGCAATACCGCATTGCGCAAGTATTCTACGCTTAGCAGCGCTCACTGATATCTATACTAACCGAATGGCTGACTACAGCATCCTCGGCTTGAGTCTATTAGAAGCAGACGAAATCGACACCAGCGCTTCAATAGCCTCCATGGAACTAACGAATCACGTGGTTCGCTGTGTATGTCATTGGTTAAAGTGACAGAACCACGTGACTTGATCTGTTCCTGATAGGCTACCACCCTCGTGACCTGTTAGTTTAACTTCGCGTATTGCGGCTCTAGTATCGGTTTTTGGGGCTTGTAATCGGTACAAGCTTCTGTGTGCTGCAAGCATAGGAGTCAGCCATCCAGTTAGTATAAAGATCAGTGATAGCACTGCCAGGTGACTGCCATATACAGGCCTACCCTCACCACCCGAATTCGGTCTCTTGGTCTCTATCGTTTTCCACGGTACATCCATGGAACGTCTCTAGACGGTTCTTTGTGTTGATTAGTGATATACAATAGATGCCTGATATCTTCAAAATATCATTTTTAAATTATCAAATAAGATATGAAAACCATCCTGAAATGTTTTCTAAATATTTCCTTGGTTTTTGCTGCCTGGAAAGGTTTCTCAATTTCCACTTCTGGTTTACCTGAATCATTCTTTAATTTCAGCATTTCCTGCTGGCATTTTGCATCCACCATTCTATGGTAACGGAATAGAGTGAGTTGAAAATTTTCAAGTTGTTAAAGTTAAGTAAAATAATTTAAGTGTTTCCAATCACTAGGTCAAATTTACTGATAGAATAACCGTCATGCTATACCGATGGATAAAATGCTTTGTGAAACTGTTATTTTTGAAACATATAACAGATGTTGTAAATATTTTTCAACATTTTTTGGGAATATTCAGAAAATCCACATTCATTTTTTTATGAAAAATGCAACAAGTTTTAGAAAAAACAAACATCATTTTCTGAATGAAACTATAATTTATTTATTTCTAAATCTTGCAACCTTTTTTAATTGTTGTAGTCTTTCAAAATTAGGAGTTTATCAAAAAAATGTATACAGAATTTTTTTCGGCACAAATACTATATTTAAATAGCAGTATTCGTTACAAGGGCGTGAAGTGGGATGAAACACGAGTCTGTGAAATCTTACGCCTGCGTAACGATCAAAACCGCGTCCTTTACGCACACTCGTGTACGAAAACTCAATTTTAGGTGTCTCACGTCAATAATAATATAACCTCGATACTTTTCTTCACTTAGATCAATTAATTATGGAGCGATGGGAGCCATAATGGGTCACGAATTGACGCACGGCTTTGACGACCAAGGTAAATCAAATTATGAAAACGGTGGTAGCCGTTTAAATTAGCTTCAATATAATAATTAATACAATTGTGTGTACTTCTTGCCTCGTCCCCGAGATCACGAGATAGTCCCCCTACTCCAAGCCAGATAGTGCCCCAAGATTTAAAGTTAGTAAATAAACTTATTTTAATAATGAATTTCATTCGTCGTGCGCTCTCTAACTGGAGCTCCATTCTTTTATTTTGTGCCGTGCAAGCGGCACCGGATTTGGGCTAGAAATGTTTTGTACTCCTATAATAGAAAAATTCAAGGAATCTAGTTCATTATCTGAAGATAAAGAAAACAAAATTGATCTCTACAGAAGTTTGGATATTGTGGAATTAAAATTGATGGACAAAGAAAACCGAGATCGTAGGCAGAAATATTCTCAATACTTACTATTTTTATTTCTAGTTATCAAAACGGCTGCTCATTTACAACCTTAGAACAAGGCTGCTGTGTGACAATATGATGCAATAATGATGTCTATGTATAGTAATGTTCATTAGTGCTTTTGGCTTCCGGCTATCTTGTTTGCGGTTCGAAACAAAATGCAAGTTCGACTGACCTCTGGTATAAGCGCTTTGTATAAGTAATAAAAATGACGTAATAAGTCGCGCGACTCGTACGAAATTTATGTGAACGTTTGAACTCTATGATGGCGAAAATCTGAACAGCTCTGTTGGGAATAGAATTCAAAGCTAATTGGGCGAATTTCAAATTCTATCCTAAATTCGGATTTTCCTCCATAGCTCGTCCCAAATTTAAGACACGTTGACCCGTGCTATAATAGCCCATGCTATTTACACGCGATCCAAATCTGTCTGTAACTATTCTTGGTGTAAATATTTTTGCAAAATTAATACCGGCATTGGTTTCCAAAAGGCAACCAAAACAATGTGCCAAAAATTGGTGTGGGTATGGTGGCAAAGTTTTTCAATAAAAATGAAAATTCCGCCGTAGCCGAAACACACGAAGTGACAGTCGGCGGGTAAGTAATATTTTATACCATTTATATATTTGAGTATATCATTATGGTCAAAGTTCCTTAGATTTGATCGATAAATCGTGGCTGCTCTTTCATATATGTGTGTCATTCATTAAAATTCGAAACAAAATTTTATATGAAGTTGTCGAAAGTGTATTATAACCTCAAATAGAATCTAAATCGCAGTCTTCTTCATTTATTGTATTTTTTATATACCTCTGTATATCCATGAGAGTGTACTGAAATTATTTATTTATTGATATCAATGAGCATCTACATTTTCCACATGCAAGGTGTTTCAGTATGCGGGGAACACCGGACACTTACGGATTTCTCGCAAAAAAAGACTAAAATTACTCTTGACAATTTTTTTTTAGAGCAACGGTGTTCGAGTTAGAGCCGATTGAAGTCCACCAATCAGGGCGTAGATGAACCACCGCTGCAGCGCCTCGCCGGGCGAGAGGGTATCGTTTCTATAATAAGTTGTGGTCCTGCTACTACTAGATTGGTTCTTAAATCAATTCGGGGCTGTATGACGAAATTTCCCAAGACGATGATGATCTGCCAACGTGCACCATAAAGGCCATTCCCCCGAAATGTATGCCACTCGTCCAGCCTTGTGACATTTACAATTATCGTCAAGTAAAAAATTTCATCAAACACATATAAAATTGTTCATACCTGATCAAACAACAGCAGGAAATCACTTCGTGCGAAGAATGGATAAAAATACATTCGATTGTGCATCATCAATTGTCTGCACTAGCTTTTGCTAATGTACTGCGATAGGCATGGTGCCCCCGCTGAACTTTCCACCGAAATTACACTTTTAATGAATTTCAACGCAATTCGCTTTCCAGTCGATGTACTGAAGACTCCCTATGCCTTCAAGAACCCCGCATTCGTGAGGTGTTCGAGATACCGATGGTTTTCTGTGTTTTTACTACGCGTATCACCCTGGATCTTGCTAGACTGATTCTAAAGGTCATACTTCAAACAATTAAATTTTACTCTTCTGTACTGTATTCATTACAAAATAAATGAAAGACATTGATAATAATTCTTTTTAAATTTCACATAATAAATCCAAAAAAAATTATAATTATTTTTGGAAAGAAAATATGCATTTAATGCTGATCTGTTGAGGTGATTTCCATAAGTCTACAATGTGAGCAATGCAGGAATTGAAAACGGATTGGAAGATTGAAAAAAGTCACCCCAGTGAAACGTGAACCGGCATATTCGTGATTAATAAGCTTTTCTTCACTGCGCCATGGACGTGCTTGTTGGACAATAAACATACGAGCAGTATGAACTCGCTCAGATCTTTCAAATTATATTTTCGAAAACGGCTGTCTATCTGGAGTTGCTGTTTCGAGCAATTAAAGTTCGAGTCATGGCCTACACGTGACATAAGTTTCATAGCAATCGGTGCATGGCAGATCATGCCCTTTTCTATCAGACACTCAGTTCGCTGGATCAAAATGATTTGACAAAAATATGGTATTGATACCGAGATGTTTTCAACTTATAGTGCACAACATGCATCTCAGCAACAAAGCGAAAGGATATAAACATTGATACCATCCGCCTAACAGCGGGATGGAAAAAAACTCAGAAACTTTCGTAAAATTTTTCGACTTAAATTTGACGAACGATAATGATTTAATCGGCAAAACTATCTCACGTTTACAAAAGAAATGAATATGATTTTCTTGACCTTGATAATGACGAATAAGCATTTGTTTCTTGGATATGCAGGTCAGAGAAAAAATACGTCAATTTGTTAACCTTTCGGCCCGGGTGGGGACCCTCCTCAGAACGAATTTTTTTAATAATCTGGTGCGATAAGTTTTTGGATAATAAAACTTGATATGGACAGACTTGGATGAAACAGATTTGCAGAATAAAATTTTAAAATACACTGCTACATTACAATTATACAGTGCAATACGAAACTCCCAAGCACGCATCTTGGATCAAATTTACTGGCAAGGAACGACGGACGTTGAAATTAGATGACCGTTAGAGACGTTGAGACAACAATGGTCCGCTGGAGCGTTGGACCGTTGGACCGTTGTTGTCTCAACGTCTGTAACGGTCATCTAATTTTTATTCTGTAAATCTGTTTCATCGTCATGTCCGTATCAAGTTTTATTATCCAAAAAATTCTCGCACCAGATTATTAAAAAAAATTCGTTCTGAGGAGGGCCCCCCCCCCCCACCTGGGTCGAAACGTTAACATATTGACGTTTTTTTTCACTGACCTGCATATCCAAGAAACAAATACTCATTTACAAAATGAACCTTTGTTTGCGTTATGTCTCTTTCATCTGACTTATTATCTCATATTTACCGTAACCGATTATCTGCCGTAACATTCTTTAAAGATCTACCTTGTGATCTCGAGGAAGAGGCATGAACTACAATTCAACGATTAGACGAACTTGCCTATAAGTGAAGTTCTATCGCAATTGTATGTAAAGCCTCTTCCGAAGATATCAGTCCCACCCGAATCCCGTATAACCCTTTGGTTGCGGCAGGACTTTAAAGAAAGGAAGTCAGAGAGCGCCCGATGGATATAATTTATTATAGTAAGAAACAATTATTTTATTTGTTAACTTTAAACCTCGTGGCGTCATCCGGCATTGTGGTGGCCACTGAAGATTTCAAAAAAATGTCCCAATTTTTCCCTAAATTTCCGGTTATCCTTGACCAGTGGCCACCATGGGCATGGAGTAGGGGGACCACTTTGTGATCTCTTTAGAAGATACTCTACATTCAATTCCAATAGAACTGTACTTACAGGTAAATACGTTTAATCATCAAACAAACCAATGCATAAGTATGGTTACAGGTCGCAGATACGACGAAAATGGAAATCTGAGGCAATGGTGGAGTAATGAAACACTAATCCACTACCACCAGAAGGTAGAATGCATAATAAAACAATACAGCAACTACCATGTACCGGAATTGGGCGATCATTATACGGTGAGTCTCGTCAGTCTTATTAATTCAGTTGACTTGAAAGCCGACGTTAATGCTTCGTCAAATAAATGAAATAAACTTTGTATGCCTGAGATAAATTTAGGTATAACACCTATTGATATGATAGGAGCAAGAAATAACTGATAGTTACCGTTGAGCAAAGTACATACGAAACGGAATTACACCTTAGTTATTTAAATGCTTGTAGGTTAACGGATTGAATACCCAAGGAGAGAATATAGCAGACAACGGCGGAATAAGAGAAGCTTATCGTGCTTATAAACGTTTAACCATGCGGAACCCGAGTCGTCAGCAAGCCCTGCCAGGATTGACGGAGTACACCCAGGACCAATTATTCTTCCTGGGCTTCGCACAGGTAAAAAACTTGAATTCCTTCTCTAAATTTCAGGCATAGAATGCATCTGGTAACGAATCTGAAATTTTCGCGTTCTCTTTGCAATATTTGATTAGACAGCATTAAAATAATATTTTGCAGCTAAACAAATCCACGTTAAATACACGTCAAGTTTACCTATAAATTGGCACATCTCAATAAACTAATCGTCTTTTTGGCGGTACTTATTAATACGAAAACCAACGAAAATCTTTTGCCGTTTCCTCTTTCTTTTCTTCGTAAAATGGTTTCTTTGTATGTCATCAGATTTTTTCCCACTAAAGTATTTTTAGAATTTTGTTTTTAGTATTTGATTCGTTTGACAGTAATTTCTATAAAACTTTAAATAAACGTCGTAAACTGCATCGCAGTGCGTTTCCAATCGATAGTTTATATATGAGCCCAAGTGCTCTGTACACTTGAGGACAATGAATCTGAGACGTAGAATTGACGTGTCAATCCAACAAGTCATTATACCCGCGGTATTTTAAGGTTAGATTCGACGGTCATGGGTTATGTTAAGTTTATTGAGATTGAGTTAGTTTCGCGCTTGGCCGACTATGGCGCTGTAGATTTCTCTGTGTTGCCAACGTAACTGTCTAGTGTAAAAAATAAGCCGTCTCAGATTCATTGTCCCCAAGTGTACATTTGTAACTTCTCCGACGCCGATTCTAACGAAATTTGTGGTAAGTGTTGGCGATGAAGTGGACTTCAAGTCGTTAAAGCTAAAACACCCACTACGTAGCCCTTTTCGAGAAAATCAACTTTGAAGAATCCGAGTTAGTTTAAATCTTTTGTACGTGCGGCGAAGTTCAAACAGTGCCGTGGCGTAACAGATAAGTAGACGGATTAGTGAGCGGTGGATTGCCGGTTAAAATCCCTCCCGGTAACTTTTTTTCTTGTCTTTTCGACCTATTACAATTACATCACTATCTTTGTAAATATATGACAATTACGAATTGGAATAAGCACGTTTTGTAGTTGGTACTGAGAAACGCATGAAACTGTATTACCTATTCCCGCAGCGTTGCCAACCCTAAAGAAATTTCTTTAGATTTATATTAGAAAGAAATTAGAGTCCGTTCAAAAAATAAAAAATAAAATTAAGAAAATAGTGATTTTTTCCCAAATGTTTCGTTACGATAACGTTACGAACTTCAACCTCGTATAAATCATTGAATATGAGCAAAAAACAAGAACATCTGTTGGATAAAGCCTACTGTGGATACAACAAAAAAAGAAAAAAAAAAAAACACGCCGCTTTCTTTACCTTGTGGTGGTGTTTAAATGAGTTGACTTTGAATTTTTGTCGTAGAATCAATCATTCAGGAGTTATTTTGAAAAAAAAGACATTTTTTCGTATCTTTAATCCAAGATGGCGGACGTAGCTAAACCCTCCCAAGGTCGAAAGCTTGGGTTTTTCATCGGGGCCTGGAACTAAATAATATATATAAAATCACTGCTACACCACCTTTTGTAGGGCAAAAACTCCTATTCATTGGACTACATAGTGCACACGATACTTTATGCAACAAAAGTATGGTTTTTTAAAAAAAAAATTTACAGCGTAGTATATGAAGAGCACTTCTAAGTACCAAAGTGCACTTTTACGTACTCCGATGCTCTTTTTTTCGTACTGTCGTAACAAAGATCACTTTACGTACGCATAAACGCAGGCAAAAAAAAAAAGACGTGTAAACCATACTATGTTACATGAAATGATTAATTATTCAACTGACAATCAGTGGAATAAGAGAAACCGAAGATTTAAATATTGGAAAGATCATGTTTTCGAACTTTGATGTTTTACAATAAACTCCAACTTGGTAAATAAATCATTCAATGTTTTTACCATTAGACACACTACATTCATTGAACAGTATCATTCAAATAGTACCCTGCTAACGTCCTTATCGAATCCAGAGTATACCAAATTACAACTACCCTTCCGGTGTATCTATCCTTTAAATGGAAAGAACCAAAATACGTTCAATCATCCATAACAGTTGTACATAGTTGTATTTCTCGACTACTCAAAGGCTTATGATTCTGTTGATCACCAAATCCTACTCTGCAAATTACACCATACAGGCATAACGGGTATATCTCTAAAACTTATTAAAAGTTATATACAAGATAGACCTCAAGTTGCAAAGGTAAATGGTGTTAAAAGTCAACCAGTATATACAAATTCAGGAGTTCCCAAGGGCTCAATATTGAGAACACTACCGTTCTTCGGTTGTACCAATGAATGTACAATCATGGATAGAACTGTCAGTCCGAATGTCCAGCAAACTAGATCATATTTTCGCCTGGCTCTACCAAAACAAACTTATATTAAGTCTAAAAAGATCTGTCTATGTCACCTTTGGAAATGATAAAGACCCTGTGCCTGAAAAACTGTATATATTACTTAATGGTAGTCAGTTGAAGAGAGTACTTACAATTAGCTGTAGATACCTAGGTGAAACTTTTGATTCTAATATTAAGTGGGATTTTTATGTTAATAGCGTAGTCAACAGAACGAAGTATCTAGTATATGTTTTCTACAGACTCAGGCAAGTACTATCTAGAAATCAGCTGTTACAAATTTATTACGGGCTTTTTCGTAGCATTGCAGGTATTATAGGTTGGGGTGATATCTATGACACTACTTTTAAACCACTACTGAGACTTCGAAGTAGACTCATAAAAATAATTGGAGTTGGTCAACAGGATCACGATAGACCTTGGATCTCAAGCAAATTTTTTCCGACTAATTGGTACTGTACCTATACAACAAATTTAGAATAGAAGGCGCACGAAATACTAAAAGTACACGCTTCAAAAGTATACAGCTATCCAGGCATACTTTGAACATTGGGCAAAGAAACTACGAAGATTATAACAATAAAATATTTCAATGAACTTCCAAATGATCATAAAGTGTTAGCTTTTAGTCATAACCTGCTAAAAAAAAGTTAAAGGATAAAAAATAAATCTTGTGATAGACTAAACTGTTAAAAACTATAAAAAATATATTCGCTGTGATAAAGGATACTCCTATATAATGCAAAATTTTAGAACTACACACAATATAATTGACTGTTGATCTGTTATGTTAATATAATCTAATGAGGTATTGTCTCGCACACTTCATTGAATACTTTGAAATAATTTATCTATTTATTTTATATTCTTTATTATCCTCTTTCTGTCTTTTTTTTCTTCTCTCTCTTTTTTTTACCTCATTTTATCAGAACCAACCTATGTATGGGCATTTATTGCCCTCTATACGTCCTTCTTATGTACACTTTATACATGAAGGAAAAATTGGTAATAATAGATAAATAAATAAATGACAACAATGTATTTCACAGGCAAGGGTCAATAATTCACGCACGACGATTACAGTACCAAAAAAATCTTGGAGAAAAATGAACATAGTAGCATTTAGTAGCAACTGTTTAAAACAGCGTCAAATAGAGGCAATTGTCAAAAGTAGTGACAAAAGAATGTAGCATTAGTGGCACGCTGAAAGCTATGATAATAAATAAAAAGTAACTATTTAATGCCATTATAATTATGAATGTTACATTTTCTGGTTTTCGCAATGTTAAATTTATTTATGTATTTTACAATTTCTCAATTGAAGAAAACCTCAACATCAATTCATTGTTGCACCAGCATTAAATTGGTGACCATAATCAAAAAGAATAATAATACATACTGAATTTTCTTGTTACAGCCACAAGACTCATTTTTATTTTGTACCCAAAACTTTCTTTATCTTTATAATTTGAAAGACTGATTTCAAATTAATGCAACAATTTCCTCACAATGATATACCTTGTTATATACTTCAAGATTTCTTTGAAATCGTATTTTCGAACTGATTTTTCTAAAACTAACAAAAGAAGCTAATACTTTACAAATATGTTATTCAGGTTTGGTGTGGCAATTATACGACCGGCGCTCTGAAATCAAAGCTGATAGAAGGCGTCCATGCGCCTAACCACTTCCGTGTCATAGGCACACTTTCGAACAATGCAGAATTCGCAAGAGCATGGCATTGTCCGACTGAAAGTCCGATGAATCCACATCATAAGTGCATATTATGGTAGCTTGCAGGTGAAGAAATATCCTAACAAAATCAGCTCCGCAAGAACACTGAACAATCAGGATATTATACGATAAAACCTATTTCAGAGTTCAATTTTCTTTCGCTTTTGTTTGTGAGAAGTTTTATAATACACCTAGACGAATCTAATTTAGTGGTTCCAAGTGAATGCAAAATGTCGTTTCTAATGGTGCACAGCGTTATTGTGACTGATATGATCTTGTTTTTTTCATTTTCAATATAAATTCGAGAAGCAGAAATGAATGTTTCTGAAAAATTATATATTTGGGTAATTCTGTAAAAGTCGAGGACACTTCCCGGCCTCATGGTTTTTAATTCGTCCGCGAGGGGCTGTTCACCGATAGTGAGTAATTTCTCTGTGAGATTTGCATAAGAAGATAAAGACTGCTGAGAGACGACGCCGCGACGCCAACGACGTCGAAGGTTGCCAAAGCTTTCAGTAGCGATCGTGTCGTCTTGGATACTTATATGGAGCCTTATAGCTAGGGAGCTCGGTGCCAAAATTTCTATATGATTTGTTCGTCTGGCAAACATTATTAATATCAAATTTTGTACCATAAGAAACATTAAGGACCGGGTCTGCCACCATGACAGGCCTGCGTTGTCAATTGACAGCGCTTAAAAAATTAAAAAAAAAAGGTATGCTAAATCATTTGTTCGTGTCTGCCTCTTGGACTGATGGTTAGAATCATCCTCAAACCGATCAAAATCCAGAGGTAGACATCCAGACCCCTGATTTTCCAAATGCAGACCGTTTGAATATAAATTTTTTTTAACTCTACGCTCGCGCCAAGCCGCAAGTAAAAAATTCTGCGCCTACAAAATGTTAATAAAAATAATTAATGTTACATACAAGCAACCGACAGGAACAATTTTAAAAACATATTTCAAATATTCGGGTTCTAAATCTGTTACCTGCCGTCCCGCAGGTATAAAATGAACTGTATAGTTTGTCTTTCTTTCTTAGAGAGAAGAAAGTGAGATCGTTATAACTCCGTAGAGAGTTGGGGCATACCTATACATAGATATATGTGTAGGTATATACCTATACATATATAATAAATTGTTAAATAATTATTTGTTTAAACAATTTGGTTAATAACTTTTGGGCAATATTATTATTGATGATTGTTGTTCATAGCATGCCGAATGTTGTTGATTTTTGTCAGATTTTTATTAAGTAACAAAGTACGAAAAGTCTGATCGTATGTATACAATTTTTGGCTGGGACGATCCGCGACATACATCCTTAAATTTATTTGCGTCTTCTGATGTTGTAATAAACTGGTTTTTTTTCTTTTTTTTTATTGGATCCAATAAAAAAGACTGAACAATATGATAATACTAAAACTATTAATACCAACAATAAATAGCCGTAATACCCACTTTCCCTTGATTCTGCGCGAACTTCAAAAAATGGTACACCTCAAAATCAGTGACCAAAATGTCTGCCAACTTTTTTTTGTATTTGGGTAGCCCTATTGAATCGAATGGACGCAACTAGAACGACGAACAAATGATTTAGTAGAGTTTTTTTTAAATTTTTACAACTACGTCCCGTGATAATGCAGGGCCCTGTATGTCTGTCTC
This sequence comes from Neodiprion fabricii, assembly GCF_021155785.1. Classification (NCBI taxonomy): domain Eukaryota; kingdom Metazoa; phylum Arthropoda; class Insecta; order Hymenoptera; family Diprionidae; genus Neodiprion; species Neodiprion fabricii. The sequence continues at coordinate 22,784,300 of NC_060240.1, forward strand.
TGGATTTTCAACATTTTGAGGACGATTCTGACCATCAGTCCAAGAGGCAGACACGAACACATGATTTAGTACCCTTTTTTTTACATTTGTGAAGCGCTGTAACTCAAAAACGCAGGGACGTAGGACCTTAATTAACTGGACCAAATCGATTTGTATTGATCTGAACTTTCATCCTTATCGATATGAAAGACGAACAAATCATTTACCAAAATGGCAGTCAGCTCCCTAACTATCAATGAATAGCCCCTCGTTCATTCGTAAATTTGGGAATAGGTATTTTTTATAAAGAAGGATTTATTTGCAGCTTTTTTAGAATCTTAAAGGTAACCGAAAACAAACGGTTACCTACAATTACAGAGTTCATCTGACGAACAAAACCACAAACTGACAGACCGAAATTCCACAAACCCTATTTTTCGATTTTTGGGAGTAAAAAAACGTACATCAATGTTAAAGTAAGCAGAAATCTTTTATTGCCCAAAGCCCATACTTTTTTTTTTACTTAAATGTTGGAATGTAAAAATAAAAAACACCATTTACCGGAAATAGCGCTTTCCAATTTAATTGGAAAATCTGAAGCTTATGAAGACGGGAAGTGTGGTTGGTTTTCAAAAAACCGCACATTCATTTATTTTTTATTAACAGCAATCTACAATATTTTAATGAAGTAAATTAATTCAAGAAGCCATTCAACTTAATAAATATTGTCAACCTTGAAATGATGGTTAACCCTACGCCAACTATCTGTAACGGTATCGTTACGCCCTGACTTGGGTTTCTCGGTATCTCGGGAGTTTTCCAATGTTTAAAAATGCATATTTGTTAAACAACTGAAATTGTTGTAATGCAAACTATTGGTCCATCAAGTAAAAATTTCACACTAATTCCATGCATTTTGTTAGAACTTTCGTACACTCCTAAGCGGGTTAAAAATGGCATAGAACGATATCGTGATAGATGGCCGGCGTAGCCAAAAAAACACATAATCGGTGCAGGATTAATTGTTAATTGGACTGAAAAACACAATGGGCAATCGATCAATACTGAAGAATATGACTTGTATTTTGAATTTCAGATTTGAAAATTTAATACTTTCTCGACACAATAATATAATAATAAATTCTTTTTAATCTATCTTCAAAAAAATGTACCAGTATGACTGGCTTAAAACTGGCATCTAGTTATATTAATAGTATATAAAGTTTGAAACTACTAATATATGTACTAACTAGTGTTCGAAACTTATCAGATGATATGTCTCTATATGATCAGGGATAGGATTAAGGTCATGTAGTACTCTTACCTTTACCAACCGAGAAAACTCACTCTTTTTCTTTCTATATTAAAAAAACAAACGAACTGAAAAAGTTTAAATTTCGACGGTGTATCGCTCTTTTGTAGAGGCATTCAGGAAAGTTACTCATATCCCAAAAATGGTCAAAAAATGTGTGGTTCTTTGACACGAGTTAATATTCCAACATTTCTCGCATTTCAGAAGCCAAAAAGTACTGTATTTTCTGTCCTCATACTTATATATGCGATTTGTTATAAATCGTTACACTTTTACCGCATCCTGAGGTTAGTTTATACATTACAGTTGTATATACTTTCTCCTAATCTAGCCTAAATTCGAAGTATAGTTTTAATTGAATGTTATTCTCTTGTACAGGGACTAGCAACGTTCTCATAGGGTTGGTGGCTTTTTGTTTCGTAATGTAGACTCAGCTCACTGATTGTTACTTAAGTACACCTAACTTTAACTTGGGACACGTTCCAAAGCAATAGGACATATATCTTACAAGAACCCTTTTAGGATACTATGTGTTTGGCATATTAGATTTTGACCGGCTTGCAAGTAGGAAATGCTCTTTTAACGCGGCCAAAATCCAACACGCTGGGTATATTCGCTATAAAAAGATATTACACGTAGATTTATAGAATAGAAAAAGGTTCATTCGATATTGTGCAAACTACACCTGTGATAAATATATGTGCAAGAGTAATAATGATAAATTTAATAAACGTAGAATTTATAAATGAATTATACCTGTTATAAGCTATTATTATCTAAAGACTGCTTTGTACGTTCTAAGAATAAAACTTGACACTAATCGATACCTACTAATTGCTTATCTCTTGAATTAGATTAGAAGCATCTTATCTCAATAGTCAAGTTAGTCTAGAATAATCTTATTTGAGCAGTTACGTTAAAAAGATATTATCTTAGCAGTTTCTTTAAAATCATCTTATCGATATTTCTGCTAATTTTAGACGTGTTCAAAATAAGATTTAACTAATGACTATAAATCAGGTATGTAATCGATGTCAATGAGATTATGTGAAATTATGTCTCGTGTATAACCTTGCTTTTTTACAATACAAAACTTTCTTGTTTGAGGAGTCAGAGGCCTATAATGGCGCAGTGTGTTACATTCTGAGAGAAACATTGCGAGTTGATTCTGATTCGCTGAGTGATTTAGTTATGCTCTTGACTTACGTATTAGTTCGATGTATATGAATCTCGGAAATCTGCTGATCAGCTCCTCAGGTCTTCTCGTTCAGCTCACCCAAATTCTAAGAGGTTGTTAAGTTTTGGGTACAGCCAACCATCACTATGCGTGATTGAAATAATTATTGATAGCAACACTTGGGTTTAATGCACATTTATGTACACAATGCCTTTCATATTCTCGATATTCAGGTTTACAATTACTGTACAAACTGATGGTGATCACTTATTAATTCTGAACCTCTGAGACTTATTGTTAGTAACAGTTTGTGACTTTAAATTATTCTACGAGTTGATCCTATGATTTCTGGAAAGTTCTGATCTGCACCGTCCTGTTCGACATTTTAATCTCTTCTGCTTCCTGTTCGGAATCAGGGTTGAATTGATGGAAAAGTATGTTGAAAAAAGTCGCGTTTTCTCGCGGGTCTAAAGTGATTGGCTGAGGCTGATTAATACTTGAGGGTAAGGTTTCTGGTTAGTGAGTAATATCATGCCGGGGTGTAGCGTGAGATGATTGATTTAGGGAGGAAAGCGATGAAGCGCTAATTGGTCGCATCGTCGTCAAAACAAAAGCGCTATCCCTAATTCTAAGAAGAAGGGCTTCTGTGTTTATGAACTATGCATCACTTCTCTCCACGCGCTTCCTGTGTTTAGTCTATGGTGTTACCTTAAATGAGTGATGAGATCACGATGAGATTGAAATCTATTCCAAGTGTTTATTACTTTAAGTCATTGCAGCTAAGATCCTATATTAGGGGTTTTATGTGCAAGCTAATGTTGAATGGACCATGAAAATTGTATATGCGCTGCTTAATGCTTTATAGATACGAACTTGACTGATGAAAAAAGACTGGCAATATAGAGTGTGAGAACTATCGATACAAGGGTATTGTACGTTATGACGGTCATTGTGTATGTCGGTAATGGTCTAAGAACTATGATAAGAGTACGTAAGGCTCTTTTATGGTAACTGCACGTTGGTAAAAGTAGGGCGCAGAGAGGGTACCATTGTAGTTATCGGCTAGGACGTAACGGTGTACTATTTGTGATTTTATAAATATCAACTTTTGCATAACTTTAAAAATGAATGAAGCAAATAGCATACACATTTTAGGAATGTTTATACACATTTGCAATTTGTGTATTCACTACTCTTTGTCAAACACATCTTTTTTTAACATAAAAATTATAAATTTGGCACGCAAATTAGTCATTTCTGAAGTAAAGTAAAGTTTAGTAAAAATAAATTGTTTGGGGCATATTTGGAGATTAATAGCAATTAACTTTTTTCCTGCAAATTAGGAATGTCAAGTCTTTGGTGTCGTGAAATAGTAGAAAAATCATAGTCATTTTCAAGGAGGTATGCATAGTGTCATCATGATCCATCAAGGGGATGCATATTCCATTTCTAAATGGGACTTAAATATCTCTAAATATGAAAACGCACAAACCAGGAATGCAAAAAAAGGAATAACAACAAGATCTGTTTGAACAAAATCACACCAATACATTCCGATTTTACGCAAAAATGTATTAGTGTTTTTGTTTGGAATGGCACACAGAATATGGCTTTCATACCCTTTTTGTGTTGCAATGCACAGCCTTTGATAATATCCAAATTCCAGATAGAAGACATTACCACAGTAGGTAAGGACTGACTATAGCATCCCCGTAAACAATATGTGCATAATAAAACCATGCGACTAATGTGTTGTTAAACTTCAGACATTATAGACCTGCAGTGGAAGTTGCAGGATATTATTACAATTTTGTTAAACGAAGCTAGTGTTAAAGACAATTATTGGTGTTAATTCAAGTAGTTTCAAGTTCAGGTATTATATTCAGAATAGATACATAACAAATACACTTGAATAATTATTGACGAAAATTTACTGATAAATTACTTCGATCATGTGGGAATTTAAATACAAAACTCTGACCTGAACATGAATATAAATCGCTACAAAGAGTAGCAAGTTGTTTACACAGCATACACTTCGAAGCGGCAAAAATACGATTTATTCTTAAAGAACATTTAGATAGGATTATATTATCCAGGAATGAACTCACAGTTCGGAGTTACGCTATTTGGTGTCTAAGCTTTGATTCAACCGACATTCATTTCCGAAATTTGAGAATACCAGAAACCGTGGCAGAAAGTGCATTAAAAATATTAAGTGACTTATCGCAAAATGCGTAAAATTATTACTCAAACTGTTTTTAACATAATTGCTGAAATAAGATGTTTCTAACGTAATTAAAGAGATAAGCTATTTCTCTTAGCAAGCATCACAATGTTGTACAAGAAAATGTATACAATACTTGGAAGAACAAAAATGATACTTTATTCATACAATACAAAATGTCATATTATTGTCTCATTATTTTTCTTTTTTTCAACTTCTTTGACGCTTTTTTAATTACTTTCGTTGCAGGGTTCAATTTCGTAAGGCTTTTTCTTTTTTTAGCACTAGGGGATATTAAATTTATTGTACTGTTTAGATCTGGAATTTTTTCCGCTTCCTCTTGTTTCTTTTTTATTTTAATTTCTGTATTTACCGAATCTTTCGACATAGTTTTTGTATTGGTCGCGTCTAGTACAGAGTTTTCAGTCTCTTGATGACCCTGTAACTTAAGTTTTTTACTATCTATATTTAATGCCCCCTTATTTTTTTTTTTGCGTTCTGTAAATGGAGAAACTTTTTCAATAATCTTTGATTTTTTTCTTACGTTCTGGGATAAACTATTCATCTTTCGAATATCTGCTGATGTGACAGATTTAGATTTCGGATTCCGTTTTAAGTTTTTGAAAGAATTATCCACTATTTCATTCGAAACTTCATCATTGTCAACTTCTATGATAACTTCTTGGCGAATTTTGAAAATATTTTTCTTTGTTGCTACAGTCTGATTTTCATTTATAATTGATACTTCCTGTTTAACTTTCTGGTTAGCAAACTTCCTTGCTAATACCATACAAGTTATCCTCGCTCCACAATTCTCAGTCGCCAATAAATTTAAACTGTTTTTTGTGAGCCTCCACACTTTCAATTCGCCAGAACTAGATGAAGTTGCAATAATATCATCAGAGCAGGCTATAGCTTTCACTCTAGAATCATGGGCAATTTTTAAATAACTTTTTGGAGGACTCTCCCAATTGTACAATTGAACTTGCCCGTTATCATGACCAATGATAATCAAGTCATCGTGAAATTCAACGCAAGTGACCCTACACTCAAATTTCGCTTCGTGAATGATTCCGGCGTTTTCAACAGAATACAGAATGAGCATCAAATTTGTGGCAATCAGGTACTTTGTCCCATCTGGGCTCCACTTCGTCACTGTTATATTTTTTGCATATGGTCCTAGCTTTGGTATTAAATTAGTCGCATAGGCTTGTCTGCCTTTAACTAAATTCCAAGTCCTGAGTACACCATCACTACCAACGGACAAGGCAAGTTTACCCGACGGATGAATACATATTGTATTGACTGAAGAACCTTTGTGTGCATTTTTCCAATGTTTTTCCAGCTTCCAGTTGCCACAGCGAACTGCCGCTATGCTTCCATCTGTACTACACGTCAGAATGTGCGAAGCATTTGGTGTAAACGCAATACTGTTCACTGTATCTAGATGTAACAGAAACAATATATATCAGGATATATAGGTCCATCGATGAATTGTGTATCTCAATGGCAAATATCTGTTAACGGGATAAATTGTCTTACTTTATGAGTTAGTAAGCAAAATTTCATAAATAAATTTTTATGCAATAATAACTGAAGACGTAATGGATTTAGGGGTATGTCAAACAATGCATTCTTTCGGGAATTTTCCGACTGGTTTAGACAAGAAATCATATTATACTTTGATGATACGAAATTTGTTCTTCTGAACCTATTATGATTAATGTTAGAATAGTAAATTAATGGTAATAGTATAGAATTTGTTATAATAATGTTTAAATTCCATTGTAATTTATCATTATTGAAATTAATGTAATTTACCATTGTGATGAGTCAATTTGCCAGTTTCCATTCTGTTCTGCATATTGTACAAGTAAATTGAATCATCAGCTCCAGCGGATGCTAGATAATGTCTGCTGCTAGCAAGATCTCTGATGCTAGCCTGATGAGTATGGGTAGCAAAATTGCGGATCAATTTGAATCCCTGAAGCGAAAATATTCAGAAATATTTTAATTTACTGACTAGGGCAGCTCCTCAAGTACGCTTTGTATAAAACTAATCATCCCATGAGACCTTTTGATCACGACGACTCTGAGATTGGTAATCATTTAAATATCCCCAGCTTGTCCTCCTATAGAGACTACCAAGACCTACTATTCCGATACAAAGTTATTAATAACTAAATCGATTCTACTCCTGAGAATTCAAGATGTTTCACCTTCACATTCCACATGCATTGGCTATGAGAAACAACATCATTTTCCAGGCATCAGTCCTGTTTAACACCTACCTGGCTAAGTCCATTTCGGTGCAATTAAGCAATTTAGCAAATACGAATAGCATATGGATTGATCTGGAGAACATGTCTATCTCCTTCTTTAAAAAAATTGCTGTGGATGCCTGTTTTGATTGTCTGTAATCCTATTGTTTCTGTTATTTCTATATTCTACTACCTATACATTTTATAAATTTTGTTCAATGGATGTACGCTCGTATACAGACAATAAATAAATAATTTAATGAAATTACATGAATTTTGAACTAGATTGCACCCAAGTGTCGTAAAAAATATTTCAAGAAATGCATTGATCTCACAATCTTAATTTAACTAGTTCCAATCTAGTTCTGAAAGTACATGCCGTGATCCAAAATTTACACATATATCCATTCAGTTTATTTTTCAATGAACATACCTAGCACTAAATTATCTATTTCAAGTCATGACTTTCATCACTGAAAGGGATGCCTAGTCGATTTCGACGTTGATGTACATATCTCCAAATATCTCACGTATCTCAACCATAAAAAAGGCCTCAACATCCCCATTCTATATGCAATTCTGAACAAAAACACTTCCCTGCATTTTCATTTAAGGTAGAAATAAGGAAATGGCATGTATTCTACGAAATCGCAAAAGTAAATTTGTAGAATTTATTACACTATTTTGTTTCTGCGTCCAATAAAAATACTTCAGTGTTTTTATTCAGAATTGCGTATAGAATGGGGCTATCAAGCCCTTTTTTGTGTTTGAGATACATGAACTTCGACATTTCGAAATATGTAACAATACTGAAAAGCACACAGTGTACAAAAGACGTGCCGCCAGTCTATCCTCACTATAACGCATATCCCAACGTAAAGGTTAAACAAAGATAGAAATATCCTCCCCAATTGGTGAAAGAGATGGTGTCCTCGTAACTCCATCTCTTTCGTTGTCAATTAAAAAAAAGTATCTGAGTAGGACAAAATCCTCCCAATTTTTTATCTTCTCGACGACACTATCTCGAGCAACGCCGCGTTACGGCAAGCTTTTCAGTATTAATATATTTCAGGGGTCGAAATTGACGAGCGCACCGTCTTAACCTAAAAAATGTTGACATGCCTTAATTAGGTCAAGTTTACTCACATCGTCACTGGTTTCTACTCCGTAACCTAGTAAGAACTGTTCGTATGTTCCTATTATAATTTCAATATTATCTAACGTCGTCATTTTTAAATTTAAAGCCTACATGTGACAAACGTAACGTCTGTAACAACTGACAACAACTGATATTGCTCTCACTCACGTGGCCCTCAGCAGCGGCACGACCAGGCACGACCATAGACATATAATAGACCGTGGGAGTACGGAGATTGCCCATAGAATAGACCGCGTGACCGGGCTGAGAACTCTGAGAAGTCTATGGCAGAATAGAAAGAGAAAGTTGCGTAGTGCACCGCTGTCTTCGTTTAGTCGCGCATGCGTGGGGCACGCATACACTACTGCGAAACTTCGGTTCATGGAGACTAGAGTAAAGGAGTCCAGACGCATATGGCGGAATCGTCGAAAAGTGGTTCGTGAAAGTGATGAAAGATATTGTAGTTCGGGATGTATTCGCAAGCGATACTAGCCCCTGGTTACGAATAGGGTACGCTGACATAGCCCGCAGTGGTGGCGCTGCCAGGCGGTTACAATCCGTGGATCGTTTATCACTTTCACCGACCATTTGGCTAGCATTGCGTTCGGACTCCTTACCTCTAGTCTCCATGCTTCAGTTATTATTATATAGTCTAATTAACATTTTACCGTGTTCGAAAATTGACTGACAGTACTGTCAGCAATATTTCATCTTTTTTGCGCTTCCAAGTTTGTGCATAGCTCTGACTCTGTCCTAGGGAATTTTCACTACTGTCAGTCAATTTACGAACACGGCCAAAAGTGTAACGAACGTCTAGTGACATTTGTAAAACGAACAGCGCCACGTCCGACGTCACGTCCGCTAAAACGAACGCGCAAGTGTACACTCCCCACCAAAGTGTAGAAAGTGTAGCTAGCACGAGCAAGCCTTATGCTCCCCACGAAAGTGTAGAAAGTGTAGCTAGCACGAACAAACCTATGGATTCGAAAATTCCTGAAACCCCTGGCCGCTCCCGATTATGCATTTTAGTTGTTTTTCGATTTTCTCGAAAACCGCGTGGGAGCAAATAATGAAAGTATAATGAAATTAAGAGCAATTTGCGAGCATTTTTTTGGCAAAAAATTTTCCAAGAAATTCGAAGGTCGCAGGCCAACTTCACATAGATTGAATTTGGGGATTTGACTGACCGCTAGTGGTGATTTGACGTTTAGAAAACATGACAATAAGTTCTTTGTACTTTCGTAGTAGGACCACTAGTAGGACAGCCGCGAATGACTTTAATCTTGGTATTTTCTCTATGGCATCCGTCTTTTTCCCCCCACCACATTACATGACACTACTCACGCATAATGGCGGAGGGCAGGGCGGAGGGTAATGATAAGGAAGATTCGTCACAAGGATTTTCGAGTTTTCGCTCCCAGCGCAAAATGTCATCTTCATCCGAAGATGAGAATATTCCTATTCCTAAGCGCCCCGGGCCTGACCTTGGAATTGGAGGCCAACCGCTGCAATCTGAAAAGGAGAAGACCGGCGCTAGTCATTCTACAGGTTAGGTTTGATGCTTTGTTGTAATCAAATGCGCGTTATTTGCAGATGACAGATCGAGTTCAAGGCGACTATTAAACAAAAACGAAAGCTAATCATAAACTGGTTATCTAATTATAACGAATTGTTTCACTTCGTATTGTCCTCAAACATTGTCAAGAATGTTATATTAACTTAATTATCAAATAACATCCATTATGATAACTTTTTAAAGCTATAAATTTTATGTGCGAACGAGTTTTCGTAGGTTGTTTTTATCGTGAGTGTTTATACTATTATCTTGAATTTACCAATCTTGTTATATTTCAATGAAATGTTTATACCAAAGGACCCGATTCAACCATCTGATGCAGACTACGTCATCTTCTGTGTTGAAATTTTTTTTTGTCACCGGAATGACTCAGATGGTGATAAACGACCCAGACTCGTAGAATCAAATTAATTACATCGATCATATTTCATGACATATTCAACCCTATGAATTGTCAAGAAGGCGAATTTTTTAAAACACATTTCCACCAATCCTGTCTGACTTACCTAGTCATGCTAATTTCAGATCTTCTTAGATCATTGTTATAAAATGGTTTCGATTACAGTGAGAAGTATTCAGCAACTTACACTGACCCAAAGTAAATCAATAGAATTCAGAATCAAAACTGTAATGTATAGTTCTTTAATTTTCCATTCATATGATTTCTCAAAAGAATGCACAATCCTGTATTATCAATCCTATTTTCTGTTTGCAGCATCAGATTTGCCCCGCAAGAAAGAAAATCCATTCAGTTTTAAGTACTTCTTAAAAAGTGACTTACACACAAATCATCAACATACAGGAGCTAGACCAAAAGTCTACCTACCGTCTTCAGCTAAAGCCGAAGCAGTTTGTTCGAATAACGAAGCAGGAGTATATCCAAGAAATCCAGTCGAATTACCAGACTTTGTACAAGATCATTTAGTTATTGAACAATGCTATTTGAACCACGATGCAAACGTTCAACCAAGCTTGGAAATCGACAATCTTCCAGACTTTGCGTTGAACAGCATGGAACAGAGATCCAAGAAGCAGTGGAACGACCCAAAAAAACGTCAGCTTGAAAATCTGGGTGATTTATCCCTTGATCTTACAATCAGTTTAGAAAAGGGGGAACGGGGAGACAGAGAAGAACGAGGACAACCCGAACTACCTGTTCCCAACGCGGCAAGACCCAGAGCATTGAACTTGCCCAATCTTGAGAGACGTAATGTCGACCCAACCACTTGGTCTGGACCTGTTGGTTAGTTGTTCATTGTTATTGCTCTGTGAGAATAATTTGCTTTTATTTTTTGGTGTATGCAAATTACCTCAGCAAGATTTCTCATTGAGAAATAAAGAATAAGTAATTAAGGTATGCGCGACAAAATATAATCTGGAAGTCAAACAAAATTTTAAAGACGTTCAGCTTAAAATATTTAAAAAGACTGTTGATCATGAATCTGATCTTCCAAAGGGATAAATAAGTTTTGAATCTGGTCAAGTCGTTAAGTCTTCTACCTTTTTTCCTATTAAGAAAAAATTGAATATTCACTGATGATGCAAATGATTACGTATTCGGATGGAGTCCTGACACAAGGTTTACCGACTGCTAAATGAAGGAAAAATAAGATCTAGTATCCACATTCATATCATGATAGATAAGCTTTATACATAAAACGATTAGGAGAAAACTCGTGAAGTTAACAGTTTTGAAACGTACTGATGATGTTACAATAGTTAGTCGATTTAGTATGCGCCAACAACACTACGAAATTAGCGTAATTCACGTGAGTACAAATGGGATAGATGCTGTTGAAGCTTCATTAGTCGTGGAAAAGAGAGACGGGAAACACCAAATATCGAGGTGTAAAGCCCCAAGTCCGATCATAATGTGACAAGTAAATCCATGGATTGACAATACAGAAGTACTGTCAAAGTTATGAATTTGCCATTTTCACCAGATAATGTTAACAATTTAAGGTTCACAATTATTTTCACAATTATCTAACTTATATTTTTATCAAATACGCCATTTTGTTTCAAAAATATTTTCTCCAAACTTGTCTACAATATTTTTTACTTTGTCGTGTCAGAGTCCTGAATGCGTAATTAAAACATCTTATGTAAACTGTGCTTGAAGCCACTTTGGAAGTTTGAACTGAGTTGTCCAAAGAGGAAATAAAGTAACTGATAGTAACTACGAATTTAATATTGCTTATATTTACTTAAAGTGTTTCTACATCAAGATAGTTTCTAAATATTTTGTAAATTTTGATTAAATTTGTGTGAAATGTTGGATCTACTGAAGGCATCAAAAGCAGTGCCACAACTCCAGGTTTTTTTCTTTTATTATAAGTAAACAATCTCTTGAAACCCTTTACATATATGTAAACAGATCCTTCCTTAGATAAAACAGGTTGTAAAATGACGTGACACTTTTTTTCCAGCCACATACTTTACACAAGTCTCATTGTTCTCAGGATTCCCATTCGACCTGCAATTACCCTTGGTCGAAGCTAATGTTGGCAATACCAACGGGGCCTTACGAAATAGTTCTCAAACCAGTGAAACGGAAGTCACAAAGTCTTTGCCTGACTTCTTGAGCGATGGTCCAATCCATAACAGAACTAGTTTACCAGTTGAGAATTGCCACAATCCAGGTTCCCCCGAACAGATTAATCAGAGGGTAAGGATTTGAATTCAATTAGACTTACAATCCATTTTTTTTTTAAATAGTAGTACCATTTGTGCTGTTTGCTAGTGACGTATCTGTGCAAGAAATTTGCTATCATTTTATGATGCATAAATCTAGCTGCATGTGAAACTAAACAACTCAACCAAATTTCGTTTATAAAAGGAAAGTTTGCATGGTTTTGTTTCAGCTTATTTTGGAAAATGAACGACTGAGGAGAGAACAGGAAATCATGCAGAGGCAATTAGGCGAGCAATCCAGAAGGTAGTTTAAGTTGATTCAGTTTTTATAAATTGTTTTTTACCTGATACAAAGCATCTTAAAACCCTAGAACACATGTATCTTTTTTTCTACCTTCTAACTCATGACTCATGAGTCGGGTCGACAACAACCCCACACATTTCTTTTTCTTAAAATCGTTCTGAAAGCAATAATGGGGTTCGTAAGTATATAAATATTTTCGTTTTTTTTTGTAACGAAACGAATGGTGAAGATTAAATTTATTTTCATTAAAGTATAGTTGGTTGAAAATTTGATTAACTACTTTAAAGTGTTAAAAAAACGGCGAAAACATGGTTTTTCGAAATTTTTTTTTTTTAATGAACCTATGTCCAAATTTTAATCGAGATTTTGAAGAGTATTTTGAATTTGGAAAATCTGATTTTAGATCCAAATTCAGCGACATCGAAAACCATAATACTGAGATACAGAAAATCGATCGAATTTTTTTACTGACACAAAAGCGGCACGGAAATCTCATTTTTGCTACACTGCTAAGGGCTTAAGTAGCTTGAAGTCTGCAGTATCTATATGTAAATATTGTTTCAGAATACAGTCGTTGGAATCAGAATTAATCTCGAGGGGGTCTATTGATCACGAAGAAATGGCAGTTCTTGAGAAAACGATTGAACAGGTGGAAGATAATCTCAAAAGAAGTACTGTGAGTAACACAATACAATGATGATCAAATACAATAATTACTGGAATTTCGACAATAGAGATTTGAATACTCACATAGAAATTTAGGCAACAAAAACGAACTTTGCAACATCCATCAAACGAAGTCACACAGATAGTCAGAATTGCGGCTGTGCGTAGCTTTTTCAGACCCACGTTTTATTTGTTTCCCTTTTGGCTGCACAATTAATGAGTTTCATTGTTTTGTATTATCTAATATGAGTTGTATGATAACAGTTCCTTCTTTTGGCTCTTTCATCCTCGATTCCTAAACTAACGATTGACAACTGCTATCACTTTTGCTAAGTGATCAAAAATAAACTTGTTCTTGACTATCGTTTCATGATCTGTTACTACTTTTGCTCTCTTAGCTGCACCTTGCCTAAAACTTTATTACACTAGGATGCTCACTTGATCGGAAGAAGAGAAAATCAGGGAATAGGCATGATAATTTGAGTTCCTGAAATGTACTTGGGTTGATTTTTTTTTTTTAACAAAATCTAAGAATCTCTCTAAGAAACAGGAGTATTCTACCTTACAGAGTGGTTGCCTTACATACTCTTTAATCCTGTAATACGATGTTTTTGTTTGGATAATGTAAGATTTTCTAACATTGAATTATCCAAATTACCTGTAGTCAAATAATTCTTCAACCCTCCTTAAAAAGTAAAATGTTTTTAATTCCAGAGAAGAGCAGTCAATGCAGAAAGTGCTGTCACATCTTTGAAACAGGACATAAAAGTACTGAGGGTAGGTTTATTTATTTATAGGGTGAATCCTTTTAGAATGAAACTTATTTGGTTTTTCTCTGTATCTCAGGACTACGAAACCTGCTGAAATAATAATTATTTAATATAGTACCCACGTGCATCTTAAGCTATGTGTACAGGGTACGTCAGTACAATCTCTGAAAATAAGAGGTGCTTAGTGGGTCTATGGGCACTACCTTGCACCCAATTAGACGAACCACGTTGAAGTGACATTAATATTGATATTACCGTGGATAAGAAATATGTCCATGTATCAGTAGATACCGTAAGCTATCACTTTTGTATTGACCAACATATCTCTCAATTTAGACAGTTTTCTTTGGAATCTTGAACACCAGTGTTTAAATACGTTTCGTTGTCATTGCAAGTAGTTTGGTTGTCATGTGTCATTGAAATTTTACTCTGATATCAGTATAGTCTGGTTGATTGGCTATGAGTGACGCCTGTCGAGCAACTAAGCTCCTTCTGTTCTCAGGGTTGTTACTGACATCACATGTACGCATTATTTTGATTCGGTGCAGACTCATCTAAATTCTTGGTCGGGAGTGTTGGGCATAAAGAATTTGTTTACTTGAATTGTGAAATCAGATAAATTACACTATGTAAGAGTTTAAAATTTTGGGTATTTGTAGATGCGAATATCTTGAAAGATGTTACGTAGAAAGAAAAGTAAGTGTTTAATTACGTCAAGTTCAGAATCTTGAAAGTTTTTTTACGCACTACTTACACATTAGAAATGAGAATACTCGGTATTTAAAAAAGTTGAAAAAAGTGTCCATATTAATTATTCAAAAAACTGCGAATGTGCTTTAATGAGTTTGTGTACACTTTCGTTTATAACTCATGAATGATGTTTTTATCTGTACAGTTTACATGTAACTGTGTTTAATTAGTTTCTGCTTTGATTTAGGCAGAAATGCGGACATTGAGGTTGGAAAATGAAGAACTTCGGTTAAGGATGGAAACTGGATGTGGTGGTAGTGATGTTTCTAATCGAGGTATGAGGAGAATAGCTGACGACCTAAAGACTGCGGCATCTACGGCTGAATTCTCGTTAAGGTATTTGAAATAATTGTACAAGTACAATGAATTTGGGATTCTACATTTCGGTTTATTGAAATTTTTGTCAGGGATAAGGCAGGAAAAGCCTATTAATTTTTCTACCCCGACATTGAAAGTTTAAAAGTAAATATATTGATCACTTATCTACTTTTGTAAAATTTCTATAAAGTTTGGTATGAGACGAAAATAGGTAACATCCACCTGAGGAGTTTTACTAATTGTTAATCTAGTAAAATTTCATGCCAGAAGATCTGAAGAGCCCATAATTTCCGATGTAATCACTTCTCAAAGGCTGTCATATTTTTAATAACTTGGTAACGCCTAAAAATTCTCTGCCAGTGCTATTTTTGATCGATTTCACACCTTGAAAGCCTGAATTGCGCGTTTAAAAGAGTATGATAATAAGTACTACGTTATTACGCTTATGGAAATTTCATTATAACAGTTTAAACGAGTTTATGTAATGCGCATGATTCAGCGAAAAATTGTAAAATTAACAGTCTGAAACAGTTTGCAGTAAGGGGGTCAAGAAATACAAAGAAATTTGACACAAAACTATAATCTCAGAATTTCAAATGCGTAATACTATGAATTAAGAAAAACAGAATGAAAATTTTTAAAACATCTATTTAAATATCGAATTATTAACATTTCTACGTATAACATGCAACAACTATTATAGATGTAAAAAGAAATTGTATTTGCAAGTGGTCGTTTGATTAGTTAGTAATTCGTTTGGTGCTGAGTCAGTTGTTAAAGATCACATAAATAACAAGATTTTCTTCTTAGAAAGTTACTCCAGAGTTAAAACCTTTCTAAGACAAGCCAATTGTACTCTGATCAAACCAGCAAGTCTGAGGTGATGCCCAAATTTCATGAAAATCGGACTCATAAAGTTTCCGTCCGCTCGTTCTTTCATATCTACACAGCCAAATTGAATATAAAAATAATGACTTGAGATTTAACTTCCTGTTGGTTAAAAGAAAATATTAATCCCTGTCACTACCTGGAACATTTGAAAATTAAGTTCCAACATTAATAAATATTAGATTCAAAATATTGCACAAACATCCAATTCATATGGAAAAAAGTGCTTTACATCAAATTTCATGGCTATTTGGACATTGTGGTACAATTTTTTCGAAATTTACACTTAGACATAGTGTTTTATTTCGTTTATTACTATTACAATCATCATTCTGTTCTCGTTTTCACAAGTGTCACCCCAAAATCATTATATGTGCGTTTAATTACAGGCAGCTAATATCGGGTGTGGATAATTTGAGACTACTTGCCTCAACGATTGAGAATATGGATAGGATACACGATTCATCAAGTGATATTTTTCCTGACATTGAAGACGACAATGCTATAGGTCCTGCATTGTAAAGACACCTCTCTTCTCATGATGTTATTTTAAATATTATTTTTTTGGCAACTGATAGTCACCCATGTCTCGTGAATAAATCAGATTCTGTTCTTTTTTATACCCGAATCCTGATCAATTATTGTTATATATCTTCTCGATAGATGTATATTGTTCCTCTGTAAAATATGACATAATCATATTCTACGCGATCTATAGCAACAAATCGAAGTGAGATAGACAAAGAGCATTACTAGAAACACTTACTTTTCTTGCCAGATGCCCTTGATCAAAGGAGTAATATGTAAGTCTTAGTCGCTGATACTAATGATATGTTGAGATTTGAATGAGATGTAAATACCTGTAATAAAGAACAAGGATCGTAGAATTAAATATACTCTCAAAACGGTCTCAAATCTTGAGCTTTTTAAACATTTTTTTTTCTCTCTATCTAATAATATTACAAAAAAATGTCTTTACCGTGTGAAAATATGGTTTTATTTTCTTGTAAAAGATATCATTATATTAATACCGAATGTTTATAAAAATTTCAAATCGACCTGAGTCTAATCATTAATCTCTCCAATTTGGTTCGAGATTTTTAATATAATTATTTTGACTCTCGAAAGCACTGTTTTATTTATTTATTTTTTTCAAATTCTTTTAATCCATTTGGATTAGCTGTTACGGGATAAAAGGGAGGTATTGACAAGTGGCTATCAATACCACCCAAGATGTTGTTGCAGGTACCTTTGGGTCTGATCTCATCGCTGCTCTCGAGTCAAGGAATGGAGGAAGTAGTAAGAATTGATATAAGGAAGGTTTATGATTGAATGTATAAATGCTTTATTGGAATAGTGACGAATTTAAATGTATAATTGAACGAAGTGGTTTGTTTGAAATTTGGAATCTGAGTGTGTTTGATGGAGGATGGAATAGAAATGTTAGAGTACAAGTGATTTGGGACAAAAAGTACCGTTACGTGAAAGGTGTGAGTATCCAGAATAGTGGGGAATAGAATTAGCACAGTAAGAGTGATAAGGTGTGATGTGAAGCTGAATAGAAATAGGACAGGATAGAGACTATAACATTACTATAAGGAATGTGGAACAGCTAGTAGATAGGGGCAATAGGCGGTTGATGAAGATGGGGAAGATGTGTAGCAAAACACCGGACGTAATATAGCTACAATTTTTTAAAATGACTACTTACCTCAACATAAATTGATTGACACAATTTAAGACAATTTGAGAATGCGAAATAGTTCTGAAAACTCATGTGTCAGAAATCAAAAGTTTTGAGCCTCGAGCCAGAGCGAACCAGCCTTCCATTCTTATTTTATTTCAACTTTTTTTGACAGTCATAAAAAAAAACTAGGAGGAAAAGTCAGTTCATTATGACTAGTTACTCAAACATTTTCGTATGTAATAGTAGACTTTTTACAAAGTTTTCAGCTCTATCCAAAATAATTCAGTATTTTCAATTCTTGGAAATTAACATATTGTTCGACACAATTTAAGAATTTGAAAACATTCTTAAAAATCCAGTGTTACACATACGAATGTTCAAGCAACAACCCATATTGGACTTACTCTACCTTCCACAGAAATTTTTTTTTTTCAATTAGGAGAAATTATACTTAGCCCCTCATTTACCCCGATTGGAGTGATTCTTTCAGAAATCGTTTGTGAATCGTTAGTAGGCGTTTGATAGCATATTTCCGATGTTTGATAATCAATAGTTTATTTATAATAATTAAAACATACATGCCTAGGGAATTTAAATGACGATGGCCCCTCATTAACCGTATTTTTGATTAAATGCGACGTTATGAATATGCAATCGTTTTTCGGTCGTTTGTAGGTACTCGATATCATGTTCTCAACGTTTGGAATCCAGCCGTTTATTTGTAAAAAAATAAACAATTTTGTTACGATAATATTTCTAGCGAGTCTTATCAATTATAGAGAATTTCCCTTGAACTGAATTTAGTGAACTTCTATTTTTCATAAATTTTTATTTTTTTAATGCACAATCGTTCGTAGGTGTTTGATAGTGCATCTACGAATCACCTGCAATCAATTAGGCTTGAAAAAAATGGAAATACTTGACAAATATATGTATACGCTTATTAACGACATAAAATGATATTCAATTACAAAATCCTACCATCATTCAAATACCCTAGACGAATTTGTTTCCATTTTTATGAGTGAACGTTTGACCATCAAACGTTGGAGATGCACTATCAAACACCGTCGAACGATTACGCATTAAAAAAATTAAAATTTATGAAAAATAGAAGTTCAGTAAAATCAGCTATGGAGAAATTCCCCATAATCGATAAGACTACCCAGAAATATTATTGTAAGAAAATTGTTTATTTTTTCACAAATAAACGGCTGGATTCCAAATGTTGAGAATATGATATCGATCACCTACAAACGATTGCATATTGATAACATTGCGTTTAATCAAAAATACGACATATTTGTTTTAATTATTATAAATAAACTATTGTTTATCAAACATCGGGAATACGCTATCAAACGCCTATTAACAATTCACAAATGATTTCTGAAAGAATTATTCCAATCGGGATAGATGAGAGGCTAAGTATATGGAGCTACTAATCATATGATCTTATAGCACTGGGATTACAATGCCAATTATTCATGTACTCGATCTCTTCAACAATCTGGATCAAGTCTTGCCAAATTAGCAATTATAAGTCTATGCAATAATCGACAGAAATTTTTTTCCGTACAGGCCCACCCAAACCCACTTACACGCCGAGTACTGGTCACGAAAAATTTTCCATGGGTCATCGTCTTTAAATTTTTCTGTCGAAGCTGGGATGTACACATATGGAAATTGATTCTGTGAGACTTAATTTTTCTCCGTAGGCGATCACGTTGGCAATCAAGAACTAGAATATAAGCTCTACTTTTTTTTATTTACAAGTTTACTTTTGTCCAAAACAACTCCAAGCAAGTGCATAATTGACTGGAAAAAGTTGTCATATCAACCCTGTGCGTTTGTAATGAAAAATAAGTGCGAAATATAATATACCGGGACAATTCGAATATGCGCACAATAGAATATTCAACAAAAGCCCATGTATGAATAATAGCTCAGAACAAAAGTCAAACAATGAAAACTAGACCAAATTCTTTGAATACTGGCAGGTAAGTAGCTTACAGTTTGTGTATTGTCAGTTTAAAATAGCCTAGTATATGTATAACTATTTACCACTCACAATTAAGGTTAATATTGGATAAGCTGATAAACGTGCTTTATGTAGATTGAACTCCAAATTGTGCTACTGCTAAATGCACAACGTTTAAATAAATGTTGAATGAATACTCTCTTCAACTATCAACATTGTATTTGATCATTAATTAAAACCACGTAACATTATGCAGTGCATTGTTATCATTAAAGTATAGTTACAGGTTAGTTTCACTTCTTCAAGCACATTTGATTCTAGCTTTCAGACCAGTTCCGAGCAGCTTCAGAGTACCCTGTGGTAGACTTTTTACGACTCGCAATAGTTACAAAAAAATGCTCTGCTTGTCAGTCCAAGTCATAATTGAACCACCTTTATATCAGTTATGTAGGTTTTTGACTGTCTGCCTTCACAAATAATTCCCAATACTAGCAAAATATTTCAAAACGCAGCTTGATTTTTGATTTTGATATTGCATACCAAGAAAATAAAGTTGGGAATTTTGTAGAACCATTAAAAATTGTGCAATAGCTGGCTGGCTTAAGATAATAATGTAGTAAGTCTTTACCGACTGAGTAAAAAGTTGCTCTTTTTTTAATATTATCAAAGCCTACATGTAGTACTGATGTGAAAATGTCGCAGTAAGCGCAATTTTACATGCAATGCAGAGCAAAAATATTTAAAATACTGTTTGGTTTCATAAGAAAGGAGGGCCAGGAAATGTATTCATATAATAAGTGATAATTCAATAACAAGAATACATTTTTCGGCATTACTGTTGAGAAGGCTTTGATAATATTCCAAACAAATAAAAGACTGCAGCATCCTTTCAAGGGAGTAATCTAATACTATGTGACCTCTGGTTAAGTTGATCATAATTACTACCATGGACACTACACAAGGAGACCGAACTTAAATGCGAGCATTGACAAAACTTGTCACAGTAATCATACACATTAAGTTCGTTTTTTGTACCACTATCGTTGCTAGTTTTCCTTTGGCACCAAAGTGTCATTGATTGCAAGGATTCCGAACATCGATCAATCTATGATTTTGCAATGTAATTGGTATAAAGTTTTCAATTTAAATTACCGTCTTATACCGCCTCCACTGTTTTTGGTGCACACAGTACACCAGTACTATCTTATTTTAGGGATGTATTTGTTTACATGAAGTTCAGTCTCTTTGTGTAATCTCCATGATTATTACAAAGAATTCTCTGTAGTCATATATTCACGTGGCTTATTAAAATATAACATAATAAAAATTTATAAACAACAGTATGAAATAGTCATTTCTTGTTTCATGTATGCATAAAGCCATCTTTGCAGATTCAAGTATTTTTTGATGTACAAAAGGAAAAATTTCATTTGCTTGCCGTCAAAGATCCGTTCTTTGACCGGCTTTTTTTTTTTGAAAGAATCATTCGATGCAAAGTCGGACTGCATCATACTCAAGCTAATAGGTGCAACCGATTGATGATAACAATTTGCCTCAATAGTTATCAATATTGTTGGATAGCATTAAAATTGGAATTTATATACATCAGATAGTTACTCTCGAAGCCGAGCGAGTCGTTGGGTCAGCTCATCTTGCTCTTGGCTCACTGCTGTCGAAGTACCAATGGAACCCAACTGTCCGGAAGGTAGTTCCATGTTCAATTCAAGACTGAAAAGTGAAATGTTAAATTGTTAACCATTTTGGAACATTTAGAAGTTCGACGAATCTATTATATATTATTGATCAAAATTGAATTTGGCATCAATCCAGCACTTAAAACAAGACCCTGTAATTGTGCAAAAAATTCATATCAATTTGAATTAGCGATAGAAGTATTTTACAGTTACAATTTTTGGTAAAGTGTCGAGTAAAAAATTTCGGAAATACCTGTCATAAGGTGAGAAGTAGTAAGGAATATTAATTTGTGAAAAATACAATTATTTGAATTGATCTAACATAATGTCCATTTTTTGTTCAGTACTGAGCAAACCATTAGTCTAATTTATCAATAAATCTTTTCAAGCTTATCAATTTCTGATAGACTTCAAAGGACCTATGCTGAGTATGCTGACTTGAAGACCTCCCAGGCATACGATAACAAACTTGAGTATAAATATTGAAATTTATTGAAAATATTGGCGCTAAAAATAATCTAAAAACTGCCAGAATTGATATTGCTCACATCGTTAGAAATCAGGATTTATCTTGCTTACAAACTAATTTACTGAATTCATGAGACTGAACATACATAATTAGACCTTTTAAAGTATATTTTTCAGAACTGAACTTTAGAATGTCATCCCAACAGATGCAAAAACACGTTCTTGACTATCAACCAATATTTCAATGGCAATGAAGGTGTAAAATTATTGAGGATTCACGATGTGAACATGATATTACGAGAACTTTTTGTAGCACATCTGACACCAATTCTGAAATTTTTAAAAGAATCATATAACTGCACTCAAAACTAAGGAATCAGAGAAATCACTTCTACCGACTGATCGAATAAACAGAGAAGTTTAGTGTAAGTTTCAATCTTTAAACATTGCGGCTTAATGTTTGTCAGATATCCTTATTTCACTTAAGGCCCTAATCGGTAGTATATTGTTTACCCCGCTTCGTCGGCAACTTGCTGCATCAAAGAGTCGACGTCATTTTGTGGTACATTGGTAGTTGTTGTCTGTGACATGGCATTCTCCATGTAGGAGCTCTGAACATCCAGATCTTCAAACTGGCTCTCAAATTTGTCCATTAGGCCTGAAATTTTCTCAAGATTCATCGACTTCATAGCGGCGTCCATCGCCTTAACTACACCAGCCATTGATTGTGTAACTTTTCTTGTTGTCAGGGCAGTTTGTACTCTGCTTGCGACTGCGTCAACTCGAGCACTCATTCTAAGATAATTCAAGGCTTGATTTTTTTGTCTAATGGCATTTTCAGCATGGATTCGGGCTCCTTCCATGTTACCTTTCTGAATAGCCTTTTTGACCTTGGCCTTCTCCATCTTTTCTTCTTTTTCGCATTTTTTAGAATTTCTTTCCAAATCCTTCACTGCAAACTTGAGATTAAATAAATTCTCTGATCACTTTCTTAAGGAAAATCTGAAGTTAGATTGTACTAATCAAGTAACAACACTCTATGCAATGACAAATAGTGGTACTGATAGTATCAATTCTTTCTGTAACTTATAACAGCATAATAATTATAAAGTTCAGTAATTAAACCAGCAAATACCATAATCAATAGGGTAACAACTGAACAAAAAGGATACTTTCCATCTGAGAGACGGACATAGCTGATTGTTCGGCCCCCGTTGTGATTGATTCACAAATAACCTCCAAAGAATAATGGTATGTATGATGGAATGTTGACCCTTGTAGCTGCTGTAAATTGCCAGCTGATTATGCACAACAAAATAGAAATGAAGGACTGCTAGTTGAGATTAGAAAGTTTCGCCAGAACTTAATGGAGACTTTATTACCCTATGCGTATTATTTACTCTGCTGACAACCTCTAATAATTGACCAAATGTCAGTGGGAGAAAAATGACGTCACCACAATGAACTTCGCAAAGAAATTACTCATTGCTAGTTTATCCTTGTGCTATTTATGAACTATGTATTAATGCCATAGACGCACAAGGATAGTGGGAAAGGCAGCTCTGTGCTGGGATTTCGTAACTCTCTAGCGACAATTATCGCTATCGTTAACGCCTCCTATCGACAGTTGTCGCTAGTGGTGATTCTGTACGACGCGACGTAGTTAACGATATTTGTCGCTTGGTCAAATCGTTAGGTCACGTTAGGTTGCGATAATTGTCGGTCGGCTAGCGATGGATTTGAAAGTCTCCCTAATGCGTAACGATAATCAGTGACATAGTGGACGATAGTTTGGTGCCACAACGTGTCAATGTGTTGCGCGTGAATTATTCTCTAGCCTCCAAAATAGTCTTCAGATTTAAAAAGGATTGAAAACTTTATGAAGTAAGTGAATATGAAGATCCACTTTAACAAGAAATTACTTTTTTCAGAACAATAATATAATCGTTTTAACGTTCTCTATAAATCGGTGTTCACTATCCAAGTGATTGTATAAAATTCAAAAACGTACTTTTAAGGTTACGTTGACTCAATCCCAATCAACCCTCAATCTCAATATCTTTCCAAATATACAAGTTCATTTATAAGATATCCTAAGGGTTGATTAAATAATAGTATTTAATCAACTCTCGATGGCTTTTTAACATAAAAAATAACAAGTTAATTTTTTATTCGCCGAAAGAGTGGTTTCAATATTAATATTTAATGAACTATTTCTATGCCTGAGAAATAGACTTATGAAGAGGGCTCAGTCAAAGTAACCTAAAAATAGGTTTATGAATTTTATACAATTACTTGGATAGAGTGATTCTAGTCATTAATAGATGACAAACAGAGGACATAAATCTTTTTCTATAAATCAGTTTAGTTGAGCATTGCAACATTTATATAGTTAATAGTACTCAAAGTAGCTAAAACGATTTGAACTTTCCTTCGGTGTAACACACAGTTTAACATTTATTATATCTTACTATTTATACATGCTATTTAAATATGACCACAAAAATAATCTTTGAATTGTAGCTGCTGTTTATCTATCGGATGCATACTACCTTTCCTTGAGAAACATTGAACCACTGTGAATTTATTAATGGTTTGATTCTAAATTTCATTCCAGAATGGCTAATGGGTATCTTGCTGTAGATTTAATCAATCTAGAGGATCGCCTACAACGCCTTGAGCAGAGAGTAGATAGACAAGCATTGAGGGAAATAGAAGATCCATTTGATTTGACAGAAAATGAATTCGTACAACTGTACCATCTAACTCCCAACTTAGTATAGCACTTTGGCAGTGAATGACCTGTAAAAACCACCAATTGCTAGTTAGAAAATTCAAAATATAATATTACTGGACTGCCACAGTTCCTTGGCGGAATACACCCTATATGTCGATGCACTGAAATATAGTAATACTAAGGCCGTGATCGTAATTTGACTGCCAGTACTAAAAATTCCCTAGGACAAGGACAGAGCTGTCCATGATTTCGGTAGCGCAAAAGAGATAAAAGATTGCTGACAGTACTGTCAGTCAATTTTCGAACACGGCCTAAAACGCTCACCGTGTACAAAAGATGTGTCACCAGTCTATCCCCTTTAGCATGGATAGGCAAAGGTTAAACGAAGATAGAAATATTCTCCCTATCAGTGGGGAAAAAAAATGGAGTAATAGTAACTCTATCTCTTTCGTTGCCAATCAAAAACGAGTATCTGAGAAAGACAGAGTCAGCCAATTTTCCAATTTTCTATCTTTCTCGGTGATACTCTTTTAGGCAACGCTGCGTTACGGCGAGCTAAGGCGGCGAGCGTTGCAGTATTACTTATATTTCTGTGGCTTATACCATGGAGACTTGAGTAAAGGAATCCGATCTCTATTGGGGAGTATACGAAAAAACCGTCCTCGAAAACTTGTCGTTTAGTAGTTTTAGATTTTATCAAAAGCAGCACTGTCATCGTAAAGTTCCGAAGTGAAGTTGGAAAGAATTGACTATATACATATATATATATATATACAACCATCGATCGTGACCGAAATGAAATTGCCCCTCACCCGAAAGGGAATATCCTTGGGTCTAGTCGTCTAGTCTCCCCAACATTCCGCGGACTTTTGCGATACTAGCGCCGTTCAGCGTCAGCCAGCGCAAGCCTTATTGTACGGATTTTTGTACCGGATCAAATATACAATGATCGGACTCCTTTACTCTACTCTCCATAGCTTATACCGTGCCGTGGAATCACCGATATAAATATATGTGTGAGCACGGACTTATGTGTGAGCACGGGCTTATGCGCGAGTGAGTGGAAATATAGATAATCATGGCGTAATTTCACAAATTGTAGAGTAGGATCTGTCAGTTGTGAACGCGATAAAAAATTACTCATCAAGCTTTGGCGATTGGAGTTAGTCATCCGAAAGAAGAGAAAGAAGCTTGGGTGGAGATTAGGAATAACCTAATTCTCGAGTAATACATCTCGAATATCGTCTTCGGGATCGACAAAGATATTTCAAACAAACGGTCAACATGTTTTCGAGCGGTCCTAACTACACAAAATTGAAGACGAACTTGAGATTGGCGATAAACAGGTTAAAACTATTGGAGAAGAAAAAAACGGAATTGGCCCAAAAGGCCAGAAAAGAAATAGCAGATTATATCGGAGCTGGAAAAGTTGAGAGGGCGAAAATAAGAGTCGAACATATTATTCGGGAAGATTATATGGTTGAGGCTATGGAATTACTTGAAATGTATTGCGATCTACTTCTGGCTCGCTTTGGTCTCATCCAGCAAATGAAGTAAGTCATATCGGTATCCAAATCTTAATATACCAAATTAGCCGTGTCCAGTGTTTAAGCAAACAAATGCAATTAACTATTCTTATCGGAAGAGTCTGCAAAGTTTTTGAATACGTCGAACTGCGTTTGAACACTACTAAATATGTTTCCACTATCATATATTGGTACAAGTACTGTATACACTTAAGTTCAATAATTCCTCACTAGAAAACCTAACTTTCATCTGGAAAACCTAACACAACGTGGTTTGATATAGAAATCAATATCACCTATCATGATTTGTTTCAAATTTAAGAATGAGTCTTCAAATCTATCCCTAGAAATGAAATGTAAAGAAACTATCAATCAAAACTCGTCAAAACTTTCAACTCACAAAGAACTCTAAAATGTTTCAATCCAAACAAATCGAAAGTTCAAGCTTGATTAAAAACTTAAGATGATATAAATACTAAGTTACAAAAAGAAAGCACAAACTTAGCTAGTGCAATATTTTGCGTCAAGTCGACTTATGAAGTCTACTTATCTTTCATTTATCCCTTAAAATTTTTTCATTACAACTCATTATTAACGGCAACCTGAGTTTTTTATGAAGCTCAATGAGTTGAAACTCTAGGTACACAAATTTTGTACTAAGAATGAAATCTACTTACATTTTGCAATATAAATTCGATTCATGTATTTCAAGCTGACTGAAAGTATACTTTTCCGCTTTCATTTGAATTGATAATTTCCATACAAAATTTGACATAAAAATTTTCGAGGTTCTATTTTCATTACTTTTGTAATGTGTACCTTAAAAAACACTGATTATTGATTATTTTTATGTAACAATAGTATGGTCAACACTTTTATCTTTGCTTACGTTCCATATGTAAAATTGCATTTTTACATCCTAGTACTTGAAAGTGCTCTATCTTGTACTTCACTATAAAATAAAATTTGTGAACCACACTTTTGTTACGTTAAATATTATGTGCACCATGGAGGCAATTCTTTTTTACATCGTGTATTGGTAATATTCGTCTTTGGCTTGGGCACACGCTTACCTACAACTCATATCGCAAACTTATGCTCGGCGTACAAAGACCTACTTTGCCTCCTTGGTGCACGATCTACCGTTATAAAGTGTAACCAAAGGAAACTCAATTACTTATTACAAATGTATAGTAAAGCATGGATTATTCACTCTAAGTACATCGATGGGTCCTATGGTAATAAACCTATTTCGTTTGGGCATCTAGAACAGATGTATTTCATCGGGTGGCTAGAAGGGACGTATCTCAGTTGTTTCTGCAAAATGTGGATAGAATTTTGTTTACACTTATTCTAGCATAGGAATGGCCAACTTGAATAGACCTAATATCTACCATTTACTGTCCAGATTCTGTGTGATCTACCAATCTCAAACCTTTACTACAGAATTAAATGAAACATTTTTTGACAGAGTCGTTTGTTTTTTTTTGCCTCGTCATAACTGACTGGCCTAAAACCACTATTGACCGATTGTCTATCCCTGCTGTAGCGTGTTTCCAGATACGTCTATTCTAGTCGCCTGACAAAATACGTGTGTCTTCATAGGACCCGTAGATATATTTTACTGCATTGAAAATTGTAGTGTCAATTGCAAACGTTAATCCTTTTCTTTGCAATATTAAATATTATAAGAACAATGAAATAAGCAATTGATTTAATTGATTATTCATCACAAAAGAAATTAGTCAATGAATTTTGTTCATTACACATTGCAGAAGTCAATGGTAACTGAATTTTTTTCAGTTACAAATCAGAAAAGTATAACAGGTAATGTGTAGTCAAATTTTTCTCAATTATAATTTTCACAACATGAAAAAGTATGAATCATTCTGTCCAGAAATCTAGATGAGGGGTTGGCAGAGGCGATATCAACGATTATTTGGGCAGCCCCTCGAATTCAAACCGATGTCCAAGAGATGAAAGTAATAGCAGATATTTTGACAGCCAAGTATGGACGTCAGTACACTGACGCTTGCAGAGAAGAAGCAGTGCAGTCGATATCAGAGAAATTGAAACACAAAATGAGTGTACAATCACCGTCAAAATTGTTGGTAGAAAAATACTTGATTGAAATTGCCAACAATTACAATGTCGCGTACGAGCCAGATCCTCAAGTTATGGCTGAAGGACAAGACGCTCTTTTAATCGACATAGGAAACAATGCGGGTGAATTGCCCAACAACTTAGACTTAGCCTCTGGAGGCTACCATCCACCACAACCTGTTGGCTTCGTGGGATATCCTCAACCACCAATTTTGCCCAATCCTGAGGGTAGCAACAACCCATCGGTGTGTTTCTTGGTTCTTAATCGACCTGTTTTTCTTTTTTATCTGTCCTGTGGTGCTGTTAAGATCTCAATGCTCGTAGTGTGTCACTTTTTTGTCACTATTCAGCGACAAGTCACTTTTTTTAACTATATCGCAATGATCTAGATTTTTTTTAGTTTTAGCACTTATATCCTCTTTATTACGGTGGAGTGAAAATACCAAATTTTTTAAAACCGGTATGGCCGGCTGTAGAAAAGTTGTGGATTCGCATGTAAGTACAAAAAATTCTTTGCCGCACCGTAAAAGTTGAGATCTTCGCCTCCAGAAGAAGCTTTGAAGTTTTCGTCTTATCGTTCAATCCAAAATTCATGCTTTTTCCGAACTTGTACACGTATGCATGAACATTATGTTGACTTCTTTTACATCAAATCGGGATATTCTAAAATGAACTGGAATTCGGAGCTGAAGATCTCAAGTTTTGGGGTGTGGAAAAGAATTTTCTGTACTTACACGCATACCTACAATTTTTCCACCCCTGAACATATTATTTACAAAAATTTTTCAACTTAGCTTCACCCTTCCGGACAGGCACTCAGTATAATAGGTGTGAACCATGTACTCAGAAATTACATCTATAAATTCTCCAAAATACGTCACTTTTTAATTTCTTTTTGTCAGTAAACGATCACTTTTCACTTGGACTAATTTTTTAACTCTTCTACTTTGTGGTCTCTATTAAATACAAGCTATGGAATTTTGTAAAATATTAATTGATGCTCATTAATCCTCATCTTGCGGTTTTGTAATGCTTTTTTTGTATTTAAATAATCAAAATAGTAGAATCGTCTGGAAAAAAAGATGTATACTGACTGATTAACTGACATTTGGCTTGATCGACAAAATTGTATAGTATTTACTTTTAAGTGGATCACTTTTATTTTAATCAAATGTAGAACATGAAAAATTTCAGTGCAATCAATGTTATTCAGATGAAAATTATTTTCTACTAACCATTAACATTTGAAAATGTGCATATTTGACAAATTAGGACACAATTATTATTCAAACAAGATCCGTTTGAGT
Organism: Neodiprion fabricii; assembly: GCF_021155785.1. NCBI lineage: Eukaryota > Metazoa > Arthropoda > Insecta > Hymenoptera > Diprionidae > Neodiprion > Neodiprion fabricii. Next base: position 22,813,803 of record NC_060240.1, read on the forward strand.
ATCTTTGTTTCCAAATCTTAGAACAATAAAGTAAAGCTTCAAGATCTCCAGTTTAATGGGTCAAGATTTTTTTACGAATTTGTGCTTCGAGCTGTAATGATATTAATTTCAGAACTGTTATCTTTTATTGTCAAATCGTTATACCAAGGAAATGTTACCTGGTGTTAAGTTTTCACACAAAAACCAAACTATTTTTCCCATCTACCTTTTTCTCCGTCTACCGCGAAGAACAAGGGAGTTCCATGCTCGGTTTTTTTTTATTGTGCATCATTGAGGTTTCGACGATTAACGACATATGATGTAGTAACGTGCATAATTTTCATCAATGTAATTTATAACTGTGATGTCATTAGTATTACTTGAATTTCTGAATGTAGGGCCCTTACTAGTAAATGAAATTTCATCTTTTCTAATTTAATTAATTTATTATCACTGGTGATTGACTCCTTGTATAAATACTATTTCATGACTGAATTTTTGAAAATAATAACAATAATCTTTTTCATTCACGCGTGTCTAAATGGGTGTTTTGTATCTTGGTTTGGTTTGCTTAGGTAAATCAAAATGATAATCCTCCGGTAGGATTCGTATCACCTGTAGCCCCACCTGCAACAGATAAGGATCAAAACACAGCATTCAATCCAGCTGCCTTCTCTTACAACATCCCTCTGGATAACAGCAATAAACATCACCCAAGCGTAAGCAAAGTTACATTGAGTAACCTTATTCTACCTAATGGAGCAATACGTGAGAAATAGTTAGTGCTTAAAATCGACTTATGTTAGTTAAGAATAAAGTATTTTGAACTCTTTCCTGATGTTCGAAGCTCTTTTTGATTCGTATGTACATGAGGGTGGTCCTTAAAAAGGTTATTTTTGAATTTTGACTGCCTCACCAGCCAAATCGGTTCCGAATAATTCGAAAATAATTCGCAAATTTTTTCAGATTTTTATGCCAACTCTAACCTGTGCCCGCAAGAGGGTGGATTTCCCCATTTAACCTTTTCGGGAGTGTATTAAATATACCAAACGGAGTTCCATTAAATTTGGTACAAGGGGGTTTCTTAGGTCACTGATTACGAATTAACCTCAAAATTTGACAGTTAAAAATCGTAGATCCAATGTATTGAACCAAATCAAAAAAGTTATTTAATTTTGGTGAAACTCGGTACGTTAGGGTTTTTAAGGTCGTTGATTACGAATCTGAACTCGAAATTACAAAATTTAAAATGATGGATCCAATATAGCAACATTAAGTTCGATTTCTTAAGTGCGATTTCTGTCCGCCATATTGAACCAGCCATTTTGAATATCGAAATTTCGAGTTCAGATTCGTAATCAGGACCCAAGAAACCCTCTCATACTAAATTTTATTGAAATCCGTTCGGCAGATTTAATGTGCCCCTGAACGGGTTGAATGGGGAAATCCACCCTCTTGCCGACAAGTGTTAGAGCTGAAATAAAAATCTTAAAAAATTAGGGAATTAATTTTGAATTACTTGGAGCCGATTTTCGGGGTAAGCCAGTCGAAATTCGAAAATGATCTTTTTAAGGACCACCTTAATATACATAACACAGTGTATACACGAATATAAAACTACAGTAATACTGATGTCCTCCATATTTGATACTTAAGAGAAAAAACTGGTGAATCTTATTGATTTTGGTAATGAAATGAACATGAACAATATCAGTTTGCTTTGTTTTGACAAGAATATTCTTGACAAAAAACCACAAGTCGTGGCAAAATTTAATTAATTTAAGTCAACGCCCTTCAAACTTTAAAATGCGTGATAGCTTGCAGTTAAATTTTTGGGTATTGTCCAAGAAAATCGTTAGATATGATTACTCAGTGTAAAATCTAAACTCCAACTTACTTGAAATCTTTACTGCTGTTGAGTTAATTTACGTCAGTAAAATATGATTACGCAATGAAAATAATCTTCCGATCAGATTACACCTTTTTTTACCTAATAAAACCACGGAATAAAGATAAATTTATTATGTTCATAGCACGAGGATCTGCCACCTCCTTACGGCTCATTTCCACCAGATTTAAATAAGCAGGTGAGCTTATCCAATTAGTGTATGAGGTACTGTAATTAAATATAAATAGATAAGATGTTTTCTTGAAACATACTGAAATTTTCTTTCGATTCATGGGGTCTGGAACTTGCCGTACCAGGTATACATAAAGTACAACCAATGGAAAACACCACATATGTAGAGGCTAATATGCGTAAGGCTGAATCCATCTCAAATCTTGCAGCTCAGCGGAGGTCATATTCCATGATTGCTCGCAACTGAAGTATGTTCTTCTGCGTCCAAAATAACCGGACATGTATATTTTATTATTACAACTTAAATAAGTTTTTTACGCTCGATAACGCTTTTTCGAGATCATAAGCTAAATGTGGTGTTTTTTTTTTTTACATTTAACGTATAAGTCCGAAAAATAACCAGAAATTCCGCAATTTCGAGCTTTCCTGAAAATTTTTCTTTTGGAATACGTAGAACCTCATACTCCGTCGAATCAGATAACAAAATCAAAAAAAAAAATTGAAAAATCGTAAAAAATATAGCAATTTGCAAAAAAACAGTCATTTTTCTGAAAAAGCCAGATTTCGATTTTTCTGAAAATTTGGTATGTTTTAGTACACTATATATACCATACGACCGGCAATATCGCTTTATTATTATTTTTCGAGATATCGATTTTTTTAATTAATTTTGTTTGGCAGTCGTATTTACATGGTTAGATACGTTCCTGAGTAGTATCAGGAATCAGAAAACCTCCGTTAAATATAATTCAATTCCCCATTTCCCTGCAGATGCGAATTCCTGTGAAAATAATATAATACCAGCTTTTGAACTTCGTACAAGTTTTTTCCCAATCGCTTCGCTACTTAAGATCGTATGTGAAATTTATTTTTCGCCCCGAATATTTTTGAACAAACACGGAGGCCTACATTTGATTGCCATAATTATTTCATATCATTATTTTTTCCGATTCTGCAAAACGAAACACTGGTTTTTATTCTTTTTTTGTGTTTTGATTAGTACTTTTCTCATCGAACTCATTCATTATGATTTTACCATTCGAATTCATCTGACATTAATTATGTACTTTTTGCGATTATTTCATATCAAACGATCCTATTGGTAACGTCATAATGAATGAGTTGGATAAGAAAAGTACTAATCAAAACTCAAAGAAAAGAATAAAAACCAGTGTTTCATTTTGCAGAATCGGAAAAAATGATGAAATTTATTTTAATAATTATGGCAATCAAATGTAGGCCTCTCGTGTTTGTTCAAAAATATTCGGGATGATAAATAAATTTCACATGCGATCTTAATAATTTCACAGAAATTCGCATCTGCATGGAAATGAAGAATTGAATTATCTTTAACGGAGGAGGCCTTCTTATTCCTCATACTATTCAGGAACGTATCTAACCATGTAAATTAGGCTACCAAATAAAATTAATAAAAAAAAATCGATATCTCGAAAAATAATAATAAATCGATATTACCGTTCACTTGGCACATAGTATATACTCTCTACCAAAACATACTAAATTTTCAGAAAAGTCGAAACCAGGTTTTTCAGAAAAACCACTTTTTTGTATTTTGATATCTGATTCGATGGAGTGTGAGATTCTGAGTATTCCAAAACAAGAATTTTTAGGAAAGCTCGAAATTGCAAAATTGCTAGTTATATTTCGGAAATTATACGTTAAATATAAAAAAAAAAAACACCACATTCAGCTTGTGATCTTGAAAAAGTGTTATCGAGCGTGAAAAATTTATTTAAGTTGTAATAATAAAATATACAAGTCTGTTTATTTTGGGCGAGAAAGAATATACTTCAGTTACGAGCAATTATGGAATATGACCTCAGCTGGCCTGCATAATTTGAGATGGATTCAGTCATAATGCTTTTAGTGTGAAAATTTTGTAAATTTTAGTTAATGCCTTGAAATTTTTTATCATTCATCATTGTTATTATTTTTAGTCTGATCAAAAACCAAAACCTCAACCACGGTCAAAGATGCCGATGAACGACTTTAAACTACCTGATTTACCAGTTGTTCCAACGGAGAATGATCAGCCTCCAGGTTCCTCTAATGATGACATAGATTTCGATGATTTAACAAAGAGGTTTGAAGAATTGAAAAAACGAAAGTAACTGAACGAAGGCAGGTTTTCATATAACTGAAAAATATATTTGTCAGTATACAACAGTACTCTGCTTAATTTAAAAAGAAGTCACTTATTTCTACATCATGTGCACATATTTATTCCAAGATTGGACAGTTATTTTGCAAAAATGTTATATTCTCAATCTTCATTTGAAGCACTATCACGCTTACAAATTGTTCAACTATTGCTGCTATTTTTTCATTAAAAGAAAGAATATAATCAAATATGAAAAAGAAAAATTATTACTTTACACGTTTAAGGTTTTTACAGGTGACGTTTGGAGGGTCAATTTTGTAGAATGTAGAACACCCAAATCCTAGAAACTTGACACCCAGCATTATTAAATTTGAACACCTTGAAGTCCAAGTTTTAGTTTCAATTTCCAATAAAAACAATTCGGAATCATTAAATTAATTTACATGCAATGTAGGAAAAATTGATCAAACTTGTCAAACTAATTTGTTACCATAGTTAAGCGATTTGGCGAGTGCTTGATATTTTACGAATGTTACTATATGATTAAACATTTTATTATAATAAACATTCATCTGTAATGTGAATTAGTCACTTCAGGGCTGTACAAAATATTGTGCGCTAGATATATTATATATATGCTAAAATTGTATGATAATAATGATAAATAACCATCACTTCCAGTCCCGCCATACCTTGTAGAATATGTCCCCATAAGTGGATAGCTTGTGCGGGGGAGGGGGAAATGGGTCCATGAACATCATTGTGCGTCTATAGCTATCTTAACCCTTTCAGTCACAGTGGGAAGCTCAGCGTCCCACATCAAGAATCCCCATGTCTTAGCCTTATCACAGTTTATTTACAACTTCGAATAATCTTTGTTACTTCGTATAACCCCAAAAACTTCCGACTAACAAGTTTCGGCGAGAATCATGGAACTTTGATGGCTTTTTTTGATTTTACAACCGCCATCTTGCAAGTCTTGCAACCTCGTACACCCACCATATTGAAGTTAGTAACATTATTGTAACGATTCATGTTAATTCGGATTGTCTGAAATTCAGTAAACCGTAACAAAAAAAAATCATATTTCGTTATCAAGGTTCCTTTAAAATCATCATAAAATTAAGAAAACAGCGATTTTTCCTGAATGCTCCGTTACGATAACGTTACTAACCTCGTAAAAACCCCCGAGTAATAAAATTCAGCCCTAAATATTGAGTTGAATAATGTGTGACTGAAAGGGTTCAGGGATAACACCACTCTAGGATTAGGGAAATTTGATTTTTTTCGGTTTAAACAATACTTCAAGGTCATAAAAACAATATCTAGTTGTCACAGAGTGAAAAGAAACTTTTGAAAGGTTCGATTCTCGATTTTGCCACAGTGCCTCGAAGCGCGCGCTGAGTGCTCGTACAACACACATTTTTCTCGAAATCACGTTTTTTAAACTAGGAAAACAGATTATTTGAACACTGTTGCATGGATCAATTTAAACTGTTGACAGTAGCTTCACAATTACATTCTCTATAGAAGTGCGTAGCCATATTTTTTGAACAATTTACTCCTTATTTTTTGGCCAAAAACCGACTCTTTTTTTTTCAAAACTGCATCATTTCTGCAAAACTTGATTTAAAAGAAAAAAATCTATGCACTTCAATAGGCAATAGTGTATAGATTATAAAATTGGTAAATTTTGTGCCAGATCTTATAGTTTACGAGAAATCCGTCTTTCCGCGAAGGAGTTTTAAATAAAGGTGATTTCAAAGATTGGCTCTGTCACCAACATTTTGCATCAAAATAGTAATAAACATTTTTATTTTCATACTTCGATATGTGTCAAATAAACCCTCTGAAAAAAATTACATTCCTATTTCCATACTCTCAAAATAAATCGTCAAATTTGGGCCTTTTTCCCCCGTTAGAGTGGTGTTAGTCCCTAAGATATTCACTAGAAACGCCCACATTCCATAGGGGACAGGGAAAACTGTAGAAACCTTTGCTCAGTTGTAGCCGGATCGAGTTCAAACCTCAGTTCGCCATTTCGGCATCCAAATGACGTAATCTGTCTTACAATTTTTGTGAGTTGTCGCTCAAGTTCTCACCGACGTGCTGGGGCTTTGAGCTCAGGATCTCCTCCTGTTCCATAGTCACGCACGCTACGCGTAACGCTACTATGGTCGGTGTATACATAAATATATGTATATATATATATATTTTTTTATATATATATATTTAACCAAAATTTAGATGAGGTTGGCATTTTCAATATTCATGCTGAAATATTAAATAACATACACACTTTGAAGTTTCAATAAAACGACTCGTATTTTATGCCATTATGTACTGTGTATATGGTGATTTCCTGTATTATACACGTACTTTTAAGTTCTGTATTGTTTTGAGCATTTTTATCGCATACGCGCGATTTACCACCTGAAAGTTCACTCGATATATTGCAGCCAAGTCTAAGTAAACCTTTCCAGAATTTGTGTCAAAAATAGCAGATAAAAAGAAAAGAGGAGAACAAAATGTTGAGCTTTTAAGATTTGTGATACAGGTATAAACGTTTAATTATAATAAGATTAACTTTTTTCACTTTTACGTTATCATCCTCAGTTTCCGAAATGTTATAATTCAATATACGTTTCCCTTGTGCATCATTGTCATAAAAAAAAGAATACGTGATTCTCAGGTTAAGGAGGTAGTACAGTTGAAGATAAATACTTTTTTGATTTTATTACGAGATGGTCGCATATTAAGTGTTTATCAAAACAACACTTTTGTATAATAGCCTACGATGATTCTCTTTAAAGTGCAAAGAAAAAAAAAATAGAAACCAGAGTTTAGATGACGATCTTCATTTCGAATCACTTTGCAATGGTGAAAAATGTGGTATACTTACTTATTCGTTTTCACTCTGCGACGAATCATTTTATTCAGAACAAAATTCCCCATAATCCTAGCCTGATAATTCGTTTTAATTACGTTAGTTCGTGAATGATTTATTTTTTGAGTATGTACTGATATTGATGTTGATCATCAAATAGCAATATCGAATTTATAGTCGGAGGGCTCATGACAAAAAACGGAAACAGTTTTGTTTAAGGGTGTACATGAGCCAGCACTCATTCGCAATCAGGTAGTGGCACACCTTGCGGCAGCTCACTTTCGAGTACGTTAAATTATGACATGCACTTCAAGTGTTTTGTAATAGTTAAAAATTGGCGTTGAATTTATATATAGTACGAGAAACGTGAGAAAGTAGTTAGACCGCATAGTTACGGAACGTGGCAGTCAGCACGTCACATAATTGATCGCGATAATGACATCGGTACAAGAGTTTTGTAATGGCTGAAAATTTGTTTATTACATAATTATGGAACAGACAGTCAGGTGTTGTTTGAAGTGCAGATATGGAGTGCGCGCGTTAGGATATACGTGTAATCAAATTTCTTGAAATTATTTTATCCAAAATAATTGAATAATAATTAAAATGCTTTGTACTTATATAATTTAACTATAATAATTGAAACTTACATTTATATTTCAACCCATTCAGTCACGCAATTCAGTTTTTTTCGGCATGGACGTGCAATTATACGTTTTATACGTATTTTTCGACGTTGAATGAGAATCTGATGTCGAAATTTAACAAAACTAAACACAACCCCTAAAATGGGGTAAAACCAGGGTGAATTATCAAGATTGCTTTAGAGAGTGGTCTTGAATGAGATTTATTTGAATATTTATTTTGGGATAGTACAATTTTACGCCGAGAATAGGTGCGAACCCCAATACTATCTATATACACCCCTAAGGAGGGTGAAAACTACCCCTATGCATTGAATTTTGTAAATCTAATGGCCATTCTGAGATCTCTGTTTGGCAACCAATGAATTCCAAGCGTTTTTAGTATACGTTTATATCAAATTTCTTCACTAACGAATTATATTCATGAAAATACGGTTTTTGTTTTGCATATATTTATTTATAACAATTATAAACAATTGTGGATTCACAAAAAATCCTAATCATTCTAAAGTTGAAGTATTTTTTTTACCTGCAAATGCGAAAAAATTCTGGATTTTACGTAGAAGATGAAAGAAATAACAAAAAAAAAAAAGAAAAAAAAGAAAGGGTGCTACTATAGTGGCTTTTGTGACTGAAAGAGTAAATATAAACTGATAATAAAATAAATTAACAGTAAATACATGTCGTGTATAATATTCAATTACTTTTTGATTATGGCAGAAAATAAATACGTCTCCACGAAAGTGCCCAGTTTCGTTTGCTAAAATCTGCGCAAAAAATATCATTGAACATCTGTTCGAAAGGTTGTTACGAGGGCGAACATTGTAGCGAAATCTCTGGGTAGTGTGAGCGAGACAGTTTCTGGGACACTTTGTATACCTGGAAACAATTAAATTTATTTTTTTTTATTAAATACAATTATTCTAATAGAAAAATATTCTGTTAATAAAAATTTATAAATAATATTACGTTCATTTGAATTTTTCCAATGAGATCTGTATCACGTTCTTCATCAGATTGACCATCTGTGTCTGAATTCGTTTCATCGATGCCATCTTGTTGCTCAGACTCAGACTCAAAATCTATAAAAAAACAAAAAACACTAACACTAAAAACAACATTTATTCAATTCTTAACCACGTAACCATTTGAACAAGTAAAGATTCACCATTTCATTTTACCTTCATTTTCATTTGGTTGAATCATCATGTTTCGCACAAATGTTGGCAATTGTACCCCATCAATGTCTTGCGAATGGTTTTGTGTTGCTGACATTTCCATTAAAATTTTTTCGTGGCCATTCCTCCAAATATTTGATAAGTATGCGGTACTTTGGAATTTTTTATTTTAAGCTCAGCTCCGCACAGTGATAGATTGGAAGCATTTACATTCTGTTCTCTGATTTTAAATAAATCATCAGCATGTTTGGATGTATAATATACATTTTTGTAGATATTGCGAATCGACCTTCATTCAGAGTGTTGATTTTTTTTTAAACTGTACAATAGGCATACAAATTTTCCTATTTTATTAAATACTTGTATAAAATCGTTGTCGCTTATATTGCTAAAGCCAGCGAAAGCTTGGTGAAATTTCGTTGATGCTTGTAAAATATTGAAAGGACGTTTCTTGCCTTTTTTTTATAAAAAAGCCGGTTTGTAATCACACCCAGTTAATGCATGCATGCGAAAAGGTCACGTTGTACACGTATTTTTTGAACCTTGTTATTCATCACATCTTTCTGTTTTTTCAACGTATTTGAAAACGTTAATATCTCATTTTTTTTTTTTTTTGCATGTTTTTCGAAATGATCGCTGTTTTCAGAGCATTCTAATATGAATGTTTTTTCGTTGAGCATTTCCATTACTTTCCATTTTTGATGAATGTTGCAAATTTCGGTGGATGTAGCTTGGCCGCTTGAAATATTAAAAGGTTCATTCTTATCAATAATTACAGAAAACGGATCCATATTTCTAATAATTATTTCTATTACATTATGTAGCTGTTTCTTAATTTTTTTCATTTCACTCATTTCTAATTCTGACGTTACATCCTGATTTTTTAAAATCCTGTTTATTGTAAAATGTTCGAAATGGTCGACCAATGCTGTGGCTTTTACACCAACTTTGACGAGCTGCCAACGAATTCAACTACGTTTATGTACGTTGCGTAAAACTGAGGCGTTTTTCCATTTCATCCAACGATGGTTTTTTTCTGTACTCTTCATATTTTTCAATAACATTTAACAATGACGGACAATCTATTTCACCAGAAGTTTGTTTATTTTTTACGTAGCTTTCAAGATATAGCCTCATCTCGTCGGTAATTATTTACAGCCAAACAATTATTGAAGTGTAAAATTCACATGGCCAAGTTTAAAATCGGGTGCAATCTTTTGCAGGTGTTAATAAGATCCAGCACTTCCTACTACTAATTAAGCCATTGCAAGTATTATATGCTTTCCAATCTTCAATCGTTCACTTGTAACGCCGTGAATACAATCTTGGGCATATTACCGAACCAACCGATTTTTATTTATACTTCCTTGACATCATTTACACGCACCGCCAAGCAATATTGCATAAAAAAAACAAAAGAATATTCTGTATGTCGCATTCTTCTTCTACGACATTGTCAATAGTAATAGTATTCTGAAATTTTTTGGGTACTATTCCCAGTATTTTTTATCGTAAAATTAATGCTACGTTTTGAACTGCTTCATAAATCAATAATTCTTGGTAATCACTTTCTGGAATGCGTTCCACCCCGTGAGGAACAATGAACGTCTTATTTCTTTCAATGAGTACAATAATTTTTTTACCACAAGTTTGCGTTAATTTTTGCTCAAAACAATTTTTTCAAGTTTCGTGAGCGGTGTAAACGTTTCATGTACTCCTCTGTCAGTCGATCAACGTACATCGTATGCAACTGCTCAAGTAAAACGCATTTTCTTTGTAATCATCAACTTTATTAGTGAATTCATTATGTTAACTTATCTGTTCGCTCCCTCTAGACAAACTTTGTACCTACACTACAAAAAAAAAAAGACAAATTTTTCCCGAACAATAGCTTTTAAATTTAATTTTAAAAGGTCGCTATTGGAATAGTTTCCTTTTTGAATTTCTACCACTCAGCCGCATTTAATGTTATAGACTTAATTCTGAAAGCATTTGTAAAGAATTGAGTTTTTTGTGAAAGTGTAATTTGAAGTTTAATCAGATGTTTTGCCATTAAAGAAGTTCAATTAAGAATGAATTCTTATATACAAAGTTACATGAAATTTACACAAAATTAAAGTAGGAGCAAAGTATAATATTTACATCCTTGAAGATACAGAATTGGTCTACAGACAGTCTTGTAGGTATAAAAAATTGAATTACCTCCAAATTTTGTCATTCAAAATTTTGTTGTATTGAGTGAAAATTTTTTTTTTAATCTTCCCTATATTATTTCAATGAAACAACTTCAAATTCTGAGTATCGCCTATTGAATTGGTTTTATGGAGGCTGGTGAGTCAAAATTCAATAGTGTACCTTTTCATTCATTTCATTTCTTAAATGCCATCTCTATAGACTATGAAAATTTCCTGATTATCCCCATTATTTCCGATTTGTCGCCATCCTGCTGTAAGTGAAATGCAGAATTAAAAAATGACACAATTTTATGATTTTTCTCTCCAGTGATCTTTATTCAAGGGATATTCATCATACTTTCTATAAGTATCTAAATGTATTTGATTATTAAGCCTTGCATGTAGCGTGAGGCCGTATATATATATATATATGGTCTGTATAATGCAATGTGCTTATGGTTGCTCTTTTTTTACATCAATTTTCTTATAAATGTCTGATACAAAGTTATATCATTGCGTATAATATTCAACTGAATAAACCAATGATTACACTTTGTGTCGGTCCATCAGAAAAACATGATTGTGCTCGTACAATACAAAACATGGTGCAGATTAACTTACAGAAGTATAGAAACAATTATTGCATGTTGTCCCAATCTTCGCATTTCTGTAAAAATTTAAAGTCTATTAGCAATCGAGAAATCCGAATAGCTTAGTTGACTTAGGTCATGTAGTGTTCCAACCTTTACCAACCGAGTAACTCCACTGGAACGAGGTTATATTATTAGTTCTTGTGACAATTTCATATGGAAGACACTAACAACGAGTTCTAGATGGGCAAAAAAAAATTGTGCCTCATGCGTCGCATTAAGGTCATGTAATACTCCTACCCTTACCGACCGGGCAAACTCACCCTTTTTCGTCCTATATTAAGTAAACAAACGAACGAAAAGAGTTCAAATCGAAATTGTCACAAGAACTAATAACAACCTCTTTACAGTCGTATCAAAATGCATTTATAATTTACAATTTTAACGCTATCGCTGAAATTAACCTACCTCTTTCCCCTTACTAGCCAAACAATTTATAAGGCTTTGCGAAAACTTGCACTGCTCGTTAAATTTTTCTTCCTGAATCATGTCAAAACAATCCAGAACAGCTTCTTCGATAAAATCCTGCAGCTCCGGGTCGCGGATATCCTGCGTCATAATTTTCGTGACGGCAGATTTTTCGGGAAATCCTTTTCGATCAATCTACAGGTTCAGAAATTGCATGAGAACATTTTTTCAAGTGGCCTTTTTCAATGAGATCAAGATATGGACCATATACTAAGATGGATCTTAGATACCAAGTAATCTGATCACTGCCTGTCTAAATTTTGGATTTCTCCATTTTCTTACAATTACGTGTTATAGGTACATACGTCCTTTTTTCAACTTGGATTTTACTTTGCTATAAGAATGGATGAACAAGTTGGCAACGTGAATTTGATTCCTTTTTCCATGGCTTATCATTACCTAGTATAAAATATTAATTTTCCACATGCACAATCTCTTTGATTGTTTGGGAAAATTTTGCGTAATTTATTCTAGAACTAAAACCCAAAATTTTGCGAGATGAATGGCAGGGCTCACACCTGGATCATTATTTATTTGACATATTGTACCCCGGATCACATATCTCCACTGATTTGAAGGATCAAAAGTCATCAAAGTTCTTTTTTTGTGTCACCGAATTGAGTTTTGAGGTATGAAAAAAAAATCGAAATATTAAGAACTTTATAATTACGAATTTTAACTTTGCTTATTTTTCTCGCAAAGTAATAATTATAGCAAAAAAAATTGTAGGGAACATGAAACGTATAGTTTATCAAGATATATACTTTTTGCTTGAAATTTTTTTTTTCCTTTGAAGCAATATTTATCAAAATGACGTATAAAAAGTGTAGAAATGATCGAAAAATTACCACTTTTCAAGTTTACACGATGAAAGTTACCGGGTAATTTCCCAGCTATATTCGTAACCAACACCTTAAAATACGTTGGTATACGGAAATCCAAAAAATTGAAAGTATACGCTTTCAACGACTGCCTCTCCAAAAAAAAAGACTCGATGAATACAAAATTTTGAGGACCCACAACAAGGTTAGTCGTTATTTAATGACCCATATATTGTGAAACCGAAATTGATTGGTAACTAATGTTGATTCCAACTACTTACCAAGTTTAACTCGTCAAAGAAACACTGAATGACACACTGAAAACAGAAATGCGCACCGTTTTTTTCTCGAAATTATTATGCAGAGCGTACTAATTATTCCAAAAAAGAAAAATATTGTCCTAATAAAAGTTCTGAATTATTGTGACTTTCTGGCAGAAGTCGAACTCGATGATTTACATCACCGGCTCCTAAGAAATCGGAATAAGAGATGAAAAATATACCGTACAGCCTGATTATTCTCATTCGGCCGCATGTTCTTGCGTCCAAAGTGTGCCATGCTGTTGGAGTTTCCACTTGGCAATGTTGTGTTTCGTAAGAATTTATCGTTCAACATCACACCCGGAGCGCCATAACTATTATTACCCATTTTGTTGTAGGGATAAGGACGGGTTGAGCCCGAGTTTTGATCATGCATACTTGAACCACTCCTCTGATTTTCGCTGGAATGAAAAAGAGACGATAAAATTGCACCTCCACGATCAAAAAATAGATCATGCTGATAGCGGCTGTCGGCAAAATGCTTTTATACTCTTAGCATTTTCTTATCTTGCCGTTAACTTTTATACATATAATATAGCCTGTAATGAGATCGCAGAAAAATTCCAAAATATTATTTATAACACAGGTCAACAAAAAATAAAAATAATTCTTTTTTTTGAGTTTATATTTAAATAAGTAAATTTTGGTTCTGTACGTCGAATAATAACCGAAATCTTCATACATTGCTTGTAAAGTTTGCTTCTCTGTTTTTTACGTTGATAAATAATCACCGGTTAACACGAACTTTAAGTCTGGATTCTAGATGTCAAATTTTGATTTCTTCTACATAAATAATTAAAGAAAACATAGCATTATTAGATAAAGTTTGCTTTTGTAGAAACCAGAATGATATTTCGGATTTTAAGAAAGATTACCTGTTTCCTCGAAACAGTTATTGTAAATATCAATTGAACAAACTTCAATTTCGCATTCAAATTCATTGAATGTGTAATAAATAATGCAGCGATGTCCCATTATAAATTGTCAAAAACATGCACAATGAAAAAAGAATTCGTTAATCATTGAAACATTAATGAGTAATGATATGGATAATGCATTAGGGTCATTCCATGTCAAATCGACCAATGGTTGTACTCGACCCCTTTTGTTTCGGATGAAATTTGGTCAGAAGTTTTCATTCATCACATAAAGAAGTTCTGCCCAAGGAAAAAAAAATTTTTAAAAATTTTTTCAAAAGTTATTCAGCTTTTAAAATTCCACTATTTTTCCTGTCTTTTGAACTTATGCTTCAAAGGTCTCGAAAACCATTATAATTACTCCAATGATCTGAGCTAGATTTTCAAGGGGATACTCGAAGCTATCAGAAAAAAAATTTTTTTGAAAGAATTCACGCAGTTTGTTGTTTATATATCCTTATATATCCTTATATATCCTTAAATAAACAACAAACTGCGTGAATTCTAGAAGTACTTCCACCATAGAGATAAATAGAGACCTCTGGAAAGTTTCGCAGTAAATGTCTAGTAGAAAAATTTTAGTAGGAAACATGTAGATGGCAGAGTGTGTCACTTTTTAACTGATACAAATGTACATTTAATTACCAAATGAATTTAAACGACATATTAATTATTTTTTCATATAATCTATTGCTTTAAAATAAATTGTTGTGCCTTAAAATTGAAAATTACAAGTGAATTCATCATTGTTTTATTCGGTCAGTGCCAAAGAAAAAAAAATTTCTTTTTCTCAAAATTCAAAAATTTATATCTTTTGAAAGAAAAAAAACTCCATCTCAAAAATTTCAGGATCTTTTGAGATCAGTTAGAGGTACTCTAGAAAAAAATTGGAGCGAAGAATTTAATGGCGGTCATCGATTTTTACAATGTTGTAAATTTCAAAATTCTGCAAAAAACGATTTTTTGAAAAAAAATTTCAAAATAATTTTTTTTCGGTAACTTCGAGTATCCCCTTGAAAATCTACCTCAGATCATTGGATTAATTATAATAGTTTTCGAGATCTTTGAAGCATAAGTTTAAAAAACAGGAAAAATAGTGGAATTTTAAAAATTGCATAACTTTAAAAAAAAAAATTTTTTTTATTTTTTTCCTTTGGCAGAACTTCTTTGTATGATGAATGAAAACTTCTGACCAAATTTCATCCGAAACAAAAGGGGTCGAGTACAACCATTGGTCGATTTGACATGGAATGACCCATTAATAAAACAATGCATTATTCACAACCCTGGTCTCAAGTCAAACTAACGATGAAATTTGTAGCTGAGATGTGATATGAGACCATACTCGATTACGATATATTAGAATTTTCAGTATGGTTGTTACTTTACTTCACAAAATTAGGATTGCCAGAAAAAATGATTACCTATTGTTGGGTTTTGAACTCTTCATCGGGTTAGTGTTCGAAGTCACGGAGTGGATATTTGTCATAATTTTTTTATCAAATCCCTTCTCGTTGGAATCCGATGCCGAATCTTCGTAATCGTCTTCCGAGTCTGACTCACTCTCCGATGAATCTGAACTATCATCGCCGGCATGTCGATTGCCCTGAAGTACACGACCCTTGCATCGTTGCATAACTTTTTGGAATTGATCGTTTGCCCGGTGTTCACCGGTTCGGCATTTCAAAGCCTGTAAATGACAGACATTATTACATACATGGCTGGCTCTTATTATTAGTTAAAATAGGTCATCGAGGCCATGCACGCCATAATATCGGCAGAATTTTCAACTGATCCGATTGCGATATAATAGTTTACGTATAAAACCGTGCCACTAAATTCGTCACGTTATGCCGAGCTGATTGCTTGGCTTTCCAACCGACTTTCTAAATGAAAAAAAAGCTCATACGTATACCTATACCTCTTTATATGTATAGCATACAAATACATATTATGCACTTCGAAGAGTTGCTGCGAACATTGTTCGTTTTTTGACATCAAAATCACCGATTTTTGATTATAACAATTATGGCCAACTTATATCACTTGCAGGACTTATTTTGTCCAATTGCGATCGCTTCTTTGTCTGGAAGTGCATCATTATTTTTAAATTGTTTATTTCGAATAAATTTAGGATTTTGAGGCAGCATTTTTCGTGAAATAGTTATTTTACTGAACGAAATGATTTTTGTAGTTTGACGAAGTTGTCATCTTATGAGTATCGAATGTGAAAATACAAAATTATAAACCTCGACATTTAAGTAATGGTATCCTGCATACGTCACAAAGAATATAAAGATCCATTATTTGAATACTTGATTTTATGTCAGAATTATCAATAATGCAATGATGATGAAATATGAACAAATGCTGATCAATATACGGAATTCATTTGTCATCAGTAAAAAATAATATAACTCATCAGATAACATTACTTCTGGTAAAATGAAGTAAATTATCGTGAAACGCACTCGTCCGTGGTATGTATTTGCCAGTTAATTGAATATCCGTCAAAAAGCCTTACATACTTAATCAGTTGTTTTGATATTTCACATAACACGATAAATAATATTAATTATAAATTACAAGTCACCCTACATCACAAGTCTACAAAAAAGTTGAAATTAAAACGCTCATTTTCTCAACTCTTTCTAGTTATTTTGATACTATATCATATACTACGAACCGTCCCTTCGTGAAAGCACATAACAAGCACAAAAAACACTAGGAGTTGGGTGAAACGCATTCTTGACAAACTTGGTCTGCTCGGCTTAGGTTGGACGATGAGTGTGACTAATAATGTACTGGCTTACGCTTTCATATATATTTTTATGAATAGCGATGCGAGAAAAATTTACCCGGTGCTATTATGGTGAAACGTGCACATTATACCCACAGTTGTGCATAAAGTGACAGTTTAAGTGCCCTTGATCATTGTTCGAATGGACACGTCCGGACGGACGGAGACATGGTCCATTTACCGCGCCGAGTGTACTTTTTCTCGTTTTTTTTAGGTCAAGAGCCATAGAAATCATCAAAACTTCATAGACGATCCGGTGTATGAATGGCAGGCATTGAATTCACCTGATTGTCAGGTGCATTATGATGCAATCGTGAGAACAAATGGACATTCGCGCTGTGTGAAGCCTCTTCCATTGTCTCAAGCTTTACTATTACGCACAGTGATATGCTGTATAGTCGTGTAGAAACAATAACACCGATGTCACTTTATAGCTTCAATTGTCAAACGTTACGGGGACGAGAGTGTCGAAACAGACGAATATACACTTTTTTCAGGACTTAATTAGGAACAAATAAATGAAAGTGAAAAAAAATTCCATTTGCACAGTGTTTATTAATGGTTTGAATAGTATGAACCAAATTTTTTTTGAGAGGGTACCAATCCTACACGTTTCAATCCTACAAGTGAACAGTTGTACAAATTCCTTCCTACAAGCGGCGGTTCTACAAGTTCGTTTCTCCAGGTTCGTTTCGAAGAAGGAGGGTCAATTCTACAGAAATCAGTTCTACGGGGCAAATATTCTTCGGAATATGTTCTGGAGACTCGTTTCTACGGAAATATTTTTCATGCCGAATGGTTGTGAACCAGATTTCTATCGGTAAACGTGAAGATACTGAAGCGAAATTGTGGACTCAATCTGCAAGTCCTATGACCAAATATCAAGATATGGGTCTAAACTGCAGATCGAAACTCTTGGGTTTATGCAATCATCTGACATAATTTTGAATCCCGTGGAAAAAATGTATCAAAATTACCAATCTTGCTGTATAGCTGTACAATATGCTGTATTAGGTAAATTGCAATTAAAAACAACAGTTTTTTAACATCGTGGATTAGCAGAAAATGCTTTGTTCGTGAGAAATATGAATTTCGACCATTTGTTTACATGTGCTATTTTTGCAATAAATCAATAAATAAATAAATTTTGTATTTCTTTAGACATAGAAATATTTTACACACTATGTGGAATCAAAAAACTCGGCATTTGTTAGCAAAAAAGTAGTTTAATAAATAACAAACTCCAAAAATCATTAAAGGGTTAAACAGATCGTTCAGTCGACCGTGGCGACAATTTTATGTTATGCATTCACGCATGCTTCTAGTGTTCTTTCCAGTTATAAACTGAGCGTAATATGGAGCAGTGCGAACCGATCGGTAAATCGTTAATTTGCTCTATATTACAGTGGAGTACTTATACTTACGATGAGTAGACGTAGAAGTGAAAATCTAATATCAGATTGTTATACTCTGGGAGTGATTGTAAAGTAGGGGATCCGGTCGGAAGAGAGAGTTTGTTCAGAGAGACAGCGAGTCTCAACGTCTCACAATCGTGATTAGTCAATTTCTCAGTGCGACAACTTACGGTCATGATTTCGGCGAAAAGTCTTGTGAGTAACTAACTGACTTAATTATACCTTATTAATAATTCGTGAAAAACAACGTATAACACCAAAAATGGGAAAACCAGATTTTCTAGTCCAGCAAACAAAGTGTTCTCGTGTACGGAGTGTAGAAAAATAACAGATTTCACTCAAAACTGCAGAAAAAGAGAAACACGTCAAGGTTTTGGTAATAAATACCCGTGTCAACTAAATTTTTTATTACAAATGTAATAGTTTTTACTCAGCACACAGCGATTTCCACTGCTTCTATATGTAGTAAATTCTACATTTACGGAGTATATTCTACCAAAAAAAACCGACGTGTCCCTCTTTTCCTGCAGTTTTGAGAAATACCCACTCTTTTATTCTCTCTGTGTGAGAATTTTGGAAGTACGTACAGCAAAATCGAGACCAAAATAGATATCGTAATCCAGCAAGTATCATAAAAAATGTGTCTTGGAGTCCCTGTGTTAACAATATTTTTAACTCGTTCTACAAATCTTTCGCGATTCGAAAACATGATCGCCTAAGCGGAATGCAGATGTAATGAGAGTGCGACTATTGGCTCAAGTTTATCAACACAGCTTCACGTTATACACGGAGAAATTACCGAGAATATTGTGCTGTGTAAAAATGTGCCTTTATCCTATAAGACGTTATCATTTCTGGGTGTTAATTCTATAACATTGTTACTCATCTACCCGCAAGTTTAAATCTCATGTATAAGAATTTCGAAGCAACGTTTGTTGTAAGATAAAAGGTATATTGTGTATACGATCGGCTTTTGTCATCCAATTAGAAACTTTGTTAAAGGTATTCAATCAGTCGCGCACGAGTTGCTTTGACTCTAGTTTTACTAGGATACAAATTCCAATGTATAGTCAACTGGTGCGAGTTAACAATAAGATACAGGCATGGACATAATATCGTGCTGTTTCTCGGTATGAATTGAAGAAAAAGTTTTACCCGAACGTACCGAACATGGACAAAGGAGCAGCAAAAAATTACATACTCAACTTTCTACGAATTTCGATACATAAATTTCTTTACCACAAACTGGATTGAAATGGCCATTACTTAACTCTTCGAGTCATATACCATTGTGCTGAGTCAACTTTTATAACAAGATAGTATTCTAAGGTTTTTGGAGTCACTGATTACGAATCAGAAATGAAGATTTCGAAATTCAAGATGGCGCATACAATATGGTGAACGAAATTTTTTAATTTCATCGAATACGGTCAAAAAACTCTATGTACGGGTTTTCGGGGCTGCTGATTGAATTTGCCATATTGAATTTGAAAAATATGATTTTAGATTCGTAATCAGCGACCCCAAAAACCCTGGATAGAGTTTTTTCACCGGATTCGATCAAATTTGAAATTTTTGTTCAACGTATTGGATCCACCATTTTCAATTATTAAAATCCAATTTCTAATTCGTAATCAGTGACTTCGAAATTTATAAATTATGTAACACATGGAAATGGTAAGGGGTTAAGTTTCTCAAAAATGAATTATTCCTTCAATTTTCACGATTTTTATCAATCAATTTGTTTCTAACAATAATAATTTACATTGTATCTTGATAATTACTCTCGAGTATTGAAAATCTCTCAGTATACTGTCAGAAATAATAGAAACCCGCACAGAAATATGTTGAAGAGTTTTCAAAATATACAAAAAATGGATGTAAAATAGATGGTAAGAATACTTAACAATATGACTCAAAGGGTTAACAAGTGCTCTAATCGTTTTTCTGACAACTTCCATACATATCACATCGTTATCATGCTGCAAGTTGATTTACAAATTCAACTGGGTGTGAACGCTGTTGGGTGTACCGAATTTTTTTTCGATATCTTTGTTTCAAAATATTTCGGTATCAAGATCAGCTTTCAATACCGACGCCGAAATCTTGATATCATCATACCGAAAGTCGAAACTACCGATGACAAAATACGGAAATATCGAAATACCAAAATATTACAATCACAACTCTCGATTGCCGCGACCGTAATATCGAATTGCAGCAATGAAAAAACCGAATATTCCATGCTTTTGCGGCACTTCCTCTACATTGCCTGCTACGAATAATATTCGGATAATATGTATTTTCACAGTAATACTACCATCTTCTTAAATCATAGTAGTTGGTATATTTGAGTATTTGACTACAGTTGACCGGACTTGAAGGGGTTAGTGACAGGTAATTTCAGTTTTTCGGTATTTCACCTTTATTATAATATTTCATCGGCATTCGGGTATCTTATTGATAATTTGGTGTTTTATCGATGTTTTAGTATTTTATCGGCAAAACGATATGTCGATAATCACCGACACGAAGGCAGATAAAACAAACATTTTCGAAACTTTTTTAGACGGCCCTACGGCTGAATTTTTTTTAATATTGGCGAATTACCTAGAACATCACATTTGCCGTCGTGGGGCAGAATTATTCACCGATCTGTGAAAGTTGATGTCACACAATCTGGTTTTACTCTTCAGTGAAACTTTGTCGAGAGCAGCATTTCTGCCCTATTGTAATATATCTCGTCTGTCCGACGCGTTTTGACTCTGATATTACAAGAAACATTCCATGCCATGCGTATAGAATCCAGGAGAATTGCTTAATGCCATAGTCAAACTTTGAATTATAATTTAAGTTGAACACTCTTTAATATTAATTTTTTTCACGCGCTCAGCGATTTTCTCGAAACCCGTTCTTCGAGAGCGTATACTAGTCAAGGAATAAAAAATTTTCAGTTTCCCAACGGCGAAACAAACGGTTTATTGTTCTAATTTCAAGGCAGAAAATATTTGAAAAATTGGTTACCGTGTTCAGATTTTATTCAAGTTTTAAAGTGGTTCGTTTTTTTTTTTGGTCACCCTGTAATGTAGTTTTACCTGAGCCTTAACGGTCATTAATAAATTGCACAAATTCTGTTTTGACATCAAATTTTGACGTGTTTGTTTAAGCTCAACTTTGGGGTGTTCATCATTCTCGTTATCAGGCCGCGAGTTCGTGCAGTACTGGTCAATTATGAAAAGCCATTCCCTCATCGTTTTCCAGTACGCGAAGTATCTCGAGTCGCATTCACGCAGTATTCGGA
This sequence comes from Neodiprion fabricii, assembly GCF_021155785.1. Lineage (NCBI taxonomy): Eukaryota > Metazoa > Arthropoda > Insecta > Hymenoptera > Diprionidae > Neodiprion > Neodiprion fabricii. The sequence goes on from NC_060240.1 coordinate 22,835,559, forward strand.
TGTGCCCATGCTGAGCTTGGAAGAAATACAAGAAGGTTTCCCGTTTCTGAAAATACAATCTGATAACGTTGCTGATCGTGCAAATACGAGACGCTCCTTCAATACTAGACCACAGTATGTATTTTATTATGTGCCGACGGAATTCCCCTCAAATTCTGGCGGTATCTCGGATTTCCACCATAGCCATGGCAATCCCAAGCCAGTCCCGGTATCAGATAAACGTTACTCTTTGAGAAATGAAATCAATCGTAGCTTACAAGGTAAAACGGTTCATTCGAAGGAGTTGACAAGAAAAACTGAGCCAGTTATTTCCAGATTTGACAAAAAACTCATAATCCCTAAAGCTGAGGGTTCAATGGGATTCGCAGGTTTATTCAAGGAGAATCTACAGCCACATGAACGATACAGAAAACGGTATAATGATGAAAGAGACAAAGAATTCGAGTCTACTACCAAGACGATTAACAGTGATAATCAGTTTGTATATGTACCGAACAAAAAATTTAATGATAGAGACTTCTCGGATAAAACACACATTTTGCAAATCTCAGAGACTAGAGCCATACCTAATCGATCGTACCCTAGAGTCCCATCTCGTTACGTACAGCCACCAATGGTGGAGTACGAGAACAAGAAGTTTTGGGTAAAGAACAAGCGGAAATCCAAACGACCAACGGTCGACTCGGCCACAAACGAAGAGAGGTTGAAAAATCACAGAAACGCGAGTCAGAAAAAATCAAAAGAAACAAGTCCAGTAAATAAAACCCACTTGAAAAATCACCGTCCAGTATATGACAGAGAGCATGATCCGGAGGAACTCACCGAGGTAACGCATTAAAATGAGACGCACATACCTTACACTTTATAAGATTTAATCAACTTTGTAATACTGCGAGTTACTCGTGGATATACGATTGGAAATTCTCATTCGGTAATATATGAAAAAAAAAAAAAGAAAAACATTATTATTAAGAAGAATCAGATCAATTTATACATCTCTGTAGGATTTTCGAAAATTCATGATCATAGAACTCTGATATTTTACTCGCTGTTTCGCCTTTTACATCTACTATAGTTTGCAGTTCAAGATTGAACCTTCCAAAAATTAGAACTTGCTGAAAATTGTGATAGTACATCAATCAACTCTTATTATTTTTACTACACAGCACGTAAATCGAATCATAAGTCATGCAAAATTGTAGCAACGTTGCACCCGTAAGAATTTTTGTCAATCTATTCGAAAATATTGATTTCTAAAGATTTCCACAAGTATTTTATAATATCAATATACTTATTCTACAACGTCAATTTTCATCGGATTTGGTAGATGACTAAAAAACTGCATACTATGCACAACTGTAATCGTTTCTGTATCCCTATAAATTGAAAACCGACACTGCTGAAAAAGACACCTCGTACAAGATTTTGGAAGGTACAATCTGGGCTAGACACGCCATATACGTATTTGAGAAATGAGAAACCAAAACCAGAAAGAATTCGTACATTTTTGATATCTTAATATGCATATCACCACGTAAGAGCTCAACAAACGGGAAAGCGGAAAGATTGCACAGACGTCCAAAAGAAGATCCCAAAGACACTTTGACACTCTCACAAGATGGAGACCGAGTAGAATTTCAAATACATGGCCACGAAGGACCAGAGACGTACATCTTTGGTTACGATACTGGCGACGGGTAAGCGTCGAGGCGGTTTTTTGTTGTTATCTAACACTAATAAAACTTAATATCATACTTTAAAATGCCAGTATAGTGGCGTATAGAGATCTCGGAAATTAACAATCACGCAAAGCACATGAAAACTTTATAATACAAAAGCAGGGTCTATTATACTCGTACCGTTACGTGGTCACTCAATTTGGTTTCGAAAATTCCCTAACTTTATCCTGTCTCCCTGACTAAAATAATCCTTTTCCCTGAGTTTTTGCCTCGATATATCGCATTTCGCAATTACAAGTTTTCATTACTTTCGTAAACGCTGGAATTGAATAGTTCATTAATTGGAAGCAGATTGTTGTAAATACATGACAAGAAAAGCGGATGCATATAAGGTTGGATGAATGGGCCTAGTGTCTGAATCAAAAGTTAGGAAAAGAAGAATTCATAATTTTAGAAAAGATTTTATTACTAGAACGTTCGATATCATTTTATTCTGGTGTTTCTTAATCGAATTTTAATGTCCTTGGACCCATTTAACTCGCCGAACAGATCTCTACGAATTGTCTGAGAAATCTGAGAAATCTTACATTACAGTCTAGTTATAACGTCTAAATGGAATTGTTGACGAACATCTGCTTGTGCAGTACTCACACGAATGTATTGTTTCCTATCCACTCTAGAGATCTTTACAGTGAAAAAAATACGCCCAAGACCATCAGAATTGGATCAAAAACATCACAGGTTTTTTAAACGGTCTTGCATCTCTTCTCGATTTTTGGGTTAGAAGATAGGGCCCCCGTTCATTCTCAGCATACATATTAACATTGTTCGAGAGTATGCAGCAAGGGCAAAAAGAATTTAAAAACCTTTCCACCTAGCATATGCTAGCGAGAATAATCATGAGTAGCTAGAGCAAGTAATTAAAAATAATTGAAAAATAGAAAGGTTGCATTAAGGGGGAAGGCAACTGTGACGGCCAGAAAAATAACCGATTTTTAAGAATTTTTTTCACAGGGATAACTAATTAATAAAGGGATCAGATTATCGGTATTTTATTAAGTGTATATTTAATTTGTTTTATATAAATTTTTATTCAAACACATTGAAATTAACAGAGATATGGGCCTTGACTTAACGATTAATAAAAAAAACTTCATCGTGGCATTGATATCTCGGTAAAGGGTTATCTGAAAATAAAAAACAAAATTTTATCAATATCTATACAAATCTAGCTATCGTTGTACGAGGCTGTTTTCTTTCCATTATGATTTACACAATAGCGACGGATTAAAATTTTTTTCTTCCAAAGCCCTCTTTTTTATTCAAGCAGTTTTCATTTTGTAAATAATCTAAAAACAAAAAAACGGCCACGCACTACGATAGCTACATTTCTATACATATTGATAAAAAAAAATTTTTTTTCACATAACCCTTTACCGCAATATCATCAATGCCACGACGAAGGGGAAATTTTTTGATTAGTCGTTAAGTTAAAGCCTAGTTAAAGTTTATTAATAAAAATTTATATAAAATAAGTTTATTATACACTTAATAAAATACCGACAATCCGATCTCTTCTATGAGTTATCCCTATGAAGAAAATTTAAAAATATCGGTTATTTTTTCAGCCGTCGTAGTGGCCTTCCCCCTCATACAGTACATTTCCTGGAATTCCAAAGAAAAACTATTATACTACTATTACTATAATTTCCTGACATTTCCCGTAGTTTGAAGTTCTCCAAACGAGTAGCCCTATGAAAGTGTGGATGAATGAGAATAAAAATAATGAAAATTTATATCATTCAATTAAAAAATTATGCATTATAGACACCGGTGCAAAGAAATATGTTGATGGTGCCAACAGTATTGATTATTTTAGGAAGAACAGGCATTTTCGTCTGGAAGAACGCCTTCGAGACGGATCGGTGAAAGGACATTATGGATACTATGATGCAAATGGGAAGTTGAAAATGGTCGAATACAAAGTCAGGCCCATAGGAGGCTACGTAGAAAAACACCACAAATCCAACGATCATGAGTCTGACCAGACCTCAAACACGAAAATGTAACTGTTACATGCAAGTAACACTTGGTGATTTGTTGTATACGAAATTCTAGCTATAGCTTTTGATATGCCTAATAAAAAAATAAATACATAAATGTCCTTAGACGAGAAGACTTCTTCAATTCTTTTCTATTTGACGGTATACAATAATATATTGTGTTACGAGTACGGGAAATGCGCGATTACCAATGAGTCTGAAGTTTGCAACGTAAGCCACAGTGAGGCCGGTACTATATTCATAGAGTCGGATATCGCTCATCCGCACGTCTGACAAAGCTATTTTTTTCTAATATATGTAAAGGAAAGATTGATTTGAGAAGAAACGCAGATATCATTGACAGCTCGTAAAATTGCGGTTACGTAACTTACGCTCGATGAAACAGTGCGTACAGTTGAGTTATTTGAAAGTGCGTCTCAGCTAAAGAAAACCCTAGTGTATAAAATCCTATGCTTTAGTTGTGCGCATGCGCCAACGTTATTTTATCGCACTGTTCGGAAATGGGACACTTTACTCCCGCACCACAGGCTGCAAAAGTCAAGCTTTCCAAACACGTGTTGAAGAAACAATTTCTACTACACGGGCACGAAAAACGCGGGTTTTCAAGTGTATGTGGCGGGCTGAAACTCTTGCATGGCAGTTTCTTGACCGGGAAAATAAAATTCTTGACACAGAAAAAAAAACTCTTGCAAAAGGAAAACAACTAGGAACGTGCTGCCTCTAGCGGATAATCTTGGTGTTTCAATACGACGTTCATGATGTTGCAAAGCGGCTGCACCAGGCTCACTCGCTCGTTTCACAAGACGCGAAAACACATATTTCGAACCACTGAAATAATAATACTGTGACGACTTGCATGGCTAGGTTAGGTATACGGGTTGTTTTCCGGAGAGAGAGGTAGCTCGGAGGTGAAGTGATGTCTCTCTTGCACCAGTACAGTCATTCAAAAAGCTTGTGCACCAAAGATCAGTGCTCCTTTCGTACGTGTCCTCTTTCGTAAAACAGTGATGTTACATTTTTGCTTAGATTGTTCCGCGCATGAGCAGTAACCAGGAGAAAGAATCAACACTTCATCTTCGAGCTATCTCTCTCTCCAGAACCTCACCACCGCAGTAATCGTTCCAGTATTATTATAGTTTACTGTTTCGAACATGTGTTTTGTTAGAGGATTATTTTGTGCATGTTTCTCAACAAAGTGGTTAGTCATATCTTTGGGATACTCATGAAGATGTTATTGTAAATTGCCTAAATACTGATTTCTACACAATTTTTGTAAGCTGTATTAATCGGCGGTCAAAGTATGGATTTACACCGGAAAAATCGTCCTAGATTTCAATAATGCCTGCGTTTCAAACATTCATATATTAAGTATGTTCATAGAAAAAAATAATCATAACTTTTTTCGTTAAATCAAGATTATTTATCTGACATAAATATTTATAAAGGTGTGATTGAAAAGCTGTTTATTTAACCATAACAGTCAATGGTTTAAAAAAGAAATCTAAACACAAACACATCTACCTCTTAACCAGTATCTATAATATGAATATTGTTATATTAATATCAGTAGTCTATACCAAAAATTTATGCTTCTCTGATTACAATCTCTCGCCGTAAGTATTTTGTTCATTGCTAAACAAATGCCAGTCATATCCAACCAAAAATTGCATATTTTTAGGGGGTGCATAGAATGAGTAGAACAGATTGTTATAATCCTGTATCTTTCGGGTCCTCAGTCTCATATTTGTGTTATTCTAAAAATTTCTCTCCTCTTTTCGTCAATTTTGTTTTCATTGATATTACAAAGAATGTTATAATACGTCTCTCGTGGATTTCGATCGCCTGTACAATATTAGTAAATAAAAGGAAAAAAATATCTGTTCAGTCAAATCCCTTGCAATTAACTTAATCAGTTTCATTTTTGGAAATACCATGCCGGAGTTTTGTCAGCAGGACTGATATATTCGAGTGAGGAGATAGAAGCTAAAAATTCTGCATATTATGCTATACATACATATATGTATTGGATACATATTTATAATACGTGCTATAATAATCCAATTCCAACAGGTATCAAATTGTTATATCGCTGTTCACAAATTAATTGCTCGAAATTTCATTATTATTGTGGTATAGTATTGTTAAGAGTTCGAAGAGAAGCGGAGAAAGGCATAGGAAATAAGCGTCATCCTTTTATTTCTCTTTCAAGTTGGTTTGACCAGCTCGATTGCTTGTTTCAAGTGCTGTACCTGCTTTTGTTTTCAATAGTCTGTGATCTGAAGTTCGCCACTCACTGATCGCAGAAAGGAGGGTGGCGCCGCTCTTTGTTTCCCCGCATCTTTTTAAACTACTATCAATATAATTATCTATTCTCAACTGGCAAATATATCTTAATAACTTCTTATATTTTATTTATATATATTTTGTTTCTCTGTTTTGTTCTGGCTTGTTCGATCCAAAAACAAGAACTGTCTATTTGTGTGCTCACTGAGGCTTCTTACTTTCCGCGGATCCGTATGACGAACTTTTGCTTATCTCAGACATTCCAATTGTTTTATACATCAGCAGGAAAACTGCAAATCAATACATCAGATATTTAATTAATCTAGCGGAAAATTTAGAACTTTGTTGGTTGGTGTAAAAGGAGAATAACTTACACAATAGGATGATCCCTACTCCGATGAAAAAGTATACTGTAGACCCAGATAGTAGAAGGTTGACAAGATAGTACAACATGGGAACAAGTACAACAATAGCCCAGAAAGTGGTATTTATGAGAGAGTAATATCTCCTTTCCAGCTTGAAGGACCCTGTTGGCGGTACCCCGCTTGTGGCGAAGAAGTCCCCTGTTTGCATAAAACTCTCTGCCATTCGATCCTATTAAACAAAAAATTGATAAACAAACGCATTAGTCATCATACCTGTTAAAATATTCATAAAAATCTAACAAAATGACAAAGTTAAAGTTAGTAACATCACATAACGAACATTGGAAAAAAAAATCAGTAGTTTACTACTTTACAATCACTTCAAACATGTTAAGTTTTTCAAATACAACATATCTTTAGCTTTCTCATGGTTTACTGAATGTCAAACAATCCCAAAGTTTTAACATCACGATTTTTTCTAAAAATGTATTATTACGACAACGTTACAAATTTCAACCTAATATAATTCATATGCGACAATTCTGCCATGCTATAAATACAGCACGTGACTTTAATTAAATAACAAGTAAATAAGAATTCTTTTCATTGGTGGTCATTTTTTGGATGTGAATTGGCGTTATATTATTTGATAAATAAAAAACAAATAAAAATCACCTGGCACATAAAAACCAGTTGTAGAACTTCAAGCTAATCCCGTTTACTCCAAATATAATCATTTTGATGATAATGAAGTAAAACGCACATACACGCGACAGGAGGGAGTGGGAGCGGCAGGTGTGTTGACTATAGCTTGTTCAAAATAAATTTTCCTTTCTACAAGTAACTCTGAAATGGCTAGACAGATTTTATCCAAAACATACCGAATTCCATGTGTGGTGTACCTAAATTAGCAGTCCAAATCCCAATGCTATCAATTTATGCGTTTTCGAGTTATCGTCGGCCAATAAGTTTATCACACTCACACACAAAAAATTATCATAAATGGTTAGCAAGGTTTCGAAATATGAAATTAAAATGACAATCTGATATCTATTTTCCGGTGTAAGTACAATAATTTTCTTCTACTATAGAACGAGACGTTTATAAAAAAATAACCCATAATACAATTGAAATCACTTGAAAACTGGGTTCTGAATAGAGTAATGCAAATACTTATCGTGGCACGTGACTTACCTTTTTCTGATAGATCTGGTGTAGCCAAGCCGCAGCGGCTTCATCCCCTTCGGGAACTTCAGCGAGCGGAATCCTATTTATGTACATATGAGCTTCTACTTTCTCTCCTAGAAGAAGATTTGTCATAGTTGGCTTAACTACTTCTGTTGGCTTGAATGCCAACTGAATGTCATAGATAGCACCCACTTTCCCTCTTAAATGTGGAAGACTTGCTGTAAATCCTTTTGTGCGTGGGGTTAAATGGTGTTTTAATACTGGTAGCCCCTTTTCATGTGCAAATTTTTGGCTAGCTTCATGTTTCTCTGGGGTGAAACGTGTCCCTTCTGCATACAACAATAGCTGTAAATATTAAACAATCGTCAACGAAATTGCAAACTAATTGAAGAATTTTAGATTATATTCTGAGAGTTATTGACATTGTATGTTTCAAAATGGCTCGACTCACCCACATCGTATCCGGATAATCGGCTAATTCTCTAATTTGTTCACCTATAGTTTCTTTGTCCTTTTCCCAACTCCTTTCTAAGAATACACTTTCCGCAAATTTCCAAGCCCATCCCAGTGTAGGAATATACTGAATTGACTTTTTTGCATAGGCTTTACAGTTCTGCAATCGAATTTACATGCATATTCATTTTGTTACTAATTATTTTTCTACTAATTTAGCTATTTAGAAAATTAGAAAAATAAAAAATCTTCAAATTTACAAACTAAATATTTAACAAAGTTGTATTATTTTATGTGAGTACATCATTACTGTCAAGGTTCCAATTCTCAGCTTACCCCTAGCATTTGAATACGTTCACAGAACATCCAGCCCACTAACCAGTCGATTTCATAACTATGGTTCATTAGTAAGTATCCGTGTTCATTGCCGTAATATTTGTCAAACTCTTCCTTGTTTATATAACATATGACATCTGTACCCGACCACCATTCAGCCATGAATACTAATTCTGTAAGATTAAAAGTAACGACTCAATATTACGAGTACTCAAATAATTCCTGTGCTATTCTTTTCTGAAAGAACCACTACTTTCTTTGTGTGTATAATTATACATTCATTTATCCATTTGTATACAGCCAAATGTCTTACAGTGTCAATATACAAGGTGGTCCGTGTAAAAAAATGAAACTAAAACTATTCTTGGCAATTTTTTTTTTAAAGAAACAGGTCGAGAGTTAGAGCCGATTGAAATTCACTAATCAGAGCGCAGATGGGAGACCGCCAGCCGGGTGCGCCAGCCTAGGGCAAGGCTAGCGTACGCCACACCGGACTGAGAGAGTATCGTTTCTACAAGTCCGTATAGTTAAATGTATATAATAACTTATGGTCCAGCCAGCCTACAATTTAAAAAATTGTTTTGAAAAATTCGGTTGCTTAAACCTTTGTTATAGAATATACAGAAATAACTAACCGTGACTTCCGAAACTTAATATGATTGAAATTATACATCTGTTAATAATTGATTCTTTCGTAAGTGAAGGTAAAGCTGAAAATGAATGGATGGTTGGATGGAATTGTGATCAGTATTACAGCATTCTGTCATATATGATTATATATTTTGATTCTAACGATTCTCAAATTTAATTAACCCTTTGCAGCATACATTTGTCCTTGCAGTCAAATTTCTTGAAACCAGGTATATAAGGGTTCTCGAGTTCTCTGATTTAAAAAATGCGGAGAAATTTAGAAAATTAAAAATAGCAGATCTCATATGAATGAATAGTATCAATTTTTATATTTTCAGTCCACCATATTGAATCCATTATTTTGAATTTTCGAATTTTGACATCGGATTCGTTTTTAGCAACCTCATAAACCCAAGATTACAGAGTTCTACTTTTCTAGTGCCCGTAACTTTGCCACAATGACATTTATTATGTAAAAAGAGGTATTTTCAACACTTTGTTTATTTATAGCGCTCACTATATTAGCAGAATCATCATATTCCCTCTTAAAACATCAACCTTGACATCTTGGTAGTCAAGTTAAGCAAAAAAAATAAATAAAATATTACGGCGATATCTCAAAAATTGAATATAAATCTTAAATAACTGTTTTAAAAAAGGTGTCTCACATATGAGACGCTGTGCCACAAAGTGTTAAGAAGCAATTTGAGACTAAAAATATTAATAATTCAAAAAAAGTAAACGATCATTAATTTTGTAAAGATAGTGACTACCCTAATTTTGAAACAAGCTTTTTCAACATAATAATAAAATTTCAAACTTTGATAAAAAATCTTCAGTATAAATATATTTCTGGGACTGACGGGTTCTATGTAAATTGTCAAACATCTGTAGATAAAAAAAACTTACGAGAGTAAAACGAGTAGCACAGATAGTAATTCAGTTTTCGGTACAGGTATTTTGAGAATGGACGTAAACCAATGTACAATATACATTGGAATAGATTAATAATCAGTCCAGATGTAAAAAATGTGATAGCAAACATCAGGTGAACCACCGAGGATCGCTTCAATGACGCCAAGACCCCCATTTTCTATTATATACTTCTAATATGTGCGTTTTGTCGAAGACATACATTCAATTTTCAACCTGCAACATAAAAAAGATTAGAGTTCATTTTTCGGACTGAGAAAATACGGAATAATCTCACTGGCAACATTAACTATTACACAAACAATAATTATATTGGACCATTTAATGTGAAGCTGATAATTTTTTTTCCTATAGGCATTAATTTTGAAGCACATCTAAAATTCCAATAATAAATTAAAATATCAATGCAATATTTAGCAATCATTTTACCATTTCATATTTTTCAATCGCTTACAAAGTTTCTTCCAATCCACAGAAATTTAATTTCAAAATTCGGTATTAGTGGCACCTTGATTACCTTGATCGACCGGAAATTTATGTGTATTACTTGCAATTAATATCTAGACAGCTATTCAAGCTGAAGTTTTTGGTTCAAACATTTATTTTCAAGATGTAGGAAAAGTGCCATTTTTGCAAAGCAATAAATTGAAGCCACAATATTGAAATTTTCTTTTCACTAGACGTATACAAAGCGTGTATTAACAATGCCAAAATTATCACTATTTCAATCTATTTGTGTTTTAAACTTCTTGGCTTTTTTAAATTAGATAAGATTACTTAATCGTTTTACAAGGTAATATGTTATCAAGTGTGACCACTGTCTAATTTTCGAGAAGTGACGGACTTGAGCTCTACACTAACTCAGACATGATAACTATGACGGGTTGAAAAATTTTACTGTTAAATTTATCAAATAAGCGGAATTTTTCTTGTTCAACACATGTTCGAAATTCTGTGCACCTGACAACAGACTGATACACGTTACCACTGCATGCATCTAGCAAGATAGCATTCATTGTCATATCTTATCAATGCATTCAATTACAATTTATTTCATCTCACATCATGTTTATTATGAATAATTGTAACAACAATGTGAACTTTATCTCATTCCTCAGATGATAACCCTGATTTGTGATAATGAAATCGCAGTTGCAAATTTTTTCGCAATTTTACAATACATTTGTGAATCATTATAATGGAATTCAATTTTCTGTATCTTTATCTGAATTCTAGTCTCAACAATGACAAATAGTTCTTAATCGTATAACGCAAGTAAAATAATTACTGATGCTAAACCAGTGATGAGAGCTGGAAATAATACTGTTAAGGTGTATCCTAGTGATATGCTTAACCAGCAAAATATAATGATATAATAATTGCACGAAATTATAATATGCTGTGGATAAATAACATGAATGCTGAATTTATAAACTTCGGTGAATCCAGTAGGTTGCCTTTCAAGATGGAGTTCAAACATAACTTTTCAATTGTTTTCACTACACTTCTAAACTAGTCGTAGAATTGGATAGTAAAAAAAAAAAATTACTATCTGCAAGGATAAGTAAGAAACATAATTTTGTTTAAAGTTTTCAGGGAGTAAATAAAATTTCATAAAATAATGCTTACAACTTTAATAGATCCATTTACCAAGCCAGGAAATTATAGTACTTGAGGACATAGGTAATGAAAAAACTGCGAAATCATACAATATTGATAAACAATTTTACAAAGTTTGCTAGAACAGCCAATCGGTCAACTATGATGTTCTGATAAAGTGACGAGGCTATAAAATTAAGATCAATAATAAAAATTACCGAATATTAATAAGTTGTTCTTCTTAGCAAGTTTCATAGATTGAGTAAACAAAATGTCCCAAGGCTTATGGAGCATCCACTAATTTAGGAAAATTCACAAAGAAACGTTAATTTGTGATTCAAAACAAATCCATGTTATGGATATTCACAAGAGGCACTCACAACATCAAATGCTAACCTTCACACAATAAAAAAAAAATTCTACCCATAGGTACAATTCTTTACTGTGACCAATAAGGACATGGACAACATGGAATTTACAGATAAAGTATTGAAATTTTGTAGGGTGACGAGTTTCCGAACTTGCCACAACACAGCCTGTCTAATGAGATTGAGAAAGTTTGAAGCTAAAGTGTTTCAACACCGGCATCAACAATTATTGCATCAACATACCTATTTAAAGTTTGTATATCGAAATAGGTAAATAATTGCCCCTACCACACACAGTGACATAGTCTGAGCAGAAGGTTATTTTCAATTTTACGTGCATCAGAGATAAATAACAGAAGCTGATATCGCACTGAAGATCCAAACCTTGATTTTCTTTGATTTAAACTGTATTTCTCTTCGTAATTAGTGATGAAAGGCATATTGGTCTTATATTCTCTGAATAGTTTATTACACCGGTCAATGTTATAAAAAAGATTATGAACAAACTCATATATAAATTATTCACAAGTAGCTGGTAAAAATTGTCATTAATTTATATGCGTTAAGACAGGAAAGCTTCATGAAATTTTTGCAACGAGTGATTAATATAAGTCCTCTGATAATAGTTATCTGCATCAATGTCTTCTGTCACGATAAAATTGGATAAGGTGAATTTGCAATCACCTTTCGTATCAGAGATAAAGAAATGTGTGTTGAATGATTGAAATCATTGCCAAGGAAAGGCCACTGTGAGACTATTGTACAAGCCTTGCGTCAATTTTCAGGTATTATTACAAATTGGAAACAACTAATTGCATGAATCTCAAGTGTACTAGAAAGCAGTTGCTTTGGCATAAATACAGTTATGATAAAAGTGCCTACTTGTATATAAGCTTGTTTCTATTGAAGTATCGAGTCACATTGGTATTCCAGAATATGCGGAAAGTAACCAAGAACTTGAAAGTTGAGTTACAGAAATTGTTGAGAGAGTTTTCAGTGATTCAGCACAATTTGACGAATGAAATCAGCATTTGCCGTTTCATTTGCTGTAGAATTGATGCAAGAATAAAATTATATGTGCATACATACATATGTGTAGTGCTGATAATGAAACAAGTAGTTCTATTTTATAATGTCAAGCTGATTGAATGAAGGTTTCCAAGTATTACGCAGCGGCAAAGATACGGCTGATTCGTAATAAACAATTATTAGTTTTACAGCTTATCAAAGAACAGTCATCCCCTGAATTCGAAGAGTGGAGAATAGTGTTGCGAACGTAGATAAGGTGGCCAAGTCGTGAATAAAGCTGAATATTATAAGTCAGGGTAATAACATAAAATATAGTCATTAATTAACTCACCTATTGTTGCATAATTGATTTTTCTGTTGAGTATGTAGTATTACATTGTAATCATTGATGGCATATATTTCTAACGGAGAAACTACGGCCTTGATTGGAATCAAAACAGTTGAGCGAAACCCAGAACTACAGACTACGATGCACGGTTTTGTATACAGGTCTGGAAACCGCAGGCGGTGGGAGAGGTAAATTCTTCATTGTGAAACATCAAAATACTTGAATATAGCATACAATACCCCTGTCTACATGACGACTGGGTGGCTGTTGATAGAACTACCAATTTAGCTTCAAAATAGGAACTTGATCCCCCGCCGTCGAAAATTTGGGGTTGTTTCCAAACCTGCATTCGTACCCGCCCGTACTTCAAACCGTATAAATACTTAAGTGTGGTGTGGTATTTACACATATGGAAATTGAATTTGTAAGGTCAATTTTCCCCCTTAAGGTGGGATGTCATGGGCAGCAAAGAGCAGCAAGAGTTTAGTAACTTACTAGATGTTACAAAAACCCGTCTACTAGTTTGACGCAGCAGCAGAGCTGTTCATTAAGGGTGCTATTTCATGAGCAGTAAAAAGCAGCAGCAGCAGCAGTTTTCCCCTATCACTTCCGGCGCAAGTTTCTGCTGCTCGCAGTTCAGTAGGTTTGTTCGTACTGCTACACTTTCTACACTTTCGTGGGGAGTGTACACTTGCGCGTTCGCTTTAGTGAACGTGACGTCGGATGGCGCTGTTCGTTTTACAAATGTCACTAGACTTGCGTTACAGTTTGACCGTGTTCGTAAATTGACTGACAGTACTGAAAATTCCCTAGGGCAGAGTCGGAGCTATACATGAACTTGGAAGCGCAAAAGAGATGAAAGATTGCAGACAGTACTGTCAGTCAATTTTCGAACACGGCCTTTGTGTACACTTTTTACATTCGGTCTAGACCAAGTGTAAAAAGTGTAAAAAGTGTAAATGGTTCAATTGGCATGAATGCTACAGGTTTTTCCACCACGTTAGTGAACTGTGATGCGATATACCTTAGAACTCACGAGTGACAACAAACCCATAACCTCACTCTAAATCAGAACAAAGCAGTACAGTATTTTACCAAAAAACAACATTCAATTTGATAACGCTATACTTAAAACATAAGGTATGAAAGATTTCTTCAACAAATTCCAAAAATGCTTTATCTTATTTACTAATTTGTTGTATTAATAAGTGTTTCGAGAAAAAAAAAACATGAGAGCTGTCATGGGACAGCCGGTACGAACGAAGTTCCTTACGCTACAAAGAGACGCTATACTGATGCCGCTTGTTTTCTTTCCGAGCGCTGTGTGAGAGAGAGAGAGAGAAAGTGGGAAAGCTATGAGAAAGAAAGAGAGGCAAAGTATAGACGTACGCTGTGAGAGAGAAAGAGGGGCGAAGTATAGTCGTGCGCTGTGAGTGAGAGAGACCGCTGCTGCCGTCTCCCACCCCAAGCGCTGAGACAGAGAGAGAGAGCGCGCGCACACGCTGGAATAGAGAGAGAGAGAGAGAGGGAGATCGCGCGCACTATAGCAAACGAGCACTATAGCCAAAAAGTGTCGGTTTTTTGGTGTCGTTTTTTTCCGCCTAGCCCCTACGGTGAACGAGCGATAAGGAACTTCGTTCCAAAACGACTGTTCGTAACGTGCGCCATTTTCTTGTCCCCACTTTTCTGCACTATTGCGTTCGCGCTATCTTAACTACAGTCAAGAAGCCGACGTACACTTCCCAGCAATCCCTAGTACACTACCCTAGTTCTTTTTACACTCGTGAGTGTAGAGTGTAACTAGCACGAACAAACCTAGTTTCTGGAGCGACAAGCCACAAGATCACAAGAAGCCACGACCTATTTCATGAGCAGCGCTGCTGCTGCGTATAATTACAAGACTGATGCTAGTGAAAACTAGTAAGTTACTAAACCACTGCTGCCTTTTACTGCTCATGAAATAGCACCCTGAGGGTGCGTTCTGAAATTAGCTGACAGGGCTAAAAAATTTCTTAGGACAGAGGCAGAGCTACTCCCGAACACCGCAGCGCAAAAGAGATAAAAGATTGTCGACAGCACTGGAAATTAATATCGGAACGCACCAGTCGATTGCGTTGTCAATAGAGAACATCAACCTGCAGCTTACCGCCCGAGCCATGGAGACCAGAGAACAGGAGTCCGATCTCTATTGAAGAGCATACGAAAAAATCGTCCTTGAAAATTTATCGTTTAGCAGTTTTAGATTTTATCCAAAGCATTGCTGTCATCGTAAAGTTCCGAAGTGAACTTGGTAGGAATTGACTATGTATATTTATATAAACATGGATCGTGACGTGCTTTTACCTCAATTATCTGCACGGATTTATGGACGCAGCCTCCAAGCGGAGCCCTTTCTTGCGGGAGTTTCCAAAAAGACGGAAGGGGCATCGGGCAAGGTCCCTAGATTAGACAGTTCAAGACCATCTATGGATTTACCCTTTGCCACCTTTTACTCGGATTTAATGTCGGTTGAGGTTGGTAAAGCAATCACTCGGTCTTTACTGGTTTTTACGGGTTTTCACTTACTTCAAATGGTGGATTTTACAGAGTATGTTTATAGCATTGAGGTTTATAGGTGATGATCGCCGCCATCGCCGCCCTTCTTTTTGTACAATTTCACTTTTGTCCGTAGGAGGCGCTTTAACCGCATTCAGATAATTCTTACGCTACCTTAAAACTGGGGACAAGTTTCATCGCAGAGTTTTGTCTACTTGCTACAACTCCGTGGCTGATAGGTAGCAGCTAATTCTCTATGAAGAAGACGAAATAGCAGTCGTTTGCAACACGATCTTTGATCAGGTGTCCAGAAGTGAATGAAATGTCGAAAGCTAAAGTCTCGGCTGAGTGGAAGAAACGTGTAAAGTCGGAGTATATGCGCTTGCGACAATTGAAACGTTACAAGCGCGCAGATGAAGTGAAAATAGCATGGAATCAGAATCGCAAAATTATGACAGGTAAACAAACTTTTCATTTTGAATCAATTTTTGTTACACGACAATAATTAGTCTTTATTATTGTCGATTGACATATTCTATTCGTAAATCTTTTAATTTGTTTGGAAATTACTTTTAGCTAACAAACATCGGAATCCTAGCTTTAATTGTTGAAATATTTGAACAATGAACCTGATATTTTTTTTGCCTTCTCGATAGAGCTGCTCGTCATAGAGCAGAAACGGTGGGCAGATGGAAAGGCTCTATGGCTGGCCATGCAAGAGGTTCCACCTCATGTTTCATGTATGAAGAAAGCAGAGGTTTCAAGCTCCGACGGTGATATTCAAACGTGTCCAGTAAAAATAATAAATGCTGTAACTCCTATACCGACTATGTATACTTGGGCGCCGATCCAACAAAATTTTATGGTTGAAGATGAGACGGTTTTACACAATATTCCATATATGGGTGACGAAATACTTGATCAAGATGGTACATTTATTGAAGAGTTGATAAAAAATTATGATGGCAAGGTAATCATTTTAAAGTACAAATCAATTCTTAGACATTTGTTTACGATCATCTAAGCTTTTTATAACAATGCAATGTGGCAATTCTAATCAATAATAAAATGTACAGATAATGCATCATATTGCGCATTAGAAGAAGAGAGTCTAAAAAAAATTGAAAATTGTGAAAGAAAAGATTTTAAATTTATTATATGTGTCAGATTTTATCTATATTATGTAAGGTCAAGCTTTGCTTGCGAGTTGTGAGTCTTCCAAAGCTCAAAAATCAGAGAGAAGTGCAGAATTTTAGTGCAAAATAATGATTATACTAATTTACAAGAATAATTGGGATTGAATTTTTGGATTTAAAGGTCATGCAAAGGCAATTTTTTCAAGGAATTTCAAGTACAACAATCCTAAAATGTATCATTTTACCAATTGATCAATGTTCTATGAATTTTATGAATTCATGAATATTTTAGGTTCACGGTGATCGAGAGTCTGGTTTTATGGATGACTCTATATTTGTTGACTTGGTAAATGCTCTGATGCTATATGAGAAAGACGACAGAGATAAGGAACCACCTAAGAAATGTAAAGAATCCACAAAAGATAAGGAAAGTTCAAAAGATGATGATTGCGATATAACAGAGTTGGAATGTATGAAAATTGAAGTGAAATTGGAAAAAATTGACGAGGATTCAAAAGATTCTAGGGACAAGGAATCTCGGACTACACCTTTTCCTTCTATGCACATATTCAACGTGAGCTATTTAATATCCCAAATGACGTAAAACAATTGTTTCTCAGATGAGTAGGAATTCTCGACCTCGTATATAATCTATTATTGAATCTTGGTGATCGGTCAATTATGTAAACGTATTTTTAGTTAACGTTTCGTGGCCCATATCCGGGTCGAAACGTTAACTAAAAATACGTTTACATAATTGACCGATCACTAAGATTCAATAATAGATTGTTTCTCAGAACAAATTGAGAATGCTAAATGCTGCTTATCCGCAAAAAAATATGATAAATAAAAATAATGAATAATCTTGTAGAATAATGGATGTGGTTAGTAGTATAAATGTATGAGTATTATCAAAAAAATTCAGCCGTAATTCAGCTTTATTCCTTAGAAAATTATATATCTTCCCGGTAGTAAACACTAGTCAGAGAATTGATTGAAATTTTTTTTTCACCATCAGTTCTAGCATGTTGCAGATATACTGATTGAATGGTTGGGCTGTGTGTTTATTGCTAGATCTTAACTGACAAAAGTTGTAGATGTAAACCTCTAATCTTTAAAGTTATTAATCCAGGCTATCAAAACTTGGCCATAAATAGTTGTTTGAACGAGTTTCTCATGACATATCTGAAGTTGAAATCTTCAAACATTTTTTGAAAGAATGTTATACTTCCATTTTGATTATTATTTGATATTAGGTCGACTGCATTCTTAAAGTATTATGAAACAAGTTTCGAAACTATTTTATAGTTGAAAATTAGTAAATTGAAGTAAAAAGTGTTTAGCATTGCAGAAGTCAGTTTCATCTGTCCTGAGATTCAGTTTGAACAGAAATCTGTGTATGTATGGAAATATGTTTCCTTAATATATTTACAGGCTATATCAAGCATGTTTCCTGACAAAGGTAGACCTGAGGAACTACGAGAAAAGTACATTGAGCTTACTGAAAGATCTGATCCAAATGCATTACCTCCAGAATGTACGCCGAACATAGATGGTGTTAATGCTAAAAGCGTTCCTAGAGAACAAACAATGCATTCCTTTCATACGTTATTTTGTAGAAGGTGTTTTAAATATGATTGTTTTCTGCATCGTAAGTATATAACGATCTTGGAGGATCTGTGCAGTACATAATTTTTTTAATTTCAAATTCTAGTTCAACATTTTTTTTATAAAAATTCAATATGTTTGCAAAGTCTTGATTGTATCTCAGATGCTTGTATTATTCAATATTATTTACTTCCATTTCATAAAAACAAACTGATTTTCAGTTTTTAAATATTTTGAACAGAGCGGTTGGCTACATCGAATGTGCGCGAAAAAAATCTAAAAACTTTTTCTCACAAGGGGATATCGGAATAGTTTATTGATCAGCTGAGAGTTTATCAACAAAAATTTAAGTTCATAATATAAAATATTTAACTTTTCCACAGGAGACAGCCCAGAAAATGTTTGAATATTTTTTTTTTTAATCAACTGACTATATTATTTTTGACAATTCGAACAGAGCCATTGACGATAGCCAAAATTTTTTATCTGCTTTTTTTCTTTAGCTTAAATTTCCTTGCCTTGTAAAAGTTTGAGTTTGTCTTGCATGTCATTGTTTCACTGATATTCGCGAATATCTAAGCTCACATATGATAAGCTTCTGAAAAGCTTTGCAAGATTTTGTATATATTTTCCGCTCTCTCATAGATCTGTGAAATGCTGTTGAAATGCCTAAATCGTTCAGTACGGGTAAATGCTTGCAAGAAAAATGATAATGCTAATAACAATATGACATTACTTTGAGCAAGTCACAATACATTGTTTACACAATGTGTTGCTTTTCACAAAGTAAATTATGATATCTCCGAAATTTTGGTGGCAAGATTATAAAAATTAAATGACTAGTTTTGTGTCCTTATTGGTTGGGATCCATATGAAATCATGTAGGCTCCTAGAGAACGCAATCCTAAATCACCTGAAAGTAAAGTAAATAATTCTCTGACACCCTTAAAGAATTTGATATTTCATGTCTTTTTCAGAATAAATTTCTCACAACACGCTCATGTATTCAAAATTGTTGCAAAAACTAACATTTTTAAACTTCAAAATTTTATTTCAATATTATGATGGCTGTTAATTCGTATTATTTGAAAAAGTATATATTTCTATTATAAAGCAATTCAGCATATTGAAACTCAGTAAAACTATAGGTTTTCTTATGCCGTATAAATCGTCAAATTTTTCAAGACAGAAAATGATATTTTTGAGAAAATTTATGTGCATTTTTTTAATATTATTGTAAGAATCTCCACTGATTATTAGCCGATCGTATTAGAATAAAAATTTTTTAAGTGTCCATGAAATGTAAACTACGGATATCAGGTTGTAACTTATAATTTCGAAAAAATGACATGTATATATGGGTAAAATTTGAATAGCTGCACTATTCATGGTAATTTTTTTCTAAGAAAGTCTTCAAATGTATCAAAGAATTATACAATTTATTTTTTGATGCTTCGGAATTTCGTAGGAGCCTGCATAATTTCAAAAGAATCCATCCTATAATATATATTTATATATTAATCTATATTTTTACACTCAATAATGACAGAATTTATAATTCCTTATTTGATACAGCAGCCAAGGGAATCTCCCCGCAAGGTAAACTTCCATTAAATACAAGAAAATATTTGTCAAATGCTTTTTTTTTTGTTCACTACAGGCATCGTCACTGGAGTCATGAAATTCATATCACTCACAACCCATCTTCACTATCGATTACATCCGTTCTTCTAGATCATCGTCGTTTCTATACTTTGAATGATTGAAACAAATTTATTTTCTTGTTAGGACTTCAAGTTTGTCATCCCGGGCCGAATTTGCAAAAAAGGAAGGGGCCTGATCTGAAGCCATTTGCAGAACCCTGTGGATCTGAATGTTACATGCATTTGGTAAATATCATGTTCATGTATCTCAATTATCCATCAATCACGTCTTGTGTTGATAACAAAACAGACGATTTCTTTAACCTGTTGACCGAACTTGAATCAGTTTGCAAAATGATTGCATTCACTTGCATGTCACTTATAGTTATTAGATTGGGAAAAAATCCCTTTTACAAATTATTTTACTGATTGATGTTAAATTTTGGGAGCTCAATTATTTTAATACTTGAATGATACGTCGATACAAGGGAATTTTATATCTCAGTTACTGATTCAAGAAATTGTATTTCATTTAATTTTTTGGTATTCTTTAATACTATACACAAACTGAGAACTACCGATCTACAAGTATATTGATTATTTCAGGAAGGTATGAAAGAAAAGTTAGCGGCTCAAGCTGCAAATGTGAAAGATGAAGAAGGAGATGAAAAGAGGGGTGGTCCCAGAAAAGTTAGAAAGCAAGCAAGCGTTGATTCGGGCAATGAAGCCAGCAGTGAGGACAGTAATGATAGCAATAAATACAGCCAAGGGGGAAGTTGCCAAGGTAAGAAATACCAAAATAAAAGATGAATTCTATTTTAATTCTGATTAACGACCAGTTCTTAATGCCTCCATTCATTGCAATTTTACTAGATTTTAAACAAAACTTGAACAAGGAAGCAAAACCTTCGATATCTGAAAATCAAGTGCAGCCTGAAAATCAAACACCATTCACGCTGTTGGGCTTTGATAAAGCATCTGAACAGCAAAACGAGTTTTCTTGGACAGGTTCGGAACAGAGCTTGTTTCGAGGATTGCATAAAGCATTTCCTGGTAATCCATGCGCGTTGGCTCAAATTATGTTGACTAAAACATGCCAGCAGGTGTATCGATTTGCACAAAAGGAAGCCTCTGATATCCCAGCTGTTGAAAGTCTCAAAGATTTCACACCACCTCGAAAGAAGAAGAAGAAACATCGCCTCTGGTCAATGCACTGCAGGAAAATTCAGTTGAAAAAAGATTCTGGTATGCAATTTTTAGTTGAATTTTCAAATGTTGAATGCTATATTTCTTGCGCTACAGCTATCCACATGTATTGAAATTATGAGCAGTCTTAGTCTTTAATGTTTTCAAAACAGTTTTTTCTAGTTTGTAGTAATCTGAATCCTATATTCATGTTTGGAATTTAATCCGAATGCTATACCCACGGAATTTTATTTTTTTCCCAAATGTAGATATAGAGACCATGACGTGTTTTCCAATGAAGCAAAAAAGGCTTCAAAATGCAACGTTGTTACCGCATTTTTACTGTATCATGTTTAATAATCCTAAAATCAGTATTTGAATTAATTGAATACTTAATACATGTGATTAAAGATTATGTTTTGCACTCGGAAGCTAAGATATCAATGGAGTCGAGTAATTTAAATTAAGTAAATGAAGTAATTAGTACGTTGTAACTGAAATTTCTGCTCTAGGAAGCTGCTTAAATTGGCAGGCATCTTAGTTATAAAAATTTTCGAAGCACATTTTGATCTCATACTCGATTTCTCAATCTAATTTCATCGAATAAATAGATTTATTCAACTCTTTTGAATTTTACCTATGAAAATTTTTGGGAAATGATAAAAGATTTTTAAAAAGTTGTAGACAAATGAAGAGAAATCGTGTAGAGATGCTATGATTAAAAAAGAATGCTTGTAACACCTTCATGGGAAGTTCGATTTCATGTACTATAGGGGGTGCGCGAAGCGAGCGATTCCCGAAGAGTTTCATAACTGTTAGGTAATGTTTATTCTCGCACACTAATCTGATCAAATGAAGTCTAAGTAGCACCATTGGATGGGACGAGTCTTGACTACGATCGCATCCACTGTGTTGTAACAACACGTCTATGTTCAGATTAGAGTACCACGTTTACAATTTTCTCGAGTTGAACTTCCCATTACAGGTGTTACAAAAAATAGTATACGATACGCATGCGCGTCCGTGATCTTCGCGTAAGAATCATGTACTTCGCGCACTTGTATCGTAACTTATTATTGTATTTCTAAAATATTTTTTAATCGAATGATATTATTTCAAATTATGCGTTTTTAGGTGCAAATCATGTGCATAATTTTGCTCCATGTGATCATCCAGGACGTCAGTGCGATAATTCATGCCCTTGCATCCAGGCTCAAAATTTTTGTGAAAAATTCTGTCAGTGTAGCAGCGATTGTCAGAATAGATTCCCTGGATGCAGATGTAAAGCACAATGCAATACCAAGCAATGTCCCTGCTATTTGGCAGTCAGAGAGTGTGATCCTGATTTATGCCAGACTTGTGGTGCAGATCAATTCCACATCACTAAAATTTCCTGCAAAAATGTTAGTGTTCAACGCGGATTACGTAAGTTCATTAAAACATACTTAATTTGGTAGTCAAGATTTAATGCAAAAGTTACACTCTCACATGATTATTCTGCTTGAAATATTTGTGCAGCAATCGAGCAAATAATAGAAGCAAAAAGCAAGAATAGAATACTACAATCATTATCAGAATTACTTCAGAATTTTCTAGAATCTGCAAATAAACTATAGATTAAAAAAAAAATTGTATCCCCTCGAGGTTGAATCAATTTTATAACGATAATTAATTTTAAGTAAAAGTGGTGAGGAAAACTTGAAGATTTTTGGAAACTTGAATTTTATTACTATATGTTGTTAATAGCATACAAAATTCATCAAAATCTCTGTCAAAACATGTTACAGCTATTACAAAATAACTGGCGTTTCCAGATCTTCAAGGGTAAAATACTTCCATTTAAACAAATGATCTCTGAAGACTTCGAGATGATTTCAATTTTGAATTCAATATTCGAATTACAATAGATTTTGTTGAATGACATAAACGTACCATACTGATATTAAAACAAATCAACCTTGAATGTAAATTGATTTCTCATTCTAAATCTTAATTTTTGTGGCATTGGTTGTTATGTCCACCTATTCTTTTTTTTGATTTTTTTAGTCATATCCAGCACCAAAAACCGTTACTTAAGCCCAGAACGATATGGTATATTACATTCGAAAGGAAAATCAGCAGAATCTCGTAAAACTTGAGATTTTAACTAAAAACATTTAGCCCAATGGAAGTATACTATGAAAAAACTTTTTTATATTTTCAGACAAGCATCTCTTGATGGCACCTTCGGATGTTGCTGGTTGGGGAATATTTTTGAAAGAATCTGCTGCTAAGAATGAGTTCATATCAGAATATTGTGGTGAAATAATAAGTCAAGATGAAGCTGATAGGCGAGGAAAAGTCTACGACAAATACATGTGCAGCTTTCTCTTCAATCTCAATAACGGTATTTAATTTAAAAGAGTCTAAAGTTTGCATGGAAAAGTTTTGATTTACCAAAAAATAGATGCTAACCATATTACAAGTTGAATAATTGATATTCTTAATCAAATTGATGACAACTTCTTTTGGTGTGGACGAATAAAAATTATATATTATATTTTTTTGAGCAGATTTCGTAGTAGATGCAACTCGGAAAGGGAACAAAATACGATTTGCGAATCATTCCATAAATCCAAACTGTTATGCCAAAGTTATGATGGTCAATGGTGATCATAGAATTGGAATCTTTGCGAAGAGAGCTATACAGCCTGGCGAAGAATTATTCTTTGATTACAGGTGAGAAATGATTTGTTAAATCACAGAGCGAGGCACAGAATAAGGAAAGAAATAATTTCTGTGCCCGTGACTGTAAAAATATTTTCTAATAGTAATAAGACTTATTGAATATTAGGAGAATTAAAATAATGCCGTAAGTAAATATTGATTGTTAGCGACCAAAGGTTGCTTTATTTAGTTAACTATACCGATGTATTTCTCGTTTTACAGATACGGACCAACAGAGCAACTCAAGTTTGTTGGAATTGAACGTGAAATGGAATTTTTATAGCAAACAGTTGTTACCTGTGAAAATAAGTAATTCTTGAAACAATTTTGAAATAACTGTTTTTTGGACCGGAGTGTAGGTATGGAATACGTTAATGATGCGAAAAATGTAATCTATTATGATTCACGGTTAATAAACCGGTTTCAATACTTTACACATTTTTAAAATTGGTATGTGAATTCGATATCGTAGAAAATAAAAATCTTGCTATCTGTTTGTATTTCACGTATCTGAATCTTGCATTCAAAGTGCTATGGAAATATGGTTTGCCGATAAAAATGCTGTATCAGCTACGGAAAACATTTCCGTATAACACAACTTATTTACAAATGTAATACACATTAAGAACATTCTCCACGTGTGGTGGACACGTAGATTTTATTGCTAATACATTTGTATGACTATAATGATATTATAACCTGTCTACTTCAACCTTGAACGAAGACTAGGGTAAAACAAGGTTGTTGACTTCTGGTTTGAAAAGTTTATAGAAAGTGTACTACAAAAAAAAAAAAGAAAAGTTCGAACGATAAACATACTTCGTACTTGACATGGAACACACACACACACACACACACCATATATAATGTAATACATTCATACTCGCAGGAAAGGAAGGTTGTTCCAGCTTTTGAAGAGGAAAAAAAAATGATAGGAACGGAACAGATCTTGACCGATAAAGCGTCAAAATCAAGGCTCATTTAAAGATATGGTTTTACATCCATATGGTAGCGATTATTGCTTTCATAACAATGATGATTATAATAATAATAATAATAATAATAATAATAATAATAATAATAATAATAATAAAATAATAAGCATAAGAAAAACTAGGAAAACTAACATTCTATGTGATAAAAAATATAATTTTTAAATAATGTTGAGTTGTTATGTGAGTGTTCTTGAAGTAACTATTTCACAACACGTCAGACACATTCTTCAATTTCTTTGATTTCTCTCTTTTTTCATACACTACGTTGCGTACGTTTTATCGCAATTATCAACGCCTCAGGCGTTGTATATATTTCCAAATGTCTGCTACATATGCCAAGTTATATCATGTATATGTTTGTATACGTGTGCGTAGAGACGTACGTACATATGTAACACATATGCGTTATGGCATCATTGATTTCGATAGTTGCTCAAGGCTCCGCTCGAGATTAATTCAATATGATTTCAAATTCGCCACGAGAACGGCACTACGAGTCCGGTGAGCAATTCTAGGTCAATCCTAAGGTCGGACGATCAAAGAATATATTTGCAATCTCGCTGAAATCCTGGCACTTAAATGTGAAAAGGATTAGGTCTCTGACGAAGCTATATCTCAGTTTTGGTAATTAATCTGCCAGTCATGGTCGCTTCTCACGAGCTATTCGTCAACGTGTGACATTTAGCGTTGAGTAATTGTAAATAACTTTGTTGTCACTACGTACGTGTATTTTCTACACTCCACAAACAGCTGTGAAAAGAACCGTCTTTTTGTGCGGCTGCACAGTAGCAGTATGGGACTTCCTAATAGTGATGGCCAATAAGCTAAAAATAATCGATGCATCAATTGATCGGTCCAAAAAAATAATCGAACACGACTCGATTAAATCGGCGAAAATGAATTGATTAATTGATCATTGCGTATTTTTTTGAAACGGTGCATATGAAACCAAAATTTCGTAAATTTCAGTACGTACTCTTAATAACGGAAAAGTTTTTTTTGATGATTTATAGTTTCATTCAGAATATTTTTCAATTTCAGATAAAAATATTTGTTTATCTTTCACTTATTATATCAAATAGGTACTTAGTAAGTAAGACAATGATAATAATTAATACTCTAATCACATAAAGTGATAATGTATTGCATCGTTCATGGTAGTAAAAAACAAAAACCGCTTGTGTAGGAAAATGATCGAGTCGGTCGATTAATTGAGTTTAACAAATAATCGATTATACTCGATTTATCGGGAAAAAATGATCTACCTAATCGAAAATCGATTATTTTTGGTCATTCTTATTTCTCAGGGCAATCTGCTCGTACTTTTCAATCTCGTTTTTTCTTTTGTTTTGCCTTACACGCCGTAATCGACTGAATTGCTTTACATGTTATATAGACATTCAGGCGAAAACATGTTTTGAAAAATTTGGCGCGTTAAATTGGGAAGAAATGCAGAAATTTTCGCGAATCATTGAATATAAGTGAATGTCGATTTAAAAAAAAAGACATAGATTTTCTACAAGAAAATATATTAGCTTAATGATATTATTTCTTAAACGCAAATTCGTGCCATAATTTATTAATAGAACACTTCAAATTAAAATATATGAGGAACATTTTTTTTCAAGTATTTTTTTTTGGTATTACGCAATGCATTTTGGTAGATTCATCTGTTCAGGTAAATTTTAGAATTTCGTAATCAAACTCGAGCCAAATAATTTCTAATACTCTCAGAATTTCAGGAAGTTTTAAAAGTGCGGTAATAATTGTTGTCAACAAGACGAGAGGGGATGATATTTAGAGAGAAAAAAATCAGGTGAATGTTATTTAAATGATTTTAGTATTGAACTATTTTTAAGTACAACTGTACGAATAAATTAGCAAGGACATGAGGGAAAATGATGACGTGATACCACTTCGTTCAGTGTATATTAATGTGCAGGGGTATGTCACCCTTTAGATGCACTTTTTTGGAAATCCGAAAGATACATTTCTACTATGTTTTTCGCTCTTCAAATTGCAGTTGGTCCGATGAAAATGTGAGCAGTAGTTTTTTTTGTTGTGTCAATTTTATGAATTTACAACCCTATAATTTTCATGAATTTTAAGCCTCCCATGTAAAGCCGCATATATTTTTATTTACTCACGACCAAGATTATGTTATATTCGGGCCCAATGAATTTTCTCAACTGCGATTATACGAAACTTTAGAAATATCCCTTTCGTATTCTCAGTTTGAGCATGATTTCAGCGCCCAAAAACTTTTTCCGCTCGTGCAAAAATACATACCTCTTAAATTTCGCTGGAGAATAGAATGCTAAAAAATTAGCAAAATCAAAATCGGACAACGAAAGACACTTCCTTGTTAGTAAAATAGTTTGTTCCTAATTCTTTTGATGTCGCAGGCTCTATTAAAGCAACAATTATTTAAAGCAACAATTATTTAAACCAAACTCAAACGTTCGAATTAGCAGAATGTGATCGGGTCTGACAAACCTTTGTGATCTTATTTGTGAGTACATTTCGTTACGAGTATGAATAAGGCAAAAAGCTTAGCTGTACGAGTTTCGAACCGTATTTTTTATCACAAGAGCCAAAAAATCGCATAAAATTTGCGATTTTGAAATTAAAATGCTAAAACTATGTTTTTCAGCCGAAAATCTTCCACCTCCACCACCATTTTTTTCTTTTTTTTTTTTTTAATGACTAACAAGTAAACATTATAATTAAATGGTTTGGCATCGACAGATTTTCCTCGCTTTCACCATTCAGAATACTACTTATTCATGAAAATATAGGTTGTTTAGCTATGGTGAATAATTGGATAACATTGATGAAAAAACGGAGCGATCTCTGTTCTTCGAAATAGCTTGCATGGTTCGAAAAAAGGGTTATTTCTGCGGAGCATCATGTTCAGCAGTACAGGTCTTGAAGATCCTTTGGAAATATTGATTGTGCGCGGAATTGTAAACGTTTTTTCAAATTGACAATTATAACGCTTGTAACGTTTTTCGCTTTGTTGACTGAATATGAGACAAGTTGGAACAATATCTTTGCCTTCTATATCCCTGTGGAAATTTTAACTGTCTTGATATTTCTTTGAGAATTCTGGACTCCATAATAATTACGTGTATCCATAACTAAAAAACCCGATACAAAGATGATTCGACTCGAATCGGATACAATCCCGATTATCAACAGAGCGACATTTTAATTGGATTAAATAGATAGGATTAAATATTTGTGTGTTATTATTATACAATGCGTTCGCTACTTCGAAGCCATAATAAACAACATTTTTTGTCGGTTTTAATTTTTTTGTCCAAAAAGGCACAGCAGATGAAACAATATTTTTCGCTCTGTCTGCCGATACGTGCATTATCTTTCAATTATAAAAATAACCTTCATTCATTTGGTGGAAACTTCGAATATATAATAATAACTGAGGAGTCTCTTACAAAGATAATTTGCTGCATTCGTCGAGTTTATTATTTCCAAAGTAACGTGTTTTCCATTTAACTGTAAGATTTTATCGTAATGGCTGATTGCAAAGTGTGGCATTTAGTTATTCTGAGAACCTTTAACAGTGTTGAACGCCTATAATTACATATAAACATAATTTTTGAGTATAAAGCGAACTATAATACCTAATCATTTTCCAATAATTGCGAAGCATAAAATAAACATAAAACTATCTTTTAGCTGTGTAATCGTCGATTATTTGCAGATTTTCCCATGTCAATAGCAGCTATTTAGATATCTGAAACAACCATTGCAATAGCGTGGTTACCTCCTTTCCTTAAAGGCTGAAAACTTAAGCATGATGATTGACTTTCGGTGATAAGATTTAAGAAACGAAAAAGCCACTTTCGGAATTTTAAAACTTTTTGGTTAATGGTCTGTAGTCTTATAGTAGTCTTATACGTACTAAACATCTTTGAACGGATTACACTTTGTCTATAGTACTTTGAAAAGGTTTGACCCTTCCATGCGTACATTTTCCCTACATATGATTCACTAGAAATTTTGCATACATGGACTTTTGGGGTTGCTGATTTCGAATCTGAACTCGAAATTCGAACATTCAAAATTGTGGATCCAGTATGACGGACAAACAAGAAGAACTAGAAGAAAAATTGTGAAAAATTTTGCAACAGTTTTTTGTATATATTAAATTTGTTTAACAATTGGCATTCGGATTTTCATGGTAGGTTAGCAGAAAATGCGTTTTGTCGTGGAAAAGTAAAAATTTCGACCATTTTTTTACATGTGCTATTTTTGAGGTAAATAAATAAACATATTTAATATTTTCTTTAGACTAAGAAGATATGTGGAACCAAGAAACTCGGCAGTTATTACCAAAAACGTAGTTTAATAAATAAAAAAGCAGCAAAAAAAAAGGTGGGACGCTGAGCGTCCCAGCATGAATGAAAGGATTAAATCGAGTTTACGGTGCATCAAAAAAATCACGTCTCATGCTGCATCTGATCGAATGTAGGATCGCGAATGAGACTATTCTACATCAACTATGCGGTAAGGAAATAGATTTTTGAGTTTGAAGTTCGTGACTGTGTTTGTTGTATGATTAAATTTTCGTTGGTTGAAACAGTCAATGATGACAAGATGCAATTCATAGAGAATGATGCTTTTATTACGGCGTTTCGACGTTACGACGAAATACATTTTTGTGCCCTCGAACCGTATTGTTGATAGTTGTACTTACAAATCTTACAATAATATTATGTATTATACTGACGAATTGAAGAGCGAACGCATCCCCGAAAGTTCACTTATCGTGTAATGAACACGTGAATGTGATTGCATAATTGTACGATTTTAATTAGGTGAATCATCTTCACGCGTGTGATCCGAGCTCCGTTCCAAATTTGGGTTGAGTTAAGCATGTGCACGTGTTGTCATTAGCTCTGACATAAGTATTTCCTACAAGTATTATAGCCGAGGATGAAACGCACATATCGGCGCCTACTCGAGGTCTCGAAAGAGTCTCGCTGCTTCCGTAAAACAAGAGCAGGACCTCGAACGACATTTGGATGACCCTGTACACCATACTACCTCATTCTACACAGGATGTCCGCATGTATGCGCAGAGGTATAAAGCTGTTTTATTGTCGCCGATTGTTACGTTCTTTTGCAAGCAACAGCGCCTCTGCGTATCTACGCGGATACTATCGCCGCGCAGGCCGACCTAACCCAAAGTTCTACTCAAAATCAGCCTCAGACCGCAAGAGCCGTGGCGCTGTTGACTGCCGAATTGGTCTGCTCCGGCCAGTAAATGATCCGTTACTATTGTGTAGCAGAAGGATCTACACATGCTTGAAAAGTCCGCCCGGAATACAGAGCGATTTTGCACTCTGTTCGGGCGAAGTCACGCCGCGTGCTCTGTGTTACCTGTCGAGTGCGCGTGTCTACATCGTTATTCGTGATTACCGCATAACTGTTTCGTGTGTTTTTTTAATTTAATTTCATTCAAGTCCGTATCATTGTTTTCATTTTAAACTAATCGATATATGAAATAGTATGGTATCTCGTGACACGTTTCTTCTGACACTAGCCTTAGTGTCCGGATTTTTGGTTGTTTCTATGGATGCTCAATCCTGGGGTAAGTGAATGGTCGTTTCACACACTCAGTCAATTTGCCGAAATACGAATACGCACCTTGCATCTCACACAGGCGTAAGCCGAAAGTGGCCATTCGTACCGTCCCGGCGGTCACGTACACGTTGTATATGGTTTAGCTTCAAATAATGTGTGAAAATGATTAAAAAAACACTGGCTAGTCTATCGTGATAGAAATTCTAACGGTTGTCATTACGTAGTTACCCGGTATTCGACTGTTCGACGGTTAAAATTATTTATAGATGCAATGCCAAAGGATTGGTGCGAATTAGTGCACCGAACTCGGACGTGACTCGAAATTTGAAAGTTTCAACCTCATATACCAATATACCTGTGCTCAAGCGGCGGCATTCGTTATCGTGCGATAAAAAAAAAACACATGTCGTCACGTAATCTGTATTTCCAATCAATATTGCAATACGTTCGTTCATAGATAATTATTAGCCGGCCGAGTGGGACATTCTTTTTCTCTCCTTTTTATGTTTAACTGTTTCATTACGTAATATAAGAAATGAGTCCCAACGACGTAACCTTTGTGTAGATTATGGATTTACTTCGTAATATCTTAACCCGTGATAATCGGTGTATAAACAGACTTGATAAATGAGCCGAATAGAATCCGATTTCGTAAATAGTACGTGTAATCAGTATGTGTGTACGCGAAATTTGTACACATAATATTGTATCGTTGTTATTTCTTAAAACGCAAAAGCTCACCATTTCTTCATTCATTCGTGTTTATTATGGGAGATTTTTATCGGGCTGAAGTTTTTAACGTTATTGTAATGATGCATCTTTAGACAAACTCGTTGTTTCGCAACGAATAACCTGAAATTTAGCAAAGCGTTAATACAGCATCACCAAACTCAGATTTTGTAATTTCAACTTCTTCAGTTATTCCAAACGTGCGAAATAATAATTTTTTGTTTCATCTTTTCGATACATTAACGTTACTAACTTCAGCCTTGTAGATTATTACCTATCTTGTTATGTATTACGTGCAACACTAACCGCAGAATACACGGAGAGAATTGAATCAGAACGATAAGAATTAATGCTAAAGAAATTTATTTTCACTATTAGCTGATTCTTCAACCTGCGCGCAACTTAGATTTGATGCAACGGAAATTGACATTGTAAAGAAAAATAAAATCGCTGAATAATTCACTAGCGTTTACCATCGATATATATATATATATATATATAGATTGCGCGCATATATATATATATATATATATATATAGATACATGATCAAGTTCACTTCAATGCGTAATTTACATTTTGTGCGGTCCGAGTGGTAGGAAATTTTTCAAGTTTTGATCGATATGAATGTATGTGCCTCTTATTTAGATGTGTAACACCATAAACTACGAGGGAAAGATGAAATTATCGTTAGTTGTAAAAACTTAATAAATATCACATAGTCATTATATAAACTGAAAAAAATCCCTTCTAAATATTGGCAATCCTTTTTTTTTTGCAAAAGTGCCGGAACATATAACACACTAATCCAACACAAATACCTATAATAATAACAATACTAATATCTGCTTGAAATGAATGCAATATGAATTATGTATTATACATATACCTGTGACCGAATGACTACATATGTAATATATACATCGTGGATTGTACAGGTCATTTTATTTTTTCCTTGGAATTGCCACCTTGATAACTCTAAAAACCGCCAGTGAAATCTGATTATACTGTGGTCTTTGCGGAGGAAACGAAAATGGCCTGTACAGTGAGCTTTTTCTACTAATTGGGTTAATCGCGTGTGTAGATATTTTGATGGACGAATTATTTATGAGGAAAAAAAATGTGTGAACTTGCCTTTTATTCACGGATAATACTAAATACGATCTAATTATCGATAAAGGTAAAAAAAGGTAGTTTTTTCATTCTGAGAGTTAATAACTGATAAGCGACTGGCTGAATTTTGCTTAAGAAACGAAGTTGGATCCTCTAATAAAATCTTAGGCATCATAGGTTAAACACCTTGCATTATACACGCTGTTGTATGATATGCATTACAATATATAGGCTGACTGCGCTATTACAAAAAATAAATTCCACTAACTCGATGGTAAGAATTGACAAAAGACTTATACATACTTATTCAGTTGTTCATGAATGATACCTACTACAGTGAACCAAGTTTAAAAATGACGCTTTTGAATCCTATGCGAAGACATGGTTTAAACGAGGCTGAAGTTAATAACGTTAAGGTATCGAAACGTTGAAACAAAAATTACTATTTTGCACCTTTAGAACACCTGAATAAGTGAATTTTACAATATCTGAGTTTGTTGATGCTGTATCAACAGTTTACTAAATTTCAAGTAATCCTAAAGTTGCAAAATAACGATTTTTTTCGAAGATGCATCATCAACGTTACAAACTTTAGCCTGGTTCGTTTGAAAAGTATGCGCTTGCGTATGTTGGCCCAAGTTATAAGGATAGATCGCTCGCGAGTGCTCACGTAACTTCAGTTTGTATTCTCGCATCTGAAATGTATTCCGAAATGAGCTGCCGTTACTGAAAATTTTCTTTCAGTGAAACCGAGCTTACCGACAATCCAGCGCAACTGGAGAGATAATGCACTACAATCCGAATCATTCTTCGGCCAATCAGGAAGTTCGAAACCCAGTAGAACGTCTATTTACCTATATGAAACCCAGTAAGGGAGTATACCCTATGTGTATCAGGGCATTGAATAACCACTTTAAGCTTACATATATATGGAACATTCCATGCCAACTCTACATACGATTGATCTTGACCATTTCTGATTGCGTTAACTTTTCTTCACATTTTGGTATCCATTCAAATCAGCACCTATGATTATTTTCAGACTTTCATTTCAATCCCAATTCCGGTCATAAATTTCAAAACAATTTCAACCTTATAAACTTAACCCTTTGAATCACTCGTTATTGTGCTGAGACAATTTTTATAACAAGATTGTATTCGATGGTTATTGGCGTGGCTGATTACGAATCTGAAATCCGAATTGAAAAATTCAAGATGGTGGATCCAATATGGTGGACGAATATTTCAAATTAAATCAAATCCCGTCGAAAAATTCTATGCACTGGTTTTCGAGGTCGCTGATTACAAATCTGAAATTACCTTAAAAAAATTCAAGCTGGCGGATCCAATATGGTGAACAAAAATTTTAATTTGATCGAATTCGATTAAAAAACTCTGTGCAGGGGTTCTCGAGGTCGCTGATTACGGATCTGAAATCAGATTAAAAAAATTCAAGATAAAGAATTCAAGAATTCAATCAGCGACCCCGCAAACCACTGCACAGAGTAGGCATTGACCGGATTCGATCAAATTTGAAATTTTCATCCGCCATATTGGATCCGCTATCTTGAATTTTTGCAATCTGATATCAGATTCTTAATCTGCGACTCTAAAAACATATAATTTATGTGAAACATGTATATTCGTGGAGGGGTAAGTTTATCAAAAATTAATTATCTCTTCAATTTTCATTTTTTTTTTTGTCAATCAATTTGTTGCTAACAATAATAATTTCGATTATATTGCAACAATTACTTCCGGATTTTGAAAACCTATTAGTATGCTATCAGAAATAGCAAAAAAATATTTCGAAAAGTTCTTAAATATACAAAAATGGATATAAAATAGGTGGTAAGGATACTTACCACTACGACTCAAAGCATTAGGATGCCTAACGGTGAAAAGAAGAAATATTGTCAACAGTAAGCATACCATTTTCTTCTACTGCAATCGTATATTTTCACAAAAAAAAATATTCGAGAAGTTATTCAAAGAGCTTTCGAATGTTAATATATTACTTTGAAAAACTGGTGATTTCGAAAAATTAACGACGGAGCCAGGAATCGAACCTGGTATCTAGCGATGGTTGACTGGAGCCTTACTCCATTATACCACCTAGCCACCCTGACTCTGTTGTCGTTAATTCCTCTCATGACCAGTAAGTTCAAATTTGTTTTCTTGTGCTTTGTATGTGTGAATAGAAATCCAACAATGAATTTTCTCGTAACTAATGATACTGCACATCCGCATATCGTTGATTAGACGGCTTTGACCGTCTTGCGTGCTTCCCATCAGAAGCGTAAGATTCCAACATGTAAACATTCATCTACATACATTCTTACATCAGGTGCTCCAGAGACGAAAACTTTCTATTCGTTAATATATTACTTTGCGGAGAAAACAAGTTTTTTCTTCACGTGTAATACCTTTGATTATCTTGATAAAAATATGTATATGATTTTCATCTGAACCCCGAATTTTCAGGACTAACAATGAGGCCATCATATGATTCAAATACCTTCGTCCCAATATTTTACAATATACCAAAAGATCTTTATTCGTTCCCAAAAATAAAAAAGCAGGTATCTACAAAAACTATTGAAATCCAGATCATTGTCAAGCCGATTATAATATTTGCTTGGATGGAAAATTTCTAATTAATTGATGCTATTCATATTGCACATGTAAAGGATTTTATGAGAGATTTTGGAAAGGTTGAAAAGAGTCAAACTCCAAATGTTTAGTTGGTCGTACTTCGCGGGCATTTCTAAAAAAACACTATATAACATGAATTTAAACACGTTTTTCTTTTATTCTGTTTTTATGCATAAATATCTACAATTAATTACTGGCCCACCAAGTACGGCCAACTGAAAATTTGGTGTATTACTTTTATATCTTATCTTCCAAACCTCTGTTGAAACCCATTACAAGTGTATCAATTGCATCAGTTGATGATCAATTTTTCGTCTTAGCAAATGTTATAATCAGCTGAACAATAAGATAGATTTGATTAGTTTATCATTATTTTTGTACAGGAATGAAACATTTTTGTAGACACTTACTTTGGTGTTTTGGGAAATGAATGAAGAATTTGTGGTTTAGCATAAAGTACTGCATTATCGAATACTGATAAAAGTAGAAAGAATTGGAGTCACATACAGAGTTCAGCTCTATAATAAGATACATTTTTTCGAAAATATCAATGTGTCACTCTATGTGAAAATTTTTGTTGAAATTTTTCTCGACCTTATCTCATTAATGTGTGGAAAATTTTCGGTGTCATAGGTCAAATATAGTCAAATCAATTATTTGACGTTTCGGCCCTGAGGGGGGCCCTCCTCAGAAATAACTATAATTTATTACGAAAAAAATTATTTCAGATTATAATCATACGAACATAACAAAAAGAATTTGAAGAAGGGGAAAAACTTACAGTTAAATACAAAAACGTCAAATGGAAGTGAAACTTCCATTACGGAAGAACGTTGAAAACAAATATTAAATTGAAATTTTTAATTTGAAACAAAGTGACGTATAACCGTGAAACCTATTCAAATGAATTATTGAATATGTTTTTCGTATAAGTACGGTTCCAGGAGAAGAAAACCGTATACAGTGCAGTCTCTCAATAAGGCCGCTTCCTCGCCTTCGTACCATAAGACTTCTCTGTAAGTCTATGCTTCGTACTCGGTTGCTATCCTCTACTCCCCGGCCCAAATTTATCTATGAAGTACAACTCTCTCTCAATAAGGACGTGCAGCAAATGCAATGGTTCTGTCATTTCTATTACCATATAAACAAACTTATTCCCATTTAAACACACAATCTTTCATGTAAAACGTTTACATGAATAATTACGTATACAAAAACGAAACGGATGTGTTAATGAAATATTGACACACAAGCATTTTCCCAGGCTAAAATAAAATGAAATGGGAGTCTAACCGGTGTAAACAATGTATTCGCGTGTGTATGAGAGGTCGGCCTTACTGACAAAGAGAGAGTTTTCGACTTTTTCGTGACGTGACGCTTGCGCAAAGGTAATGGGGGGGCTCTGATTCCTCGAAATTCGCTTCCCCTCTTGTACTGTTGCGTCCTTGTTGAGAAAGTGCCCTGTATATTTTGCTCGATATTTTGTCTTATCTTTTACAGCGCAATCTACGACGTAAAACATCAAAGGAATTAGCCACACCACGTTTCTAAGTTCTATGAGTAACCATATACTATCTAACGACATTTAATATTCTGTACCAGATCAAGGGGCAAATTGTAATTCAGACAATTTGCGAGTAGTAGCTGGTAACGCTAGCTTCGCTAAGTTCCTCGTACGCGTCTGATAAAAGCAGGCAGAACATCGTTGATGATGATGTCAGTTGATCGGGCTGGAATTGAAAATGCATATTAACCGGTTATTCTTATGAATGGTGATAGCGCACTATTCAGATTTTTTCATATGCAAACACTGATAAAGCTAATTGTATTTAGTAGAATAGGTTTATTTAAAGTATTGCAGTACTCCTACGTTTACCGACCGAGCAAGCTCACCCTTTTCCTGCGCGCCGAAAGCGCAGCCGGGTTGGGGAGTGGGGGGATAAATCTATAATGTATAGAGTTTGTAAACACTTTTTTTTTACTGAGAAAAAAACGTTATTGGATTTGATAAATGTCAATTTATCATAATAATCCATGCGTTTGTATAGTCCTGAGAGTACATTTATTCAAGACGACAATTTATGTAGTTTTTAACTTAAAAAAGTCGTTTTTAGGATCAATAAAAAATAATTTAAATGAATTAAGTAGAGATTGAGCGACATAACTCACAGAGTTACTCTTGTGGTTTGATATTTTTATCCAAGCGCTGCATGCTTCATGTAAAACAAATTTTCTCTTCACTCAAATGTTTAGAAGGACCGATGGGATATTCTTCCGATCAAAGAAGATATGGCTTTGTACAGAAATAACTAAAATCACAACTCCGTTTTGGATAAAAATTGTATTTACGTAATTCAATGATTCCTTTAATATTTGAGTGTTAATATTTCAGCGTCCCGATGTGTTCAGCGTACTATTCTTTTACGAATTAAATAAGGTTTGTTGATTCAAGCGAACTTGTCGTTCCGAAATTTCCAGTTTAATCCTTGCAAATAAATATGTACTTGTTTGAAGTACATTAAACTCGAAAGCATATAACATTCAAATGAATGCATCAATATGTTTATTAGTTTCAATTAAAAAGTGGTTGTCCTGAGTGAGAAATTGTTTGAACCAAATAATCTGGAAGTAAAAAACAATTAGTTGTTTGGTTCGATAACTTTTTCTCGCAGTGTAGCATTTGTTCGCTGTGTTCGGCTCACGTAAAACTTGTGCATGTGTTGGTCTTGGTGTTGGCAATGGCGCATGGCTTTGCCCTTTCACCAGACTCCCTGTATGCACATATTCCAAGACGATATTCACGTATCTCGAGATTATCTATTGTGTGCCAAACCACACTGAAGTTGCCCCTTTGGTAAAATCCTAACAACAAGATAATTCATGAACGTCTGCTATTCTGACAAGTACCCGATTGACGGTTTTCAAAATATTTATCGTTAGCTGCGCTTGTAGTGCTAGTCCAAGTGCTAGCATTTGAAACTACGGAGCGGGAGGATTCGGGTTCGACCCCTGGCCTGTGAATGAGATTCTGAACGGCAACTTGCAAACGTGTAAGACGGGTCACCCCGTTCAGGCGCCGAATTGGTGTTCGGTGATTTGAGCTCGAGTCCGGCTACACCCAGACAATGTTTTCGTCAGTTTCCCATGTCCCCCGTACGAATGCTGGTGTTTCTACTGCGACTGCTAGCCTCCTGCTTTCTCTTCTCTTCCTGCTTCAATCTAGAATTTAAAAAAATGATTGTAAACAATAAAGTCTACATTGTGCTTAAAAATGGTTAGTTAAAAAATTAATGAATTTGTTTCAAAGTTGTAGGTACACTAAATTTTGGGTAATGTATCGAAGATACTTTCAATCAGTGATTCCTGGAATATATACATACGTTGTTCCTTTCTTGCCTCGTATTATTCGTGATACTTTAAATTTTAGGTAAATATTCTACACATGATCGATATTTTGAAAATTCCAGAGTTGTCTTACACCTCAAGCTCTGTGGGATGAAAATGAGCCATAGCCACTGGCAAATTAATAAATGCGAAAAACACGGGGTCCTCGTTTCTCCCCCGTTGGTCCCAACGGCCCCAACTTTCACAGCAAAGCGTTACGTTGCAGTTGATTAAATGTTGGGCGGTAATTCCTGATGCTCGATTCGGCTGATTGTCGGATACCAAAGAGTTCGCGCCTTCCAATAACAGACGGGCTTAAACATCTTGTGAGATTTCAGAGTAAAATATGTCTGACACAGTTTAACTCTAAAATCTCACTTGTAGGATATTTTTGCATAAGTTTTCATATGATACTCAGAGACGAACCTAACAATGTGTGACTCCCGAAAACCGCTTATCATACACGTCTTATTCTTGTGAACAAATGAAGCATTAAAAATAACATGAAAATAACGTACTGTGTAACAAAGAGGCAAACTCGGTCTTTTCGTGCTGAGCGTAACTTTGCAATACGAGTCGTGGGTGAGCTCAAGGCGAATATTGCAAATACACCAGGAGAAAAGACCGTTGCCTCCGTATTGCACACGATTTTTTATATAATAATAGTATGTTACGCGTTTTTTTCACGACGCACAAAATTGAGGTTAGGGTCTGGTAATGTCAGAGTTGTTCGCGACAGCGCATGCACGCAGTACTGAACCGCTTTAAAGTCCTAGGAGTGAATAGTGGTCGTTTCAGTACTCTGCACATGCGCATTCGCAGCTCACTCCACCGTCATAGAAACGGGTACTTTGTGCACGGAAAACACGCATGGAAATATGTGTAAAAATGCTCGTGTTATATAAATGCTATTTTTCCGAAAAAAATCAGTCCTAGTGAAATT
Source organism: Neodiprion fabricii (assembly GCF_021155785.1). Classification (NCBI taxonomy): domain Eukaryota; kingdom Metazoa; phylum Arthropoda; class Insecta; order Hymenoptera; family Diprionidae; genus Neodiprion; species Neodiprion fabricii. Next base: position 22,875,056 of record NC_060240.1, read on the forward strand.
CGGGGTAAACATACCGATATTTTGGTGTATATTTTTATGTTTTGAGGGCTACTGAAAACGAATTCGAGAAGCGTTTTTTAAAATTCAAAATGATGGACTAAAATCCAAAGTTACTTGACTTGGATAAAACTCGGTACACGGAAGCTTTTCGAGGCTGCTGATGAGGAATTTGAACTCGAAATTTCGAAATTCAAAATGGCGGATCTAATGTGGTAGCCCACAAAATGACAAATATCGCTCTGGCTATGAAATTTTTATAGGGATTTTTGGGGCCGCTTACTATGAATCTGATATCCAAGTTTTAAAATTCTAGACGGGGGATCCGATATGGTGGAGGAAAAATCAAAAATATGCTTTTTGACCGTAACATTTCACATCTTACGGTTTTTTGGGTCGCCAATTAGTAATCCGCTATAAAATTTTCAAAGTCAAAGATTGCGAGTGGCAGAAAAATTAGTTGGACAGAAAAAAAAATTCCTGTATAAAAGAGTTGAACGAAATATTGTCTCTAAAACGTTGAATACATATTTCAGTTACATTTTCTGAAACGTGCCTAAAACATTTTTACACGCATGTAAACATTTTTAAAACATTTGCACCTGTGTGAGTCATTTATTAAATTAATACTTTTATGAATATATAATTGACTTAAATTTCTACAGTGCATCGACTTTGTACTGTTGACTGACGAAGCGTTTTTTATGTTTAAAATATTCTAGAACATTCTTCTTTTTGATACGAGGTACTTTTTTTCGACTACGTAGATGTAATAAGGAGCAAATGGATTAATCACAGCCATAGCACTGTTTTATTATATTCAAATCAATAGCTTCAATTAAGACATATGGAATTTTTCTCTCAATTTCCGAGACGTAAAGAGCATGATCCCGTTTATCCATGATATACGTTGGGTATTCCACGAATTCTCAATCAGTAATCCAATATTGAGAAATCGATATGTCTGCTATTCTCGCATCTTAGCCTGCGTGATAAGAAATAGTGTTGATCTGTAAAATATTACGCATTTGACTCTGTCGATCTTTGAGAAGAAAAATGTTCTTATTTCTATGTGTGTAAGCAATTTCGACATTATTCAACGATTTTCACACTTAAATGTAACTTGTGAGAAGAAATAAAAAAAGCGTTTTGATGTAAAAGCGTTCAAATTAAAAGAAAGATTAAATCTTCTATGGGAAATTATCTCTGCTAAAGTTCAGTTTTGACGAAAATACCGTATATTCTCTGCAGATTCCGCAGAACGGAAATCTATTTTTATTTTCTTCCTAAAATTTAGTGTGTTTTTTTAGTGCAACTGAATTTTGTAGATTACGATTCGAAAGGGATGACCAACAAATAATTTTGACCACATTTCTTTTATTTTCTATGTTTATAATTATGCATTATTTTTTTTCCAAATCTTCACTCAAAGTCAGGTCCGATTGATCCCATATTATATAATAATAGTTACTTCCAATTACTTTTAGGATATTAATTACTACGTATATAGAACAGTTTTTATCTGGAAAACGAATAGAATTGAAGCTTACATATACGACATATAATATTACATATAATTTCTATTCATTTCCTTAACGTTTTACGTGACTTTTCTAATTTAAGGGGGTCTTAACCCTCAAACGTATCTGTAAGAACTAATGGCCAACGAAGCTTGCCAATTTTTTTTTAAATAGTGTTAGATCAACCAAATAACATATACTATAGCTCCCCAAAAAAAAAAAACTTGAGTCTCCTCAATTTTTTAACTTTGAGGGAAAATGTGGTATCCAAAATCTGGGCTATTTGATTGTCAGAGTGGTATATTGAATCTACACAATAAATTACTCCAAAAATATCGAAAGTTGCTGAAGTTATACAGTTTAAAATATATACTTTATTCCCATTTATTTTTGATAAATTTGATTCTTTCGAAGCTGCGTTTCAAAGTGAATAAATTTCACAATTTTCAATATTTTTTGCTGCAATTTGGTCTGTACATTCAGTATAAGTACCATTTTATACAATCAGGAGTTCTAGATTTTTAATATCTCATTTTCTCTCCAAGTTTAAAAATCGACTATACCTGAACTTTTCTTTTATTGTGAGAGAGCTATAGTGTACGTTATTTGATTGATCTGACAGCATTACGAAATAAATTTGAAAGCTTCGACGGCCATTACTACTTATCAGTATGTTTGTAGGGTGAGCCCCCCCTCCCCCCTCCTCAGATTGTCCGATGCTGTTTCTCTGTAATTATTCTTCGAATATTTTTTCATTTGCAGCAGTTTGAATTTAGCCTTTTTACAAACTTCACTTTATTATCCGATATTGATGTTTACAGTTTTTTAAAATCTCGCTTATTCGTGAACATGTTGTTACCTATTACAAATTTTGTCGTTGTCATGTAATATTATGATCCAGAGGTATAAGCACGAAAAAACGTATTGACGACATACTGGCTTGTTATCATAACTGGCTGTTGCAAATGTAAATTCTTACTGAAAGAATGTAAATTCGAAAAATTGGTGAATTCGAAAGATTAACGACGGAGCCAGGAATCGAACCTGGCGTCTAGAGATGCTTGACCGGAGCCTTGCTCCACTAGACCACCTAGCCGCCCTGACTCTGTTGTCGTTAATTTCTCTCATCACCAGTGAGTTCGAATTTGTTTTCCTGTGCCCGGTTTATGTGTGAATAAGAAGTTTCTCCTGTCCAAGCACTGTGTATACGGAGGACTATAATGTGTAGATGTTGTGTTTACCCTTTTGAATTCTTGTTTCCGATGAGAAGCCACGTAAGACAAGCAAAGCCCTCTAATGAATGATATGCGGATGTGCAAATCATTTTTTTACGAGAAGAATATTGTTGAAAGAATGTAAATTCGAAAAATTGGTGATTTCGAAAAATTAACGACGGAGCCCGGAATCGAACCTGGCGTTCTTAAGTAAATTCTTACTGCTACCATATATATGAGACACATACTTCCTACTTGTAAATTTGACGTTAATTTCGCTCGCATCTAACCATGTTAAGGTCAAGTACTCCTATCTTTACCGACCAAGCAAACTCACCCTTTTTCTTCCTATATTAAATAATCAAACGAACGAAAAGGGTTCAAATTTCGACAGTGCTCGAGGTCGTTAGACGAGAACTAGGAATTACAATAATTTCGTAAATAAAAGATGCTCTCACAATCAGCTGGGCGCACGGCCGAGCGTTCCGTGGTTGCTCGATCGGTAATAGTAGGAGTACTACGTGACCTTAAGCTTAAGAGTTGTTGGCAGAGTTAACAGCTGAACATGCCATTATTTTTCAAAAATAAGGCTGCAAAGCTCAGTACTCGAAATCTTGTGGAATTTCGTGAAAAGCTAATACTTTTTCAGCATTATAGATGTAAAACTGTACTGCGTTGGCCACTTTCAAAGAAATTCAATGCGTTTGGCTGCTAGTTTTAGCTTCATTCTAACCATCGGTCAGTTAGTTGCAATAAAGAATTTGTAGTTGCACAACATTTCGAAAGAGGAAATATTCATCGAATTGCGCCAAATGAAATATGTTCATCTTTTGGAAAATTTTCACTTTTACATGTGGCAACAAAAATGTAGAAAGTTACTTCGTAGAAAGTTATATATTCAAAAAATATCGTTACGGATTACTATATACACATTATATCGTCAGCGGAGGATCTTGGTCGAAATTTTTTATTATCACAGCCATATAATTCCTTCGGTATCATGGACAATATCAACATCTTTAGTAAATCAAAAATGGAATATTTCTATTAATAGAATGTTAAACGAGGATATTCAACTTTAGATATTTGTTTAGGGTTTCATTGGCGATAGATTTAGACTTGTAAGACTCTTGTTTTGCGTTGTCTCGGCTCCTAAAGAGTGTATCTAGTAAATTTAATAATGCAGGTAAATAGATTTTGTTTCAAATTTGAGTATGTCTAGAAACTGAATTGGTTTCGATCATAGAATTGATCACTTTGATAAGATAGAATTGAACCTTTCATTTCATCTACAATGAGGCGGGAAAGTTCAATCATTCTTTACTCTCACTTGGCCATATTTTATAGAAATTTTTAACAAAAAATACGTATTTTTTTGCACAACAGATAGAATTTCACTTTGCGCATCGGTCTAATCAAATTACTTTTACATTTAAATGTAAAATTTAAACGTAAATGCAAAATTTAACCGATTAATGAATGAGAAACCAACTCATAGAAAACACTGTGATTATATTTTCGTAATAATGAAAATCTGAAAATTCATCACGTAAAATTGAAACGTAACTGGCAATGAATTATTTCTGGCGATATTTTCTCCTGTCTCCTTCACCGTCAATTTTCCAACGCTGAAAGTTCGTTTGTTGTAAAGTAAAATGTTGTAACAAGTGAATTTACAAGCATGTACACATTTTTGTGAATAAAACACACAAAGAGAGAAAAATACAAGAACAATACTTATTGCCAGATCAACACATATAGGCATAATAGCTTTCAAGGTGACGATTTTTGATATAACCATACTAAAATACTGACTAAATGTATTTTTGAAAATCGGCCTCACGATCAGAGGAGGACTTACGGAGAGCTCGTCTATTTTCAAATGTCTAAAATCATCTGTATCAACCTTTACTTCATTATGTGTTTCAGATTTCGCTGTAGCAATTCGTAATCGAATTGATTTTTATTCACGAAATGGAACGCTGACTTTCAATTTGACAGTTGACAAGGATGCGACGCTGAAAGGCCTTGCCTATGATTACGACACTCAAACAGTGTACATGAGTGATTCCAAAAATACAGGTGTTTTCATGTACAGTCATAAGCTGGGCGACAAATCTCCCGTACCATCGTCTGTACTAAAACGTAAGTAGGATTAAAAATAATAATTTGAAACGATCATGTATGTATAATCCATGTGTGAAACAGATTTACTATTATAATATATATCGACAAATCTCCCAAACTTTTATCTTCGAAGTCTGATGAAGTGAATCCATTACTACAAAATCTGCAAGTATAAATTGACTTGGGAAGTAATCAACACAGGTTTTTATAGCCCGCCATCATTTCGGATTGATGCAAAAAATAATGGGGATATGATGACTGCTTCTTTTCTTGCATTTTCAATTACGACTTTTTGGCACGTCACGTTTATCATTTCTATGGCAGGTTATAAATTGATGTGGACCTTACTATAAAGAAATTATTCAATTCTCCGAATCTTGGCATCGCAATGTTTATCACATTTGATATCTGATATTTTCAAAACTCATACAGTTTGAAATTGAAAAGTTCAATACACGATTGGCAACTAGATTAAAAATTGAAGAGTCGATCAATTTGTAAAAATACTTATCGGATTTTAAAATGAAATACTGAGATCTTTAATAGAAAGTCCAGTAAGGTAAGGTGAATGAAAACATCAAAAAATAGAGCCAGAAATGCGAAAATTCATCGAAATTCTTGAAACCATTTTAATGTTGAAATTTGAGTTTTAATGCTTCTACAATATAGTAGCTTTACAACTTTATAAAAACTTATATCCGAAGTTTGTTCAATGCATTTTTAATAATAAAGACGATTTGTGAGTTTAAAAGGCTTGTCCATTTTATTGTTAGCTCGAGTAGCAAAATTTCTCCACTCTGTAGACATTTGACCTGGACTCCCTGTACTTTTTTGAGTTAGGTGCTGTCAGCTTCTATCTACTGACAAGGAAGGTATCCCAGGTGGATCTCTCCGATTTGAATTCTTTTGTAATATGTTTTAGTAGACTAAAAATTAAGTGACACGTGTTTTTTTAAATTTGCTATTAAACACTTCAAGGGGGTGAAGCCACCCTCCAACGTAAGGTATGTCTTTTTTTTACTTTGCCATAAAAAAAACTTGTAAAGACCACTTTTCTTACATGAATTATCGTGAACACCATGTAGGCAAAGTTTTTTCTTTGTCTTTTCTGTATGCGCAGGCTTTATCATGGTCCTAGTTAAATCATAGGCCTTATGATTGCCTAAAGTTTGAAAAGATTCCATTACTCAGAAAAAGTAAGAATTGTCAGATATCATCTACCGTGCTTGACACAGGCCCGGCATGTCCATAAGTCCGTAGTGGAAACGATACACCTACCTGCGAGTTACCAACTCAAATGACAACCCATAAGTGAGTAATGGGTTAAACGGTAGAGGATGCCTCATTCCTACACGGTCAATCCTACACAAAATTGTCCTATACGTATTTCAAATTACGCGTGTTCGAGGCACCCATCATTCGAATCACAAAGGATCGTCATACACAGTCCTGTTCTGAGGTGAGTGTCCAAGTTATTGAACCTGTCCCAATTATTGACCTTTTTTGGTTGTATCTGTTCGGTCCTTAGTTCTAAAATTGCTAAAAAATAAATTTGTAATGCCTAACCCTCTAACAATTGGTCTTAGTCATCAAGAAATTAATAATTTGTACCATCAATTTCTGATTTTGGAAAATAAAAAGTGCAATAATTGGGTCTAAACATGTCAATAACTGGTATACTTAAATTACACCGGTCATTCCTGTGGCGTGCAAATCTGAATAACTCATTTTCAGTTACATGTTGTGTCGAGTTCAGTCAAGCAGATTCTTATTTTTCCACTTTTTATGAGAATAAATTTGACTTTTATCATACCATTGCTACAGTTTTTATGAATTATTGTATTCCCTTGCTATCCGAAACTACACACACACATAAGATAGGAACTACGCTGTCTTTATCACGGCTGTCAAACCTGCTGCGTAGGACTGAACCGTGTATGGGGATGTTCCTCTATGATTTTAATTATGTGTAGTTCGATCACATGTAGCTCGAATTAACAAATAGTACAATTTTGTGCAGGATTGAACGTGTAGGAATGTAACACTTCTCGACCGGTAGGTGTTCCACAAGAATCTAATGCGCTGTCATTAGGATTGCCTGCTCGCAGGCGGGTCGGTGTTCAACTTCAAGGTTATGTAGTACTACTAACTTTACCGACCGAGCAAACTCACTCTTTTTCTTCCTAGATTAAATAAACGAACGAACGGAGAGGGTTCAAATTTCGACGATGCGTCGCTCCTTCGTAGAAGAATTCAAGAAAGTTACTTATATCCCGAAATTCGTCAAAAAAATGTGTGAGCTTTTGATACGTGTTACTATGCCGACATTTCCCGCTATTCCGGAAAGAATAAGGGGTAAAATGAGCTATTATGAGGCTGTTTTCATGCAATATTGAGGTCGCTAGACGAGAACAAAGAATTATAATAATTTCGTAAATAAAAGATGCTTTTAGTATCAGCTGGGCGCACGGCCGAACGTTCCTTGGTTCATATTTTGTTGATTTAATATAGGAAGAAAAAGGGCAAGTTTGCTCCGTTGGTAAAGATAGACGTACTGCATGACCTTAACTGTTAGATGACAGGTGGGTTGCCTGTTCATAGGAGCGTGCGACTTCCGTTTCGACACAATTTTCCTGTAGAAAGCCATCGGCGTTCATTCGAATCGAAATAAAAGTCGACATTTTCACAGGAATGCGTAAACACTGCTTGCCTCGATAAGCTTCAAGATCTTGCCGGGGACATAATAATAGTAGTGTTTCTTTGGGAAATTGACTTTTATGATTAAAAAATAACGTCAATATGTTTATTTTCTTTCCAGCTGAGGAAACCTCGATTTCAGAAGTAGTGGCGATAGTATTCGACCCTCTTCAGAAAATGCTCTATTGGACCGATCAATCACTCAAAGCATTAATGAAAATGAAAGTACCTTCAAAAGAAAATCCTAAACCTACGCCGATTCGGTTGCACAATTTCACAGACCACAATCCTCACGGTATAGCGCTGGATATCTGTAACAGGTAGAGTAAAAAAATCCCCGAAGTGATCGTTGTCGTAATGAGACGTTCTACCATTTCTAACTTTAGTTCGTTTCTTCTACACATATATCTTTCAGTATTTATAAGAATAAATGAAGAAAACGCATTTTTTTCAAATATCTATTGATCATCACCGCAAACCGCGATTTTGATTCGATGGACCTACAAATAACTTGGGGTAGCTAGTAGGAAACAATCAATATTAGCAAACAGTAAACTGAATTTGTGTTGCCAGTCTGTTGTATTAATATTTCCTAATTAATATCGTTCTTACGTTCGTGACCTTTTTTTTTTCTTTATTTTTTTTTTTCCAAGTGAAGTAAATTCGTTGAAGTAGGTATAATATTATAAGTAAGTGTAATTATGATTCTGACATCTAGTTTTCATATAAATGCGCGGTGAGTCGAATGTTATTTCAGCTTCAAGGGTACTATAATACGATTCCACGGCAATTCAGTAAACATTTGACTATAACATTCATTAATTGCGTTAAGGATTTTTCATATGTTACTACGATCTCCAAAAATCTTCCAAAGAAATTGTCAAGCTTATTCAATCTCCCGACTTTACCCTATACATTTTTTTTCCAAGCACTTTTTGAGTTGAGAGTTTTGGTCTAAAAAGAAACAAAAAATTATAAATCCAATGTGTTGGAAAAAGATTGTAAAGAAATCGTTAGTGTTTTAGACAAGAGAAACAATTTGAACAATTAGAAACCAAATCCACGATGCGGTATATACTATAATAGATTTGGATCAGGTATCAAGATAGAAAAATCAATTTGAAAAATAGGAAATCGAATAACAAAGCATAAAAAAACATTCATTTACTCTGAATCTTGCGTGCAAAATGTTTTATTTAAAATTCACTATATTTTTTTTTATTGTTTCATAGAAATCATTCCGGGTATTTTTCAGATGGGTTTAAAAATACATAGGGTAAAGTGGAGTTATGGAAAAAATTTGGAAATATTTTTTTGGAAGGTTTTCAGGGGTCGTACTAACATGGAAGAAATCTGCAACGCATATTTTGAGCCAAAATTTTCATTGTTTAATTTTTCTACATGTCAAAGCAATTGCCCCCACGAGAAAAAAAATTGTAAATAAAAAAAAAAAAATCAATTTCTCGTCATTTTTGAACGTAGCAAAATTCTTGAACGACACCTAAAAAATTTTTAATTGGTTTAAAATTTGGAGAGGGTTCCTCTCTTGTAAAAAACGAACAAATTTTCATACAAGACTGAAGAAAAAATAGTCGCTCAAAATGGGTCACCCCATTACACATTGAAATTATGAATACCAATATTTTTGAACTCGTTTTGTTTAAAACTATAATTGTATTTTCAGGTACATTTATTGGGCTAACAATGACTTCTCTAAACACAGCATAGAACGATCAAAACTGGATGGTTCTGATAGGAGAGTAATTGTTGATACTGAATTGTATCAAGTTTACGGCTTAGCGGTTGATCATGAAGGTGGAAAATTGTATTGGACTGACGACTCAGAAGGTATTGACTATAAAATTGAGCGCAGTGATTTGGATGGAAATGAAAGGGAAATATTGTGGGAGGGTAGTTCTCAAAAACCAGCTTATATCGCGGTGGACAAGGACTCAGTGTATTGGACGGATTGGACATCAGACGCAATATGGAAGATAAGAAAGAACCGTAACACCCAAGATAAACCAGTCGAAGTTGTGTCTTACAAAAAATTGCATCTCTTTCTTGCCGAGAGTGTTATAACTCGGGAGAATACTGGAAATATTGATTGTAAAGCTATATCAGGAAGACAAGATAAACTAACAAAAAATCTCATGCTGACAACGCCTCCTGTCGAGTTCCGTAATAACGCAACGACTAACACTCCAGAAACAACCCAGTTACACTTGAACTGCCAAAACAACAGCTATTATGATGAATCAACTTCATCTTGTCGCTGTAACGAAGGGTAAAATATTATTTCATTGAAAATTTATTACTAACTACAGTAACTACATTGATAGTGAATGAGGATGAAGTTAGTAACGACACTGCAACGATGCATGTTTAGGGAAAATTGTTACTTCGCACCTTGAGGCATGCCGGAAATTTACTAAACCATGAAAAACAGAATATACTCATACTTTGCAAAGTCAACTCCTTGAAAGTCATTATAAAATTGCACAATAATGATTTTTCCATAGTGTTTCGTTACGTCGACGTTACACTAACTTCATCGTCATGATACTGAGCAAAAAGAGTCAAGTAACTGATTTATTCACTCTTTGTCACCACTGAACATAAATAAATAGTTGTAATATTAGATTACGGAAACTTTTATAGATTCATCGGAGCTTATTGCGATACACTATCCCCATGCAATAATTATTGCATCCATGGAAACTGTACACTTGACAATAAAGGCTTGCCTCAATGTCAGTGCCCGAGTTCGTATGCTGGGGAACGATGTGAGCGATATATTTGCGATGGTTATTGCCTCAACAATGGTTCTTGCTCAGTATCGAATGCAATGCCGTTGTGCAAATGTGAACATTCTCGAGGACCTCGTTGCGAATATACTACAGAATTAGATGAACTTTGCTCTCGATATTGTATGGAAACAGAAAATACATTGGCTAGTATTAACATCACATTATGCAGGTAAGCATTTAAAATGTTTGGAAATAAAATCTGAAATAATTTGGAATTGTGGATTGAAAGGTTTTATTATTTATTTATTCTTTTAAATATTAAAAATTATTTAGTACTATAAAGTTATGTCAGTTGTTTGTTTTACTATTGGTTATTCTAATCACGTTACGTTTGTTAATTCCGGTAAAATAAATTTGAATACCCTCATGCTTTTAGGTGTGGCGAATGGAATGAGACGTTCTCAGAATTCTCTTTTTCTGCCGAACAACCTATATCATCCGCCATAATTATGTGGAGTCTTGTAGCTGTTATTGGAACACTGATAATAGTCGTTGGTGTGCTGAGTTACCACATCCACAAACTCAGACGTCGGCCCAGAATCAGGAAACGTTTTGTTGGTGGCAAGCGTGGGATAACTCAGCTTACATCTAGACCCCAAGGACCAACCGACAGTTACGAAATTTCTATAGAGAACTGCTGCAACATGAACATATGTGAAACAGTAAGTATTCCTGCTTGAGACCCATGGTGGAGACGGTTCAAACGGAAATACGGCATTTGAAACTAGAACAACCGATGTGATGTATCTGTACTTTGTTAATTTTTGATACCTTGAAAAATTTGTTATTTTTAACTCTTTCAGTCACGCGCTCAGTTTTTTTTTTTTTTTTTTTTTTTGTCGCGGAAAATTCAGGAATTTGCATGGAATATAAAAAAAGACAAAAAAGAAAAAACAAAGGGTGCCACATAGTGGCTTCTATGACTGAAAGGGTTAATCAATTGTAACGAAATTAACTGTCCCGCATAGCAAATAAGATTACTCATTGCTGGGACGAATTTACGATTCGTAAATAATCTGTCGTTGTGGACGTTGATTGAAGACTGTTAAAGACGGTTATCCTAATGTTTTTGTTTGGTTTTGTGTGTCTTATGGGATTGAGTGTTAAACGTACTGTTAAATGGTTCCTACCGATAAAGAAGCTATCCGATCGCTAATACGGTTTCATGTGGCGCCAGGACCATAGTGGAAATAATACCAGGTGTGCCATTCTGCATATTACCGATCCGGCCAATGAGCGGTTGAGCCGTTAAGTGAGAATGGAGCCGCAGTTTTTAAATATGGTAACATCATTTCTTGAATATCTGCACCTAATTGTGCTGTATATTAAAAATGCAACTGAATATATATAGCAGGATATCATTTCGTAGCGATCATATATGAATGATCCTTTCTTATTGCGTTGTTTACGCGTGCGACGTTTCAGTTTACTGTATTACTAACAGCATACCTATATATATATCCAACATGGCAGTCAGTATCTATGTATATGTCCGGCCAAAGGCTTAATCACGTGGGATGCGCAAACCAAGTCCAATTTGGACCCCCGTATTGTAACACCTGGTATTCTTTCCACCAAGTCCAGGCACATATGTGAAGTTGGCATGCGACCTCCGAATTTTTTTAGAAAAATTTACGCTCAAAAATTGCTTCTGAATTGCTCTTAATTCCTCTCTATTTTTTATTATTTGCTCCCACACGGTTTTCGAAAATATAGAAAAAAAAAAATGCCTTACCGGGAGCGGCCAGGTGTTTCGCAGATTTTCGAAAATCGTGGAATTTCCGAAGAATTCGTGTACCAAATAATTGCTCCTTAATTGTTTCCTAACTTTTATTATTTCCTCTTACACGGTTTTTGAGAAAATCCAGAAAAATGTTTTGGATACTTGATGCCTAGGAAATGGCGCCAAATACAAACAAATGTTTGAAACAAACCGATAGTTCTTTCAGCGAAATAGGAAGAGCTCCAAATTGCTCCTTAATCGCTCTCCATTGTTCTATTATTTTTGCAGATTGCTTCCACATTGTTTTCAAATAAATCAGGAAAAACCAAACAGGCGGTTTTCGCTTGGCGAAGTCTGGTCGAATCAGATTAGATACGTCGCTTAGACTAATGAAGATATGGAAAATATGATAAATGCTACTAGTTGTTCCTGAATCGCTGTTAATCGCTCTACGAATCTCGTAACTTTCTCCCTTATAGTTTACGAGAAAATTGGGAAAACCCAAAGCGTATGCTTTGTAAGTCATGTAGACGAGCGGCGAATTCGTAATTGTATTCGAAACAAAAAGAGGCAATTCGGTCCAAGTGAAAATCGCTTTTGATTGCTACTCGCTTTCTTTTCAGTTTTCTACCGATTTCGTCATATGCTCATAGTTTCCGAGAAAACTGGAAAAAACGATACCGTCTCGTTGCGCAGCGGAGGTTCGAGAAGCCGCAGATTCAAACTCGTGTCGGTTTTGAAAAAATTATAATTTCGCCCAACTTCAATATACTCGTAATTGCTCTTCGATTTTATGAGCACTCTTTCAATTCAGTTATTACGTCCTGAAAAATTGTCGAGAAAACTGGTAAACACCAGAGAATCTGATTTTTAGATTATGTCGTCCAGCGGCGAATCCGAAATTGTATCCGAAACAAAAAAGGGCAGATTCGGTCCAAGTTAAAATCGTTCCAATTGCTCCTCGATTTTTTTTTTTTCACTTATCTACCACTTTTGTCATTTGCTCTCTCATAGTTTTTGAAAAAAACTGGAAAAACTACACAAACTCATTGCGCGGTGCAGTGTCAAGTAGCGGCAATTTGAATACGTGTACCTCATGGAACAATGGTAATTCGGGAAAAGATCTTATGGCTTCTAATTGCTCGTCGATTTCTTGACAACTGTCTACCAATTCTGACATTTGTTTCATCATACCCAGAAAATTGTAAAGAAATCCAGGAGCAATCAGATGCAATTGTCACTTGGACCGATTTAACATTTTTTTGTTTCGGATACAATTTCGAATTCGCCACATGTCGACATAACCTACAAATCAGATGTTCTGGGTCTTCCGAGTTTTCTCGTAAACTGTGATGGAGCCAATTACGAGATTTGTGCGGATTAATCAACGGTGATTCCGAAGCTATTAGTAACAATTATCAGATTTTCCATATCTTCATTAGTCTAAACGACATATCAAATCGAATTTAATACTTCACCTCGCGAAAACTCTCTTTTTGATTTTTCCTCATTTATTTGAAAACTATGTAGAAACAATATAAAAAAATAATGAGTTAATTGGGAACAATTATGGAGCAATTCGGAGCTTATCGTTATTCATTCAATTAATCATCGGTTTGCTTCGAACATTTGTTTGAATTTGGCGCTATTTCGTGGGCCTCAAGTATCCGAAACGTTTTTTTGGGGTTTTTTCGACAACAGTGTAGGAACAAATAATAAAAGTTAAGGAGCAATTAACAGCAAGTAAGAAGCAATTATTTCGTGGACATATTTTTCGGAAATTTAACGATTTTCGAAAATCCGCGAAATACCTGGCCGATCCCGAAAATGCATTTTCGTTTTTAACGATTTTTTCGAAAAACGTGTGGGAGCAAATAATAAAAAATAGAGCGCAGTTTGGGTGCAACATTTTGGCGTCAAATTTTTCAAGAAATTTGAAGCTAGCAGGCCAACTTCACATAGATTATCTAGACCCGCCCAAACCCACTTACCGGCCGAGTACTGGACACGAAAATCTGCCCACGTATAACCGCCCTTAAATTATTCCGTCAATAGTGTTGATATCGAAACGAAACAGCTCCAGTTTCAGTCAGTTAACCTTTATCAAAAACTGAAATTTTCACCAACCCCTTAGTGCATAAATTATGAAAGAGATGGAATAAAAATTCAACATTTACTCAAATAGTTTGACAGTTTGCACTTACCATAGACAGCAAAAAAATACATTCCGTTAGACGAAGAAATGTACAATTAGTATTCAAAGTTGGTTTTGAGAAAAAATGTATTAACTACTGAAATAAAATTAGAAAGTTCAGCCAAACAGTCAAATATGGCTTTCTGTGCAGTAAGGGGTTAACACCAGTTTCTGAGAAAAATGTATTGAGGGGTAAATGAATCTCGGTATCAATCAACTTAGGGTTTAAAGTATTATATATTGAATTGACATTTGTTCCTTTTTCCCCGTCTTACTCAGAACTCTGTTATAGTGAAAATTTGGTTTTCGATTAAAATTTTAGAAGCATAAATGATGCATGAATTAGAAACGAATTTCGTACTTTTGACATTTGAAATTTATGGTATTATGACGATGGCACAAAAGAATCAGGTTTTTCTTTGAAAAATCTCTTCACCTTTGTGAAAAAAATCGATGGAACGAAAACAATAACTCTCTCGTTGAAGATTATTATTTTAATGCTGGCATTTGCTTAATTGATTTATAATCATTTATTTCACAAGTGTGCAACCTTTATATGGGGCATATTTTCGTTTTCTTCCTCTGGTGAACAAAAAAAATTTATGTCGATTTTTAGAGTATGTTAAAAGTAGTGATCACCTTTGGGCTAACATGTAAAAATCTTGATGTGTCTTATAGCTTTTGAGATATCAATTTCGTGTCCACAATGGGTTACCAGAAGGAAATGAGAAAGTTCTAAAAATTAACAATAAATGTTGAATATTATATCGAGGATTAGTGATAAAAAAGCATAACAGCTGTTTTTAGACTCCTGCCAAACCTATTATTATAAGGGCGTATCAGCAAATTCAACATGAGAGCTCCAAAAAAAAAAAACATTAGAATGCGTTCAACTAAAAGAGTGCAAGTCACATTTGTTTATCCCACGATGCTACTGATGGCATCAAGTGAAAACTGACAGTGGATCTTTTGCTTTTTGCTGTATCGGAAATGTTAATGAGGACCTTTGTTTAATTAGTTCTTTACGTTTATAAGGTTCTATAAAGAATTATACATTATTTTATAATATTTTTCAGTAAAATGCGAGTTAAATTAACGTGGAATACAGACTTAGCATGAAATGAGATTACTTATGATCCTTTGACATATATAGAAAGTTAAACATTTTTTTAATTGCAGTCTTTTCATTATGATTTGGCCAAGTACATAGAAATACGATGCTTTTTACTTCTTTTTTTGTTACAAATCATGCCGCACTACGTCATAATTACTGGGAGCACGAACAGTGCCCTTTAGTGAAATATTAAAAACGATAGGTTCTTGTATGCAGTGGTTTTTGTATTTGCATAATTATTCGTAATTGGCAAATACTTCAAGAAGCTGAAGCCGAACAAATTTTGAGTGGACAGTTTTGTTCACCTCATATAGAAAAGTCCGTTCATTTTGAGTGTTAAAAATACATAGGAAAGTTGATGGTAGGTTTTTTGTTGGGCAATGAAAAGTAAATTTCTAACAAAAATCCACCGAATTTTGTCAAACAAATTTTTTTTATATTTTGAAATTGATATTACTAATTGGGGTAGCATAAAGCTGAAGCTTGTGTGTACTGCTTTTCATTAGAATCAAATTATATTTTGAATTTTCAGATCATTATTATTTGTTTTTTTCTATCATCCATTGTAATGTTATCGTGAGCTTGTGATAAACTGTATTATGTGGGAGTTGATGTGTTTTGTATACTGCATGTATTGTTCTATCAGTATTAAATTAAAAAGAGTATTCTCAATTTTCTTCTAGCCTTGTTTTGAACCAAAACTCCGAACTACACCAACTAAAAGTAAGAGTACAAAAAAGGATGAGAAGAATTCGCTCCTGGACAGTATGGAGGGTGCGGATTCTTGCTAGCTGAGACTTATATATTGTACGTTAGACGGCCAATGTCACACGGGTCTTCCTTTGGGACCGTGCAGTCTTAAAATTCAATATAGGTATATGTACATATATTGAAAAAAAACTTAAGTATTGTTGTTAAGTTTGTTAATATGTATGGCGCATCAGCATTGCAGGGTGCATAAGTTTGGAATCATTTATCAGGTCATTGCAAAGGATATATTATCTTTTAAATGATTATTAACCAAAGTAAGTGCAAAGACGATAAAGTATGTGCATACTTTAAAAAAATATGTGCACTGTTTCCAAATTTATGATCTGCAGTCTATCTAACTTGGACTGCAATTTTTTTGGATAACTGTTAGTCATGTATGTACATATTTCCTCTCTTAAGATATTCACAAATAGAAGAAAACATTTTTTAAACGATTTTTTTCTGTCCTTTCCGTGCCCTCTTATTTTATTACGTTACTGTAAAGGGCTTGTCAGTAGAAGGGAACATCAGTGACATGACCAAAAACTTGTCAACTTTATTGAAATGTTATAATTTCAATATTTGATTTTAGTCAGTTTTACACACAATTAGGCTTTACATTATTTACACACTTATTATATGATCTGAATATAATTACTGATGTAACTTTTTTCTCCTTGGAGATCATTCGCTTTACAAGTTATAGCTGTCGTTTTTGTTTCAGGTTTTACTTCTTAATTCAATTTAATCTAAGCTGAGCTACGATTTCTCATAATTAAAGTACATCCTTGATAATTTTCGCATTTAAAACAACAGAAACCAAGAACAATCAACCATTTGTAAATGAATCAGAGATTAGGTTCTTGGCACATGTGATATTATACAACCGAATTGAAACAAAAATCTACAGATGTAACTTTTGTAGGTTTTTATAATAAGATCGTGGTGCATTGCACAAAAGTCGTAGAGAAGTATGTTGAGAACGAAACCGGAACGCAAATAACAATAATAAGAATTCCAAAATTCAATATCGAAAGTCAAACGTATCGTGGTGTGAAGCATAGATGCTATTCATGCATCTTGTACATTGATATGGGCACACGAAATAAGGAAGTGTCACAAGGAATAAAAATAGTGAGTGATATAGGATAGGCTTTTAATTAGGTAATAACATGGTTCGATAGATATTAAACTTATTTACTTATTTACTTAATTACTACTGGATAATTTTCAGAGAAAGTTTACGCGGTATAGTCATCAATATATGCGCACATTTTCTCACTGCAGTAGTATTTATATGTACTGCGTAGAGTGCAAGATTACCGCGCATGACTGTATCTCAGGTATACATACCTCGATACATACCTATGTATAGTTTTACACCAAAAATTATGTACCAGATGATAATGAAAGAAATATAGATATGTTTACTAGACAATTTTTTTTTAACAATCTTTCGTACACCCATATTGTATGTGCAGCGAGAGGCTATTCCCATTTGAAATTAGCTGTATGTTTGGAATCAGTTGGAAGCTGCTCGAAATAAGACCGGAATCATGTGATATTATATTATACATGAGATCGCTTTAGTTGAGTTGATTATGAAATTATAGCTTCAATAGGTTAAAGTCAGTTAAAATCAGTTGAAATCCATTGAAACCAAATGAAATCTGTTGGAAGTGATCTGACATCAACTAAAAACTGTTGAAATGGAAATCACTCGTAATTACATAGGAATCTCCTTGAAATCACTTCGACATTATGCAGAAATCCATCGAAATCGTACAGAATCATCTCGTAATTGTTTCGAAATTATCCTATTTACACTGATTCTGAGATTTTCAAACTCATAAGGCGCATGAGGCCTGCTCTCAAAAATGTGTTAAATTTAAAAAAAAATTTGTGTGGCCCATCATACACGATGATAGGTTTTGATCCTTCCAGGCAAATATCTCGGGAATGCAAAGAAATACAAGAAAAAGATTTATGCAACACTTCGAGGGTTTCAAAGGGAAATGATGACATTCATATGGGCTGATTTATGGATTGTGCTATTTTTTAGATTTTACAAAAAACTTCTGATCTTATATTAGAAACTCGTCTTTAGGGTACGAATAACTGATCGTGAGTTCAAAAACGAATTCAATGCCATGGACATTTTTTTTTTCTCCTCAACCTTACTATCCGCATTTATTCATTGCCCCTTACTGATATTGATAAGTTTTCATGCGTACGAATAATTGAAGTGTTTGTCACCAGGTAAGATTCTTTATATCTGATGATATGGTTCGGAGCATAAATTATGATGGCAAACATTTTAGGAAGGGTCGAGTACAATGAATACGTGCAAAAGTGAAGTTACAAGAAAAAAATGTAAGTAAAAAAACTTCATCTAAAGAGAATTATTTAAAATATTATCAGCATCATTTTGTTGATTAAAATCCTTCGAATCTTGAACGTAACTTTTTCTAGTATTTCTTCTCATTTCCGAGATATTCGCCTGGGGCGATTAAAACCGAACACCCTGTGCGAGTACCCATGATATTGAAAAGTACAATTATTTTCATTAGTTACCGTGTGTGTCTTCGCTGTAAAGCAAAAGGAATTGGAAACGAATGAAAAATCATTCGTCACACCGTCTTTGAATTCTGTTTTGCGTGGACTCGAATCAGAAATCAAATATTTCTAGTCTCTTTCTGTTTGAATAGTACTTATCGAATTCATTATTAATCATGAAATATTCGTACGAATGCGTTTATTCCTTTCAATTCGTGATCCGGATTTAGATGCAAACCCTTGTTTATTCTTATAAAATATATGTGGTCAAGTTAGGTTATAAATTCGTTTGGATCCTGATTTCATCAGAGTGGGTTTCAAATCTCTGGGAAATCAATGGGAGCCATTTTGGATCTGTGTGAATGGGTTCGTGAAGTGAATTCGCCGTAATTCTCATCGAGAAACGAAACAATTCTAGTGCGCAATTACTATACATTTATCTGTTTGACTTCTTAATACAAAATGATATATGGATACTAATTTGTATTCGTAGAAACATTTTTACAGCCGAAAAAAGTATCTTTGAGCAAAATTAATACAGATGGTACCTGTACATTATTTCACCGAAAGTCAATTCGATATCCAAATAATGTATATGCAATGTGTTGTAATAGAGCTTATCGAGAACAAATTACGTGACAATGATTTTTATTTTATAGTTCTCGAAACTAAGACTTTGCAAAAGAAAATTTGTACGTACACTTGTGGACAATGAATCTGAGACGGCTAATTTTTCACAGTAGACAGTTGAGTTGGCAGCACCGGAAACGTACAGCGCCATAGTCGACCGAGCGCGAAACAAACTCAATCTCAATAAACGTAACGTGGCGTGGATTTCGCTCAGTAAAGTAAGCTATAACTCCGAAGATATTGATAGTAGAGAAAAATGTTTCAGACAAAAGTTGTTCGTAATTAAAAGATCTACAACTCTGATGATTGAGAAAAATTTATAAAAGTGAACGGTTGGGGAGGAAATGGCGAAAAATGAAAAAAAGTGAGAAAAAAAGGAAAATTTTTGCCTTTAGGAAGTAATAACTTGAAAAATATTGATGTTGTTACGTCCTCCAGACTTCATATTCCTTTCCCACACTCTTAGTTACCTTACGCTCTGTAGTCTACTCTTATCGTCCGCGAGTCAGCAGATTCTTCTGTAACTCGCGGCTAGCTTGCCTTCTACATCCCGCCAAAGTAGGCAGATCCATCCTAGCGCTCAAGCAAGACACCCATCCCTCTAAACCAAGACCATACCTTGCATACCGTTGCATTGACTACTAATAAACAATCATATACTTTAAATCGTTTACCTTCCCTTAATACCGATCCCTTTCTATTCCATTCACTTCCTGCATTGGGAGTAGTAGCACGCGAGTGCATAGTTGACGTGAACGGACCCTATAATAGCCAAATAACACCTTGGCTGGGCGTGGAGTAAGCTCCGATTACCGCTCATCGGAGCCTACGCATTCTACCCCGTAACAATATTAAAAAAAAAGTTCCGATAAAAAAGTTAGTAAATTTAATTTAGAAGAGAAAAGGTTTCTACAATTTTTTTCCTAACACTAACCGTTCTCGAGATCATCGCCAGCGACTTTCAAAATTTTCGGGTATGGAGTTACACTATAGTGATGAGCGGCAGAGGGGGGGGGGGGGGGTCACAAGTCACAATACATACTTTTTATTATTTCAATGACTTTATTCAGACAACGCAAATGCAGTATGACGCACCTTGTTTCGTTTTATGAATTCGTCTATGAGTTTTTTCCGATTGTATTCAGCGGCTAAGTCCGCATGGACGTAGAGTGTCGCCAAGTTATTCAGACGCAATCGCAACATCCCCGATCTTAGGTATGTTTTTAGACGGCGAAGGGAGGAAAATGATCTTTCTACCGTACACGACGATGCCGGAATTGTCAACAACAGTTTGATCAACCTACAAAATTCGGACAAAAGCTCTGCAATACTCAAGTTTGCTTTTAAGAATGATACGACGTCGTGTAGGGTAAATATTTCAATTTTTCTCTGCTGTAATATATTGAGAAACATGTTTCTGTGCAACAATAATTTGTCAACCTCGAAGTCGTCTCTGTAAAAAGAAAATACCGTCGCACATTCATATTCTCTCCCAACAACGAAATCCTCAAACTTATTAAGGAGAGTCATAGTTTCCGACTGAAATCTGGTATTTAGCGAATCGAGTACCTGATCAATGATATTATTGAAAATATTCTCGAAATACTCTTTTGCCGTGGGAAATGAATTTCAGGCTCGCTTTCCGTTCGAAATTTTCTCGGACGATTTCGGAGTCGAGTGAGTTCCGGGTTATCCAAATCGAGCTCTTTTGCGCCAGTAATCGCTTCGGCCCACACAGTCTCAAATCCGAATTGCCGTGTTGAAAGAAGAGACTCAACGACTGCCTTCACCTTTTTGTGTGAGTTGTTTTAACAGAGGTCACTCTTCTGCAGTTCAGTGTTAAGAATTTCTATTCTTTCCAACACTCTGATGATGACGGTCAGATGGAAGAAGAAATCAAAACTTTCAAGGTGCTTTAGAAATCCTGAAGCTTTCGTTGATGCAGCACTGTCTATTCTCAGATCATCTTTTGATAGAACGGCTCCAAAGTTAGACCTCATACTTTTTAAAGATTTGATCCGCATGCACCACCTAAAGCAGAAAGCAGATTATGAAAAAAATCGCATTGACTACTCTGTTGAATGTACAATAGATAAAACATCGCATTCGCAACCGCATTTTGATAATATTTGAATCACTTATACCTCGTAGGACAAAATTGCGACAATTTAGGTGAGTCTTCTGTTTGGAGAAGTTTGAACTCTGCCACTCTTAGGAGAATCCCGAATAAAATTGATTAACTCCTTGATTACTCCGATGAAATTTATAGCCCATTTAACGGCTTCCATGGCATTTTGAGCAACAAGGTTCGTTGTATGCGCCGAACAATGCGCGTGAAGTGCCCGAGGTTCTTCTTCGTGGATTCGAGCCTGTAGCCCAGTCAATCTTCCACTGACGTTGGACGCACCGTCGTAGCATTGGCCTCGTAGATTGGCAATATTTAAGTTGAAGCGAAGTAAAACATTTTTCATAATTTTAAATAGTGTCTCTACTCTCGTATTACTCGTTGCATAGAAGCCCATGAAGATCTGTTCAATTGATAAATCATCCAAGACAATCCTGATGGAAATGGATACCTGCTCCACTTTAGTAATGTCAGCTGTCTCATCTGCTATGAGCGCAAAATAGGCAACCGATTTTATTTTCCTCAAGAGTTTCTGGATTAAATCTTCAGCCATTATCTCTAAGATTTCGTTGACAGAATCATGGTGCAGCCATTTATAACTCGTCCGTTTCAACCATGCTTCAAGCTGCGGAACATCTTCGGCTCTCATTTTCAATAGTTGGATGAGATTAGAATTTTCATCGTTATCCCATCCTCGCAATGCCAACCCTTGTCTGGCTAAGACGTTGACAGTGTTAAACATCTTTTCAAGAGCTATTCGTGCATCAGCCATCTCTTTTTTCTTTCCGTGTGACAAAGAACTCACAACCGTTGGCTTACTCAAATTGACTATTCCAGTTAAAGCTTCACGATGCAATTCACTTTTCTCGTGCTTCATGAACCGTAGAACGGCGTTTTTCCACGTGTCAAAACCGTCTTCTACCCAAGTACTTTGACCAATTACAGTTTGACTATTCTTCGCTAATGGCAATTTCTTTTGCGTTGCCTCAGTACAGAGCTTACAAATGGCTCTACTGTTTGAATTCAGATCGAGCCATGGATAAGTACTCTGCCACTTACGAAAAGCTTGTGGTACTCCACGACCTGGAATTGACAAAAAATCGTACGTTCAGTGTCGTGGACGCGGAGATTCTCGAAACAAAAACAATATCTGGCTAGTATAAAATCTAATTACTTCTAAAGATTAAAACATACTCTTTATTCACTCAGAACCCATTAATTATTTCTATTCTTTCGTTTTAATTTTCAATTTGAGTATTACCAATTACCAGCCAGCAGCATCTTAAGGGGAGGCCCTGGTTGATTTTTACCGACCTCAGATTTTTTTCCCATATCTCCGAAACGGTGAATCCAAATCGGTTGTCCTCGCGACTTTGAAAATCCGAAAAATTTGGATTCACCGTTTCGGAGATGATATGGGAAAAGATTCTGAGGTCGGTAAAAATCGACCAGGGCCTCCCCTTAAATAAAACCCAAAAACCGTGTGGAATCAAAATAACAAGTATACGAATTTCAAATTACTCCATTTCTGATAATATAAATTTAAGAGTCAATGAGCTGAAATTTCATTGAAAAAGTGAAAAAGAGAAAATTATGAATCATTCGAATTTCATAAAATCAATCTATACCTCATCATCATCAATCAATCAATCATACCTACCTTTTTTATTTTCGATTTCCTCCTTCTTTCTCTGAATCGGGATTTTCACACAGGGACTCGACCAACGGTCGTTCTCTAGAAAATTGAGATTTGGAACTGCCGGCTTCAGGAACCGGATCACCGGTTGCCACACCTGGCCATTTCTTTCTCTCTCTTACTACAATCTTATCCATACCGAATCAAAGGTCGGTTGAGTTCGCTATCCTTCTCTTCGCTTCACAATGAGGCACACGAACACAGAACTTCTCCGCGCATAAAGGTTTAAAGGCACCGCACTATGGCGGGCAGAAGTGAGTCCGCAGCGCGCGCGTGGAGAGAATTGTAACTAATATGAAATATGATGTACACAAAATTTGCTCGACGGGTTTGTACTTTCTTACCGCCGCGCAATGTGCAATCGGCAATAAAATATTTGAAAACCGTGATTTTTTCGTACCGCATCTACATAATTCTGGGTGTGGAATTCCATACCCTGAGTTATTCTGGGTGTGGAGTTCTCCATATACTCCATACGAAAGTCGCCGGCGGTGCTCGAGATATCGAATTAAACGCGTTTTTAACGAGAGGGGCCCAGCTGACCTTCGGAAAACCCCGCAAACTGAAATTTATGCTCAGAATGCACTCCCCTCTCGATCCCTAACAATTTCCAAACTACATAATTCAATGTTTATTTAACCCGTTTTGAGCGACAATTTGACTGGACTATATTGCTTATCATTTCTTTTGTTATTGTCGAGACTTAACTGTGTGTCGGGAGCGAGGTCGGGGGTTAGTTTTCGGACACAAATCACGAGTCAGTAGGGGCCCTCTCTAGTACCTCTCGTACAGTAGGGACCCGCGCAACCAGCGACGTTGCGGAATTTTCCGTAATATTTTGGATTTCGATTTATTTCTTTTGTGAGTTAAGAGGTGAGTTAGTTTTAAGCTAGTTTACACGAGTAATAACGCAAATTACATGGTCTTACGTTAGTCAGTAGAGGCGTTAGTTCGCCACTCTTATTATTTTTTCTACTTTATTTTATTCATTTCGTTATTTCGCTTAGATTGTAAGTTACTACTCATTATCATATTATACCTATACAGTTCAGAACATTTTATTTTACTTGCGCTTTATTTGTAGTAGTGATTCATTTTCTCTTATTTTTTTTCCTAAAGTTTGGTTGTAAGTTGCTGAATTTCTTAACCTCCCCCCCCCCCCCCCCCCGATCTAGAGCCGTCAAGAAGTTGAATAAGTAGTAGCGTATTGGAAAATTGGTGTAGCAATACATGTGACGCCCAATAAAATTATTAGTGACTGTAACATCTGATCTGGGGATCATCGCGGGTGTCAAATTCACGGTCTTATATACAGGTTTGGAAACTCCATTGGAGGGAGTATGTCGCTTATTAAAGCAATTTTTGTGTTCACTAGTCGCCACTAGGTTCGTTGCGATCACGGTCTTACGTACAGGTCTTGCGACTCTGAGTTTCGACGTGGGCCTCTTAACGTGTCAAGCCGCTAGCGTCGCTGCGATCGAGGGATGCCCGGTGCGACAAGGATGACGATAGTCGCGCTCGCGCGTCACATGGGCGTGGAATCAGTCGTCAAAGGCTTATTCAATCATTGTAGGTTATGTTGATGCATCCCTCGATCGCAGCTCCATCTGGATTTTTCTTCAACAGAGGAGCCACTCTCTACCATTGGAATTCTATTGAGTCGCAAGACCTGTATGTAAGACCGTGGTTGCGATCTTATCAACAGCGGCGGCGGGGCCGGGTGGGGTCTAGATAAGCCGTGGTATTCGCATACATGTATATGGGTATTCGCTCACTCACGCTCATTCAACGTGTATTGTATCCTGGTAACTAGACCGCAGCGACAACTGGTGGTGTTGCTAGAACCGAAATTTGCACTCGCTAAGCGACACGAATAATCGTGGCTCCCAGCACATGAGTTTCCAGATCTGTATATAAGACCCTGGTCAAATTATTGTACGCCATAGCTGCCGGCTGTCTGGTTATACGGCCTGGTTCACCGTAGGGAAAAGCTAGATTATAATACATGAATACGCACATACTCATCCATCCGAAAATGGTCGTAGGTGATTCGCTAGACCTTGAAACGAGATCTTGTGAAAACTCAAATTTTTATTTTCGGGGTGATTACATAACTCCCTTTTCTACTACACATGCATTGACAATTCGTGTTTTTGAACGTCTGAAATGGGATGGAAGTTATAGTTTCCTGATCGGGAAAATAAACAGGAAGATCAACTCACCACATAGTTGAAGCAACCGTGCTGACAGTTCCAACCTCGTTTTCATTCGCATCAGTGGAAAATAAAAGAAACAGTATTTTTTATTTTTTCTTCTTGCTATAGTTGGGGAGCTGGCTGCCATTTTGGTAAATGATTTGTTCGTCTTTCATATCGATAGGGATGAAAGTTCAGATCAATACAAATCGATTTGGTCTAGTTAATCAAGGTCCTACGTCCCTACGTTTTTGAGTTACAGCGCTTCAAAAATGTAAAAAAAAAAAAAAAAAAATGGTACCAAATCATGTGTTTGTTTCTGCCTCTTGGACTGATGGTCAGAATCGTCCTCAAAACGTTGAAAATCCAGAGGCAGACATACAGGGCCCTGCATTATCATGGAACGTAGTTGTAAAAATGTAAAAAAACTCTACTAAATCATTTGTTCGTCGTTCTAGTTCCGTCCATTCGATTCAATAGGGCTACCCGAATACAAAAAAAAGTTGGCAGACATTTTGGTCACTGATTTTGAGGTGTACCATTTTTTGAAGTTCACGCAGAATCAAGGGAAAGTGGGTATTACGGCTATTTATCGTTGGTATTAACAGTTTTAGTATTATTATATTGTTGAGTGTTTTTTATTGGACCCAATAGAAAAAAGAAAACAAAAAGTTCATTACAACGTCAAAAGATGCAAATAAATTTAAGGGTGTATGTCATGGATCGTCCTAGCCAAAAATTGTATACGATCAGACTTTTCGTACTTTGTTACTTAATAAAAATCTGAAAAAATTCAACAGCATTCGGCATGCTATAAACAACAATCATCAATAATAATATGACCCAAAAGTTATTAACCAAATTTTTTAAACAAATAATTATTTAACAATTTATTATATATGCATAGGTATATACCTACACATATATCTATGTATAGGTATGCCCCAACTCTCTACGGAGTTATAAGGTTCTCACTTTCTTCTCTCTAAGAAAGAAAGACAAACTATACAGTTCATTTTATACCTGCGGGACGGCAGGTAACAGATTCAGAACCCGAATATTTGAAATATGTTTTTAAAATTGTTCCTATCGATTGCTTGTATGTAACATTAATCATTTTCATTAACATTTTGTAGGCGCAGAATTTTTTACTTGTGGCTTGGCACAAGCGTAGAGTTAAAACAAAAATTTATATTCAAATGGTCTGCCTTTGGAAAATCAGGGGTCTGGATGTCTGCCTCTGGATTTTCAACGTTTTGAGGACGATTCTGAGCATCAGTCCAAGAGGCAGACACGAACAAATGATTTAGCACACCTTTTTTTTTTACATTTTTGAAACGCTGTCAATTAACAACTCAGTGCTACCATGGTGGCAGACCATTTTTCCTGGAAATACTATTCTCGCTGCCGTCCGAATATCCCCCATCTTAAAGTGCTTTGTTTCAATAAGCTTGTTCAATTTTTTCAATTTTAATATAAACCTGTATGTACCGTCTGGTTTCAGTATTAAGAAATACGACGAAACGAACTTGTCCGCACTTTCCTCGCATTTCTCGATTGCCCCTTTCTCCAACAATTTCTTTATCGCTTGTTGGTAACTCTCAAATTGACCGACTGGTATTTTTACCTGAGGCTTTACATTCTGGTAGACCTTGGAGCTCAAAATAATTCTGTATCCCTCAATACAATCTAAGACAAATCTATCATCCGTTATTAGCCTCCAGTTTTCTTTAAATATCTTTAATCTGCCTGCCAATCTACTTACTTTTTCGTTTATTTTCCTCTCCTTCCTTTGAATTTTGGGTTCTGTCCCCTGGCGTTAAAGGGTTGCTGCTTGCCTCTGAAAGACAACCTTGGTTAGCCCTGACTGCCTGATTGAAAATTGCCCGCATAGCTCTAGAACGGTCTTCTTCCCTGCGGGCCCCGGAAGTTCAAATTCCCTGATGGCGTTAGATGACGATTTCCGTCCTTTTGGACGTATGGATGCTTGGGTCCAATCTGTTCCAAGGCCCTGAATTCTTTTATCTTCTCGCTCAAGCGCTTGCCAAATAGGAATGTGTCTGATTTGGTTTTTTCCAATAGCTCCTTCACCTGTTTGCTCACGCTCGGCAAGATAAAGGCCTTTCTTGATTCATTTGTTTAAAATGAATCTCGCTGACCGTTCTGGCCGCATCATTCAAGTTCTCCAAGAATGTCAACTTGTCGATACTTTCATCCTCGTCTAACAGAGAGGATATTGCCACTCCTAGTGACATAAGTGTCGACCCCGCCAGTCGCTGTACCTTCGACAAAAACCCGTCTCTTTCTTCCCGGATTCATTTAATACCGCTAGGATCTCCTGATTCAACTCAGGGGCCGCGAAACCTTCCTTTCTCGCATATTTCTCGAGAAGCTTCACTTTCTCTTCTTTGGGGATTCTATGGGCCAAAAAATGCTTCCACCTGTTCGCCAACAGGGTGTGGAGATCGAAATCTAGTGCCTTGGATGTGGATGGGTCCTCGCCCAGAACCTCCAGGACTGTTAGATCAAGGTCTTTCTCCTTTTCTTCGCTCAAGGATTTGTTCTCTGGATTATCGTCCTCTGTCTTTACATTTTCTTTGTCCTCTGTGACTACCAAATCTGCGTGAGCAAAATAACAAAAACCTAATAAACATAAACAAAAGACCACGCTTTTTTTGTCAATCTTTGCTTTTGTATTTCTCATTTTACTGTGACTCAGCACTATCTATCTATTGTATTGTCTGACATGTCAGGCCTCTCGTGCCCGCTCATCAGCCGAATCTCTGATTTGCCTTATCTTTCATATAAGCTCATCAGGATGATACTACGATCTGTTTTGCCTCTCGTGCAAACTCATCGTGTTTTCTATTTTTTTTTTTTTT
This sequence comes from Neodiprion fabricii, assembly GCF_021155785.1. Classification (NCBI taxonomy): domain Eukaryota; kingdom Metazoa; phylum Arthropoda; class Insecta; order Hymenoptera; family Diprionidae; genus Neodiprion; species Neodiprion fabricii. The sequence goes on from NC_060240.1 coordinate 22,903,286, forward strand.
TTTTGTGACCGTTGTTTTTTTTTAATTAATGTTGTTTACCTTCCAAGTCGATCTGTCGGCCATCTTCTTCGTCTCCATCTTCCGACGCATTCTCCTCGTTTGAATCTTCATCCAATCCTCTAAGATTTTCTAATGACTCTTGCATTAGTTTTAATTTCTTACTCATCTCCTCAAGCTTCTTATGTCTCCTCTTCGACATTCTCACTTCTTTTCACTTTATTCTTCACCTTATTACCACAAAACTCTTTCAACCTAACCTCTTCACGTTGTTTATTCTAGTCTATTCTATTCAACCATTTTGAATTTTTTAATTTCGAGTACAGATTCGTAATCAGCGACATCGCAAACTCGTTTATTAAGTTTGTCAAAATCAAATGACTCTGGATTTCACTCCACCATATTGGATCCGCCATTTTGAATTTTCAGATTTTGAGCTCAGGTTCGTCATCAGCTACACAAAAAACCCCCAATACCGAATTACATCTAAATTCGTTTGGTAGATCTGATGTGCCCTTGAAAGAGTTCAATCGAATCCACCCTCTATGGGGCACGGGTTAAAGTCGAGATAAGAATCCGAAAAAAGTGGGGGATTATTTTTTAATTATCTGGAGCCGGTTTGGAGGCGAGCTGGTCAAAATTCAAAAATGTCCTTTTTAAGAACCATCCTAATATACACCCTTGAATAATAACGTTGAAAATTTTTATATTTATTTACAATCATTTTACACTTACTGGGATTTCTTGATACTAACACAACGATCGATAGTTGAGTGTTTCTGTTTTTGCAGCGAGTGAAGTAGTTATGTGCCATTAATCAGCTTCGATGAGGTTTGGTATCATACATACGTACTGTTCAGTTTCGACATCAATAGCCATAACTTTTGAATACACATGAACGATTAATGTGATTGATGATCGATGGACACTATAAATCTATCATTATTCATTGGTAAAACTTTCCACGTATGTGGCAACTTTATTTCACCAATGAATACATCGTCAATTGATAAAGTTGAAGCATTGAAAATATTTGCCATCAGGCATTGTAGTGTTTCGTGAATTGGCGCTATATTTTCTGGTTTTCATTTCACAACACTATCGTTCCACTTTTTAGAGTAGCTATGATTTACGGTGTGATAAATCATAAATATGTCCTTTAGAAATACACTAATCAAACACAATTGTATTAATGGTAAAGTGTCAGTGATGCAACAGCCTCACCCAAAAATTGTTACAGATATCTTTCCTGACAAGGGCACAACGGGTCAAACGCTTTTAAAAAAATTATTTTTCGTAGTACGTACTTGACTCCAGCTTCGCCAAGAGTTGGTGGAGAATCACTAGATAAACGTATTTTGTATTGTAAAACTTGCAAAAATTTTTTGGTAAGTTGCTGCTCAACACTTTTCAGTTCATAGACTAAGCTCTTCAAGATGAAAATATTTCATTCGAAAGAAAAATTTGATGTACCGCAAAGAGAACCTGACTGCCTAACGGATTGAACAGCATGTAGCAAGGAATGAACACTGAATCTCATCAACTGAGTGCCATATAAGCTTTCAAACAGCACTGCAAACTTTATCAAACTTTCATCACATTTGTATATTTAACATTTTTAACTCAACAGATAACATCTACTTTTTGTTTCAACACTTTCCCTTGTTGATCAACTTTTAAATCTACGTTATAACGAAAATATTAATGAACTCATTAAACTTTTCATTGTTTTTTCGTATGAGTCCCATTTTTACACACAAAAACTTTAGATGTGTCCTTGGTAGTGGCTTCGTGACGATGTTTGCTTTCTGTTGCTCCGTAGAGACTTGTTTGCTTCTTTTGCTGCCTCGTTTGCTACGATGATCTCCGCTTCAGTTGTGGAGGTTGCTACCACTGCTTGTCTTTGGCTAATCCAGGAAATTCTACCTCCGACGTACGTAACGACGACTCCAGAAGTTGAGCGCCCTGACTTCAGACAGTCTCCAAATTCTGCGTCGCTGTACACTTCCAGAATTTCTTTTTATGTCTTTCTGCTGTAAACTATTCTCAGGTCCATTGTTCCTGCTATGTGCCGGAAGAGTCTCTTGACTCGGACTACATCTTTAGGTGACGGGTCTTCAAGTGATCTTCATATAAATCCCACGCTGTACGCCAAGTCTGGTCTCGTACTAAGCATCAAGTACATCAAGGCCCTTACTGCTTGCCGGTTTGGGAATTTTTGAGATTGGTCATCATTTTTCCCTGTTCTCAAAATTCAGAACTTTTGAGCCTTTTAGTTGAAACTGTTTTGCAATCTGAAAAATTGAAACGTTCTAACATTTTTCTTGCACGAGTCTTATGATGAATTTTTGTTGAATTTTCTTCTTGCTGAATTTCAAGTCCCAAAAAATAAAATGCTTCTTTTGAGATAATTTTAAACTCTGATTTCAACTATCTGATGAAAACTTCCAATTCTTTTGGATCTGTAGCTGCAGCTAGACCACCGTCCACGTAGATCACAAGTACTTTTTCCCACCCCTTTCTTTTATGTATAGGCATGGATCTGCATCACTGGCCTTGCGCCCAAGTCTGTAAAGAAAATCCCCGAGACGCTTATTCCAACATCTTGGTGCTTGCTTCAGTCTATAAAGGCTCCTCTTGAGTTCACAGATCTTGCTGGATTTGTCTTCGTAACTGTTTCTTCAAGTTCTCCACAGAGAAAGGCTGTTGATACAGTGAATTGCTGTAAATGCATTTTCTCACTTGTTGCAATGCTGAGTTTCGCTGTAGTCAATGCCATGATGTTGACTAAAAATTTTACCACTAGTCTCGCCTTGTATTTGTCTATCGTATCTGTAGTGTAGCAGGGTGAGGAAGGATTGATCAGGCAACATTAAATAAATGTAGACAGGTTCACACTGCACTGTGGTATATTATTATGTAACTGATTAGTACACGTGTAACCTTTGGAATCGATACTGATGATTTGGCTGTCTGGCAGCTACTGACTTCATCGAGCGTCGCGCCCGTCTCGTTCGCGCACACATACCTACTTTCATACCTCACTCACACAGACTAACTACGTTGGTACATTACAACTCTCCCCTTTTTTGATTGGACATTAAGAATAATTTTGTGCCAGTCTGGGCGAACGTCGAGGTGTAACTACTACCTTATTTTTGCAATCATTGCTAGTTTCAAATTCAGCTTCACTCCGCAACTCTCCCCTTTTTGAAGATGGATTTAACTGGGAACGTATTATTTGATTTGCATGTCTTTTTGTAATAAATACATCTTCAAATTTTATTTCATACATGATGGGTGAGATACGGTTAACATTAATGGCTTTACTGTTTTTGGTACCATTCTTACGATGATCTTTAGCGTATACAATTTCACCTGACTCAAATTCTATTTGTCTATTACCATGTATGTTTTTATGTTGATTATATTGACTCAATTTAACTGAATTAGTTACATTAAATTTAACTGCATCAAATCTTGTCTTCAGAGTGCGATTATACATTAGTTGTGCTGCTGTTACTCCAGTTGAACACTGTGGAGTATTTCTATAATCTTCTAAGAATCTGTTCAATGACAATTCCAATGAATGACCATCTTTCATAATTTTTTTTACTTTATCTTTGAACGTTCTAACCAAATTTTCAGCTGCTCCACTTGTAGCTGGATAGTATGGTGCTGAAAAAGTATGTTTCATTCCGAATTGTTTTAAATACAATTTAAATTCTTCACATGTTAGTTGTGGTCCATTGTCGCTAACTATATGATCTGGATAACCTCTGTTTGAAAAAATTGTATCTATTTCTTTGATCTGATTCCTAGCAGTTGTGTCATTTTTCATATTCACAATTATTGGCCACTTCGAGTGTGCGTCTATAACTACTAAAAACATGTTCTCATACAATTTTGCGAAATCTATATGTATTCTTGACCAAGGTCTTGTTGGCCGTATCCAGGGGGTCAATGATACTTTATTGGGATACGGTCGAGATTCCAAACAGTTTGTACAAGAATTAGCTACATTTTCTATATCGTCGTCTATGTTGGGCCACCAGAGGTAGCTTCTCGCGATGTGTTTCATCTTAATCACACCTAGATGCGATGAATGTATCATTTGTAGCATTGAATGTTGTAAATTTTCTGGTATTACTAATCTGTGGCCCGAATGTAAACAACCATTTCCGTAATCTAATTCGTGCTGTTTTGCATGAAACTTTCTCCACGTCTGACAGGTCAACAGTTTTTGGCCAGGTTGATTGAATGTAAGTAATTATTAGTTTCAAAGTTTTATCTATGCTCGTGGATTTTGCAATCATATTGAAGTTTATTGTAGGATATTCTTCTTTTAAAAAATGTACACTGGTTTATTCTGTTTCAAAAACTGGTATACCGTTATCGACTGGTAGTCGTGATAATGCGTCACAGTTCCCATTTCATTTTGATTTTACAATTTCTATATCATAGGTGAATCCCGATAAAAAATATGCCCATCTCTGTAGTCGATTGTGTAACATAGTGGAAATGTTTTTCGTTTCGCACACAAATTTGAATGTTGTTTAATGATCTTTTCGTAATTAATGATATGCTGTGACGTGGTATTTCGTACCCCGTCACTTTGTTTAATTATCGCATTCCCCTAGGTGCAGATCTCGCTAAAAATAACGAAAGCACGTCTGAGACCAATACTCCAAAAATGAACGACTAATTATCTTTAAGTTGAATTCTCTTTACTAAGCTAATTGTATGCTATTTTCTAATTCTGTAATGCTCTACGAGAACCATCCGCGAGACCTTCGCGTCAAGATACCAGGACACTGCCTGACAGGGGTCACGTACCAGCTCAACATCAACACCACCGACTACAGACGAACGAATACCGCTGAAACCACTCCCGATGGATGCCTATCTAGTTGTCGAAAAGGGTCGTGCGTGATGCACAAACAGCACCTCCAACTATTTGAGACTTATCGGCCAGGAGCCGAACCACGAACGAATGCTTCTACCGCTCGGATGCATCGTCAGGCGGCGTACAGGGCTGTGCGTCAAAAACACAACAAAGCCTCCCGTCAACGATACTTATCAGCCTGGAGCTGAACCGACCCTAACATCTACTAAGTCGTTGACTATCCAATAGAAGACGGTTTTCTCTTCACGAACCGTCTTATCGAAGGACTGCGGCGTGGAATAGGCTAATGATATGCTGACCACGTGGATCTGGTGGATCTAGTGTGGGGATCCGGGTTGAGGGCCATCACCACCAGATCGTTCCGGCATGAGGGCTTCAATGAGCGAGGGCCGGTATGCAGCGCCGACGAAATAGCTACAACGGGGAGTACCAGTAAAGCAAGGAGTGAGTTACAGTCTGTTGCAAGTCCAGGAGACCGGTGACGTAACATTGCCGCACACCTCAATATCGCAATACCTGAGCAGTACGACCCCCCCCCTCTCACCAACGATACCGCATAGCTGAAGGAAAACATCTCTAACCACCTTCCGACGTCCCGATACCTCGATACCTGTCGTCGAGGGAGAAGAAAAACAAGCGGCGAGGGATTATCGCCGCCTATCCGTGGACCAGGCCACGCGACCTGCTGGTCCAATTAAAATCCCGCAAATTTTAGGAAGAATCACGTGACAGCAGCTCAACGAAAATCAGGATCGTCGCTCATCTCGTCACTCTACGTTCAGTTACTGATAACAACAGACGTGCTTTTAGTAACCGCTCTTTTAGTAACTCTACTGTTAGTTTTGCATTTGATTAATCTTACATTCAGCTTTCGTGAATCATACTAGTGTTCTTGTCATCGCTAATTACCGCTACCTTATCGCATTCTCTCGCACCTGTTATATCTTCTTTTACGTAAGTGAGGTTCCTTTTCTATTTTGTGAAGCCACGAGATTACTTGCAATATATCGTACCTTTACCTTTATCTCTTTCTCTCTTTACCTTGCAGTTGGTCTGCTTGAGCCAATTGGGCTCGTATCGTTTCTCTTTATCTTGCAGTTGGTCTGCTTGAGCCACCTGGGCTCGTATCTTATTCTCTCTTATCTCTTATCTTGTCCCTCTCTCTGTCTTATTGCAAGTAACTTCGCGACTAGTTGACTATTACTTACGCATTGTAGTGACTATTGTTTATCTTATTATCTTTCTCTTCTGGAATATTTGAATGTCTAATATCGCTGTCTAGCAGCGCGTTTCGTTAAAGGATCAATTTTTTTATCTTAGCTATTGAGCATTGCTATTTTGTTATATTTTCTCTGATTAGTTTCTATCTGTCTCTTTATCTATTATCGTTGATTATCGTATCTTAGTGAGTGTACCGCGGGAGCGATCATATATCGCTGCGCGGTCCCACTCGTCGTTCATTTGACATTGGAGTATTGTGCCGTATCGCATAACATCTTTTTTACTATTTTCTTCGCTAATATCGCTGATCGTAGTTGTCCGTAGTCTATTTGGTTTGTCGTACGTTGCATATTAATTATCTTGAATATTGTTTGTCTTATCTTGAATTGCCTTTTATCGTACCGAATATTATCTCTCTTTCTCTCGCACTTACCGCAAACTATAGACTCCGTATTATCTGTTATTCTCTATATTTTATGATAATTTTCTATTTGACCTGTCGCTTGAATTTACCTTGTAACTCATAATTCCCTGTCTGCCTATTTCTGATCATTCTGGTAATGTGATAACTATTGCAATTGTTGTATTTCGCATGTGTTTATAATCGCTTCTCCTATTTTATGATTTATTTGTTTACCGCTTAATTTAAGTACAGTATATCTTTTCTGTTCTGCCTATCTATCTTAAAACCGTGTTACTCATTACCTTTTAATACCTCGAGCTTGCGCATATTTCCCGCTTATTCGGAAAACATTCCGTTATTTGTTAACTCTCTCGCTTAACCTTTCTCTGGCTGTAAATATTGTTAATTATCGCATTTATCGTAATTGTATCGCAACCTCTTAAGCTACTTGCTTGTCAGTAAACTTATCGCTTCTTGTTTAATATATTTGATATTATTCCTGCTTCATCTGTTTCTTATTTTATCTATTGGATTCGACTCCGCCCCTCTACCATTATCTTGTCTCTCTGAGCGAACTGTGCAAACCCGTCGCAGAACCTGACCTTACCTTTATCTATTACCTTTACCTTTACCTTTGTCTTTTTCTCTAATTACCTATTTTTGACGCATGTGCGTCTGGCGCCCAACAATCGTATCTTTCTCCCTTAGTATCTCTCTCTATCTAATTATTTAGGTTAGCGACTGCGCCGTAGGGTAACCAATTATCGTTATATCGTTCTTACCCTCAAACTTATACAAATACTGGTTACAATGCATATCCGCATATCATTTAATAGCCGGCTTTGCCCGTCTTACGTGGCTTCCCATCGGAAGAAAGAATCCAAAATGTAAACATTCATTAACTACATACATTCTTACGTATAGCATTTGGGAGATTTTCTTACCGACGAGCGGTCGGCAGAGCACATTTTTTCTCACGAGAGTGGGGGTAACCTTCAAGGGTTTGCGTCTGGGATGCACGGATTGGCGGATTGGTCGGCTTGGTCGGTAAAGAAGGCGCTTCTACGCAGAACCCCCCTTGTTATACTACTTTCGCGGAACCGAAGAAAAGAAGATTTTGCCTACAAGTATTGATAATACCAATAACTTTTTTACTCACTACAAGCAGATTTACCCTTCAATGTCGAGACTGCTGTACTGTCAAAAAAATAATATTTCCAGAACTCCTACATAATTTACTGTGTTAATGATTTCGCAAAATAACACTTGGAAAATTCACTTTTTTTACTATTGTCATAAAATAAAATAACATATTCTCAAATTTTTGCTCTTAAAACCTTCCTCGAAGTGCCAGGATGTTTACCAATTTTTTACAGAATTGTTTGATAAAAGAGACAAAAGTTTTGACAAAAAATTACTCCTAACGCGAACGTAGGAAATTTGCTACATCAGGCGTTATAGGGTTAAAGATACTTGATAAAAGTGTAAGCATCATTTCATTTGAATTTTTGTCAAATTGCGTGATGAAATAATTGTATAGGCATATTCGGGATCGTGGTCTTCTTTAAAGGTAAGTTCTTCTTTTCATAGATATTCTCTCAAATGAATCTATTATTCACAATACTGATTGCCTTTTGTTCCATCAGATTCAACATAATCAATAGTACAGGGTGTACTGAATTTCGAAATATCGAAAATGTGAAGAAATTTGTAAGTTAGAGTCGTTCGGGTCAAGTGTGCGCACTTAAGGATTTAGGTTCGTGTAAAAATTAAACAAAAAGAAATAAGGACAAAAGAACCCATGCATATGATAAAGCATTTATTGAACTAATAATTAAATTAAGTAATAACACATAAAACTTTGATAATTAGAAAGAAAAAATAGTTAATGAAAAAAATTCAAAACGTGCATTTGGAGATTTGGAGATTTGGAGAAAGTGTGCGCATTGTTCTTGACTAGTTATAGACTTCTTAATAATAAATTATTTTGAAGACTAGATAAATAAATAATGCGAGATCGACTTATTACAATAAAATCACATAAAATCAGATGCCTAAGAATGAACTTTAAGAAATTTTAGAAATTCAGAAGAAACTTTGAAATTAGTTGATAATTTTACGAGGATTATTTGTGGCAGCGATCACATTCAAAACTACCTCCTTCATAAAAGGTACATTGTTCATGCCACGTGGCATTGTGATCAAAAACTGAAATAAAAAAAACATCATTAGTCAATTTTTTTTACAACAACTTCATTGCTTTCTCACATAAAACAACGGGGGTATCTAAGTATGCGAACGCGTACACTTACCCGCGCACACTTGCCCCAGACCGAGATTTTTGTTAGATACTCATATAACTTTTCTCATACTAAACATAACCTTAAATTATATACAGAATAGTAAACTTAAATGAATCGCTAACATAAAAAAAGTTGATTTACCTTGGTGATTATATTCAGTTCGATGTGTTAATATTTGTCAAGATGACAAAAATTATAGTTGGAGCGTCGAATTCTTTTTATTTTTATTCAAAAATAAATGGACGACACGATGTCGCAATCTTGTAGATGAATTAGGTCTTTGTTACCGTACGTTTCAGTTCCCTACGCATATCACGACTTTCCCTTCTGCCCTTCGTAGATAAACAGGGAGCGCACACTTACCCACTGCGCACGGTTACCCCTAACGACTCTATAGAAAGTAATTTGGAAAATATCAAGAAATACGTATTTATTAAACCTTTACCATTGCACCCGAGAGTTTTCATTCACATAAGTGTATGTAAATGGTACCTTCATATTTTTGTACAGCATGCTATAAAATTTTATTTCAAAAAACTGTAGATCAACACTGTACATGCGTTTTTTGCGGGATGATTGTTCAAAGTGAATAAGCATTAAATTCCGCCCGTTCTTTGAAGAATCAACTTTCCGACCCAAAAAAATGCTTCCCAAACCTTTCCGAGTCCCTACCTCAATTATTTGAGAATCTAACCTCGAAAATTCGTGTCAACTACATCGCCGCCAGAAACAGTTTGACAGCTGAAAACTCGGGATGGCCAGACTGCACGAACAGCCGATAAAACTCGCGCATGCGTAGTTGATTTTTAAGTTTCAAGCGATTGTCCCGGTATGTTTTCACATTTAGCGTATCAACGCATACGCAGATGACCCAAGGGTAGTTCGTTTTCCGATATTCTGTGGCGCTGACATAGCTTCTAATTGGCGCGGAACTCTTAACGGAGCGTTTATCGGTTTACATAGAGATCAGTGATTGTAGGAAAGTTCTGGTTAGCAGAAGTTTGCTTTAGGCTGTAAGCACGGATGTCAGTCAATTAAAAATAAGCAAGTTAAATCGCGTATAAGTAATATCTTTACTAGAACTTGTTGGGGACATGATAAACTAATTTTCCTAAAAATTTGAAGCAAATCGAGGTTCAAAAAAGACAGTTAAAGCTATCTGAGAATAACGATTTTTCAAAAATCGGTTGGCTTTTTGTCGCTATATGTTAAAGAAATAGAAGCAATTAATGAAATATGTGGCAGATATCGGCAAAATAGACCAAAATGAAAAATGTCAGCAGTCAGTTAACCCACTACATTGAAAACGGTAGATTTGAGAGCCTTTCAAAAACAGGTAAAATTTCGCAAAAACAGTGACTCATAATCAGTTGGAAGCTCCCCGCCAAGTCGTATTTGAGTTTAAACTGAAGATCTATTTTTTTCTTGAAAATAGAAGGTCAATAGAGAACAATTCCGTTTCGAACGAGTCTCTAAGTTAATTAGAAGCTAAGATACAAATTTTTTTAAATGATTAAAAAATCGAATTTTTTTTTATTTCAAAAATTGCTTCAGCGGCCAAATTTGATCTTATCGGGCTGAAATTTGCCGGATTGTCTCCTTTTCTACCCTACTTTCGAACAAAAAATCAGCATCAAAATCGCTGCCCAAAGTGCGCACACTTTCGTCGAAAAGTAATGGATCTGCCTATATATTTTTTTATATGTAACTTTTCGCACTTTTCAAGCATACATTATGTGGTATGAAATACAAATTTTTCTGATTTTGTGAGCAGTCATTTTTACTCTTACAAAAATGGCACAGATAATGAATATGAGTGTTTTCAATTTTTCAAGATTTTTGATTAAGGCTCAATAAGTCTGCGAAAATTGCTTTTCATACCTCATAATATCCCCAAAGAGTACGCCAAGTTACAAATTTTTTTCATCGTTCTTATGTATTTAAGAAATATTTGAGTATTAGCATTGAAAAAACACGTGTATTTTTCATTTAAAATTTCAATCGCTCGGTGTACGGTTTAAAATTAACCGAGCGCCTTCAAGCCGTACACACACATATTTTTCTGCACACCTTGATAATATTTTCAGAGTAAGAACAAAAAAATTTTGCCAAAGCCGAAATAGCGGCCACTACCCAGTTGTGTATAACGGCGACCCGAAAAACTTCTTACAAGTTTTGAAGCCGTTGCTCCGAACAATAAGCGCGAGTTGTAAGTCAACTACCACAGAACGTTTTAAATCCTACAAGAACTTTTTCGGTTCACTGTACACGAAGTGTTGCAAGGGACGCGTAGAAGTGTTTGTTGAATAATATGTATCCAATCAAAGCTCAACTTTATAGACTTGGCCGTAGTAAAAGTCGGGTTGAATAAATTACCACCAAAACGCTAAATAAACTGTTTGAAAGTATGTTATGCTTAGACGAGCCATAGACTAATTCGAACATACTTCCGAGGGTGTTCAATTCATCATTTCATCGGCCACTGCAATGAAGTAGCTTCGAGTTTTTCAGTTATGATTAGGTTGACGAATAGATTAGGCATAAACATGTGCTATACATACAGACAGTATGGGTATTACAGATGATGAATGTATATTTGTAATTATGCCCATGCATCTAAAGTATGAGCATTAGTGATTTACGGTATGCAAATTTTAATATAATGCGTTATTTCAGAGCGTGTATGAAAACCTTCTCCACTGACGATCGTAAATGTTTTGCGCATTAAAGCGATAATGGATTGATTGTATTGAAAACTATCGATTGGAGTGACTTTATTCAATGATAGACATGACCGCATTGCAAAAACATGGAAATATGCACATTAGCGTGGCTTAGAAAAGGGCTTTTTTTTCATAGATTTCGCTCTTATCCGAGATTCTTGTACTTTTTCACTAAAAAATAGCTCACGCGAAAGGTCTACGCTGAAACAATTTTGTTACTACTGTCTCAACGACGGTGAAATTTCGAAAAAGGTTATTTTCAGGAATTTGAAAATTGAAATATCCTTAAATTCTTGAGTGGCTATGTTTTGTATAACGAAACAAAAGTTTTTGTAAAATCTGAGATGCGTGTGTTTTCTTTTAGCACCGAAAAATCTATGTTGAATTTCGGAGAAACTAATTTTTATAACTAAAGTCTTGGAAGAAAAAATTAATAATTCGACGAGGCAATACCCAATATTGGCTTACACTACAATACAATATTGGCTCACACTCCTTCAGTTTCGCTAAAGAGGGTCGGCTAGTGTGAAAGCTTTTTTAGAAGCTTTTGGGATATTTTTTTAAGACAAATCAATAAAATAAAATTTCTCATAGTTTTTACATTATATTTATTGACATTTAGACAAACTTTGTGAATTTTGTAGAGATGAAGTATTGAATATAACCTAATGTATACTGCCCGATAGGAACGTATGTAAAAAAAAGTGTAGACGTAACATCTCAAAAACAGTAGACCGATGCTACTCAAATTTCTACAGCATCTTTATTATACCTATACCTATCGCGTGAACTAGGATGATCATGATTGCTTTAGAGGTTTCTGTTTTGCGAAAAAAAAAAATTGAAATTTGCATTTTTTTCCATGTTTAAATTGTAAAATAAAAACTACCAAAGCAATCATGATTACCCTAGTTCACACAATCGGTGTAGGTTTAATAAAGTGCTGTAAAAATCCGAGCAGGATCGGTCTACTGCTTTTTGAGGCATCGTGTCTACTCTTTTTTTACATACGTTCCTATCGGGCTGTATACATTATTAGGTTATATTCACTACTTCGTCTCTAAAAAATTCACAAAGTTTACGGGAATGTCAATAAATGTAACATAAAAATTATTAGAAATTTCATATCAATGGTTTGACCTAACAAAATACCTAAGAAACTTTGAAAAATCAGCTTTCATACTACACCACGCCTTTAAGCGTTTATTTGCCATAAAGCAATGAGAAAAATGAAAAGCAGTGAAATATTTTATACATGAATGTTAATAAAATCAGTTTTCATGGATTTCAAAATAGATTTTTCGTTACTAAAAAAAATCGCACGCATCTCAGGTTTCCCAAAAACTTTCGTTTCGTCATACAAAACACAGCTACCAAAGTATTTAAGGACATCTGAATGTTAAAATTCTCGAAGTATCCTTTTTCGAAATTTCAACGTCGTTGAAGCAGTAGTAAAAATATTTTTTTCAACCCATTCCTTTCGCGTGAGCTAGTTTTTAGCGTAAAAGTGCAAAAATCTCGGAAAAGAGCGAAGTCTAAAAAAAGGGCCTTTTCTGAACGGTAACACACAACTGAAGTCAAGTAGTGAGATCAAATTTCGCTACCTGAACACTGGACTCCGTTTCTTCTGCAATATACACGTAAAAAAAATTCTCTCATTGTGAGCATAAATTTCGTGACCGCGAAATAAAGCGGAGCTGCGACGGGTTTGCGTATCAAAATTTAGGGTGGTCGAGTCAGGCGAATCAGGCAGGCGCAGCTGGCCCGATTCCAAGTACCGCCTCGACGTCAACGCAGAGCCAGGAGCAGCAACGGCAGCAACCACAAAGCAGCAGCAGCAGCAGCAGCAGTACTCGCAGAAGCAGTAGCAGCACGAGCAGCTGAGTGTCTCAATCGTGCATTTACCCGCTGCTGCTGTCGGAATTTCTGCAGTCATTTAACAATAATTTGGTGTATCGATCTGCCTCGCGCGGCATAGTGTCTCAGTCACGTTTTCGCCGTTGTTATTGGTGTTGTTATTGTTAATATTGTTATTGCTAATCATTTAAATGTTGAAATTGTTATTGTTTACAGCAGCTAGTCAATAGCAGTAGTGGTAGTAGTTAATAATAGAAGTGGCGATGCGAGTCGTATTGTTATACACGATATGTTAATGGTGGAGACTGAAGGTAGATCACTCGATTTATACATCAGGACGGTAACTAATCGATAACTGTTCAGTGGATTGTCGATATTGCATATGACGAATCATAGTGAAAGAAGTTTTTGCGGTATTCGCCCTTGTCCTTTGGAATAATGTGAAATGTGAACAAGTGAATTTTTTTATAACTCTGCAAACATTCCCAGCAGTATTCAAGAGGAAGGTAAATATAAATCGTTACATTAAACTTGTAACGTATATATATATATATATATTATATATATATAAGTGTATATACATATAGAATAAGTATATCCACCCATGCAAAGGCTTCACTGTATAGGTATAATATACGCACGTATGTATGAGAACCTATTTATGAATGGATTACGTGCATTATAGTTATGTGCACTTGATACGTAAGCTTATAATTACACGTATTGGTTATTCACCCCTGGCAAGAATAGTAGCAATAGCGACAATTCTAATAATAATGTCACTCGAACGTAACATCGATTATATGATGTGTATTTAAAAGCGCGACTCATCGTCTGACATTACCTGAAGTATAATATGCATAAAGTTTTTCGGAAGAAACATGGAAAAGTATTTTAAAATAAAACTGCGAAGGGCGTAAAAATTTGAAAAGTCATTTGAATCTTCAGGAAATGGTCAATATTTTTCAGGATAATGCTGCTACAAAGTTGCTTCTGAACGGGATCGATTTCGTGGGTAACCGGGCGAGGCAGAGCGTCCGTCCGTTAAAGGGGCCAAACCAGGGTATATTTTATTACAAGTGTAACATATATACTCAGTCCATACCCTGCACATTGACATTACTGTTTGCTCTTTATACATGTATAAACCCAGCTGCTGTATTAATGTCATGCGATCGTTAAAGCAGTCGGTTTTGCTTTAGAAAAGTTGATGTACTTTATTCGGATAGTACATTGACGTACAGCAGAGAGCTATACAGCTATTGTTAATATTTCGTTGGGGAATTGCATGATATTTTATTCATATAATTATAAATTTTTGATGCAATCACACTAATCTTCGCGTTATGATCATCAAGGTCAAGGCTTGTCAAAATTCATTTCGGTTCTCTTTTTACATTTTTCCGTACGCCTGGCAAGGCGCCCCGGTTCGCCGAGGGCAATCGATACGAGGGTTGTGAATTTGTGTTATTCAGGTCACAGCGTAAGTGTGAGTAGGTCGGACCGTTGACATTCAAATGATTTGTGCGATTTACGCAAAGTTGCTGCTGCTTTTTTCCTTATACTTATGTGTTTTGCGGGTATTCTTAGTTCGTCATATGCTGTTTCTGTCATGCTCAGACTATTTTCATGTCGTTCTCTTTGCAAGTGAGTTAAAGTTACAGAGTTACATTCGATGCCAGGCAATTTATTTATACCTAACTCTCACCTCGTTGTTACTATCGTCAACCCATCACTGCTCGTTGTAAGGAAATAATTTACGTCGCAAGCCAGTATATAATAATACATGTATACCCGTAGAATGCAGCAATTAACAATACAGATTTTATGGCTGTTCGACGCTGCTTAGATTTAATACAATTGTTTGAGTATGGCGACTAAAATTAGTGCAAAATTACTGTGATAAACGAATTCTTCCGGTGGTGCCTTGACTTCACAGTAAAACGAATTAGCTCAGATTACGTTTGTGAGTATTACTGTGCGAATTATTATATGCCTAGGGTTGAAAACCATTTTTTGATTACTCAATTGTTCACCAAGTTTTTTATTTCCCCCTCACTATTATACATCCAATAAAAAATACATTCGTCTCAATCCAATAGTTCCTACAGGTCAACCATGCAACTATTTTTGTTTGCCATTTTCGGGATTTGTGACCTCGAAAATCTTGGCACACTATCTCTCACACAACTCGAACTGTTATTAAATAATCTGGTACACGATTCAAAATTAGCAAATTTTCACTATGAAATTTTACTTAATCACCCCAAAAATTTTTGCATACAAGTTTTCCTTCGATTGAAACGAATCTTAACATATTACCGCACAATGCTGCTTTACGTATGCATTCGAAACAACTCAGAAACATTGCAGGAATATTTAGGTTTGCTGATTCTGGTCAAAATATTAGAAATTCTGCCGTTATGGTATAAACCAGTCGCTACTTCCTGGTCATCGATCACGTATCAGCAATACTATAAAGTTGTTTGTTTATTATTTGTTTTAAACTAATTAGGGTCTAATCGTGAAACACCATTATTCCTACAGCCTCGTACGTCAATGTTTATGAAGTAGTATTATCACGTATATCTACATCTTACGCATTACTTTGATAGTTTAAAGGGGAGG
Source organism: Neodiprion fabricii (assembly GCF_021155785.1). Classification (NCBI taxonomy): domain Eukaryota; kingdom Metazoa; phylum Arthropoda; class Insecta; order Hymenoptera; family Diprionidae; genus Neodiprion; species Neodiprion fabricii. The sequence goes on from NC_060240.1 coordinate 22,919,324, forward strand.
CTCCATCGACCAAAGCAGCTACATGAACATAAGTCGCAGACAGCTGTCGATTTTTTTCTAAGTGTATTTTTGTACTCTGGAAAACATGCCACGGAGTTCGAAGTGGTAAAAAAATATTTGTACGCCGCCGATTTTCTGTATTGGACATAAAGTAAGACAACAAAAATCTGAAAATATTGTTTGTTCGGAATAGTACACTGAACGTGCACTACAAATTTTAGCCCAAAATATTTAAAGCTGGCGAGATGTACTTTAAAGGATGAAAAATGTCATTTTTCGAAGATTTTTTAATGCTACCTTTTTTTTAAACTGTAGAAAATTTCATGTCAAAAGAAAGGTGTTACAATGTTAGTACTTGCCGTGAATAATTGTGGGGATCTATATTTACTCTGCTGAATGTATTGCAATACATGGACCTGTAGTAAACATTGTTTACTAACCAATCTTCACTACGCGGTGAATAAAAAAAAAATTCCAGTCGGGCCACTGAAATTTTCATATCAATTCTGTTATTTTCAAATTATATTGCTGAACGAAAAAAATGTTCAAGTTGAAAGTTGAGTTTTAAAGCAACATATTTATTCGCTATATCACATCATAAACGTGTTGAAATGACACAAATATCGAGAAATAAGTGAATAATTTTAAATACATTAAAATTAAAGTAAATAAAGTACCATTCTTTCTTAGTTTTTTTCTCATGAAGTAAAAAGACCGATTTATAAATCGGTTTACGAGTTACAATTCGTAATTGCATAATCTATTTTCAATAATTCACACCCCTGAAACTATTCACGGTAAGTACCAACATTGTAGAATCTTTTTGCATGAAATTAACTACAGTTTACAAAAAAAAAAGTGGAGGAGACCAAGGCTAGTTGTCACAGTATTTACTCTCTGATTGTTAGAATTTTTTTGTATAAAATTTTTTTCAATTTGAAACATGGGGTATTGTAAATGCATCCATTGCACACCTAGAGTTGATTAGTAGTTGTTCCAAAGCAAGTTTGAATAGGGTTTGTCGAATTTTTTAAAAAAAAGTTTCGGAGGGTGACAACTTCCCATGAGGCGGGGTAAATTGTCCCAAGATTTTTAAATGACAAAAGTGAATAAAAATTGGTGAATAAATTTTTTGGTCCTTTGTTTTGTTGTTTTTGTTTTGAATTGAGAAAACTACGGAAAAGTCGACATGGGGCAAGTTGTCGCGAAATTATTTTTACATGCGGCAACTTGCCCCAACCCGAATTTATATTTAAAAAAGTGCATATCTTGATGATCCGCTATTCAAATATCAAATATATATATATCAAATAAAAGTGACAAGAATCACCTTTCCGATTATCTTATTGCGAAATATCCCAAGGCAGCCAAGAATATGAGAAACAAACATATTTAGAAGATGTAATATAATTACTTACCAGGTCTAATTTCAATGTTTCAATCATTGTAAGGCCGCATATGTGGCGATATTCTAGTTAACAACATTCATTTGTTTCAAACATTGATGTCACGGAGTAGTAGGAAGGAGACACCACTCTGCTATAAAACTTGTCCCCAGTCTTGAGGTAACATAAAATAGTACATTGTGTATCTAGGGCGGAAAGTGAGCGATTGACGCGAGTGCGAGGCTCAGCCCAAACTCGCACGAGCGTATATCGCTTTCCACCCATGGTGCACACGATACTTTTTGTCCACAATCTGTACCGAAAGTTTGCCTTGAGTGCACCAGAGAAGCGGTACACCACTTCATTTTGCACCCGCTCATTTGTCACCGGTCGAGAAAAAGCCACTTTGTGCGCCTTTACATGCATACTTACATTACCCCAAAAACCGAACCTACCTCTGACCGAACGCTGCTTGACTGTTGTCTCCTTCTTGCTATTCCGTGATTGAACTACAACTTTAATCTATAACGCCGCTCATCGCAGCATCTAGCGATGGAGTTATGAATTTTCTGACAATTAACCCGTGTGACAACCATTGACTTAGAGATAGACTGCGTGGTCCACGGACTTATGGACGGAGCCTTTCCCTGCGGGGATGCGGCGAAAGGATGCACACGGATGTGTACGCACGTGCAGTTGTTTGTTATTATTGTATAGGTTAGGTCAGAAGGTAGCCGATCACGGACTGAGAATTCAGAATAATACAACAGGCCTTATTATGTAGCGCCTAACTGCAAAAACAGATCTTTCTCAAATTCACAAAAACAATGTGAAGTCGAAGTAGAGAATAAGGCTACATTTCACCTGTAAGTATAAGTAACGCTTCTAGAACTGTAAATAATGTGAATGCTGTGATTCCAAGTAATGTATTTGTATCTATATTCCTTCAAGTTTTCCGAAAAATATTGAGAGGTGTAGGATATGGCTTATTACGATAGGGTTGACGAACACAAGTGTGCCAAAGTATGCTTATTTATGTTCATGTTATCTTTCACCGGAAACATTCGATCGAACATCTGCTTTCAAAGTTAGGCTGAAAGACGATGCTATTCCAAATGTGAGTTCAATTTATAGTTTTTGAATACAAATATATTTCCGCATGTGAATATAAATCATTTATTTATATAGGTTATAAATACAATAATTTACGAATTATTCAACGCGATGTTTTCTGTTCATTCTGTCATTGTATTATATTGTTTTTTTTTTTGGTTTTTTCTTTGCTTACATTGATACTCAGTAATATTCTGGTTCTATGTCAGGTACTTTCCACCTTTATAAAATGTACGCCGGAATTAAAATTGGATTTAAAAAAAATGTGCTTACCTGCACTGTTTCTTATAAAAAAAGAATTGAAGCTGTGTTCGTACATACCTATACAGTTCGAGGAAATAGTTTATCACAACGATCTGTCCCAAAAACTAATACTACCTAAAGTGAATCGTTTAAACGTGGCGCCCGAAAACTTAGCTCATCAATATGGCCGACGTGCTACCACATGTACTCTCCCCAAGGCTCATACCCCTCGTCGTCAAGCCTAGCTTACGCTCCGTCAGCGCGGTCCGTGCACCGAGTTGAAGCCCTAATCAGAAAGAGAAAGCAACAGCGGGAGCCGACTTCTCACTCTAATCGGTAACTTGGTAGGGGAAAAACATAGCTTGTACAAGCATGCGTGCTTGCCTTATTTGCTTTCCCCGTGGCTGCTCCCCACTCTTCCGACCGTGCAACAGAGAGGTGGGTCTCCCGCTGCTGCTTTCTTTTTTTAATTAGGGCTTCAGCTCAGTGCACGGACCGCGCAGTATATCTCCGTAAGTTTATGGTGACAACTAGCCCCGGCCTCGCCCGCCTCGCCTAGTATCAAAAAATCGTTAAAAGACGACATTTTCGATCCTTCGCAGTGTACTTCCTTCTTCAGTTTTTAATATTATTGGTTGAAGTTTGTTGTGTACATTCAGTTCACTTATGCGAAAAAACAATAGTTTCAGATTTTTGATATCATGCTTTATATCGAATATAGAAAATCGGTGGAGTATAAATCCTTTTTTACCGCTTCGAACTCCATGGCATGTTTTTTTAAGCGCAAAAATACATTTAAAAAAAAAATTTACAGCTATCTGCGACCTAGGCTTCATGTATAACTGTTTTGGTCGTTGGAGCCCCCTTAATTGAATCTACCCGAAACAATGGATGCTAAAGTAAAAGTCTAAGAGGCAGTGGCCAGCAAAGTCACGTCATTTGACCATGCAAATGCTCTTTCTTATTATACTCTCTAAATATAGTTTATAATCGATTTCTAAGTCTGGCTGCCCTTCGGCGTAACCTTCAGCTTGTAGGCGGGGCTGAAAAGGGTAAAAAGAATGAATAAATTCATGTGAAATGAACAAAGGCTGATCTTACGTTTTTTAGTAGGTAATAATGTTTTGATTACGAAATTAATAATGCCAGATTCTTTGGATAGGACCAAAATACCGCCAGGCGACGACAAAAGGGCACGAAAATGTACCCCGCTCAAAGGATAACTTGTTTTTGCGAAATAAATCTTTTATTTTCAACTTTTGACTATAAAAATGGTCGCTCAACTATAGTGGTGAGCAGTAAGTTCTTTGCAAAAGTTGCGTTAATAGCGTGGCAAAAACGGATGACGTCAAGCGAATAAAAGTAAGAGTAAATTGTAACTATGCAATCGAGATCAAAATTAAAGCACAAGCAGATCATCGTATGTTCCAAACGCTTAACTTTTCTGCCATACTGATACGTGATTTGGCAACTCCAATGGGTACCCATTACTTTACATGAAAAATGGAAACACCCTTCCATTGGGTTCAAAGATTAATTATCATCAGCTGAATGAACAAAAATGCTCAACTTTTTTGCAATAGGGACGATCGGATGTTCGCGTTTCTAGTCCTTAATCCTTTCATGCATACATTTTTCCTTACATACACGGTTCTCTTGAAATTTGGCATACGTGGACTTTTGGGGTCGCTGATTACGAACCTGAACTAGAAATTCAAAAATTCGTAATGGCGAATCTAATATGGCTTACGATCAAAAAAAACAAGAAAAATTTTTTGGTGTGTACTCGTATTAAGTTTGTGTAATAATTGGCATTTGGATTTTCATGGTGGATCCGCAGAGAATTCTTTTTTTCGTCCAAAAGTATGAATTTCGACCATTTGGTGACCACATGGTAGCCCAGAATTTGGAAAGAAATCAGAATTCTAAGACTTTTCAAACCAATTGATATAAAATTTGGTACACGACCTTTCGTTTTTAATTCAGATGTATGTGTTTCTGCATCGGTATCGTCCGCCACTTGGAAATTTTTCGCGGATGGTAGTTTATCCCAGTCACTTCTCTTCGAACATCTAACAAACTAATCTGATCTATTAACTCTTTTATTCACACTGGGACGCTCAGTACCCACCTTTTTTTGCAGTTTTTTTATTCATCAAACTATTTTTTTAGTAACATTTGTTGAATTCATGGGTTCCACGTGGACCTTAAAGTATTTTTAAGTCTAAAAAAATTGTAATTTATTTATCTATTCATTGCAAAAATAACACATGTAAGCAAATGGCATGCTGTACGTTTACGTATTCAATAAATCACGTTACTTCATATCACATGTACAAATGCAGTGATAAGTCGTCATTGCTTGTTTGTTTCATCCAACTACGTACATAATAATACCATGATTGTTTTTATTTCATTTCACAATCACCTGGATCATCCTTATTCGATTATGAATCCGTTGGAACAGACAAAAATTAAATTTGTGACACAAAAGATGGTCTACAGTTGCTCGGAAGTTGTCACTCTACGTATCTCGCATTGTCCTGAACCAACTTTCACTGGCCTACCAACAACTAACTTGAATTTGCCTATCTTTCAGCACCACTAACTTTTCCAACAGCATGTCTGATATAATCCCAATACCTTACTTTAAATGGTATGCACTGAGCACAATACTATTCCTAAATCACCTGTAATCATATAAAGCAGACTACAAACTTTATAACCATTCAATTACAGTATAAATGCAATAGTATAAATGTATAGTGACCAGTTGCATGTTTCTCGTTTTGTATGTGATCGATGTTTTGTATATTTTTCTTATCATCAGTCAATTGACAGGAATTATACTCATTGTCAGTCTTAATGACAGTCAAAATCAGGATGTGAGCTTGATGAATGCTTCTGAACCAAGGGATTAGTCACTTACGATATAGAATGGATGTCCTGGATTATATACTACCCACTCGATATGAGAAATCATTAACTTACAGAGCACAACTTGAAAATAGCTATTTTAGGCAACTCAGACTGTAAACTCCAAGGTTGAATATGATGATATCTGTTTCAGGAACATTCAAAATAAACAATATGCAAAACTTGAACCAGTGAAAATACCTGAAATATGAACTGGAATCACTGCCAACTATACGTATAGGTCAACATACCATGAAACAAGGACTCATTTACCAGATCATGACTGATAAGAAGAGAAAATAACATTTTTAATTGAGATGAAGTGACTACTTCCAACTGCAAATAAAACAACAATGTAATCTACAAAGTCTGTTGGAAAAAAGATTGGAAAAAAAAGTTACAAGCAAAACTGGGCAAATATCACATTAAACCAACGTTAACAAAACAGTTTTGTATATAGCGTAGCAATAGGAATAAATAGACAGAATACACAGAAGCATTCTATCAGCTCAGAAAGAAGAAAAATTTTCGTCCAATGTAAATTATTTATAAATCGCCGGAGAATTTGAATTACTCGAGTAAATATAGTTCTGTTAATTGTTATTTCATTTCTCAAAATGTTTTAAATTGCAGAAAAAAGAGTAACAATCTCCATTTCGTTGTATAAAAATGGTATTAATTAAAAAAAAAACTTAGCGTAGTTAACACAAACCTAACGTCACATTAACATATGTCAACAATACATTCATTAGAATTACATTTTATGTAATTTTTGAAGCGATTGTTCTAAATTTCTGATTCACCAGCAACGTGATCACAAATCGGTAAGGTTCATAAACATCTTATGAATAATCTAACGTTAATTAGAGTTATTTACTATTCCTTTTCATTCCTTTGACAGAATGCGTCGTACGCTTGAAATCAAACTGTAATATTTTGAACACATCTTATTCAAAAAAAGTCAACATGAAAATGAATGCACTTTACTTTTTACTTTCAAGTGTGTGCAAATTCCCCAAAATAACATATGTATTTTGAGATCTTGCAACGTAGGTCTGATTGTGAGCATGTGGCATGGATTATTAATTGGTAATTTGGTGTTAAGAGTATAAAAGTGTGTAAAATAAAGTTTTATATTTAGACTGACAAAGGGTATCCCTGGTTAAGAGGGGCCAAATGCCCCTGTTTCGGGATTTTTAAATTACCTGTTCAGAAATGTTTCTTAGGTCAGAAAAACAGGTGCCCAGTGGTTCATAACCACTGAAATAGAGATATACCTATTTCAGTGTTCATAATTCAATAACCCCCTCCACCCGCTCCAGGGGGTGAAAAACGACATTTAATGCATTTCATTTTTTATCTCAAAACTCAATTGACGGATCCGTATGAAAAAAATTATTAATATCCATTACCAAAAGACCCTTTAGGTGAATTAATTTGGCCGTGAAGGGCCACTCCCAAGGTACCGAAAAAACTCAATTTGAGTTAAAAATCGTTATATTTCGAAATCAAGTCGATGTAACAAAACTTTTTTTTCCTTCATTTCATTGCTTCAGGTGTATAGTACCTCTATGAATTATTCCAGAGTTTTGCGAGTGGTGCGCCACGTGGAAAATTGCGATTTATGCACATTTTTACCATTCTTTTACGATTTTGACCATGTCTTAAGGAAAAGTTAATTGAATATCCTTGAAATTGCGAGATTACACTTTCAAGTCATAATATCCCTAACATCCAGCCTCGCCATCTTGTATATGAGAGCTTTGAGTCGGTGAAATGTCTTATTTCAGGGCTGAAAATATTGAATCGTGACAATTTAACATTTTTCTTCCAATTCATTCTTGCCCATAGTAAATTGAGATGGGAATACCGATATTCCTTTTCTACTTGCACTTATGGACACCGTTAATCGCAACAGCTTTTCCTTACGTGTACCTGCTCCTTGTGAAATCGATCCAATACGAATAAGATTTATCAAAGAAAATCCTATTCTGGACAAAAAAAAAACGTCTTTATGCAAACCGTTAACAATCTGTACCACGAATGGGTTTGTTGTAGGTATTGCAAGATCTTTTGAAGCAAACAAAAATGATGCGCACATCTTAAAATATATCTTGAAAAAGGAACATAGACTCAGCAGTATTTTGAAACCAGGAGATTATTTCATTCTAGATACAGGTTTTCGTGATGTTATAGATATTTAAAAAAAGAAAGGTTATCGAGTACTCATACCTGCATTGAAAGGGAATCGGAACCAACTTACGACAGACGAATCCAATGAATCACGTTTTGTTAGCAAAATTCGATGGGTAATTGAAACTGTTCATGGAAATTACAGGACAGAAATACAGACTCTTGCATCATCAGTTCCGGAATAAACTTTTAGCCGTTGCTAAGGCGTACTATTAGTTCGCATGTTTTATTCACAATCTAACTGGCAAACGTCTCAATTCATATGTTGGAAAACTAAATATCATAGTCGACAGAATGAAATTAAAAAGGTACGAGAATAATGTCCTCGTCGAAAAAGTTGCTGCAGCCAACTATAACAGAAAGAGTATGCCCTTTAGTGAAATATCATCTGCGGATTTAAACGGTTTTCCGAAAATCACATTTGAAGATTTGGAATTGTTTTTCACTTGATCCTACCAACTTTCTCAGGCTATATTCTATCTAACATTTCGAATTATAAGATTTCAAGTCAAATTAAGGCATATTAATAGAAAAATGTACGAATGTTATATACATTATGACGAAAATTTTGTTGATATCGACACAATCAAAGGATACCGTTGCAGCTGTGCAAATGGTCTGCGAACAATTGGATGTTGCTCTCATGTGGCTGCTCTTGTGTACCATTTGTTTTACCGCCGGTGTTTATCAAAAATAGTTCAACCCGTGCAAATGTTATCAAAATTATTTGACGTGGAAAATGTTTGTCCCATTATTGATGAGGATAGCGACGAATACTAGATAATTAATTCATATAGAAGACTAGAACGTCGGTTCTGCAAATGTAAAATCTTTTTTTAATTTTAGTTAGTATCATATTTATCACCAATATCTTATTTTATTTTAAAAGTCTGATTTTGAGTTGTTGATAAATTGAAAATCCCAAGGATATTCAGTCAACTTTTCCTTAAGACATGGTCAAAATAGTAAAAAAATGGTAAAAATGTGCATAAATCGCAATTTTCGACGTGGCGCACCACTCGCAAAACTCTGGAATAATTCATAGAGGTACTATACACCTAAAGCTATGAAATGAAGGAAAAAAAAGTTTTGTTACATCGACTTGATTTCGAAATATAACGATTTTTAACTCAAATTGAGTTTTTTCGGTACCTTGGGAGTGGCCCTTCACGGCCAAATTAATTCACCTAAAGGGTCTTTTGGTAATAGATATTAATAATTTTTTTCATACGTATCCGTCAATCGAGTTTTGAGATAAAAAATGAAATGCATTAAATGTCGTTTTTCACCCCCTGGAGCGGGTGGAGGGGGTTATTGAATTATGAACACTGAAATAGGTATATCTCTATTTCAGTGGTTATGAACCACTGGGAACCTGTTTTTCTGACTTAGAAACATTTCTGCACAGGTAATTTAAAAATCCCGAAACAGGCGCATTTGGCCCCTCTTAACCAGGAATACCCTTTGAGTTATGCTTATTGTACTTGACGGTTGAATGAAGTGTTTTTCAAAAAAAAAAAGGGATAAATATATTGATTATTTGTTAAAAAAATTGAAATAGTCGTATGTACGTATAGGTGCGCCAATCGGATCAGCAGTACTGGTATTTTGCGTTCTCATCGTGGTGATCTTAGTGGCGATATCAACTATGAATGGCAAAAAGTATAAAAGTTGTGGTTTACTGACAATTAGTTGATCGGTTACTTGGGACCAACAGTATCATTGCCGCATACTTACAAAAAGTAATGAAGTCTAGGCAAATGTATCGAAAATATAAAAAAATCTGCCAAGTTACCAAAACCACATCACATTAAAGATACAAGAACGACTTAGGTATTGCCAGTTTCCGTCATGAAATTAGGAAAAAACCTCAAGCCCTAGGATCTCTCAGCCAGTCATCGCGAAGTCAGACCTCGCTGTTTCGTATAGTGTTACCGAAACATCAATCCAAGAGCTCCGTACTCGTAGCATAAAGCCCGAAAAATTATTCTTGGATGTGTCGAAGTATAAATAGAACATGTATCAATAGATTTTATTTAAAGCTATTTCCGTAGCGAGATAGTTCACCACCTAGTGTCCGTTTATTGTACTGGTATACTGATATTTACGATGAATATACTTACATATACTCTACTTGCTTCAAAGCATGTGGTGTTTCTTTCACCTCGTCAACAAATTAGTGCAACTGATTCAACCAGTTACACCAAACAAGTTCCGGTTAGATTGATGAAGTTTGGCTTTCAATCGATGTAAATTTTTTGTCGGTTAGATTTATGTGCTTATTTTATTTAAAGTACATAATTGTTTCCGTCAACTAACATGCGACTTAGAGAAACGACACATAAACTTGAAATGAAATGATATTTAGTTGACTCAATTTCGAAAATACATCGAAAGGTTCACTCGAACCAATACTCCATTCGATACAACAAGAAAAGACTTTTGACTCAAGGAATTCATTTGAATAAATCATTTTGACAAACTAACTATATCGAAAGTGTTGAATTAAAGTTATCGTATTTGGAACAAATAAGGGATACTAGATTGGAGTGAATGGACTCCAACAAAATCTGTTTTGTTGGTTCGAAATGTCCTTTCCCTCCGTTTGAAACTTCATTTCTGACAGAGGCTCAAAATGTATTTGTATTTTACTAGATTGTTCTAAACATTTTCTGATTTTAGAGAATTGGCGCGTCGGAAATAGCAAGTTAAATGTACAGATAGAGTTGGTGCCAAAAATTTTAAAGAACTCGGGGTATGTTTGTCGACTACTACTTCTGCATGCAAAATTGCGAAGCAGATCTAAGATCGCAACTTCCGATCTTGAACAATATCCCATATGTATAGTAATACATTGTCCCATATCGATAATAACCAATTTCTGGAGTTTGTTTAAAAAATAATTTCGAAGACCCGCCCGCATAAATAGCATGTAGACCTTAGACCTGTGATCGAATTCTTAAATCACTTGATCGATATGTCGTATATAATAACATAATTTAACCACTTACGATACTTGGTTTCCATCGATGCTCTTACACGTGGTTGGCTTAGACTTGATTTCCGCAGTTGATTGTGATTTTCATACTCATCTTTATAGCCCGGTCAATCTGCATTTAAAATCTTTTGCATTTAAAAAAGTATTGTCCTTGAAAATTACATTATAATAGTTCGTGGAATAGGCCTACTGGCGAAACCACGTAAAAAAAAACACGTCGAGTACACTACCTCATAGGTGGCGTGGAAATGTGTGCATATCATGTATAACGTGACTCTTACAATCGCGATATCTCAGAAATGGTGACTCTTGGAAAAAAAATTATAAAGACCATTTTTGTAGATAATTTGAGGATCTACAACTTTGGTCAAAAGTACTTTTTCGATAAAACTCACCGTTTCCGAAAAAAATCCAAAAGACCTCAAATTTTGACCTTTGACCCCGAATAACTTTTGTAGCGCACATGGGATTAATGGGGACTTTTGAAACTTTCTTTCTCATGGTGAACCCAAGCTCTCCACAAAAATTCAGCTTTCCCCCAATTTTGGCTATTTCAAATGTCTAGATTGACTTGATTGACTGGGCTATTTAACGGTGGAGGGTCGACATGACATAAATGATCATCAAGTCACTACATGAGGTATAAATATCACAATCTCAGTTTCAATCTATGCATTTTACGTAATTCTAAAACACTATTTTACACTTCATTTGCAATCTGCATGTCGTATTTGATGTCTCGTCGTACATTTATTTGTTTACTTATTTGCATATTTGATCTACCCGTGTTTATTTTTTCGTTTATGTAAATTATCTTCTACTGTTGCTCTATATTCATATTGTACAACCTACTTTTTGGGAGAACTTAATTCATAATGTTAAAGTGTGACAATACATTTTTAGGAAAAATCGTTATTTCACGACATGAAGATTGAGTATGAAATTTCAGTTAACTCTAACGAAACAAAACATATTCATATTTTGCAAATTCGACTCCTTCAAATTCATTTTAGAGTTGCGAAACAGTATTTTTTGTTTCAATATTTTGTTGTATTGTAACGTTACTGATTTGAATCTTGTGTTTCTTTTTCCTGTTAAGGTTTTTCAATTGTTTGCAATGCAATATGACCGTGTAACGGTGCTCAAAATAAGTATACATAATATTACCCGTATGTAAAATGTTCATGTTGTTATGGAATTGTACCAATATAATGTCACCAAAATTTTTATTCGACTCTGCAAGTGGCGATAAAAGAACTCTTTGTATTCTCGGAAAACTCTCCTTCGTAACCATCGAACTGTACGAAACTATCGTTTGGTCGTTCAAATAATTTATTACCTTCGTCTGAATGAATGTATATAATGTTGAACACGTTATTCTTGCACACAACCATAAAGTATTCTCTGCATAAATAAACACATAATTGTATGTCTTCTCGTTCGGGACACAACAACGTTCACTTAGTCAAGTTTGTTTTATGGCTATTGCACATCCTTCTCCGACACTATATATATTTGGGAATTGCTTAGATTATTTCCTTAGTACTTTATGAGCCATTTATCATTGATAGTGTTTCACATACTCTCTTTTTATATCGTTAACGAATAAACAGTTTTAATTGGGCACTGCTGAAACACTTAAGGGGGTGCCCTGGTCGATTTCGACATTAATGTGTACATCTACAAATCTCAAAGTCCACGTATTTCAAACGCGGAAATACGCTTAAAGGCCCCATTTTATATGTTGGGAATGCCCCACATGCAATTCTGAACAAAAATACTTCAATTTGTTTCCTTAGACGCAGAATTAAAGAAATGTCATGAATTCTGCAAATTTACTACTGTGATTTCGGAGTATGTTCGTTGAGAATTGCATATAGAATGTGGCTGTTAACCCAGATAACTCTTCAACTCACTCTGGGACGCTCAGCGTCCCACCTTTTTGTGTAGCTTTTTATTTATTAAGCTACTTTTTGGTAACAACTCTCGAATTTTTTGATTCTTTTATTTATATATTGCAAATCTAAAAAATTTTTTAACCTATCTTCTACTTATTAAGCTACTTTTTTGGTAACAACTCTCGAATTATTTGGTCCCACGTGGTCACTGAAATATTTCTAACAATACGTCTAAAAAAAAAAAGAAAATTTATTTATTTATTTAGTGCACATGTAAACAAATGGTGGAAATCTCTACTTTTCCATGAAAAAAAGGATTCTCTCCTAATCTACCATGAAATTCTGAATGCCAATTTTTACTCAAACTTATTACACACCAAAAAATTTTACAAAATTAAATCAAAATTTTTCGATTTATTGTTTTTGTTTGTCCACTATGTTAGATCCACTATTTTGACTTTTTAAATTTCGAATTCAGATTCACAATTTGCGACCCCGAAAGCCCATGTATGCAAAATTTCAAGGGAATCGCATGTAAGAAAAATGCATGCCTGAAAGGATTAAGCCCTTTTTCACGTTTGTCAATGAGATACATGAACTACGATATTTGGAGATATATATACGTTAACGTTGAAATCGATCAGGGCACTCCCTTAATATCGTTAATTGAAAAAATTTCTAGTTATTTTCCATATAACTTTCAATTATACGCTTTATACGGATATGCTTCTGGCTTCTGATACAGAGGCTGTCTTTATTTATTATCATTTTCTTCAATTCATTTGTCTGAGGTGAATAAATAAATGGTTGTTAGAAGTTCTGGATAGACAATATACTTCCTCCGCACACTGATTTGCAAGGCTTTCAACCTGTTTTATTATAGTCTGCTTTTTGTATACACTTCTATGTTTTAGCTTATCTCAACTCTCAGTCTTGGTATATTTATTTCAATATTTCGGCACTTGAACAGTTTTTATGCGTTAACAGTTACTACTCCTCTGCCTGTTATCTGGTGAGATTCTCTCAGACGTGATGCGCCATGGATTCGTGTGGCCACACCTACGTGATTGACGCAACGCACGATATGCATATACAATCTGTTTGTCCAAATCCAACTTTACTCACATTGTTGTTACTATATCCTCTGTATTTGCGTCGGACGCCCCACTATAGTTATAGTTAATGTTTGTTTTCAGTGTTTGCTTCTCTCTCTTCTGTAAAATTATTTCTACCAGGCACTACTTATACCGTATTTCTTTATTTTATTTTCAACTTGAAGTCTCACTCGCTCGAATCTTTCTTGCAATGATGTACGTCATGACCGATCTATTTATACAAACAAGCATTCTTACGATGAAATACACATTTACTCGTCACAAATTCTTCAAAAAATGGATAAAAAGGGAATTTTAATGTGATATCAATGGACTTGGAGTTGCATACATTACTAAGTATAGGATAATCATGGCATCAACTTGTTTAACGATTTCAAGATGTTTATTTGGCATAAGGAAAATAGTATTTGATAAAGGAATTAATACACACCGTCGAATATGATTACGGATCACTCATCCTACACGCGTTCTTCCCGCCATCCACCATCTGTTGGATTTTCGTAATTCAATTCTCGAGTACATTCTCCACATAACCTAAACAGGATACAAGTAGAGGACATAAAACATATAACAATCAATTTTGGAGGAAATACTGGTCAATGTTGACCACCACTAATCACTTTGTGTAATGAATTACGTTGAAATTACCAATTACATTCGTAATTTGTAATTGAGTAAAAAACAAAAATACTACGATTACAATTTCTAAATAGAAAAATTTTGATTACAAATTACAAATGTAATCAGTGACGGTTTTCATTCTAATTACAAATTATAAATGTAATTGGTATCGATTTTTTTTTTGCAATTATAAATGAGAATTTCACTAAAATTTTTTTAAATTAATAAACACATTCGTAATTTTTAATTAAAATGTAATTAATTAAAACAGTGCCCAGAATTGTCAATATAAAGCATCCTTAAACATCGATTTTCAATTCAATAAAGTCCGTTCTGTGCCCCTGTCGTGGAATGACAGGTGAATTTGTTATATTGCGGTCCGGTCGATAAAAACGCCGTTTGCTTCATCCTATTACAACCCGTTAATCGTGAAAGAGGGAGGCACCTAGCACAGAGTTCCTTAGTGAACTATAAGATGCTAACTCTAGTAATTTTTTTACAAGTGGATATTCATTTACAGATTAGTTCAAGAATGATTGTAAGATTTCGAAGATTTCTGTCGATTGCATTCGATCTCAAGCAATTTAAATCATTTCTATTTCAAAGATGTTGAGTAATTCGAGTAATTTCAACTGCGATTGATTTCTTTTCTCTCTATAGGTATGGATTGTAGCGTGAAAAGTTCTAGTACTTGGATCTCTAAACTGAGATCTATAACATCGTAGGATCAAAGCGTTGTAGATACATCGATTATACACAAAGATGCAGTAAAGTTGTGTTAAATCAACTGACCACGAACACTGTTTTTTGTTTTAGGACTAACATTAAGATGTGGCCAACTGGTGGGAGGTTAGTAAAAGAGGACCAGAGTTCCACTGGCGGATGAAGCTGAAAGGCGACTGATCGTCAAGCATAGATTGACATTCAAGCTAAAGTTAATCTCATGCTGAACGACAGAAGGTTTGATGATGAAACGGGTGCCGACCCAGAACGCAACGGAAATGGAGTTCCTACTTCGATTTATACTCAGGTCCCTCATCTTGAGTCAACGATGGACTCTTTCACATATGACCCATCGCTTGTCACGGTTGGAAACATGTCGAACCTTGGGAACCTTGGTAGCCTGGGCAATAAAGAAGTTCGTTATGCTTCATTCTCAACAGTTCCAGCTTCGCTACCATCGATGCTTCCGCCACCGTTGCCACCACCCCCACCACCTCTTCCTCTTCACATGCAACAACGCATTTACTCGCGTTCCATGACATCCTTACCACCGGAGCCTTTCATGCTGATGCGTTCAAAAGCTTTGAACAGAAGAGTCTGCATTAATGTCGGTGGTGTTAAACACGAAGTTCTTTGGCGTACTCTGGAAAGACTGCCTCACACTCGTCTCGGACGTCTCCGAGACTGCAATACCCACGAAGCAATAACTGAGCTTTGTGACGATTACTCGCTTATAGACAACGAATTTTTTTTCGATCGACATCCCAAGTCGTTTAGCTCAATATTAAATTTCTACAGGACTGGGAAACTCCATTTAGTTGACGAGATGTGCGTTCTAGCATTCAGCGATGACTTAGAGTACTGGGGTATCGACGAGCTTTATCTCGAAAGCTGCTGCCAGCACAAATACCACCAACGGAAGGAGCACGTTCACGAGGAAATGAGAAAGGAGGCCGAGTCTCTTCGGCAACGAGAGGAGGAGGAATTCGGGGAAGGAAAATGTGCGCAATATCAAAAATGTCTCTGGGATCTTCTCGAAAAACCAACAACCTCTATAGCTGCCAGGGTGAGTCATGTTTTCTTATAATATACGTTTACAAATGTTTGTAGCGCGGAGGCATGCACATGGATCGTATATCACTCTACAAATACTTGTTAGCATCAGTGAAATGGTGAAGATACTGTATAATTAACAATCAATAATATTCAACGTTGCATCATTTAGTTAAACGCGTTTTCCAAATATGTCTTACAAGGAGCATCAGTATGGTGTCCCCCCCCCCCCCCCCATTTTGTCGTTGCACCTCACATATGTTCTAGAACATTGAAAACTAAAAGACTCGTATTATTATTTATCGGCAGAAAAACTGTTTAACTGGGTGAAAATGGCTCCCAAAAATGTGCATTCAATGAGGTGGTTTCTCAATTTTGGATAGAAGCACTTCATGGATTTGAATGAAACCAACGCTGCAATGTTTCTATTCATTAATAGAACATTTCAGCGTTCTCTTCATTCTAATGCAACAAGTGCATCAAGAAATCATCCCGCTGTGTGCCCATCTTTGGGAAACGATTTCACCGCTTTAAATCGTTTTTCTGTAGATAAAAAAAGGGGGACACCAAATTGGTGTTCCTTGTTAGGTGTATAATGTTCATTTGCCCATAACCATATCACGTTTAGTTTGCATGTTTATATAACTAATCTAGCTAAAAATGAAGGATATATTGCTGGGAAAAATAATTTGTTCGCATTAGTTACGAGTTTGGTAACTTCAGCTGTTTTTTGTTCTAAATTATGCAACAAAATAATCTAGTTTTTGAGATATTACAACTATATGTTCATTAAAATGTATCTAGACAGCATCAAGAGACTTTTAAGGTTTGAATGCTTAAAATTATGGAAAACTTACTACATTCGACAGTGATGTAGTAAGGGGAAATGAGACAACCGCATTATTCAATCACAATTAATTGGATGAAAATCTGATGCTATCGAATCCCCTGTACATCGCATGCATACATACGTATCATACATAAGTAGCAATCGTTTTCTCATATGCTAGAAAATCGAAATTGTATTTTCTGTGAATAATAAAGCAGTATACGAATACAAGTCAGAAAAAAAGTTTCTGTACACAAGACCAGTTTGGCCGATCGCCAAGATCAGATTTGTTTCTTTTAGAACTCGTTGAAATCAATTATATTTATAAATTGGTAGTAAGTATAAGATATCACGAGCGTGCTCGTGCCATGCCACTTAAAAAAAGACAGGTAAGCAGAGTAATAGATTTTTATAATTTAATGTACCTATAGCGCTACCGAGAATAAACAATATCAATATAGTGTTTTGAAAGTTTGGAAAAAATAACGAATATACGGATATTTGAATTTTATAACGTCTAAAAATTCATGTCTCTATACATATCCAAATTACCGAATGATTATATTTCACTTTTATCCGCAGGAAGTGGCCTTTTTATTATACGATACAAGAACTAGGTTTAAAAAATTCACGAACGTCTCTAACTCTTGCAGTTCAAATAAAGTAACATGTGATCAAAAATTATATAATAAGATTGACTTATACATATGGGATTTTTCATCTCGAAAAGTCTATTTTAATAAAATTGGAGCAACAAAAAATCACTGCAATCAAGCGTATTCGAAAACTAAGAAAATAGTAGCATCAAGAATTATAAAGATGAAGTTAAGTCAATTGCGTTGAATTTATTAAAATAGCCTGTTCTCAACAGAACAGTAAATCAAAAAATCCGCATTTAATCGACTAAAATTTATTTATTACTGATTTTTAAATGGTTATATTTTTGTTCCGGTCGGCCAATGTCGTATCATTTGTTTATTTATTGATAAATGAGACGAGTTTTTTCTGTTGAACCTCAACTTCTCACAATATCTTTGTATTCAAAATCATTCAAGGTCATAATTGAAAAACATTTGCTAACACTCTTTCAAATTCAGACAATCTGTATGTAGTATCCCGTCACGACTAAATTGAGCCTAATTGACTCATTTAAATTACACAGTAGTTTGGCACTAAAAAAATACAATAAAAATGTGACCTCTCTAAAATTAATAATCACAAAAGTTTCTCTATTTAAAATTGCTGTTTTTGAGATAGCCATATTGACAAATTTTACAAACTAGTGGAGACTTTTTTCTTCGTTAGCACTACAAAAGTGTCAAATTTCAGAACCGTTTTCGTCTGAAGTTAGCTGACGTGAATCCACTAACTTATATAATACAAAAAGAAAAATGTGCCACACTTTTATTGTGATAAACATACAGTATTATTTTACCAATTCGCATACTTTTTATAGTAGGTGTAACAAGATAAGTTATCATATACAGACATTATACACATCAATAGCTGATTTCTAATTCGCTTCATACGTCGTACAAAACTTTGCTGTTCCGCAATTCACTCGTAATGTAGGTATATATCATTTAGTCACGCATGGAATATATATTGTCCAATGCTTTTCTGCCACGAATATTTCTGTTAAATTCATATTGTTTTTTAAAAATTACTATCCACTGACACTTAAATTCAGGGCACAATGATAGGACTGAATTTAAATTAGTCATTTCCGGCAACACGGACTTCTTTAAGAGAAGACTTCGGTAAAACTTTGGAGAAAAATCGATTTTTTCATTCTTATACGATTAAAACCAGTCATAAAAAAAACTTTCAACCAATTTTTAGGTTATGGTATTATATGCATTGAAAAAAGTTTCAATCTCCTGTAATGAAACTTTGTTTGAAAGCCTATATTACCATAATATAAAAATTAGTGGAAGGATTTTTTATACGACTTCCAGTAACGGTTTTAAAAATTTCACCGAAGTTTCCCTTATGGAAGGTGTCCCATTTCTTCCGCTAAAATGAGTTTTTTTGGATTCAATAAATATAAAACTGTTCAATTAATTACTTCCAAAATTTGCAGCTTGTATTAATCGATATTTTACATGTTCACATCTTCCTCATCCGTGACCCCCGGACGCAGTTTCGCAACCGCAGGGGTGCAGGTTTTCTTCACTTCTGGTAGTCTGAATGAGAAAACCGAACGGAATTTTAGTTTCTAGGGGCGAGGTTGAAGTTCCGAATTTAAAAAGTTCCGAAAACGCCTTATTCCAAATTATTCTGTGGCGAAACTTGGAGTAAAGAAATCAAATTTTTACGAAACAACAAAGTTTCGAATGGTCGAGAACTCGACTACTCAAAGTTCCCAAATGCGAGATTGCTAAAATTTAAATTACAGTAGAGTAAAGTTCCGAAAAGTAAAGTTCCGATCGAGAAAAATTCCGAAAAATAAAGATTCGGTAAATTACAATACCGAAAATTGAAATATACTCGCATAGCGTAGTTTACCCAACGAGTGGGTGACAAAAAATGAGAAAAACCGAAAATCAGAATTACCAGGATTGCGAACTTAAGAATATCGAAAATCCAAAACAAAGAAAGATCAAAGGGGTGAAATTTCACCAAGCCGAAAATCTGCGATCATTCGGAATTTCCATGTATCAGATTTTTTGATTTTCGCACTTTCAGAACTTTGGGTTGTCGAAGTTGTGCTCGTTCGGAATTTTTCCCTTTCCGAACTTTGCATTTTTGGAACTTTGAGCGTCGGGTTTCGGACCATTCAATACTTTGATGTTTCGTCAAAATTTTATTTCTTGACTTTAAATTTCGCCACCAAAATATTCGGAATTCGGGACTTTCGGAACTTTTCAAATTCGGAATTTCAACCCTTCCCCAGTTTGTAAACATGTAGCTGCCGTTTGATGAATCGCAAAATTATTTTTTTATGAAATGACTACTGATGAAATGATCTGACTACACATCGCTTTTTTCGTTCATCAAACGATAAGAGTATGTATGGCTCTGCATGCTGTTAAAATTTGTAGTCGATCGCTCTACTGGTTTTTCAAATATCGTGCACACTAGTTGCAAAACAGCTGTTCCGCGAAAAACGCGTTCAAACTTGAGTACAATTTACAAGCATATGGAGTACTTGCAGTGTTCATATGCTAATTTAATTCAATTTTGCGGATTTTGGGATGAAATTTGGCACACTTGTACTTAACACCTTGAAGCACAAAACGAGGCAAAAAAAATAAAAAAATGGCGCACCCCCCCTTAAGTAGATTATTCAAAGTTTGGGTAAGCCAATGCACTATTTTGACAATTTATTTGTTGTTATCATTATTATTGGTGCCATTACACGGAGAGAAAAACTTAAATTAGCCGGGTATATTCCAGATTACGGTAGATTTGAGTATACACGATAGTCTTTGGAGCAAAAATTATGGCGAGTATCGCTTGCACAACTATATCACTATTTAAAATACCATTACCGATTTCTCATACTAGCCATACTCACTTGACCACTTATGCGTATGGCTGCTTTTTCTAAGTCGGCTTGTTGAAGTGATAAATAGTATTATTTTTTTAGGGATAAAATATTTTAGAATTGAAAACATTTCTCCAACCGTAACTGTCATTTCCAGATAACCGTATTCACTCGTATATCTTTTTTCTCCGTGTATCATTATTTAGTTGTAAGTGAACTTCGCTTTGCATTAATTTATTGCATATTATAATGTGAATAAATTTTACTATAATCGTACCAATACATCAAATCATGTATCTAGAAAAGTCCGGAAATCATTTGTGTGAATACTTATGACAATTTTCCTGAATCATTGTTGTTTTTTTTTCCATAAATTTATTCACATTGGTAAAAGGAAGTAGAAAAGAAAGTTTATGAAAAACAAGAGATAATAATAAAATTAGTATCAGCTCTGAATAGGAGTAGACAAAGTAGAATATGTATAGTAATAAAGAGTTATTATAATCGAATTTATTATTTCTAGGTGGTGTGACAACGCTATTTTTGTACATACATAATATAAATCTATCCCCCTTTATGTCATGTAGATAGATTGACTACGTACTGCTAATCATTATTTTCATATTACGTCAATATAAGAATATATGAAAGCAGATTGTGATGGAAGGGTTAACACGTGATTACCAGGCATCATGTAGCTCCAGTCTCGGCACCGCTCCCTCTATGCAGTATAGTACCATCGGTAGATAGAATAAAAAGAAACGTCTCAGATTTATAACTATGGAAATAGTGGTGCAAAGAGGATGAAATTGACAAAAGAAAATAAAATACAAGACGATTAGCTACAAGCAGACATGTATTCCAAAATTAACTGTCCATCGAAAATCTAACAGAAAATACACCATATTATAGTTCAGAGGGTTGGGTAATATTGGAAACGATGTCACTTCAAATATGTATTTCGCCGGCCCTTAATAAAATTCACTTAACTTTAGAGAGGCTGATTATGAAAGACCTCACTTTGGTGTGACGATTATAAGTCAAGTAACTCTACGGACCGGGATGACAAAACAGTTCATTCCTGTCTGTAAGCATAGACAATAATTGTTTTATCATCGCCGTCTGTAGAGTTACTTGGATTATAATTATCACGCCAAAGTTTTTTACAAACAGCTAAGGTTGAGTGAATTTTATTAGGGGTTATCGATTTGGTATTCAAAGTGGCCAACAGCAGTTTCTATTTTGAATATCCTTATAAGCAATTATAACCGTTTTATATTACGAATGGAAGAATGTGAGCTATTTACAATTTCATAATACCGTAACATTCATTAGGAAATTCTATCGAAATCCCATTTTGCTGTACTTTTAAAACTAAAATGGGCACATAATTTGCCTGTGAACAAAGATTGTAATGTCTTGAAAAAAAGAATACGTAGTGACTGTGCTTTTCAAGAATTTCACCAGTTCTATATATCACGGTACGTGAGTTAAGGGAGCGGGGCTTGGATAGGACGCAATGAATGCGGAAGAAAGTATATCAGCTATCCATAGACGTAATTTAGTGCAAGTGCAAGTGTCTGAAGTAAATATCTGCTAGTCTACCTAATTTGTACGAGTTAGGTGAAACATCTGTAGGATAGACAAAAATACTACTGCTACCGCCTACTTCCGTAGTAGTGCAATTTGGTCCGGTTGCACCTGCGTAAGGTGTTTTGCAGTTTTCATTGCCGCCTGTTTAAATTCGGGTGCTTTTATTAAACGTCAAGATAACTGCAGACGTATAAAAGTGGTCACTAACCTCTCTCTTCCTCGCCCCGCACAAGCTGATCGCTTATGGGGACTTAGCCGAAAGCGTATTGTGGGCTTGGTGGTAATTACTATCATTTTCATTATTATTAAACAGATTGGTATCGACGATTGCACCGCCTATATTTGTATCATTTTCCACAATTTTTTCCATTCGTCAGATTGAGATAATATTTAGCGATATAGCGTATACGCACGATTAGAAAACTTGATCTATGAGTACTATAACACTACTATTATTGTCATTATCACTTTCATCGACATCGTTATCGCTATCGCTATCGCAATCGTTATCGTTATCGTTATCGTTATCGTTATCGTTATCGTCATCATCATCGTTATTGATATTGCTATCATTGTATCGCTATCTGTATTTCATCTTTATTGTTATCACCGCCATCAACTTTATTAGTCATATACACCATGCATAATAACATTGGTCTACGAAAAACAAAATTTCTTGTCATGCTTTGTAAATGCTTTTTTTCATACCTTGGCGTTAGACGAGTTAAAATATTTCTAAAAAAAAACTCCCATTTTTTTAGAACAATTGTTTATTTGAAAAAATAAAAGTGTATGAAAATCTTTATATAATTAATTTTTTTTAATTATTTTGACGACTTTTTCATACGGTCTACTTTTTTTTGAAACAACGTAACCGTGTCACTTTCATCCTACGAAAAGTTAGTGTTCAGACGAGCAGGCTAGTAAACGCCCAGAGTAAATTTAAAGCAATAAACCAAAATAACGGAGTAATTAGAAGAGCAAGAAATATCGGAAAACAAGATTAGGAACAAATATCAAGCGCCAGGCACTAAGTGTCAACGAAATGAAGAATCGACAAAACAAAATGTCAGCAAAGAAAACAAAGTTGAATCAAGGAAATTACCTGAATCAAACGATAAGCTCTGCTGTCAGTAATTGGAGGAAAGGAACGTGGGGGCAAGGAGTGAAAAGGATACACGCAAACGGAACAAAAGAGTTAGTAAGTAAGGTAGAAACTTATTCGGGGTGGATAAGGAGACTTCAGTTAGACTGCCTCGTACAGGCATTCCCGGAAAGGTCGGTAATACAGAACCCGACATACTACGTCGTCCACGTTGCAGAAGGCGGCGGAAAGAGTGGGGATAGACCAAAGAAATAGGATATAAAAATAATACAACAGATTTCAGAATAAAATTACCGGAGATGTGAATGGTACAACAAAAATTGTAGCACAACTTATGATATAATTGTGAAGAAATTACCCTACACGAATCAATATAATGGTATACGAGTTGATACAATAAAGTAGAAACACAATATTTTAATTATTAATCAAAAGATTAAATCAGGGTAGAATAGTTACACGATATAACACAGTAAAATAGGGGCAAAAGTAACACACTGGCTTAGTACGGGAAATGAAAATTTACACACTATATCCCAACCCGAAATTGATGTGGAGACAACACGATAGATCAGTAATAAGTCCCAAAATCATCGGTACAGAGACGAAGCAAGATATGACATTGTCCGCACACAGGCACTCGCATATGCGCTCACTCACACACGTCAGGAATGGAGCGTAGAGCGTATAAAACAATAATAACTAGGACAAAAACTAAATTCGGTATAAAACTGACAAACTCAAAATATTGAATACAAAATATGTGATAGTCAAGATAAAATGACATTGGCACGAAAACCGGACAAGGGCAAGAAGCCGAACGCCGAAGAATGACCTCGTCGGGTTGTTATGCAATAATCAGTAAGAACTATTTGCTCAGCAAAAATCGAAAATCATAACACAGGGGGTTGTGTGATAACGAAAGCTTACTTACGAAATCTACAATGTAACGATAATCCGAAATCGAGAGTTACAACAAAAGGTACTAAGGTACTAAGGCCCAAAAGGTATTTTCAACGATACGAAAAACACGCCAAGTCGTTACGAAGGTAGAACGAAAAGTTGTTACAAATAATTCTAAGCGCATCGGTAGTTTAACGAGAAGTGGCAAAGTTTGAACCGTTTTTTCCCTCGCAGGGTTCATAGAAAGAACGAGAAATAGATGGCACTGATGTACGAACTTGACGAGTAGACTGCCGTTAGGTGGCCAGGCGGAGACCGTGGCGCTCAGCGGATTTGAAGTGTTTCTGTCAAATTTGGTAGGGCGACGAGTCATCAGGTTGAATATCGTCAAATCGTAGAATGTTCCGGTGTCGTGCCAATAAATGAAGCTGCTTTTCATGTTATCGAAAAAGAGATAAGGGGTTACATACAACTGGGGCGGCTAAAACTAAGATTACGTTTAAGAATTTTTTTCGTACTTAAAACTGAATTTTATTGAACAATTATTACTTATAATTTAAAGTCTGACATATTATCCATATTGTGTGAAAATTTGGTTGAAAAATTTCAAACGGTAAAAAAGTTACAGTCGTTTTCCTGAGACATGTTTTTCTTGATAGCGTTTGTGGTACCGGACGTGCCTTCACTATTTCTTATATTTAAATAAAAAAAAAAAAATGTCCTAAAGTAGATAGATGAAACTAGTACTCAGTAAACCGGGATTTAAAAATTAAATTTTTTCGAATCCTCGCAGTCTTTGGAACAAAAAAGCCGATTTTTCGCCTCAAAATTTTTCACTACTCATAACGAAAAAAAACTATGAGAAGTATCAAAAAAACGGCGCACAAGTACTGAATTATTGTGTGAAATATAACTATGCAAAACTAGATCTCTGTATATATGACGAATCTTCCTGAAATGTCGACGCTTCCATTAGATCTTTTTTTTTGCTGTGTTAACCTCATTGTTCCTTCTTTTGATGGCCTTGTCGCTGCTCACCCGGCCTGCAGGATAGTCACTCGAAGGATCGTACTTTCGAATGAACAAATTTATGAAAAATCGATTTTTTGACGTAGCCAGGTGTACGTAACTCCTTAATAATTACCAGCAGTATATGGAGTGGTAAGCGCGATTGTTGGAGCTGATACTTCACAGATCGGATACTAAAGTTCAGAGGTTTCGTAATTAGTGCCAACTAACTCATTTTAATGAATTTTCAACCCAGTTGCGCACTCCTGTTAGCGGACCCACGTTGTTAACAGTTCAAGTCGTACGTAGGTGGCGAGATGCGGTAAACGATTACTACAGAGACACAAGTACTCTCACCGACACTTTCAGGCACCTGCCAGGAATGTCTCAGCATCTCAGTAATGACAGACTTTACATTCTGTGGTTTCCAAGCTGGATACAAACGTTTCGCTAGTCTTGGTAGTACGACAGTGCCTAGGCAACGATATCGTCTCCGCCTTATCTCTCAGCGACACTATCTTCTTCCGGACCGCTCGTTGGAAGGTTAGGCTGGTCGGGACACAGAAAAAAAATATAAAACGAAAAACGATAAGAAATATTTTGGATTCTTCTAGTACGGGTCGTATCGTGAGTCTTAACTTCTCATCGTTACCCAGTCGAATACAGAATATAGTGGATGCGGTGATTAGTGATGCCGTCGAGCGAGACGAGACGAGAATTTCGGATTTCTCGTCTCGAAAAAATTTCAAGAAATATTTCTCGTCTCGAATTCCGAGAAAAATTTCACGTCTCGAATTTCGAGACTCTCGAAATTCTTAATAATCTCGGCGCCCTTGGGCTTGGGCATGGACTGGGCTGGAATAATATAAATACAAATAAAACGCTTTCAAATGCACTTTTATTATTCGGACGGGTTAAGATTTTTTTGAATCGCTGATTTGAGGCTGCACGTCAGCCATCCGTTTAAACACAGCAGACTTCTCGCTGTTTCATTGGACATCCTATTTCGGTGTTTCCTTAGGATCAAACCGGCCTTCGAAAACAAACGTTCAGCCGGGACGCTTGTCGCCGGGATGCTTAAGAAATCTCGCGCCATTTTTGCCAAATTCGGAAATGAATTCGAATTGTTTCGCCACCACTCCAAAATATTTTCGTTCCGGCTCGCCCGTTTGAGTTTGCAATAGCGCTCGAATTCTCGCTGTGGTTCACTACAGTCTTCGTGAAAAATCTGCGTGGAAGCCTCATAAAGTTCATATAAATCGAAGGATCCCTGGCTTCCTTGATCCGATAAACTTTTACCCTGAGATGCTATCATCTCGACGGTGGAATTTGCGCAATATTGTTCGCGAAAAATTTTTTGAAACTTAGCCATTGATGCCTTCTCTATGTCACGACCCCAAGGTGTGAGTTGAAACGTTTCAACTTTGTGCCGAGGATTGAGGATGAGAACAATTCCATATATCCAATTCGTTTTCTTGTAGTGTTTAAGTATCTTATCTCTTCCAGCTTGGAAAGCTTCGATAAATTCCTCGTCGACGCAACTTCGCGATGGCTTCGCATCAAGTTGGTGAGTTACCGTCTCGATTTTGTCAAGAAGCATATTGAACCCCACAATTACCAACGGCAACGTAATGTACGTTTGACCACCGAGAACCGTCGACAGATGATCGAATGGTTTTAAATACGCGCACACAGCCGCGATGATTTCCCATTCTTCAGGGTTGATTATCATCTCGCGAAGTTCTCCATAGCTGTGCATCAGTGCGTTAAGAGCCGACTTGACACTCAGTGCTGTTCGCAACATTACGTAAGTCGAATTCGAGTCGAATGATTAATTCGAGAAGAGACAGAAAACGGGGATTTCTTGATCATTGGGACGAAAAGGGAATAATTGGCTTGGTAATGGCGTCGCACGCCCGGTGAAAAACGAAGGACTCACTTGATCGCTTTTTCAGTGTTCAACAACACGAAAAGAAGGTGCCGACGAGATCCAGAAACATCCAAGAGTCGTTCTTCACGGAGCCGGTTCGACGTAAAAACTTTGATTGCGAAAATCGTTAGAAATATCCTCGAAAACGATGAAAATTTGAGGGACGCCGTGCGTGCCTTGCGAGTCCGCCGGGGAAGCGAAGCGCTACGGGGTCCTCACGAGCTCCCTGTCGCTAGCTCGCGGCTTCGTGGAGCCTCGCGAGTTCTCGCGAAGCCTCGCGAAGCCCTGCAACCTGATTAATTGAGAACGCTCGCGGGCCTCACGAGGCAAGGCCTCGCCTAGTTACTATTTATTTTTCTCGTTCGGTGCCCCAAAAATCAAACGTAGACTGAGAGATTCCAGGAATCTCGAAATTGACAAGAAATCTCGAGAAATCTCGAGAAATCTCGAGAAATCCGAGAAATCTCGAAAAATCTGAGAAATCTCGAGAAGTTCGAGAAACCTCGAGATGTCGAGAATCTCGATCGAGAATCTCGTCAGTCGAGAAAAATTTCTCGTCTCGTCTCGCCAAGAAATGTCTCATCTCGACGGCATCACTAGTAGCCAGTATAATCTGATTAGACCGTCGGTAGGCGAAGTCATCGAGAGCTGGAAACGGTAGATATCGGTCCCTCGGTCGTCGGGATCGTTGTCGTCCAAGTACCTTATTATCGTGCGCCGAAGTGCGAAATACAGAATTTACAAAGAAAGAATTGGTTAAAAGTAGTTATTGCCTATTTTGTATCGAATTCGGTTGGAGTACCCTACTGAGGACGCGTAAACTAGAAATAATAACGGTTGTGTGCCCTTGTGACGCGCGACTTTGAAACGCCACGTTACAATATATGTAGGGTTATTTGACTCTATAGGTATAAGGGTGTGTATTCAGAGTAAAGGGTTGAATCTGTGTAAGTATAAAGGTATATTTCGGGTCAAAGATTCCCTGATTCTAAGATGGATGTATATTGTATATGTGTGGGTACAGTGTTAAATCTGTAAGGGTATGAGGGCATGTATGTGAGGTAAAGGATTAAATCTAGCAAGGTACGAAGGCATATATCTGGGGTAAAAGGTTAAATCTGTGAAGGTATGAGGGCATATATGTGGAGTAAAGGGTTAGATCTGTAAAAGAATGGGAGCACATATATAGGTTCGAGATTAAATCTGTCCAAGTATAAGGGCATATACGTGGGTTCGAGGTTAAGTCTGTCAAGATCTGAGAACATATACGAAAGGTAAAAGGAAAAGCGGTCTTCCTGGTGAAGAGCCTGACGGCAGAGGAAAGGAGGAGGTGAGATAGTGAGGGGAAGGGCGGGTAGTGGAAGAAAGGTCTGAATTCCTGACACGGCGGCGGCGGTGAGATATCTTTATAATATAGAGATTTTATTTTCAGGCTGGTTAATAGTACATTCGAGTTCCGATTGACTCTCCGCGCGAAAGTCTGCCGCTGCTGGACTCAGAATCTTCTCCCCTCTCCATTGGTTCTAGAAGCGTTTGACTATCGTCGGCGCAGGCGCTCAGTTTTCTGCTTTCGCTACCAGCCGATGTCTCTACACGTTGAACCTCTTAACACAGTCGCCTCATGCCGCGGGCGCATATTACCGTCATCTGTATGGTCTCTTACTCCTTTTCTTTTACCATCTTATGTAACAAATCAACTTGCCACCACCCTATATGGCTGACGACCCCTTTTGGTCACGCTATGTGACAGGCCAGACTTTGCCGCGACCCTATATGACGGACGACCCTTTTTGGTCACCTTATGTGACAGATCCGTCTTGGCCGCCACTATATATGGCAGACGACTCTTTTTAGTCACCCTATGTGACAGGTCAGTCTTTTGCGTTTGACGACTTATGTTTTCTTGTTATTTGTCCGTTTTACATATACATATTTTTACGTTCCAACTGTGCATTTATGCACTAAACACACGACAATAGCGGTGAAGCAAGTATAAACAAATAAATATCACTGTGCACAAGCGACTAACGCGAAATTAAGTGGTCCTCTGACCATTAAACAACAATTAACTAAGGCGACTCTACAAGCACGTAAATAATACTAATAAATTGACCTTGCGCAGGTTTGGTCTGACACAAACACACTTTATATACTCACGCCAAGGGCAGGACTAGCTCTGTCCTGCGGTCTTGGCTTCAGCGGCCCGTAAGATTGCGCAGTCTATTTCTATAAGTCTATAGTGTGAACCAATTGTAACATGGACCGTCAAGATTTCCTACAGCTATAAGCTAAATTCGTGACCCGGACAAATAGGTGCCAATTATCTCACTGAAATAGTACCAATCATTTAATGGTGAATAATTGTGAATTGGATGCCATGGTGATTTTATTATTCCCACCTTACCTTGGCCATGTAACCGACTTAGATCGTGGGTTGTTCTGGTACCGGGTCGCGTTGTTCGGTGTTGGGGTCTTTCGGCAATTATTGGTAACAAAATTCTCAAGAGGAAGTCGGGAAAGATTTAATGAAGCGTAATTATAATTACTTAAACCACCACCATACCTTTTCCATCCTCTCTCGAGCATTACTAGCCAATCTCTAATCTCTGCATCGTTTTTAAGGTGTTCGAACGCATTGTTCTGGATCAGATCATGGTTTTTCCCGACAGCTGTGGCTTGCATGACCCCCATCAGTCAGGTTTTCGCCCTGGACTTGACACATAGTCGGCGCTACTGAGGCTCACCAAACACATTCGCATAGGAATTGATGACCGTGACGTAACCTTATTCGTTCTAGTTGATTTTCGAAAAGCTTTTGATTCTATCCCTTATTCTATCCTACTCAGAAAACTACACGATATGAGCTTTTCTCGGAGCGCCTTGAACTGGATAGCCAGTTATTTACAGGGTATATCGCAGGCGGTGGCTGGTAGCAACGGGAAATTGCCTTCTTAAAAATGTCTCAATCAAGGTGTGTCTCGAAGTTCGGTACTGGGCCCCCTTATATTTCTGGTTTTTATTAACCACTTGTCCCGTGTTTTGCGTTTCTCAGACCATCTCATTTATGCGGACAATCTGCAAATTTATCTGTCGACTCCTGTTTGTGGCCTGGCGAATGCTATCCGTAGTGTCAACAAGGATATCGACGCTGTTTTAAGCCGGGCTGCGGCCAACGCCTTGAAGTTAAGGGGGGGGGGGGGTAAGGTTAATTCGGTGAAAAAAAAGCATGTTTTTAAGATTTTTTTTTGGCAATACAGATGGTGTTAGTTTATTCAGGCAATCCGTACATGATAATGTAACATTTGAACAATATTTCCCTAAATTTTCATTGCAAAATAGCAAAAATTGAGCGACTGACGATGAATCTCCGGAGGCGCCTCGAGAAAAAGTTGTTTTGCGGTGCCCATCATAACTCGCAACCAAATCATGTGAAACGAAAAAATCAAAATGCATTTGTTAAAGGAGATGTTTGTCGAGGTATTCACGGGAGGATTTTTTTTTTTTGATTTTTCGATTTTTCGTAGCACTTGGAAGCCAAAAACCTGATTTTCGCTAAAAAAAACGTCTAATTTGTTGTTGTAAAATTGATAATTATTGAAAAAAAAAAAAAGCTCCCGACAATACCTGGCGAATAATGTGAAAAAACACTGTGCAAAATTTCAAAACGATTGGTCCAGTAGATTTTTAGTTATGGTGGGCACGGACTCCAAAAATGACAAGTCTCAGAAAAACGCTTTAGAGTTTTGCGTACTGAAAAATTCAACATAAAATTCGATAATTTTTTTATACTCCCACAGAGTCGTCGATGCCAGGTCCGTAGAGCAAAAGGCTTCCATCAAGATGGTCTAGAGCATCTTTTTGCATTTGTCTACGCAAAACTCTTTCTTCTTTACTGTCACGCGCTGCTTGCTCCTCTGCTCTACTAATTCGCAACTCGTCAGCTTGTCGTGCCCATTCGTGAGAACTTGGCCCTGTCGGGATGTGCATCTCTTGCATAAAGGCCAGTAAGGCAAAAGAACCTTCATTGAAAGTACATGCAGCTACATGAGCTGCAATTTCAACGATTGTAGCGGTGCCACTGACAGACTTTGGCTAATTTTTCGGGGCATTTTTCGATGTACGAACACAAATGATAACAAAGTAACACTTTCGATGTACGAATTGAAGGAAAACAGAGTCAAAATTTTAGCGTCACTTGTTACTGCTCAGCACGGCGTACAGTGTTTAACTGATGTATATACCATGCCTCGAATATTCTTGACTCTACCTGAACAGACGCGTTTGGTTTTAATTGGGCCGGGTGAGCGCGTCGCGTAACTGTCGGTCAGGTATAAAACCTCATCCCGGAGCAACGGACGCTTACTCATAACTTCCTCAATTTTGCTTCAATCGACTTGAAATTTTAACACAATATTCTTGACATATTGTGCAATCAATTAGAAAAATAAAAAAAAATTGAAAAAAAAAAAATTTAATACCTTACCCCCCCCTTAAATGTTACTAAGACCCAAGCCATCTTTCTCGGTAACACTATTATAATCGCCAGACTCAAGAGTCTCGAGCTCCCGAATATCTGTCTCAATGGGTACTCCATAGCCTTCTCTCAGTGTGTACAGAATCTCGGACTGCTCATTAACAGCGGTTTGACCTGACCCCTTCAGGTGTACTCCATCTGTAACCGGGTGCATTGTCTGCTCAGGCAACTTTCTCTCTCATGTCCTATGCTATCTTTTGCTCTCCGTAAGTTTCCATCACTGATTTTCCCCGTTTCTGACTATTGCGCTATCGTCTATAACGATCTCTCTGGGATGCAGAACGCACCTGCGTCTGCGGTGTGGTAAGGAGAGATCATATTACTCTTTACTATCGAGGACTTGGCTGGCTTTCTGTCCAGGATCACAGGCTTTATCTTCTGGGCATTGTACTCTTCATAATTTTTCGATCTGGGAGTCCAGGTTACCTAAGAAGCCTTTTTACCAATCGCGAACTTGCAATTCGTGACATGACCAGGCCCCACGTGAGTAATTTTGTTACTTCGCGGTGTGCAAGTGAATCGTATCTACGATATTTCACGGTTGAAGGGTTGCGTTTATGGGAATCCCTTCCAGGCGAGTTGAGGGAGTCCAGTTCTTTGTAGGGCTACAAACAGGATCTTTTTAATCACCTGTTAGCCGCTGAGGATGCGCGATGGCGTGCGATCTGACTTTGCTTTTCCTTGTCATCTGATGTATTTTCTAATCATTTATGACTTTAATTTGAGTCTGTTAGCTGTGTAGTTATGTTTATTTATTTTATTTTACTTTAATTTTTATTTTCTTTCATTTTTCGTTTTATTTATTTTTTTATGTAACCTGACCTACGTCTCTATACTTTTACCATACTTTCCTCTCCTTTACTACTCTGTATTCTAATTTTTTATCACGGCACTTATGTGAATTGTTTGTCAGTTTCTCTTGGTATAAATATTGTTGGTTTGTGTTAGATTAATTTAAGATTTTTTGATTGTATTTTATTGTCTGAAGTGGTATTTTTGGCTTTCTCCTGTTTGACATGTTTGTTTCGCATTTGTTGAATTTGTTGGAGACAAATAATTCGAGGTTGTCCAATATTGCCATGGACATTAATAAATATTGATACTGATACTGATACTGATGGTCACCGCAAGGCACTATTTGTAAGAGAGGGTTCAACAATCCAGCAGACAACTTGGTCCAGAATTAATACTTTGACTTAAAATTTTCGTCAAGTTTACTCAAAATATCGGGTAAAAATTTGGTATTATACGTAAAATATAAAACATACAATGATGAAAGAAAAATCTTTAAAGTGCCTTTTTTTCACGCTTCTGACTGCCCC
This sequence comes from Neodiprion fabricii, assembly GCF_021155785.1. Taxonomy (NCBI): domain Eukaryota; kingdom Metazoa; phylum Arthropoda; class Insecta; order Hymenoptera; family Diprionidae; genus Neodiprion; species Neodiprion fabricii. The sequence goes on from NC_060240.1 coordinate 22,952,296, forward strand.
TTAAGGGAGTATTCTAGTCTAAAAATAAAAACATTTTTACCATCCATTATTTCACAGAATCCTTATTGGTATTTGAAGACCGTACATTTAAATTTTTCTCAAGAAAACAAGTGGAAATAAAAAAAAATGATGGATCTCTAAATACGGCTGTTGCAAAAGAATCCGGTTGAAGTAGTTGACACGATTCTAGTGCTCCCGTTCATCCGAAACAGAAAAAAAACAAATTTTCTTGATCAATAGGAATGTCGCTATAACTCGTACCAAAAAAAAAAAATTATGAAAATGGCAACTGTTTGAAGGCAAAATTATTTATTTTTTATCTTTATTTTTCTAGGTGCTTTTCAATTTTTTATAACTAGTAATAATAATTTAGCAATGCCCGAGGCAGGGGCTTTAAAGAAATGTATACTGTATAAAACAGGAATTCTTCTTACCGTTAATCGACGATTCTTGGGGCATATAGGAGGCCTTTTACCGTATTCGCACCTTCCTTAGAAGCTGATCTTTCTGGCCTTGAAGCCAATAGATTTGTTGAGGTGTGCATCGAGCAATTGTGCATAGTTTCACAAGTGCTCATAACTTTCTCAATTTTTGAAAATTCGCCATCGGCCTTAGGCCAAAATATTCTTAAAGGATGTAGGTGTAATACTATGCAAAAAAATGAATCCATTTTTCCAAATTTGTAAACCAGAATAGCCCCTCAAGTCCTTTAATTCATCTCACAGTTCCCAAGGACGTACCGGACGGCATTGTAACAGGTTTCGGACAGGTAATTGCGTAAACTACGTGGCATCATCCATATTTCTACCGTGGGCATCGCCCTATTCCATTTTTTATCATCTTTCACAGACTTAGGACTAAACGTATTTCTGAAATGTGTACAGAATTTCTCCATTTACCGTTCCAAGCTCATAAAAACTTGTACCTTGTATTTGTACTCGTAAAGCTGTAATACAAGGTTCAAAAGGAATTGTGACGCCCATTTTTTAGTAACTCTCTTCAAAAAATTTACCTTCTTCAGCGTGACAATCTTGATATAATACATGTGATTATTAAACGACAGTTTCCTATCAAAGACAATACCTAAATCTTTAATATGCTCAACATTTGCAAAATGAATACCATTCAACGAAGAAATAGTCGTTGGCAGCCCAGTTTCACCAAAACGTATACATACTAAAATATTTATTAACATTACAACTCAGCTCAGATCATTAAGTCCGCGCCACTGGGAGAATGAATCAACATGGTAAATCTTCATGTTGTCACCAAATAACAGGAATTTAAATGCTTTATTCTAAACTTGACATCGTTTTTAAAAACAAGAAATGGCAAGGTTTCTAAATGTGAACCCTGTTCAATACCAGATCGAACAGTCATAGCTTCAGAGACAAAATTTTGAATTCTAACGTAATGAGTTCTACCACAAAGAGACGACTCCAACCACTTAAGCAGACTCCCAGACACGCCATAACAACTTAATTTCCTAATTAATAGATTCATATTGAGCATATCAAAAGCCTTTGTAAAATCAGTGCAAATAACATCGATAGTATTCTTATTTGCAATATTCACAACCAAAAAATCAACATAAATGCAAAAATTAGACATAGTTGATCGACTACTCAGGAACTCGTGTTGTTCCGGGATAATAAATTTTCTTATATATTTTTACAGCTTATCACACACCAGGAGATCAAAAATTTTAGCAAACACATTTGCTGTGCATATGGGCGATAATTATTCACATCAGTGACATCACCACCTTTATGAAGAAGGGAGATACAGGTCATTTTCCATTGTTTAAAACAAACGCCCATACTGAGAGAGTAATTGAATGAATCTATGAGAACCTTGCAGAAAGTTAGAGAGCAGTTTTTTACAAGCAATGGTTGAATACAATCAGGTCCCGGACTGGATTCCTTTCTCTAATTTTTAATACTTGTCAATACATTATTTTCAGTTAAGTAAATATTTTCCATACATTTGTTATGGTCAAAGTGCAACACAGTACCACTCAGATTATCATCCCTATAAACACAACCAAACTTACATGCAAACAGATTAGCTATGTTTTGCCAACTATCGGCTTTTTCATTCCCACAATGCATAATTGCCGGTATATAGCATCCTCAACGTTTATGGAACTAACATACCAAAGAATTTTCTACAGTCAACGGTCAGCCCTGCCTTAGTTTCGTTGAGAAGATTCGACTCGTCTCATCTAGAGAGGACTACACAATGCTCTCAACTTCCTAAATAGACCATAGTAATGATGAGAATTATATAGCTTATAACGCTTATGCATCTTTTTTTCTCCTTAATATTATAGGTTATCTCTCTGGAAGACCATTTTGGAATGGTGATAACCCTAGCAACAATCTTTGGTACATGCTTACTAATAACATTAACAGTAGCACCGTTTATGATATTGACTCTATTACCCACACTACTTATTTCCGTAGAAGAATCTGACCAATTCACCTAGACAGCTCCAAAGATATAGCATTATAGTCAGCCCTCTTAAAATCGTAACAATATTTCTTATGCCCTGTGATATTCATCTCGATTACCTGCAGCTCGATATCAAGGGCCGACTGGAAGGGATCACAATCAAATATGGCATCCACGTACGCTTGGCACTAAGCATTCATAGCGCTCGTAAATAATAGATCTATAATATTTCCTAAGATATTTGCGCGATTGTTGAACTGAAAGATTCCATAAGATTCACACAAGTTAGTCAGTGAGTTCACCGCAAATCTAATATCAGTATCACTATGATAACCGCTGGCCACAGAATTTCTGGCCTCCCTAATCCAATTACAGCCTGGAATGTTCTAGTCATTAAGTAAGATCAAGTTGTCACTACTTGATCCGCAGGTAGCTTCTAGAAATGAGCTTTGCACACATTCAATATACTGAGAGTAATAATCCAATTATAAAACTCACATTATGAACTGTAACACTGACTATAACCTGTTCAAACGCGTTATCTGTAAGAGAAACAACAGATTGCTTCAACCGTTTTTTTACCGTGATCTGTCGCATCTGGTAACATTAAATTGATTTAATCCGTTGCATACACTGTCGTCCAGCCAGCTCTCCGTCAAAATAATGATATTGTATTCTTCGTTCAATCCTGTGCAAGTCTAAATTCGGTGATGCGTTCTTTGATGCCACGAATGTTCTGATAGTAAATTCTGATGCTACTTCTGATCTTTATTTAGAGTTATGACTAGAACACGTCGAATATACATAATGAACAGTTTACTTTCACCGTTATTCTTGCGATTGCCAAGTTCTACACGCAACTTATTGTAATGGGCAAGTTAAGATTTCGTTAGGTCGCTCTTGAACACGACTTGATTCTTAACAAACCTTCTCTTGTTCTTAAAAATCCAGTGCACAGATCCAGTGTACAGTGCTCAGAAGAAGTCAGAATTATCTTTAAAGGCCTGACTTTTAACACTCACAGCGTTCTTCCCCAGTCGAACCACTCTAATTTTATTGACATCGAAAGGAAGCTGATTAGCATCACTAGCAAGCACAACATTCTTCATAACGCGGAGAACGTTTCCGCCGGTATTAAGAGAATCTGTCAGGTTGAAAGCAATAATACTCTTTTCCCTGAACTACCTGTCACGGATTTCATTTATGACACATTCACTAGAAGAGGTAACTAGCCCTTCAATGCCGTCAATTCTTCCTTCCACCTCGTCAATCCTGGTGTGGGCATCATTAATACTGCCAACAATGTGATCCATCTTTTTATTGATCATAATACACTCTGATTTCATCCTGTCCCAGAGTGGCTCCGAGTTATTGTCAAGCTCTGCATTTCTATGAGCAGCGCGAGTAGTCTGACTGCTTCCAGAGGAGGGCTGCGATAAAGTACCAGCCCGTTGTATTCCAGCACCGCAACAGAGTAAACTTTCGTATCTGGAATAGACTCTCTTTTTGCAAGACACGTGATACGGCACATTGCAGTACGGATATTCGACCGCATCTTTTATCAAAATTGGACCCGACTTATTAGGGCAAACCACGCACTTCATATTAAGCATTATAATAATAGGAGGGAAGAGAAAAAATAAAATAAAATCCAGATCAGTGAAACACATGGTGTTTAAGTTCAGAACAGTCAACTAAACAAAGGCACCGTAACCGACTAAGCACACACGACGATTAGGTTACAAGACACTTTATCAGTCAAAAGACACCAAACCAACACACTTAATACTAAAATATTTAGGGCAAAACCTGCAGTAATAATTTCTTGTTTACCATACGCAATATAACACAAAGCAGTAATATTATTAGGCAACAAGAAATATTCGATACTGTGGTCAGGCAACAGAATGAATGTATCGATACGCCATTTTGAATTTTCTGCATAAATCAGAAGAAACACTACGTACAAATGCTTTTTTGATGTGCAAATACATATGAAAAACAATCTTTATTGCCAAGTACATAATTGAAACATAAGTTAATATGCATATAGAAACCCTTTTCCGTAATTTCAACGAACTAGCTGGCTTCAAATGAAAAACCTGCAGTGACTGGTACTACTTACCGGAAATTTTCATAAAATAAAGGGAAAATTCGATTTTGGAGCTGCACCTGCAGTCGAGAAAATCAATAGTCTAGGACCTAACTAGTCATTGCTTTAATGGTTATTTATAGGCAAAGTCATATCAAACTACGTATGCATTAGTGTGTCAGTTTCAACATTATTTCATGATCATGAGCCTCGTTGTTAAATTAGCACCTTTAGAAACCATGAGGCCCGCGTTCTATACCAAAAGCTTGAAGTATATCATTTCTTCCAATAATTTTACAAACAAGATTCACATGGACGGGTGTATGTGTTTCATACATATGTACATTGAACAGAAGTTGATGCATGTGTAACAACATAATTACATAATCCAATTCATACTTTTATGAAATTTTTCCTTGGTCCACAAAGGCTCACGACCAGTCACTAAAAATTTTTTATTTCAGGGTGACTAGTTCTTTATTTTTTACGTTTATTTAAATTTTTACAAAACGGCGTGTGTGTACGTACATATTACTTTATGATTGACCGATGAACTTGGCGATAAATATTGATTTTAAAATTCTTGGTACACCAAGAAAGCATTTATATGGGTTATTTTTTTATGGATTTTGAGATAGAGAAGGAATTTTTATAGCTGTTCACCACTTTGGTGAACTTAGCGCAAGGTCTTTGCACCTGAGATGCTCTTAAAGGAATGCCTTGTCTTTGGAAACAATATAGGTACTAAATGTTAAAATTTTTCTATTTTTACACCACCTGTAGACCTCATTCGCTAATTATAAGTGATTTAGGTGTTGTATTGAATTCTCCCATTATTCGTATAAGTTACTGCGGTAGTGTTGCCTATGCATAGTACAATTTCACAATCATTGACATCCGAAACAAAGCACCTTAATACCCAAAAAGCAGCTAATAGCATCAAATAATTAATATAGCAAACTTTTTTCCCACTCAGTGAAAGTCCGTTTGTACTTCTTTGTAGTTTATAACCAGCAACATACTTTCCATCCAGATCCTAAGGCATCTAACCAATTTTCCGTCTTGCAGGTGTACCTCCTGTTTAAATTATATGCCGTGGGTAATTTATTAGTCCTTCACTCCAACTCCTTCTAAATGTAACTCGGTATTGTCATTGTCGGGTCGTAGTCGTCGTTAGCCATTTTTTTTCACATTTTTTGGCGTAGCCCCAACCAAACTCAACACGGGGCAGTGAGTGAGCAATGATTTGACATACCAGTTGTGCAAGCTAGCGAATTTTACAATTCTGTCTTAGTGAAGGGGAGTTCATGATATTGTCTGTCAAATTTGTCTTTTCGATTTCAGCTATTTCAGGGCTCATTTTGTCTGAATTCAGAATAAATCCTAAAAATTTACTGTGCTTTTGGCGTGTCGTTACGTTTTTCATAGTTTATTACGAACCATAAAGATTCTAGCGTTGATATCAAGGTCTTCAAATGCAACAGCCATTTATCAAATAAGCTACCCAAAATCAAAATATCATCAAGCTAAACTATCGATCGGAACCATTTTTCTGTCAGATCTTTTGCAACTGCACTTATATTCTCATGGAAACATAAGGCCTTATATCCAACCCAATGCGTAAACAGGTAAAATGAAAAGGTTGATTGTCGAAAAGAAGTTTAATAAATTTGTGACCATTTTTATGTAACGGTATCGCAAAGCAGGCATCCTTCAGGCTTAAGTGACACATAGGTGTGGTTGTCGTTTGATAACAGGTCAGTTGCAGCCACCAAACACAGTAGCTTAAAATGTGAGGCATTCATAAATAAATTAAGCTTTTTGATATTGATAATAAAGCAGTTTGACTTATTAAGCGTTTCTATACGAAAATATGATGATACAAATTGATTCCCCATCGTTCAACTGCTCGAATTTTGAGTAGATGATCAATTTCTGATCTGTTGATAACAGAACTGTGTTCGAGGACAGACTATTTGCGAGGGTCATAGACAGGGAGAGCTGTGTCGAAACGGTAATAAATAGTATTCTGTATTTCCTAATACATTGCAAAAGAAATTTATCTTTCGTGAGGGCATCTTCTGTGGTAAAGGGTAAGTTCACCTGGTACTCAAGGCTTGAATCTGATGTTCATCTCGTTGTCTTCTTGGCTCTTCCAGACGAGCTTCTGGGGTTTAAACTGTATATCGGCTGATGTGATGAACGTACATTTAGTGAATGTTAATGGAGAATCCAATTACTTATCCATCTTCTCCATTGATCGAGCTTCCTTGACTCTTCCACCAAGGTTTTCACCATCAAAAACAAATCCATAATGTTTTTTTTCTTCTAAAACTTCTCTTAATATTCTGTCCAACAGTCCAACCTTAGAAGAATAAAGGTCTTTCTGGCTATTGCTTGAATGTAATGAATTTCGATCAAAAAGTTTTCTGCATCTAATAGAAATTCTAATAATACTAATTTGTCGACCTTCCGCATTCTGCAATAACGGTATTGATATTTCTGAACCTAGGGGGACAACGCAGTCCCTGTAAAGCTTTGTAAGTGGTTAAAGTGATTGTCTCGCTTTAAGGCAAACTCTCAAACTAGTAATTACACCCTATGAAAGCTTCCCACTCTCACACGTTATTACTCGACGACATTTTCCATTGCAGTATCATACTGTTTACCAGAGAAAACGATATAAAGTGTTAACATGGCGCTCACCGCGTATTCCAGTGATGGTGCGCTAAACTAAGCACCACGGACACTATTTGGTACCCGAAATAAACAACGGAACCAGGGAAGCTGTCCTCCAGTGCGTTGAGTGACAATTGCTGAAGACGGCCAGCTAAGTGGAAAATTTTGAAGCTTAGCGCAATTGTTACGGCACGGTGAAGGGAGCTTCGGCACAAAGGTTTTATACCAAATACAGTTTTTATTGTGAGCCCTATAAGCCAGTTGGTAAATGTGGGGCACTTCCATTACCCTCGCACTCGCTGTGCTCTTTTGCTTGCTTTAAAATAATACCCATGGTTGGCTGTCTTCAGCAACCTTCAGTCAATGTTCAGAGAAAACGAAACTTCGAAATTCTTGTCATGAACTACTATGCAAGATGGCTCGGTTTTGGGTCACGCTTTGTCGATGCATTTCTTCTTCCAATAGTTTTTCCATTCTCTGGACCTTTTTCATCAGGCTATAGCCTATATATAGGCCTATATATAGGCCTAGCTCCTCTATTGGCTGGTATATTCGATATTTTCTTTTCGATTTCCCCATATTTTTAAGAAAAAAAGGTGTAACAAGGGTCACTGTTGAACTTATGACGCTGCGAAGCACAAAGAACATTATGATCAAGTAAGTCCATGTGGGGCAACTGCGAACCCCCATCTTAAGTGTTCAAATTCTGAAATGTGACACTTCCTGGTTACCGGTACGGTACTACGTGTTTATAATCTTGAGAACGAGATGGCAAATATAATTTCTGGAGTTCACTTTGAAAATAATATTGAAAACGCGCCCACATAAGTAGCATGCGTTGTGGCCTAGGACCAAATTCTCGAATCACTCGATCGATACGTCGTATGAAATATGTAATACATTTCTATTGACGAGACTTGATTCTGATTGGTGCCCTTGCACGTGGCGTTGGCGATAAATATAGATATAAAGACTTTAATAAAGACCAGCTTTATGGGCTTTTGTACGCTAGTTTAACATGGATCTACTAAAACTTCTGGGGATGTTTCTTTGCCTCAAAATATGGACCTTTTCGAGTGAGGTTTCATCTCTTGAGCCGTTTTTCACTCCGCTTAAAATTGATTCATCAATAATTTGATAAGTGAAATGCCCTAATAAACCAATCCTGTTTTGTATTTTTTGGTAACATATTCATTTTTATTGTCTTCACAGAGAGGTTTTCATAGATTCTACGTAAACAGATATATTATTATTTCAGAGCCATAACAAAATATCATGTATGAATTTCGACAACCTGATATATTGTCGATCCAGCAAAAGAAGACCCAATAGATGCAATTAGACATCAGAAGCTTCATATTTTGAACCAAAGAAACACACTTAGGAGTTTCAGTAAAATCTGTATTCTACAGATCTGACACTCTCCTTGTTAGTCCAATTCTGCTGGCAGAAACAAAACTTTGAACACCGGTCAGTTAGTACGTTCAAGCATATTGGACAAAATTTCCCCCAAGGATACATATTACATACACATATAAATACTGACAAGCAAATGAACTTGAAATCATTCAATGGGATGGCACCTTCAGTTAATGCAATAATTCACATGTTGAAACCAAGATACATATGCAGAACTATATACCTACACCGTTTTTATCGTGGTGTGCTTAATTTGTGTTAAAGTGAAATGTGTAGTATCAATGATTAGATGTAATGTTGTACACCACCATTTAACGTTTGTATTTCTCCTAATTTTAATTCAATTCCAGTTTATTATAATTGATTTCACTATTTTATTTTGTACATGCAACTGTTGCGCCATACATACATTTACAGGTTTTACCTCTTTACCGTGTTTCTTGTACCGGCATTCGCAGTATTATGTTATTTTTATATTAACAAGTAACTTAGGTGTCTCAATAAATGCACCGACGAACGAAAAACTTTATTGTCATCACACTATCCAGATTTCAACGTTGTTTTATTCTAACTCTTAGAAAGGTTTCTATGAACGCGACGATTTGTTAATCAACCAAGCGGAGATTTCGATAATATCAAAGTTTTATTTAGGAATCGGGTCTTACCATAATATAATAATTTGTACCAGAAATTTTTGGTTAGACCTATTTCTAATGGAAATAAAAATGTTACCACTTTCGCCGAAGATTCGTTTCATGAACCGACCGTACCTATTTCTTTTCGTTGTAACGAAAAGAATATAGAATTTATTGAATATAGGATACAAAATTATTCGTTTTATAAAAATATTTCGCATGAAATAGAATCTGATAATTCTTGGTTCGCACTGTTCTAGAAGACATTGTTCGTCACAATATTTGCTAAGTGAGTTTACAGTTTGCTGCAAAATCAATATGCTGTTAGATACACTTGTTATTTTATTTCGGCGATCTTTAGTTGTGTAATGTTTTTTTACATCGTACGAAATGACGCATAGAGAAATCGAAGAACCATTACACCTTCACCAGACTTCCAATTTTTGGGAATTTAACCCGCGAAATTTACAGGTACGTTGATACTTGTCTCTTGAAAGATCAACGTCTCCAGAAGCAAAATTAATTCTTTCAATTCCTCCTATATAGTAGTAGATTCCAGATCTGTTAAAATTTCAGGGTAAAAACGTTTCACCGAAAATATCTCTGCAACACTCCCCAAAAGACTTGACAAAAGTTAACAATCAAATTTGGTAGAACGTCGCTGATTTCGATTAAAAAACCTGTAGTTTTCTGTACTTTGCTAATTTTTGGCGTACTAGGCAAAACAAAACTGTATGCGATCATCCAAATTTTCAGAATGTCAATAATTTGTGTTATGCAAAAGATCAAGCCTTGTTTAAAAATTCATCATGAATAAGTTTAAGAAAATGTATTTTGTATGTTTTTCAGAGATGGCTTTGTTTTTGATTCGTCTAAAGTCTGAATATATTGCACATTTTTTTTAAAAATAGACCCAATTTAGGAAAATATGTTATTTCAAAATTTCTCCCAACTTGGAATTGCAACTTCACATCATATCTCGTACTGACAAATGTTCCCATAAGATTCTTCCAAATTTTTTGTTCGGATCAAGTATTGTTGAAATCTAATCAGGTCAGTTTGATGCATAGGTCGAGTATTCTTTGAAACCTTTTAATTACCTCGCTTTAACAAATTGTATAGTTTCATATCCAGCTGAAACTTCGTGACTCAAATATAATAAGCTACAATTTTGCAATAATAGAACACTCAGAAAATTAGCCCTTATAGCTCGAATTGAAAATAAGAGAGAAGTATCTATTCCTCGCATTCTGCTGTCAAAACATTGATAAATTTATATGCATATAGTAAAAATATTCAAATATATTTCCTCGACAATGAGCATCATACAATGATTTCTGTCAATTTCTCTTTTGACGGAATTACCTTTGGTGCCATTTATTCAGGGATGCAGTTATTCTGTTAACATAAATATAGAAGATAGATATATTCCTCTTATTCTTCGGGCTTATGTTATAAAATGCACATGTTACACCAGTCGATGAAAAATAGCGGTACAAGAATTGGAACTGGAAGGCACATATAAATAATATGTCAATGTTATTTTAATAGACTTGATAAACTGTATTTAGAGATGAGTGATCGATTTGGGTTACTTAAAATTGCAGGTGATAGCTGTGATATCAATACTCTTTATTGTGCTATCAACCATCGCATTAACTCTCAACACCATTCCTAGTATGCAAGTGAATGACGAAAAAGGAAACTTTCAAGACAATCCACAACTTGCAATGGTGGAAGCGGTTTGCATCACTTGGTTTACACTTGAGTATGTACTTAGGTTCAGTGCCTCCCCTGACAAGTGGAAGTTCTTTAAGGGAGGCCTAAACGTAATAGACCTTCTCGCAATACTTCCTTACTTCGTGTCTCTATTCCTCGTCGAAACAAACAAGAACGCAACGGACCAATTCCAGGATGTGCGTCGTGTAGTTCAGATATTTCGTATAATGCGCATTTTGAGGATACTGAAGCTTGCACGCCATTCAACCGGGCTCCAAAGCTTGGGCTTTACGTTACGTAATTCATACAAAGAGCTCGGCCTGTTGATGCTATTTCTTGCAATGGGCGTCTTGATATTCTCAAGTCTCGCTTATTTTGCCGAAAAGGAAGAACCTGGAACTAAATTCATAAGCATTCCCGAGACATTTTGGTGGGCAGGAATCACCATGACAACCGTAGGCTATGGAGATATTTACCCAACTACTCCCCTCGGCAAAGTGATTGGAAGTGTATGTTGTATATGTGGTGTCCTGGTAATTGCGTTACCCATTCCAATTATCGTCAATAATTTTGCCGAGTTCTACAAGAATCAGATGAGGCGCGAAAAAGCACTGAAGCGCCGAGAGGCTTTGGAAAGGGCGAAGCGAGAAGGAAGCATTGTTTCCTTCCACCACATCAACCTGAGGGACGCCTTCGCTAAGAGTATAGATCTCATCGACGTCATCGCTGACACGGGTAAGAAGTGTTCACTCACTGTTGAATTTACCAAAAAAGTCAATCATCATTTAACGAGATATTACGGTAACTGTTTAAACAGCTAAATTGCTTTACGAAATATCTTATTTTTCATCATAACAACCACACCATTCTCTTACACACATTTATTGCCACTGCAGCTTGCGTACACATTATTACTAAACACAAATTTCATGATTTTAGTATATTCAGACCTTTTTTTGGTTGGATTTATTGATCGTTCATTCTTTGCATTATATCAATCTTCAAAATTTCTTGCCTTCTCTTTCACTTAAAAATATTTTTATCTCATATTACCCGATTGTGTACTTCATTTGGCTTGTCCAACAAAAATTCAGCAAACTATCATATTTTTGCACGCATGTCATAAACATGTACGAATACTCGAGTCCCAGTCACAGCATTTGAGAAATGTAGTCCGTGCAAGAGATTTTCGATTTTATATTTGGTCGCCATGTTACAATAGCGTCCTAAATCACGTCAAGAATTTCTCATCGCGATGAAGAATCAAGTTCTGAGATCATTTATGACTAACCATTACCAACGATTGTAAAATATTTCAGACGTAAATACACTTTAAGTAATGACAAGTATTTTCAATAATTAGAGAGAGAGAGTACGCTGTGGATTCAGAGATATCAAATAATTCTGTAAAATAGCGTTTCTATAGATCCAAAATGATGAACCGCGTATTTCAGAGAATCTCATTGATAAAAAAAGGCTAATTCTATGTGTATGCTGCACTGTTGAGTTTATTAAGGCGCAATTCATTTATCGTTTGTTTTACAGTGAAGGAGGATGAGGTATAGTTGCTGTTGTTGTCAACTTTATTTGCCAGAATGTGCAAACGCTTTACCTGAGTTTCGATTCTAATTTTAGGTGGAATACCAACTGTTTTTCCACACCTACATAAAGGACAACCGGCTATACATACTTACATTTTAAATTAAGCCATAATCAAATTAATAAAATACATTATGCTTGTTTTCTTACTCCGCCCCACTTGCTTTTTAACCATTGTACAATTCCCCACGTCCCCTTCTGCCAAACTGACGATTATGTAAAATAAAAACAATGGTTTTTAATGTCTAGCTTGCAAATGCTAAGGGTATCAATTGAATTTGATGATCAATCGATGAACGCAATTAAATCGACATACCGATGTCGTAAATTCGATATTTCCGACAGATCCCTTAAATTTATAACAACATATTTCTTCGAACACTTACTCTGCGATATTTTCCGATCATTAGTGTCATCTTTTTTTTTTGCAAATTTTGAGGTATACTATGCATGATATTGAATCACGATTTCTAACTTGAGCTGTCCTTGAGCTGATGTAGTACCGGTACCGAGCAAACTCACTCTTTTTCTTCCTATATTAAAGAAACAAACGAACTTAAAGCATTCAAATTTCGACGGCGCAGCACTCTTTTGAAGCGGAATTCAGGAAAGTTACTCTAGAAATAAAATGGGAAATGTGGGAATGGTAAGACGTATCAAAAAACTACACATTTTTTGACGATTTTCGGGATATGAGTAGCTTTCCGAAATTCCGCTAGAAAAGAGCGATGCACCATCGAAATTTCAAACATTTCGGTTCGTTTGTTTATTTAATATACCAAGAAAAACGGTGAGTTTTCTCGGACGGGAAAGGTAGGAATACCACACGGCATTAACTAGAGTTTAGCTCATGATGAAACTTAAGTAAACCGATCAATCAATGCAATTTCTACCTACAAAGTTTTCCACGGGATTGGAATAAATCGCGAGGTCATGTTAAAGAATAGCTGCTCACATCTTCAACAAGTAGGTATATAATTGTTCTTTCATGTATGAAACACTAAGGTGTCATTCCGACTGGTGTTTTAGGTCAGAACATGTCGGGAATAGATGGAAACAGCACGGAGGGTGAATCCGCGTGTGGTCGAGGCCCTGCGCAGACTGGTGCGGGATGCTACCGTAACTACGAGCATTGCAGCATATCTACTCATCGCCGAAGCGCCTCAACGTGCTTGCCAACATTGCCGAATGATCTGTCAACCCCGGAGAGTCCGAACCATCGTCTGCTTGACTTTGCCACCAGTTCATCACCTAATAGGAACGATCACTATTTCCAAGATGATATTCCAATCCAGCCATCAACTCAAGGGAATACCACTCCTAGTGTAAGCTGAGTTTTACATGTTTATCTTATTCGTTATTACTCCTATAGACTTACGAACGGCTATGATGTAGTCCGATAAAACAGAACGCGCGTAATGCAGAACGAGCAAACGCCAATCATTCCTTGTTTTTCATTGAATCATTAGGGGCGTAGCATAGCCAATCTCAGAGCTAAAATAGAAATCGTCCGAAGAATAAAATGCAATAGCTAAGCTAAAAACAATTTTTATCTTAAGATATAGCTTACTTAAATCATGGAAAATCAGGGCTGGAAGTAGTCTGCACCTTGATGTGTACCGCATTGAGAAATTTAAAACTAACAATAATAATGTCGCAGCGTGACCCTGATGTCAATAGTTCAAACGCTTCCTTCAGTGCAGCGTAGCAGCTATCACAGTTTATAAAATCGTGAGGTCTAAAGATTTTCGTAGGGAAAAAGATGGAACGGATATTTCAAAACGGTAATATCTACTTAAATAATTAAATAAACATTATTGTTTGACTCTGAAAAAAACACAATCCTAGAATATTTCTTAAATCTTAGCAAATATAATGATTGTTTGGAGATACTAATTACGATGCCAAATTCTAATGGCGGCAACACCACTATGTAAGACAATTTGTTACGTTATACGTACTTACGACTATGTGATAATGGTCGTTGAATTTAAACAATGTAACAATTCTTGCTAAGTGGGACTCGTGGTCGCTTGATTCGTGGACCATTCCGGAAAAAAATATAATATTGAAGCCGTATCTCTTAGGGCGGTCCATAACATAGGTTTCAACGCATTTCGATGGGCCATCCCTTCTATTTTAATTTTATTTAATTCTAAGTAAATCAGCAACATCTCTCTATTAAAGAAAAATTTTAATTAAAATTATTTACAATGCGACACTGCGGAACTGGAGGTAGGACCTGAGTTCAAATGCCCGCCTGTCAAGGAGGACCTGAGCGGCAGCTCGCAAAAATTGTAAGACGGGTCACGTCTCTCCGACGCTAAATTGGCGGGTTGAGGTTTGAACTCGGTCCGGCTACACCTCGATAAGATCTTCTGCAGTTTTCCTTATCCCTTGAATGTGGATTTTTCTATCGAACATCTTAAGACGCTGCAGCCGCAAAATGATGATCACTAATCCATCCCTTCCCTTGCTCTGCACAAATCTCCTATAGACTTCTGGGGACATACATACTTTACTGCGTATGGCGGGAAATGACAATGATTGTTGTACATATATTGTAACGTTCGCGGTTTTTCTAGAGCCACCGGATCGTGCAACCTCGTTAACGTGAGTAGTCTTTATCTTTGATTAGAACGATTTAAATTGATAAAAAATAAAAAGAACTCCTCTTTTGATTGGGAAGAAAGGTCATAACCTATGTCTACGCAAACCACCCTGTTTAATGAGCTAATTCGTGGTTCACGGACTCGGATAGCAGTGGCTAGTAGAGAGATTGCCAATGCTCGCCCTGCGGGTGAACCAAGCTGCGGGGGGATTTGGACGTGGTGGGAGTAGTTCGCGTGCATATTGGCTTGGCCGATACGTCAGATTTTGGAAGATCGCTGCTGCACCTGCGTGTACATCAGCTACCTGGGTAATGCAGAGTGACTGCAGAGCTGACTGAGCGGCGGCGTGCACGTGCCTCGAGCGTATCTATCGGGTGGACCTTTTTGTTTGGAAACCGCGCCTTCCGCATTCGTTGGAGAAATCAACAAGTGCGAGAGTTCACGTTTATTCACAGACTCGATTGTATTTTGCTGATGATGAATGAGTCTGTAACCGAACATTTAATTGTGATAAGCATATATTTATATCACGGTCTCTTCAATTGGGCCTATTGCGGAAAAGTATGCTCGTCAAAAAAAAAAAAGATGTGGTCTCGATCCGAGAATCGTTAGATTACCAGCCACGAGTGCCACGCCCGCTGCTACGAACTATACACAATAATTATGGCGGTCCAGTGCATGTTCATCTACTGAAGGCTTAACAGCCAATTAATTACTTTTTACGTAAATTCAGTTCAATTAGATATAATATTATTCGAAGAAATTGCTCATGCGTATATGGGCTGGAATGAAAGAACAGTCTCTGACGCAGTCATGCACCTATTGACGAGCATACTTTTCCGCAACAGGCCCAATTGAGGGGA
The DNA here is from genome assembly GCF_021155785.1 of Neodiprion fabricii. Taxonomy (NCBI): domain Eukaryota; kingdom Metazoa; phylum Arthropoda; class Insecta; order Hymenoptera; family Diprionidae; genus Neodiprion; species Neodiprion fabricii. Next base: position 22,968,368 of record NC_060240.1, read on the forward strand.
CCGTGATATAAATATATACTTATCACAATTAAATGTTCAGTTACAGACTCATTCATCATCAGCAAAATACAATCGAGTCTGTGAATAAACGTGAACTCTCCCATTTGTTGATTTCTCTAACGAACGCGGAAGGCGCGGTTTCCAAAAAGAATTTGTTATATAATTTTGGTATTACGTATTATACTGCCGTTAATCAATGAAAACAAAATTCAGAATAATATGTTCTATTCGACATTTTTTCATTAATGTTACATTGTTATGATTTTATCATCAGTGCAGCATTTTCCAATTTCGAAACTGGTGTCCTGCAGTGATCTGCAGTGATCTGCAGGCCTTGGATGGGAGCTGATATCAAGTAGTAAGGTGCACTCCGCATGTCTTCCTGGTAAAGATCACTTTGATATCTTGCTCAACAAGTTCGACTGACTGGTCGGCGTTACGTGGTCTTTGATTACAGCTCGGTTTTTCCGATAGTAGGGGTAGATATTACTGATGTCGAATCACTTCATACATCCAATTTTCGAACCACTCGGTTCATCATTCGGTAATTCCGAACAAGCGAATGGAAGAATGTGAAAAAGTCACTTTCAATCGAAACCAATACTTTTCTTACATCACCATTGGTGATGCAAAATAAAAATGGTCGATAATTCAAAGTAATTAACTTATTTAAACTTCACTTGTATTTGAAATACAATGATTCATGATAATGTGGAGAACTTTGTGAAAAGTATAATTTAGTGAAGAAAACGCGTTGGTGATGTTTTAAAGAAGAGTTCGAAGCTTACCACAACATCTTCAACCTCAAAAATTTCATTATATCCATCGTCATAAGAAGTGATTTCTTGAATTGCGATCTGACATGTTGGATCATGGTAACTTTTCGTAGCTGAAGAGCGTTGTCCTTTATACCGAAGCTTTGAGCAGTTAGTAAGACTACTTAGTATCTCAATAAAAGCTGTATAATACTACCTATCTTCATATTTAGTAGTCACATGGAAAACAAATTGAAATTCCTATCACATTTAGTTATCTAACACATATCACATACTTACCCTAGTAGCGTTGCCTTCAGTTGCAAAAATTTGAGAAGACTCTGTGGGAAGTCTTTCTACAAGGTCAATACAGAATCTCCCCTGACAGCGATATTTTGTTACCTGACAACAGACCTCTGCAGGATTTCGAATAATGCAGATTCTGATTTCAGACCCGCAGTCAAATGTGGAAGTAGACACATAAAGTCTACAATTGCAGCCTGTAGGCAGGCTTACCTCAGAATGCTACTAGGGTATATGTAATATTGTAATACACATAACTTTCGATCCCATTGAATTTTTCGTACGAAGTTTTATAATCGACTTGAGATCACAATTCTTCAAAAAAATATTTTCACCAAACTAGTTTTTTACGCCTAAATTACGCTGTAGGAATTTCATTTTAATCCGTCGATTAATTTTTAAAATATAGTGGTCACAATCTTTGACAACTTTGTTTGGACGAAAATGCATTTAAAGTTTTAGACTTGACCCTTTTATGCACGAATTTTCCTGTGCAACTAATTTTTCTAACATAATCTGAATAGAGAATTTTTAGGGTCGCTGATAATCAATATGGAATTAGATTTTCGAAATTCGAAATGGCAGATCGAATATGGCAGACGTAAACCCAAGAAGTTACTTGATTTGCGTAAGACTCGAATCTTGGGGGTTTTCGAGGTCACTGATTATAAAAATGAACTCCAAGTTTGAGAATTCAATTTTGGATTGAAAAAATTTTTCCTTTTGGTGGTACATGTTTTATGAATACTAACAGATTTTCGAAGTTCTCTTGAACTCCTATTACGTCCCGGGATAAATTTTGTACAATAATTTTATATGTTTGTACAACTTGTAACTGAACATATATTTACGCTCGGTTCTACGAGTTTCCACGGCCACCCTCGCCTTAAGATGGCGTTCACAATGCGGTTGCAGCGCAGAGCTAGCCGCAGCTCCCGAGCTGTGATCTCACGCCTCGCGAGGGTTTCAGAAGGGCCGGTGCTTTAGCCAGTAGCAAGCAGTTAATCCACCGACACCGCACGACAAGGATGTATGCCGCTCTGAGTCAAACGAATTGCATAACGTTTTATACAGCATTGTCGCAAGTGCATTGAACCTCACGTGGTATCAACTTCCCAAAAGCGCATCGAGCTTTCCGTTTCTCGGCGTCCTCAGCCATCCGTATTTCCGTTTATTTGGTGTTCTGAGTCAGCCGTACTTGTGGTTAATTGACGTTCTGACCATCCGTACTTCCGTTTACCTAGGTATAGAAGTAATTTATATTTCCATTCATTCAAGCATACGAGCCTGTTATATTTCCGTTATTCTTGGCGCATTGAGCTATCCGTATTTCTACTCCGCAAATACTACCGCACTAGCAGCCTCATTGACAGAGGCGAGTTTTGACCATTTAACGGACCGAGGCCCACTATTTCCTCTTCCCTCGCCTAATCTTCACGGTTACAGATCCAGCGAGGGGTATATAACCCAATACATTCTCGGCCCTAAGCCATTTGAGGTGCAACCGAGCTGAGGTGCGTACACTCTATCGCCGTTCTAACGCAGGTGTACTAAGCTGCACGTACACACCATCGTTATATCAATCGTATGGTTTCTATAAACATATTCATTCGTCGGCATTCGTCAAATATAAGGCACCGTATCATAAATCCATCACCGACGACTCGTACTGCATTACTCCCCAAAGGAAACAGAGGTTATACGATAAGTATCTCACCAGCTCACGTTGCAACATCGGGCACTGGTTAGCTCTTGAGCATCCACAAAACTACACAATTCGGGGTCACGTGACATCCGGCGGAAGTTCGATGAGTACAACTATCGACTACTCAGTTTCACGGCAACAGATATACTGACCCCAAGTCTAAACTTAAATTATATTTATTATTTAGATGTATTTAATATCCTGTTATAATCCGGTCAGTACAGCTGCCGTCGGCCATCTGCCGTCAATAGTAAGAGGGACCTACGGATATTATAAGATATCTCTAGAACCATCCATTAGATCACCTTAAAATTTTCACAGAATATTTTCGAAACATTATACTTTGAGAAGTTGGAAGAAGAAATCGTTTTTGTAAAAATCGTGACTGGTTCTAACCTCTTGACCAGTTAATATTGCTGGCCATCGCTACGCCAGTGCTGTCACTTCACCAGTACTCTTAACCATCACTTTGTCCGTGTTGCTGGCCATCACGATGCTAGTGTTGTTTTTTAAATCGAAATTGTATTAGATGGTCAATGAAAATTAAAATATAATGTATGGTCACCCGATCCTCGAACCACAAAACAAAGCACCATAAACTCCTAACGGACGTTGCGATGCTTTTTAATTAAAATTATGTCGAAAATCAGTTTCAAACAGAGAATATCATTTCGTTTTAACTAGTATAATATATACACAGGCACATACCTGTCATTTATTCAGAAATAAAAATTTTCCAGCATCTACTCAGAATTCGAACCCGTGATCTTTGGCTTACAAATTCAGTACGCAGTCCACTCGGCCGAAACGTACATGTGCTATAAACAAACCGAATGTTCCATATAATCGGTGACCTCAAAAATTGATGTTTAATGATTCAATTTCCGTTCATCTTTGTTTTAGCAACACACAAGTTTTGCTAAAATCATAAGTACGCAAGAACAATTTGCATTTGTGTCAAGTTGAATCTGAATTCTCTTTCAGCATCGAAATTTGTGGTTCAAATATTGAGAATTTCAACAGTCGAAACATTTTAGAGAACAGTGGGCACATTTATTGTACAAAGCATTATAAAGAAGCAGTAGCAAACGTCATTTATACAGAATATTAGAAACCGAAGTACCATGAAAAAGCGAAATTCAGCCCGAGATTTAACAGAAGGGTTAGACATCCGTCCAGTTACGCTCGGCTGTCATCCAACTGCATGTTACTGTAAAGTGTAGACAGAAGGCAAAGTTGGTGAATCGATGAAAAACGAATTGTGCGTAACTCTGTATTTCGCAGCTCTGCTGGCACAGCGTCTAATTACGGCACCTCGTTATCGAAATTAAGCTGGTGATTGTGATTTTACTAGTACTGACGCTGAAAACATGGTATAGCGCGAGCTTAACATTGGCGAACAATGTTTGAATACCGGGTCTGGGCTGGTGCTAGTGTTTTTGCTCTAGCACTGGTGGTGAAAACATGAATTAGTGTTGGCTGCGTATCGGCAATCAAAGGTTGGATACGGCCAGCTGGCCGTCTGGGCCAGTACTTGTGTTTTTGCTAGTACTGGTACCCAAGATATGCGACCTAGCGTTGGTAAAGAACGCTTGAATAACGGTACTTGCCAGGCTTAGCCCGTATTACCAGCGTCGACAAACTCTTCATGGGTCATCACAACATGTCAAGTATCTATAGAAGAACTCCTTATTCTTGGTATTAATCTATGTTTTAACTATAGTCACTGAAACCTTATTTCAAAACTCGATTTACGTTTAGGCCTGCACCTTTCATGAAAACGTCGCGCTACTATTACTGATGATACTTTGCAGTAGCGTTATCATTTGCAATAGTTGAGTTTTGACATAGAGCATTGGAACAGCTCAATGTGATAAACTTGAAAGCGATTTACAATTTGTATCGGATAACGTAAAGTAATGACGCTTATTAATTGTAGATATGAAATATATTTAGCGGCTTGTGGTTAATTCATTAAAGCAAAATAGAAAGAGAACCAAATTAAAGTGACGACATCGCGGGTTTGCCAAAACTTATGTAAGCACCGATTGGAAGAAGCAAGTACAGAAGTTTCACGTGAGTAAATATTTTAATAAATATAGTTTGGATCAATAATAATATAAAATGTTACAGGCCACCAACACATTTTCTGGACTATTATAAGGTTATCAATTATTGTCACTCAACAGCTTCAGAACTCGCATCTAACAAACTACTCCGAAAATTCATGCTTATAGGTACTATTAATCATCAACATTCAAGTGCAACGTTTCGAATTGTGGCTGTCACATCAAATACGATTCAAGACCTTCTAAGATAAATTAAAACTTTGAAAAATATTCTATAAAACATTTGAAATATAAATTAAAAGTCTAATAATCCCAATTATTTACACCCGAGACATTAAAAGTTAACATATGCGATGAACCACGATCGGCGCTACTAGCTGAAGAGAATTATGCAAATTGTGATTCACACGATTCCATTCACCAGTAGAGAGTTGAGTACAATCCAAGGTATAATTAGAGTTCTTAGACTATTCTCTAGACTAATTAATTACTATGTGAAAATTAATAAGAGCTACCTAATAATAAATCTTGAAGATAAATATTTATTTAAAGTAATACTAATACACTTCTCAACTGCACCATAATGGCGACTACCGATCAGTAGGCATCGCACAATACCAGTATTCCCCTCATAGCTCGGACAGCCACCGATATCAAAAGCACTGTAAACTGAAGCATGCACTCGTTCCAAGTCGGATTGCTCAAGACGATTGGTAAAAATAATTTTAATTGGAAGTACACACCGTAAGATCAATCTTCCGTGCATTTGAATAGCAGTTGAGGGAAAGGTTGCCGAATTCGCACACCACGCCCAAAAAGTAAAAAAGTAAAAAAGTAAAGCCGCCTGGCAGCTCCCATGGTGTAAGGGGGCATCCATTAATCACGTGAGACTTACGATGGGGGGGAGGGGTACTTTAAAATATCACGATTGATCACACGGGGGGAGGGAGGGGTCACGGGCAATATCACGTGTATTTTTTGGTGCATTTCACGTGATAACGGGCAAAGGGGGCAGGGGGGGAGGGGGTTCACCAAAACCTCACGTGTGATCACGGAGGGGGAGGGGGGGGGATCTAAAATTGATTATAAAGGCATCACGTGATTAATGGATGCCCCCTAAGGAGTAAGGTGTGCTTCCGCGCTTTTCGGACGGACCAATAGAAAAGGTCCACCAGTTGACGTCACAACAGGCGGTCAATTCAAAACTGTTGAAAGATTCCAAGGTAAATTAGAATGTTACACATGAAACGTTGACTGAATTCTTCAGTTCACGCATAGCGGAAATGTGAATACTTTTACCTCTGCTGGTCCTACCACGATTCTTACAGCCCTTAACCGAACAGTTGAATTGTTTTGATTGAATTCATTAAACGATTCGCGTCAACGCGATGCGTGACACACCACGTTTGTTTATTCGCTTATTGAAGTTATAATTGAGGTTATGTTGTAATTTTTAGGTGCGCATGCGCATGCGCTGTAGGCTTACGATGACTTTAGTGACGTCAACTGGTGGAATCCGCGACCTTGTATGAAAATTGTTTCTCTATCGAGCACACCTTACTTCTTACACCATGGCAGCTCCGCTAAGCGTAAAATACTTGCTCAATGCGGTACTGCGCAATCAAATAATTTAAAATATTTCGAGAATCTCCCACTACCTTAAAACAGAGGCGTAGTATCGGGTTGCGCAAGTATTCTACGCTTATTGTTAGCCATGCCGCTAAGCGGCTGCTATACATATATTGGACCACCTTAAACTACGTGCTTGGATTGGAGTTCGGTCTCCTGGTCTCTAGTCATCTTAGTCCAAACATCATTCGAGCCGAAAACAGTTTACAGGTGTGCCCCATTTTATGTTTTCCGGCAGGCACATAATAAGTCGCATTGCGTTACCTATTTTCGATCGTGAATGTCTACATTCCTAACTACAATCTAAAAACTTTTTAGCGTAATTCTGAGATTTACCGTATAAAGTAGCAGGTTACCAATCGAACATAGATGGCGTAAACAAGTTTTTTCATGCGTGTACTGGTAAAATATGTATACGGAAGCTTCTGTTTTCCACAATCGGTCTGAAAATACGACTTAGGTACCTATTACTTTCCCACATCTAATTTTGTATTTCCATCAAGTGCTCGATTATTTATTTAATTCTGTGGACCATCAGAGTTTAATTAATGTGCCGTGTTAAATCGGGCTATGTTCAATCAGACTTTTTGAAATCGTTTCAATGCTTGGTATTTAATCAGTCTGTATCTAATCAATCTCGTGTCCTATCGAATGAGGTCCAAATGAGGTTCTCTTCTCTTTTGAACCTGAGACAAATTTTTCATGTATACAACAAATTGGTGTCACCTATCAAAATCGAACTAAAGAGAATGAAACATAACACAGCGATCGCATATTTGTAGCGAGAGAGTAAGTTTCTTGTTTCGAGATTGATACATGCATGTCAGATAAGTGTCAGTATTTTTTTTTCGTGAATAACTCTGGATCTATGAGTGAATAATGAATTGAAAGCAATTCTGCTACCATCAGCTTCAGCAATATAATATAAATAGGTGTATAATAACAAGTTGACCAATCATTAAATACAGAACAACGTATATCCCACTGCAGCTAGTTTAAGCAACGAACATTTGTCGAAAGGGAACGGTGAAACTTTGTATTTTGAGCGACAGACCCCGCATGCTTATAAGAATGATTGAACTCTATCGATAAGCAGGATTGTGCTGCGACAATATTTTTATCTGTAAGCGTTGACTGAAGATGTGTAGATTACCCTTATGAGGAATCCAAAAGGGCGGGGGAGAAGATCATAGTATTTTTTTTATTCGAAATCGATTTTACGTCAGGATCCCATATACCGATCTCTATACTATCTGGATGCAGTATCCCGAGTTATTTTTTTTGTAAAGAATTGAAGCTATGAGGCGACCACGCAGCTTGTAGTCAAATGTCGTGGGATATTGAACCCACACGCCAACAGGTCGTTCACTGAACGTCGTAAGAAGCTCACAAACATGTTTGTGAGGCCCCGTGATTGGTCTTAAAAAAGTCGCGGCAACGTCTCTAGGTCTTCCTATGTCCCGATTTTGAAGCCCTCTTGAACGTCGCATGAACGTATCATAGAACGCTCGTCGGAGCTTGTAGTGACTTCGGCACGATGTTCCAATTTTAAACCTAGTAATAATATGATATAGGATAGGCTAGGATCAGTGCGCCATAACTTCACTTCTAAAAAAAGAGGTTTTGTGAACAGAAGGACTCTTCGATAAACAGGTCAGTGAAAACGAGAAGGTTTTGACGTTTCGGGCCGAGTGTGGACCCTCCTCAGAACGATAATTATTTAATGAGACATCTGTCAATCGAACATACGGTGTATGAGCAGGTCTCAACCTATAATTACCTGTGCGATGTGGAAACACGTATAAAAAGTTAAAGTTTATGTAAATAATTGTTAAGGACCGTTCATAAAACAGGCGACACTCATTTTTGGGATATGTGCCGCTCCCCCCGTGACGCTCAGTTACAGAATATTCCTTACGCTCGTTACCAATCGCGACAATAGTACAATCCCTCCCGCCCTCCTCTAATAGCGTTACATGTTTTATGAACGGCCCCATATTACTGCCAAGCAGGGAAACGAGGAGTAATGTGGACCAGCGGGGCCAAGTAAACTTCTCAAATATTTTTTAATCGAGCGATATTGAGATGGTCGTGAGAATTTGTCTTGAACTACTTCACAAAAGGAAATACTTTAGCAGCATGACGCATGCCCTATTTAGAAATAAATCCAACAATTGTTGTTGGCGAGTGTGGTTAAATCAGTGAAAATGCTACCAAGTTTGAAAGAAGCGAAACTGTGGTTGTAACGGTAGAGAGCTTGTCATACCTTGGATGTATGGATTGACCAATAAAGGGGGCGAGGCTTACGCGAATACCGATCACACGAGTCCGAGCACGTTCATTTGGATTTGGAACATCGCCGAAAAGAGATCGTTATGCGAGAAGTGACACTTGTACCTGTTTTGAGGGTTATCGATCGATTGGGCCGGGAGGTCCCCGAGGCTGACCATCTCAAGGAGATGGTTTCCGCCCTGGAAAAGCCAGGGTTATGACAGTCTCGCGAAATGGCGCCTGCCGGGACGATATGATCGATCGGTACATTCGCGTACATATCACTGAGACTGTCTTTTACCGAAATGTGAACAATAAACTCCTTTGAAAAGAAATCGTCGCATTTAATCAAATCATTTGCGTACTCAGTGTACCCCTCCCCTAGCGAGAGTCTATCGTAGTGGCAGTCATTAGTTCAACTCGTAGACTATGGGTCACCCCAGAGTTTGTCACATACCCGGCGTCGCTAACAATTCTGTTTAACATGCTTTTAGTTACTGTTGTTGATTCGTAGTGATATCTGGTTTCTTATACAATTTACTTTTTTGTCATACGATTTGGTGAAAGTTTTTAGTCACATTGTTCTCGTGTAACCTACGAGGCAATGTGGACAGGGTAAAGTGAACGCTTGACTGATCGCGAGATGCTGACCGGTCCTCGTATCTAACTGTCAGCTGGTATCAGAGAAACCATCTTCCGCTCGACATATTGATAGTGTCAACGGCATTAACCTATAGTTTTTTTTAACCAAAACCTTAATTTTTTCTAAATATCTTCCCTTCAACTCTTCAAGTAAGTATCCATTTTCACAGTAATATTTTTGTAATACTTTTGCCATTATTTTTTATCATGATACGAGTATAGATGAAATTTTCTAAATCTAACTTATAAAGAAAACACGTTTGTATTATATTTTTAATAACAAATACATGGGCAAGTCCACCAACTATCAAAAAATGAACGGGATGACAAAAATTTGATCTGTCTGAAATTTTTACCCTTTGTGTGTACTAACAAGAATCCCTAGGTAGGTTAACCCCTCTGATTTTGATTTAGTTCATGTAGAAGTCGATATTAGGATAGAGAGAGATAATTGATAAGTGCGAGGTTGCCACGCTTGTATGTGTATGTCGACCTGGAGCACAGGAGGCATCGGTGATCAGAACGATGAGGCAGTCGAAATAAAGGAATACAAGCTATCACATCGTGTGTCTCTTTGCTCTACTCCCTTCCCGCTCCTATATGTATACATACCTATAGATATATAACAGTTCATATATGTTCTAGTGCATCGGAAACTAAGAGACACGTATATTTTTTTATCTGCTAATAAACGGCTTAGAGGGGTGCAAACGACGTCCAAAGATGGGGTTTCATTCATCGATAGAAAGATTTTAGCTTGGCTTCATTCAAATCCATCAAGCGCATCAAGAAATCATCCCGTTGGGTGCCCATCTTAGGGGCTCGTTCATCCATCTAAACCGGTTATGAGCAGATAAAAAAATATACGTGTTTCTTAGTTTTCGATGCACTACGCCATATATGCAGTAGATCAAAATCGAAGGGGTTGACCTACCTAGGGTACCTTGTAAGATTCAACAGTTCACCAAGTTTGAACTTTCTACGACTTACCGTTCGCGAGAAGTGCCACATTCAAGTGTCTAGTTTCAACCTAATTGAGGTTAAACGCGAATTGTTTTCGTATCGTTTTCGGCAGAAAAAAATATTATGAATATACGGGTATCTTATGTGATAAATTCTCACCTTTCCGAGTATGTTATTTATTTCTGAATAACTTTTCGAAAACATTCTCAAAAACACGTTGTGCGGCAAATAAACCGCTTTCTTTTATGCGCCACCTAAATTTATCTTACTTTTGAGTTCTGAGATTTTTTCAGTAAGAAACTGAAATTTTTAGAGTGGGATTGTTGTAGGATCTCACGTGAGCTACATTCAATTGATAAAGGTCTGGTAATAATATGTACTCTCCTTTTGAAATTCAGCGGAATGTTTTTGTTTCTTTGAATTGTGGACCACCAGATGTATCTAGCGGTAGTTGATGAGGCGACTGCATCATCATCTCTCAGATTTCTGTTTATTAGTATACCACGAGAAAACGGTAAAACTTAGCAAGCTCAGCGACCGACTGCGCAGGCGCTAAATAGATTGACTCTCATCGGTCGTATTATGGCGATATTTTCGTTCGCCAAAGAATGAGTAGACGACAAACTCGCGTCTGCGCAGTCTTTCACTGAACCTGCTAAGTTTCACCGTTTTCTCGCGCTACACTAATAGACAGATATCTGAAAGAAAGAAATAAAAACATTCCATTGAATTCCAAAAAGAAAGAACATATTATTAATAGACCTTTAGCAATTGGACGTAGCTCATGCGAGATCCTACGGCCGTCTCACTCTAAAAATTTGAGCACCTTACTGAAAAAATCTCAGCTTTCACATGAAGAACTCAAAAGTGAAATACCTAAATTTAGGTGGCGCATGAAAAAAGCGGCATTTTGCCGCACAGCGTGTTTTTGAGATTAATTTTGAAAAGTTATCCAAAAATGAATAACACATTCGGAAAGGTGAGAATTTATCACATAAGATACCTATATTTTCATAATTTTATTTTCTTTCGATAACGATACGAAAACAATTCGCGCTTAAACCTCAATTGAGTCAAAATAATAAACTTGGATGTGGCATTTCTCGCGAACAGTAAGCCCTAGAAGGCTCAAACTTGGTGAACTTTTCAATCTTAGTAGATACTACTAGAGGTAATAATTTCAGACAAATCGATTTTTAGACGTCCCGTTCATTTGTTAATAATTGGTGGACTTGCCCATATGAAAAAACCAGCACCATTGTCATATTTCAAGTATGTTATAAATCACTTTTTTGTTTGGTAGCACAAGCACCTTACGAAAAATTTATTGTACTCAGGTATATAGAGCCCAGGAAGTAAGATTAGGGAGTGAACTTGTCTCGTACGGATAGGAATAATTTTGGGTACGAAATTTGACAGTTCCAAAAACACTACTGGCAGCAAGAAAGATTCGAGAATTGTAGGTAATGCCCCGCAAGAAGAAGGATACGGGTATAATGAAGAAGAAGAATATCAAATCTTGGTGTGGTACCAGTTCATCAGGCGCATTACCCACAATCAGCCGCGCTGGCACATATCTCTTGTATGAAGTAGCTTTGTCCGGTTAGACTCCGTAGTTGTCTGTATGTGTAGGAATGTACGGAAGGGTCCTGACACTTGTTAAAAATAATCACGACGCAGTTGTCTATAATCACGATGTATTTGAATATTTTACAAGAAATGTTATTTAAAGAGCATATGCAGGATATGTGTGGTCTGTCTGACTGTAGCTTGCTAACTGACGTTAGAAGCGTTTTCTCATATGTTTCTCTCAATAAGGGTGGCATGTGCGAGTGCGGGGGTGGTTTTTGACCACTTAGGTTTTCCTTCCCGAGACGTAGACAATTGTGTTCATAGAACAGGGCGTTGCAATTTTGAAACTAAGCAAACGCGTGACCATTGGCGTTCTGACAGTCGCCCACGACCTTTCCAGACCCTTGTAAAGTCATATATTAGTCTGGTCTGTATACGCCCGTTTCTTATTCCGGCTATCTCCGTCCTGCTCGTTATCGTACCGAACCCAATTAACCCAACCGCTACCGCCATCCCATTTGCAGTTGATCGAACTCTGTCGGGCAAGCACTGCGAATATCCGCCAGGTGCGCTCGCCGCCCGCGATACCGATGCCGCCAGGCGGGATAATATAGCGCCGTTCGACCGACTGCCACAGAAAAGTTTCCAATTATCGCCAGACCGGGTGAAGCACATCCATTTCCAGCCTAGGTGCCTCAAGTTGGAATAACTGTGTCAATCGTCATTGGCTAGTGAAGTGCCATATTCAGATCAGTAATATGGCTTTAATGCCTTAGGCCTTCGGCCACCTTGTTTTCGGTCCGATACACAATGAGAGCTTAATTCTATATGAATTATGTGACAATGACTGGCGATGCAGCCGATGAGAGAGATTGGGAATTATCGAAAGTCGATTTCGTTTGGTCTATCTCATTATTAATAGCGGAACATTACATAAAGGCGCGATATAAGGACCACTAATTATGGTCAATCCAGGAGGATACCGGCGTACACTCTAAACAGGGCTCCGAATTTCAGACGTTTAGATTGCTGCTCACATCGTGCCTACGAAACTCGACGTTACTCAGACTGATTCGTATGTCCCGTATCCACGTAATAAAATATCTCCTGACATGGTTTCGTTAAAAGTTCGTAGCTATAGTTAGATATAAAATATTATCGCGAAGATGACTGAAGCACCTGCACAGTATTTCTGTTGCCTCATAGAAATCCAAATGACGAGTTAAATAAATTGCTGCTACCGTCTTAATCGAATATCATTGTGTTCAATTATTGGATTACCCTTTTTTCTCTTCACCTGAAACTGAACCCTGGTCGAATCTGAGCATCCGGCTAGAAGGGGCTGCAACCACTGCTAAGGATAACTCGAACCGACCAGAACCATACTGTTACAACGGATCGAAATATTCAATGCAAAGGAATATGGTAGAGTTGGCAAGATAAAAAATTCAAATAACTATTCATCGGTTATACATTACGTATCTTAAAAACGTGTCAAGGTTAGGAAGCACACTATCAGCACGACTCTGAGCGCCGCGTAGCGGCAGCGACATTTGGTGGCCATTTTCCTTTACGGTAAATTGGGTTTAGTGTTAGAGGCTTATACATGCTCTAAGGTTAGAGGTTTGGGCCATATACTCTTGGATTGCGCATTGCCATCCCGCTCGTGATATGCGTTGCCAGCCAAGGATAACGAACCCGTAAACCATGCTCTATTTGTGTTGATCTTATAGAATCGTCGGTTAGAGACGTCCTCTGCTACTTTTAACCATTTATACATATACCTGTGAAATGATACTTGAAAACATTTATTATCAGACGCCCCCGCCCCCAATGATGAACCCAACAAGACCGAGTCATTACCTTTAAATGATTGAAACAAATTTAAATTCCATTGTTTATTGTTTTCGTAGTCTGAGCTCATAAATGTCTATCAACGTGTCCAGGGTTCCAGGGTTGCCAGCTCACGCTAACTGCCGACCCGGGGATCGAGGAGGAGGGGGGTTTGAATTGTTATTACTGTTAACAGTGCTGTTGAATTCGGAAAGGGCTGTGTGGAGAATAAGTGGACACGAGACACGAGATATTTAGAAAATACCTAAGAATAGTGTATTTACATATGTACACAGATATAAGTAGTTGATAATAATGTAGATTAATGCAATTACGCTTCGCACTGAGCAAGGATGCGCAAGATATCTTTCGATATATTTTCAGTTTCAAGCTTTCTATTATTTAATTTCTTTTTTGCTCTCAGCAGCATGTGGTGTTACACAGACATTTTTAACCTCTCTGAAGGAAGTGACGCACGTTCTGGAATTCTTACAGTAATATATATATTTTTCGCCTGCGCATACACCAATGCTGCCAACTCTCAATCATAAATTATAATTTTACCAACAAGTGCAAATCTTATTTTGCGACTTATGGGTCTTACGGCCGTTAACGGTGATAATAAAACGGAAAATGCAAATGTCATACGTTTTACCTGGAGATTCAATTGTCCACCCGGAACCCGGAGTAAAGTAGCCAAAACCCGGAGTCTCTGGGTCAGCCCCCTGACACACGCTGCTAAAAGTGGTTCGCAAAATGTCCCTCGATTCTGCCGTCAATTTCCACCACTAGTGGCGCTAGTAGTTACCTGACGAGCTTGCGCTCGGTCAGCGAGGGCAGCAAGCATCTCAAAAGTTTACTAGCGCCACGTAGAGGAACTAAAAAACGGGGAGAAAACGCGTACAATTTTTTAGTATACGAGCAGTGGTGAGTGTCAGGGGGCTGCTCTGGGTCAAACTCGGAAAAGTGGCAACCCTGAACGTCACGCGACAGCAAATTTATTTCACACAGATTATAGCTCGATTATGGTAACAGATCCGATAACATTGCAAGTAGATGTGACAACGTTATTTTCTTTATATCTACAATCTCTCTGTTGCATCGGTAACTTATCACAACACTTCAGTGCCAGAGCATAGGCGATGCGCGGTCCAGGAGTAGGGGAGACCGGATCACGACGAACCCCCTAAGCCGCTAATTATTTTTTGTGGCTTATGAGCACCGGATACAAGTTGTTTTGATCGATCTCGAATAAATTCATCATTATTAGCCATATTTAAAAAAAAAAAAATTAAATACGGGGCACGACGGGCCCCTTTCAAAAATTGAACAAAATTTTGTACTTTTTTTTTAATGTATCCGTATCCTTTAATTCTACCTGTATTGAATAAATCATCGATTATCTATCAATATATATTGCAAAAAAAATTATATTCCGGAACAAATTACCTTTATCAAGAATATAATTTTTTTTAAAACTTCTAAAAAAATTTTTTATTTCCCTAAAAGAATGTTACATACTTTGATTCAACACATATTAAACAAAAACTATTTTTTCCAAATTTTTTGGGGTTTCGTCGTGTCCCGGTCTCCACTATATGGTCCAAGTTCAGGGAACTTCCCATAATTCTTGAATCTTTATGGGTGTCGCGACGCTGCGAGTGGCGCGTACTGAACCACAGTACTCCGTAACCAAAATCAGTCTTCTCTTTAATCTTACTTCTTGATTTAGCCACATATTACATATACGAGACGGGTGAGTCGTCAGAGTGTACTTGACAAATTGACTACAAGCAACATGGCTTCTAATAATTACAAGGCTGCCTATACCATAACGCATCCAGTTAGTATATAGATCAGCGAACTTATAAGACGAGTTGGTAAGTGTAGGGTAGTAGAATTACCCGCAAACGCGGCCACACCTGGCAAACCATTACGAAAAATAACCCAAAGCTTGCTATTTTTACATATCTTCAGTTGACGCTACAAGGCAAGGGAGCCACCTTACTCAAAACGGGACATGCAGTGCCAGAAAATAAACTCTCCTACGACAAGAGGTAAATTTAAATTATGTTTTCACGATGACCCGTGGCAGTTATAAGCGATGAATCAGTTAACAATAAAATTTTTCCGAGCATTCCGGAATCACTGTATCAACTACTTCAGATCTACTTGAACCAAACAAATTAGCATCATGTACCATAATCTCCATAAACCGAGTTTGGCAGAAAAACTTGAGGTGATCACGTGATCAGCCTTCATGAAAATTCACCGAAAGTCGTGCATACGTAGTCGGACAATTAATACACCAATTTTCACCGTTTCCTCTAGATATATTGTACTCAGAAAAATAGTGCATACCTACATGCTTATTCCGCAGAAAAGTAATTAAAAAAGCACATGTTCATTTTGTATCCATTGTAGTGTAGTATTACTTAGTTACAAATGAAGAATTATTTGTAATGCATTATTTAACACTCGACCATCACATATCTTATAATAAAACTTATATACTTACACATGCTAAATGTGCATTAATTCTCTGTATCTCACTTTTTCCGTTCTCCACCGTTATCCTCAAAAACACCTTGGAACGAACTCGTAGTACAACTAAAGCTCCTAGATGCACATCTATACCGTACCCACTTTATCTAATTTACTTTCTTTTTACGAAATGGTTTTACACTTCATGAACAGTCTACCTCATATAATATTAGTTCTGCATATCAACAATAAGTTGATTCATAATTTGATTTGAAAAGTACAAAATGCATTATTCTTTCAGATGAACAATAGATCCAATATCATGCTTGCAAATAATGTATCAGACAATTGAATCAAAACGACACAACAAATCCGTAATAATAAATAAAGCAGTTTCATGCGAAAAGAAATAGGTATTTTAAAATAATTTATGTAACGGAAATGTGGTTCACGTATCTTTTTTGCCTGCGTCCTACACATAAAGTTATTGTTTTTATGACAGTGCACAAAAGGACCATCTTTTTAATACAGGAAATAAAAATAAACTTCTTTGTACTCTACTATGAACAAAACCGGACGAGTGCGAATAGGACTCGCGCCCTGAGGGTTCCGTACAAAATAATTTTTTTTTTTTATATATAACTACAAATTAACTATTTTCGGACTTTTTCCTTTACTTGTGCTGTGAGACCTTGCTTTTCTTCAAATTTCATGATTCCAAGTCAACGGGAAGTACCCTACAGGTTTTGATGCATGAGTTTGCGAGTATAAAAATATGTGAGTTAAATGGGCGTATCTTTTGATTGCGGTGACTTAGAAGCTTGAATTTTTTACACCTCCAGGGGACCGTAAACCTTAGTGTTTGATATTAATTTCCACTTGATACCTCTACCCGTTCCTGAGAAAAAGGGTCTTGACAGGCGGACCGACAACAAAGTGATCCTATAAGGGTTCCGTTTTTTCCTTCTGAAGTACGGAACCCTAAACAAACTTGTAAACTATACTTCTGTTACATAAAATATCGTGTGCATCATAGAGCCAAAGTCTTTTCTACCTCGCATATTTACAATGTTCGTTTTCGTCTCGCACACGCGTGCAAACAGTGTTCGTCAATATGGCCAATATGTTACCTCACGTACTCTTCCGAAGATTCATACGAGCGGGGTGACACTCAATGTTTTAGGATCTGACCCTTATTAGATAATGTATTACAAAGCATTACCACCTGAATCGAGCTGGGTGACGAAGTAACCAAAGGTTAGTAGTTTTGAGTTTTCCCTCACGTTTGTTAGTAACACAATTTTATCACACCGCACTCTCGAGATAGAAAATCAGATAAATTTCCTTTATTCGTTATTATTATATCAATGCTATACTAGTCAATTTACGTGGTAACATTTATTTTTCTTGTTGTGGTAATAGAATTTCGTCTAAGGTTTCAAATAAGAAAGTGGAAGGGGAAACTTGTGTCACCCCGCTGATTTATACTGCTGAAACTCATTGTCAGACTCACCTTGCGCTCAGCCTATAAGTCCATGATTGCCTATCGGATGGCGAGGCATCATTTACATCGTTAAACCTCAAGGAATTCTCCTGGTATCTACATACATACAGTATTGCAGAGAAGGGAATATTGGCATTAGAGAAACCTGAACGTCCCCTATTCAATAATTACATTCTATTTTATATTCATTTGCGAGCTCCAAATTCGCCAATATTGATTATTAATTCGAGATCATTTGATTAAGCAGATTCAAAATAAATGATAACGACAAGCAACCTAATTATATAAAGTTTTCAAACTCTTCTCACAAATTGATCTAGTTTTTACCCAGAATGGATTAAATCTGTCAGTTTACTAACAGGTGTCATCGGCGCATACATAGTAATTTTTTTCTTTAATACTACGAATACGATCGCTTGTCAATCACATATTGATACAAACTGCTAAATAAGGTATTTGTTTGAAAGCCTACGCAATTTTGCGTCCCATAACGGATGACTAATGGGTCTAGCCAAAAAGGAAGAAATTATTTTTTTTATTCAAAAAGGACCCTTTTTTTTGCTGAAAAAATTAGTCTTCTAATATGTGTGAGAATATCGCCAAAAAATCGCCAGAGTGGCACGGATCGAGGTTCTAGGGTAAAAAAAATGAAGCCACATAAATTTGGTCGAGGTTCCGGTATAAAAAAATTAATTTGTGTGGCTTCATTTTTTTTACCCTAGAACCTCGATCCGTGCCACTCTGGCGCTTTTTTGGCGATATTGTCACACATATTAGAAGACTGTAATTTTTTCAGCAAAAAAGGGTCCTTTTTGAATAAAAAAAATAATTTCTTCCTTTTTTGGTAAAAAATCAGCGTTACCGGAACTTAAAAATTTTTGAATAAATTCCTCTCGAAAGCTAACAAAAAACTACAACTTTTATGGAGAGTCATTTTTTTTCAATACTTCAAGTTTCCGAGGTGTATTCATTTTAAAAAAACCGGCAATTTCTGAAATAATGAATTAAAAGATCTGAAAAAATTCACATAGAGTATCTTTTAGTAGTACTTTGATGTAACGAATTATGGGGCAGATCTGAGATGGTCGAAAAAAAAGTGGCCGAGTTGACGGAGAATCCCTCATATTTCTTTGAAAGTATGATATTTTACCTATATTGGGTGAAAATTTGGTTGAAAAATTTCCGACGGTAAAAAAAATTGCTGTCGTTTCCCTGGGACGTGTTTTTGTTGATAGCGTTTGCGATATCCGACGTGTGTCCACCATATTTTGTCTGAAAAAAAATGTCTCCAAGTTGATAGATAAACATAGTAGAGTCAAGCGCGCCCGTGCCGTAAGTGCTAAATTCGCTAAATGGCGTCATAAAGTAATTCAATGTTTATGGTATCTCAAGTGAATATTTACTTTTGAAAGCATAGGTTTTAAATAAATTTGCGGTCAAGGAATCCTATTATGACCATAAAAAGATATTTTCTCGGCGTATTCATACACACACTGAATATAAAATGTACCGATTCTAGCTATAATTAGTATTGTTACAGCAATGTTGTATTTGAAAATGTGATACTGTGATGCCATCTAGGCAAGAAAGCCATGAAAATATGACTGACAAAATACCATTGGCGTAAGCTTACCACTATGTCATGACAGACATATAGCCAACAGCTCCGTGAGTCTGACAAGTATCTCTACATCAACAATACTGTAGTATAGCTGAGTTCACGATCACGAGTTATGAGTATACCAACCAACTAGTATAGTTGTCTTATAAGTACTAGCACGTGAGGTAGACGAACACCAGCCATACTAGTACAGTCGAAGCAAGCATATACATAGGTATAATGTTGTTTGGTAGAAAACAGTTTTGTCAGTATAGGGATAATTATTTATAAAAATATACGTTTAGGTAAAGTAGAGATTCTCATAAGTATGTACAAGCCCAAGGAATTTGTCTCAATTAGAAATTTATTTTATATGGATACATTACAGGACATTGAACCGACCTATGCTCGTAAAGCTAGTTACTTGATTAAAAAACGGGTTTGGTGTCAGCAGGAGATATTCGGATTACAGGACATTGTCAACCAATATGTTTCATAATCGCCAATATTTATTTCAATTATGTGTTATCGATATCAAAATATTATATTTACGTCACTGAGTAAATATTCAAGAAAATGATGACCGTCCTAACCTACATACATTCGCTTATTGTTATGTACGATTGGCGTGTGCTTATACAGGAAAAAAACTCATGTTTCACAAACTGTAAACTAGTGAGAACAGACTTAATTTCAAATGGTGGTATTAGATCACCAATATTCCATTCGCCAACTTTATGCTCCACAAACTCTTCCATCGCAAAAGATTTTTGCGTGCAGCGAGGTCGCGTCGAAAGCGATACATTTCCAGCTACAGTAGGCGCTAGATAAATGGCTATTCACACAAATAATGCAGCCCCCACCTCAGCGCGTCCATCTCCCACTGCGCTGCATTGTCACCCCCCACCTCGCACGGCTCTTGTTTTCAACGCCAGGAGTGGGAGCGATTAGCAACTATCCATTTCGGAGAATTTACCTCTCCTCGGGCCCCGCGGCAGGGTCATATATCGAGCGTCCACTGTACTTATGTTAGAGTGGCTAAGCTGGCTAGACGATTGAGTTTCGTTCACAAGAACGCAGTACGCTTACATGGAAAAAACTGTTCTGCCTTAACTAGCTATATGATTGTTAGATTAGAAATACTTCACTAGTCACGTTAGTATGAACTTTACAGGAATCAGAGTTTTCTAAAAGAGCTATTGTATTTCCTGTGTAAGGAATATGTTTTCACAAATATACCTATAACTTGCCAACAATAACAGTATTATTGTAAATCCCGAACCATTTTTTTCATTGCACTTTTGAGCCCTCGAAGTCGACAAAATTTTTGTCATTTTCTCAAACGGCGTCATAGAATAAACTATCCTTTTCTTTTTTCGGAATGGAATTTTCGTTTCCTTTAAACACTGAATAAAACATGTTTTTAGTACAAGCAAGAAATTTCAAGAATTACAGAATAAATGTGTTTTATTATATAGTATAACTGAAGCTCATACAACAAAAATTACTCGGTAATTCTTGAAATTGTGTATTTGAACTCAAAAATATTATCATTCAATGTTTTTCAATAGAAAAATTCAGCCCGCTGAAAGAAGATGATAGTTCTATGACGCCATTTAAGAAAATGATCAAAAATTCGTCATTTTCGAGGGCTCGAAACCATATAAATGCGCAGTCAAAAATAACTTTTTATGTTCATAATCGAATTCCTAGACCTCAAAAATACTCAGAACCCATACTTTCAAAAGTTTTTACACCTCAGTTCTGAGCCTTTATGAATATAAATTGTGTGGGGAAAGGATGGGTTCAATAAATAAAATACGATTGAGTTTATTACAGAAAATATGGCTGACTCACCTTCAATTGTCTTTATCGATTTTTTTTTCACGCGTACAACTAATCGCAGTTGCTAATCTTATGGTTTGCACGACACTGCGCATCCGAGACAGCGCTCTTGCAGAGACGCCTCGCAGCAGTCGCACTTTCCCGACAACGCTTGAGTGACTTTTTCGTGTTCTGTATGCTGAAAGAGTCACGTGACTTTGCTGATACCAACGTACGACAAATTCCTGCACTAATAAAAAGTAAACTTTTACCTGAGACTCCAAGAACATTGAATTACTTTATGACGCTATTTCCCGATTTTTGGCAATTGCAGCACGAGCGCGCTTGACGCCGCCATGACGCCTTGGTACTGAAATGTTTATATATTATATAATTAAATTATATAATGGACAGTCATCCACCTTACTTTGAAAATCCAATAAAAATTAAAGATTTACTTATATTGATACTCAAACACCGGGGCACGTGAAATAGGTCCATACAATCACTCACGAGTTTCAGTAGTGTTCTGAACTTCAATCGGATCTGCTAAATATTTGTGGGGAAGCTTAGAGTATTTCTCATAGTAATAAATTCTTGTTCAACTTTACGTATTCGGAAAAAATAAATTTTCAAATTCATTTGTGTTTTCTGAATCTTTAGGCGCGCTAAAAACTTCGCAGGGTACATTTTGGTAATCATCCAACCTGAAGTTACCAAAAATGTGTCTGGCGAAGTCCCACCACGTATATGTACTATAGTTACCAACATCATCAAGTAGAAGAATATCCTCCATTCGATGAATAAAGTGCAAGTTCTATCTGCAGAACATATGAAAAAAAATTACGTTTGTTAAGAATAGATCATAAATTGGACAACGATTTCATGAAATGGACAATGGAGTTCGCAAATGAATGAATATAACCACACGTGTGTATCCATATCTTGCTACTTACAGGTTATATTATTAAATTAGTGAATAAGTAAATTTCTAATTACTATTGATTGCTTCACCAAATTTTATTGAGAACATATTTGACTTGGGATTAAATTTTGGTCAATTTTTATTCTGTTGCAGATGATCAAGCGCAACAATTGTTTCACGTGATCCTGAAAGAGAAGAACGGCCGCCTAATAATATGAATGCGCTTTAATAGTTGTTAAAAATGTTCAAATACACTATTTACTTGTTTGTAATAAATGCAATGCGTTCAAATGATACTAATTTTTAGTAAGCTTATTATAGTTAATCATCGTAAGTAAATTTCATCTATTCAGCAGCTTATTAACAATACAAACAATTTAACAGCATAAACGCTTGTACGTGTGCAGCATATGCTCAAATATTACAAACTTGTTTTTTAACTTACGCAATTGCTTGCAGTGTCGTATTAACTATAAATCTGTCCTAATGTTTAAACAGTTGAGGGAGTTTTATCCCAAAATGAATTGACGGTTAGAAAAGGATAAAAATTGAAACACGGGTAGCTACAAGAAATAAAGTAAAGATAAATCGGTTCAATTTTTGTGATTCGAGGGTGCGTGTGGGCCAAGATACATTATACATATTCTGCATCATTCAACATTTACTCGTGGCAAACTACTTTTTCATCGCGTTCAATCGCTTGGCACCCAATAATTGACGGTTAGATTTCGATGAAACCATTTTTAACCCTTTGACTCATAGTGGTAAGTATTCTTACCGCCTATTTGATATCCATTTTTTGTACATTTCGAGATTTTTTAAAAATATTTCTTTGCTGTTTTTTTCGTTATTTCTGATGGTGAGCTTATAGGTTTTTAATACTCGAGATTAATTATTATAATATAATGTAAATTATTACGGTTACAAACAAATTGATTGAAAAAAATCGTGAATATTGAAGGATTAATTCATTTCCGGTAAACTTACCCCTTAATATATATATATACATGTTTTACGTGAATTTTAAGATTTTGGGATCACTAATTACGAATCCGAATTCAGATTTTGAAATTTGAGATGGCGGAGTCCATATGGCGGACAAAAATTTCAAATTCGATCGAACTGAACTCTGTTCAGTTGTTTTTGGGTTCGCTGATTATGAATCTGGAATCAGATTTTGAAAATTCAGTATGGCGAATCCAATTAGCAACCCCGAAAACTCCTGCGTAGAGTTTTTCGACCTATGCGATCAAATTTGAAATTTTCTCCCGCCATATTAGATGTACTATATTGGATCCACCATCTTGAATTTTTTAAATTTGATTTCAGATTTGTACTCAACGACCCCGAAAACCACTGCATCGAGTTTTTTGACTAGATTTAATTAGATTTGAAATTTTCATCCAACATATGGGGTACACTATCTTAAATTTAAAAAATCTGATTTCAGATTCGTAATCAGCGTCCTAAACACAGAATACTATCCTGTTATAAAAGTTGACTCAGCACAATAATGTGTGACTCAAAGGGTTAATAGTGCAAAGAATATCTAACGAACATTTTAACGATTAATATTTTTCAAAGGATTCCTGTGAATTGAAGACTAAATAAATAATTTTCAGAAATTATGATTTTTGAAAAGTCAAATGTAAGACAGTTTTTGTTTTGACTACCTACGTACCGATAGAACTCCCTTAAAGACGAATTCATCTACCAGCCCCAATGCGTTCTCATTAGATCAACTGTACTGCTTGTATGACATGATTAAGTTTACTCTCAAACTCCTTTAGCCGAATTCAAAGAGGACTAATAGAAATCTGACAGAACATTATTGAAGAATAAATAACTATGGCAGCTACTTTCTTTCTCGTACTTACTTGACTTCAAAGTTCACCAGAAAAACGTCACATGGGCCAAGAAGTGGTAAATACTGAAAAACCGGTCGCGGTCGAATGATTCGAAGATACTTCTATTAATTACTTAGTCATACGAATAAGTTTGAACGTTAGACATATTCATCTTGCTATTCCTACAACATAAGATTCAGTGTCAATGACGGATTTTCTTGATAAGGTAAAAATTTCAAATTGAAGCCAACCGTAGTCTTGCAGGCAGCTATAATAATACGAGACAAAACAAGTTTGGGGGTAAAAATATGTATAAGAACAATACATATATTTCATAGTTTAGAAGGTACACACGGAAAAAGAACGTTGTTCTTCAGACAGGAACTAATCTAAAACGCTTAATTTGAGCTCTATCTAAGAATAGCTCTCTCAATTTATTTAGAGGACCTCTAGAAAACATGAAAATGACAAGACTTCATCAAAATAGGTGGATTCAGTGTCAAATATTGTTGAAAAGAACACTGTAGGATACAGTGACTACCCTTCACCAAAAGTGTGTACATGAGGTGGTATTGCAAAACTTATACAAGTACAATTTTTTTTTTTAATTATTAATTTAACCGTATCAATCAATTTATTTGCGACAAATCTATCTACATGTATTGGAATATGTCCACATGACGTCAGAGCCTGGTTGTCGGCGCCATTTTATCACCACATAACCCAAGTTTTCAACCCTACACCTCATGACTATATTTTTTTACCTTCAACTGCATGACTGGGGTTCGAACGCAACCCACGCTTTTCTTGATCATAAAATCGGTCCTATGCTGATAAACAGACTCTCATACATGGTTTTATCGTTTTTTCATAAGGAAGAGAATACTGTGTGATAAATCTGATATTGTTTACATTTAGCGAATGAAAAACCTATTTGAATACTTTAAGCGCGAAAAATCAGCAAAAGGCTCATTTTTTACATGGAAATTTGTAATTTTTCAACTGTTCAACCGCACTCAAAATTTCAAGCGATGATTTGAAGAGGAGACATCAGATTATTAAAAACTAATTATTGTCGGTCTATGCACTTTGAAAAAGTATATTTATTTGGGCCATTGAAAATTGCGAAAATTCAAAAACCAAAAATTGTGTTTCCAGAGTTTCTTTTGGTATAAATTCGTATAAAAAGTTAAACTAACTTGAAAAGACGAAATACTGTACGAGAATTTAATCAGTTGCCGCACAATTGGCGCAAAATAGGAGTTTGTGCTCTTCGCGCATGGCTCGGCGGTACTTAACGCAATGTCCATGGCTTTTGCGATCTTCTTCGTCGTCAGAAGGAATATCCGGTGCTTCAATACCCTCTCTTTCTTGCATCTTGCATCTTCGTGTATCGACAACCTCTGCTACCTCTTATCTGTATAATTTTTTAAAATGGTTATTCTTTATTCCAATCCTCAAATAATATGTTTGAATATTATACTCAGATTACGTTATAATGTATACAATATGGTGATTTTAATACAAAATATGAAATTAACTTACCGCCACAAAAGTTGAACGTAAACCGAGGACAGTTTGTACACACCCCACGCACGGTTTTAGACCACACTGCGTGACAGCCTGACACTACTCACAGACCTTCATTTGTTCAAATTATGGTTCTGATCAGGAGTCGATAATATCGCTCGCTACTTCAGGAGCGTAGTTCAAATTTCGCGTGGGGTGCGTTCGCACCCCACTCATGAGTTGTAGGGTTAATTTTAATGGAGGCAAGTTGTGATTTTTGGGGTTTCAAATTACTCATGTCACATAAGGTAATGAAACATAATCAATAATATACCTGTTCTGCTATACACACGCGAAAAAACACTGTCAGCTGTCAGCCTGGTTGCATTAGTTTGACTTTTTTCCACCAGATGAGGCATTGCAATGTGACAATCCCAATACCATGCATATATATTTTATCTGGAATCTCAGGGCGTCTCTAATCCGTGTTATATTTCTATTTGCATTTTTATTCTAGGTGCTAAAACGCCTGACCACTTCTTCTGACCTTGTGGAGACTGTTATGTTTCGGTGCGTCACACGAAACAACTCTCTTATACTATTTTAACGATTTATCATAAACTTAGATACCTAGGAACCGACTATTTTTATATCATTATAACGGCGCGTAGGCACATGACGGAAATAATATTCGAAGACGATCAGATAGTAATAGTACCTGCCACAAATTGGTAACATGTACTCACCGCGTAACTTTTATGTGCAGTATCTCCTCGTCTAACTCATGCTAATTAAAAACTGAATGATTAGCGAGCTAATTAGCTGTGACGGTAAAATTGTTTTTCAATCAACCTCTCCATGTGTAAAAGCAACAGGTAATAAAATCGCTACCTTCAAAACGCACATACTGTGATTATTTATCCTTTCTTGCTTAGTTGTTTATATTGTATGCTTTACCTTCAAATTAATCCAGCCACAGTTGTCCAAAGAATGCGGTTCAATTCTACAGAAATTAATTTTACCACGTAAATGGTCTGCAGAATATCTTCTTCGGAAGTATTTTCCTGCAGAAAGGAATTCGACATTCAAATCAGAAATAATCCTGTACAAATTATTCTGTAGGACAATTTTTCTACAGAACATTTTTCTACAGAATATACCTAGTTCTACAGACAAATTGTTCTGTAGAATATTGTTGTACAGAATATCTCTCCACAGAATATTTTTCTGCCTAAATTTTTTTACATAATATTTTCTATAGATTGTGTTTGACACAACATACATTTACAGTAATCATGGAATCTTAAATTTAATTATCAATTTTATAATGTAATTTATTTTAAATTATTTGTGTTGAATTTATGTATGTGTTGAATATGCCTTGCGTGGAACGGATATTGTGTTGGACGTATGAAACCAGAAAACTACTCTGTACAAAAATATTCTGTAGAAACGAGGCTGTAGAACATTTGCCCTGTAGAACTGATTTCTGTAAAATCGATCCTCCTCTGTCCAATAACACGTCTTTGAAAAAAAGCTGAGAACTATTTGGTGTTGCAGGATGAAGAGAAGAAGGATTCCAGAAAATTTGACAAAATTGAAGAACTGCCTAGTGAATTCGAATGCTGTTTCTGTACTACTAAGGTATGCATATCCATCCGTATAGTTTACTCATTGCCAGTATACTTACAAAGCAAAACGTAATTCAATCATTACAAGAATATTGTGTTTTAGCTAATCGCAGGGATTACTAATTGGACAAAAAGTGGGGTCGTAACTTTAATGGGTCATTTTCACCTATTTTCTGTTCGTCGGCAATTAGCCAGACACAAAAATAGATTGAAAAAATAACGAACTCTGCAGGTATCCTTGGCTTACTTTGCGTTATACGCGCCTACCGCTTCTCTTCGATTGTTTAATCACGTGATTATTTGATACAATTCAGTTTAAGTATAATCGTATAGCTTACAAGTATAATAACTAATAAGCCCGCCACAATATCGCTGAAATTTTTGTTATTTCACCGATTAATAAAAGAACAAATCTCGAAACAAGTAATGTACTATTGATTATATATTATACATATTCTAATTCGTTTTTACTTTCCATTTTACAGGCTTTCGTTGACTTCGCTCAGCTTTGTATAGTAGTCTATAAATACATGGTATTTTACTTCGCAGATTGCCGATTTGACTACACAATCGCCTTGATTTCTTCCATCTCAGAGGAAATTTTTGCAATGACATAATACTTTAGCTGTATAACAAGTCCGATAAATTATTAAGACACGTTTGCTACGTTTTTATGTCGTGGAGGATATGCTTAATCATATAAAATCCAGTCCATTAACGGCATGGCATAGTTTCACATGTACCTCATAGTACTCTCAAGTAATTGTCTAGAACAACGAAACACGAGTTACGATGATGTGTATATTTACCTAAAAATATTTGTGGCAGCAATTTACACCTTTTAGCTCACCAATAGTTTAATTTAGTTTAGTTTACTATGGATCGTCTAATTTATTAGTTTAAAGGTTTTCGCTCGATTCTTAATAAGTTCATGTACATACATGTTTAGATTTCGCGGGTCTAATGGTATAAGGTCGTAAGCTCCACCTTATGACCTTTAACTGTTGAAAAAGACAAAAGAGTGTGTATTTTTGATATCGTATGTAGGCTTAAAACGTGAAACTATCGTCAGAAACGTTGAAAGTGAACAAGTTTGATCAGGAGCAAAAGGTCGAATGTACTAGTAATACGACCTTCTGCTACTGATTCAATCATAAAAACCTATGTCCATTCCTTTCATAAGATCGTATCTACTAAAAAAAATTCTTTTTAAACTTTTTTGTGTTCGAGTATAAATTCATCAACTAAAAGCAAAAGGTTGTATAATATATGCTAACAGATACACTTTTGCCACTAAAATCAAATTCTCTGCGGTTACGACCTGATGTCATTAGATACGCGATGTATACATTATCTACATTAAATGAAATAGTATTGATTCTGAATGTAAAACGAGGCAATTTTCTAACGTACGAATTGTTCTTCTGTCTTTCTAGGCGTATAAGGATTTTAGAGATGCTGAGAATCTCATGCCTTTGGCTACAAGTGATTTCCGGAATCCAGTTTGCCAGGAACTGAGAGCTCTGCGCGACAGCAATGCAGAATCAAACAGTTTCGGATACAATCAGAATTCACCAAATCAAGACAATTACTCGAATTCATGTTTTAAAAATAATAACGAGTCATGCAGCGCGGACAGCACGGATACCTTTGCCAGTTGCCACACACATTTTTTCAATTCTCAAGGTGACCTCACGGAGGAAGGTGATAGTAACTTGTACATAAACCCATTGGAAAGTACAGACAAGTGCAACAGCTGTCATCGTCAACAGTCCACTTCAACGAACACGACGAAGTCTACGACAACAGGCGTTCTGCTACACATATCCAATGTACAATCTTCCGAGCAGCCCGCGCAGACATTAAATCCACCGAATGAAGATGGCAAAGAAAATTTCAGCGATACCTCTGTACCTAAGCATAAGAAAACTCGGATTCAACAAGTAAGTATATGCATAACATTTTCAAGACACCAAAAATTTTCGAATTCACCGCATGTCACATGCAATGTGTGTGTTTTCGCCCAGGTTCTGACCTTAAACCTTACTACTTGTACGTGACGTTGAAAATATCTGGAGGTGCGTTCCGAAATTAGGTGCCTGCACTAAAAACTCCCTAGGACAGAGGCAAAGCTACTCACGAACTCGGCAGCACAAAACAGATAAAAGTTTGCTGACAGCATTGGGAGCTAATATCGAAACGCACCCCAAATATCGAAGCAAGAGTGTGCTTGAATGATTTCACATTTCTTAAACTGAGATGATATTCCAGAACTTACATGTAATACTTACATTTGAACAAATCATGTTAGAGAAAGCCTGATATTGCATGTTTCGTTGTCAGTATAGAGCCGCAAAGTACACTTGGGGGACAATGAATCTGAGGAGGCTAAATTTTTATACTAGGCAGTTATGTTGGCAACACAATGAAACCTACAGCGCCACAATCGGCCGAGAGCGCTGCAAACTCAATCTCAATAAACATAACATAACCCATGACCGTCGAATCTAACCTTAGAATACGTGTCAATCCAACAAGTCATTATCCCCTCAGTATTCCAAGGTTAGATTCGACGGTCATGGGTTATGTTATGTTTATTGAGATTGAGTTTGTAGCGCTGTAGGTTTCTCTGTATTGCCAACATAACTATCTAGTGTAAAAAATGAATCGTCTCAGATTCATTGACCCCAAATGTACAGTAAACTTGCTTGTCTTGTATTCATGATTTGATACATGATTTGAAACGGCGGTCGGTCAAAATATCCCAGTCACAAAATTACCCCGTACAAAATCCCTGCGGAACAAAATCTCCTATGATACCCCCCGCCCCCCTTCCTCTGCAGGAAATCACCCCTGACAAAATCTCCCCAATAAGATCTACAGCACAAAACTCCCCCGGCAAAAATTCCGCCTGGATGAAATTTCTTTTAACAATTTCATTAACTATTCCACCGCTCGAATATTATTATACATACATTTCTCATTCATTTATCCATTTATTAATACATTAAATAAAATTAATCGTACAAATGAGTTGATACATAAGATTTAGTACACATACAATTTCATTTAATATATATGATTTGATTGATGTAATGATTGATCTAATAAGCGCAGAAAAAATATTGCTAGACGGGAATTTTCTCCGGGGAAATTTTGTGCAGAAGGGCTTGGAGTGCCCAAACTTGTCTATAAGACCGTAATTGTGACGCATGCCGTGTGCATGGTGGTGCAACGTCACAATCTATCTTCGTTCGAAATATACAACGCTTGACTTTTGCTCAAATATTCTTCAAACGATTACATGTTTGATATACTACAGGCAGATCAGTGATATGAATTAGTTTAATTTCACTGGATTTTTTTGTGACCAGGTAAAGCTTTCAGATACGATTGCCAACCTGTTCCATGAGACACCGTATTTGAATTGCATAATTGCACTTTTATACCGGCGGCACAACCAAATCAGTTTAACAGATGCAAACAAGCTAACAAATTCATTACACCTACTTATTCTCCATCGAATCAGGGCATAGATTTACATTGGGTAATAACCTCTTACATGAAAGAAATTGAAGTAGCGGTAACTAAAACAGGTGTAATAAAATCAAAAAGAGTTGTGTGTGTTGTTTTAAAACCATGTTCATAGCTAGTTTGGTGCAGTATGTGAATTTGTATTTTGTATGGTGCAAAGTGAGGGAGACGCGCAAAAACTGAGTTTTTAGTGTATCGCAAAATATTTTATGGCAGTGCATTCAAAGAAAGCAATTACTGCAATAATGACGAATAGGAAAACGATGTTGGAACTTCGACAAGCAGAAAATGTTTATCAACGTTCGGTGAAAGTATCTCAGACGAGCAGCAAAGAGCAGAAGAAATTCATCATTTTTTTGAAGCTTAAGATGATGGAAGTTAGACAATCTAAGGTATTTCCTTTGCCTGATCGTAAAAGAATTCAGTGACATAAAATAGATACGTGTCACTAACTTACTTGTAGTATATCAGTTTTGCAATTAAGTCCCGAGTATTTGGGAAAAAAATCATAATATCTCGATAACTGCGTGAATTCCTGCGATGAAGATCTCTCAAGACAGTTTTTAACTTAGTTCAGATCGAGACGGTGTTTGTATGCTAAAGTAATGCAGGATCCACAAAGAATCGAAGTTTCCGACTATTTTACCATTTTAAATTTTCGCTAGCACCATTGTCTGGTATAATATTGCTGGCTCCTTGGGTCATGCACCGAAGCAACTTAACATTTTGATTAAAATTTTTTTTTGGGTATTCACTTAAGTGTCTTTTATGAGATGAAGAAGGTCATGGTAATAATTTTCGATTTTTAGGTAGTAAACATTTTTTAAAACGTAGGAACTTTCAAGTTACGAATAATAGTGAAACGTTTTTAATAGACATCTCTTTATAACAGACATGTTAGAAGTCCTTGGCAGAAAAGCATTGCCTCGGAGGGGAAAATATACCTCTGAATAATAGAAATTCTATAGTATATTACGCAACTAGGGAGGAAAGTAGGCCATTTCCTTCTCGTGTTACGCATAGTACTTTTTACTACATCTGTAAAGGAATAGTATGTCACGATACAAGTGCGCGAAGTATGTGATTCCTATACTTCCTGTAGTTTGTGGGCCGAGCGAAGCGAGGGTTACAGAGAACGCGCGGTTACGCGCATCGTGTTCTATTTTTTGTAACACCAGTAATGGGAAGTTCCACCCTGTGTACCGAAGGATGCGCAAGGCGGCCGATTCGTCAACAGTTCCCAAGCTATTAAGTAATGTCATAAAATTGTTAGGTTATACCGAAAACTGTTAGGTAATGAACATTATCTAACAGAAAACTGTATCGGAATGAATATCACCTAACAGTTTTCAACATTACCTAACAGTTTTTGAAATATAGGGGAATCGGGCGCTTCGCGCTTCCTTTTTGGTGCACAAAGTCGACCTTTGCATGAAGGCCTTATAAAAAGTTCGATATAAAACGTTAGATTTTGTGGAAAATGTATTTACATCAGAAGTGAGAAGGCATCGTACGCGCATGCATCCACACTTCCCCCTCTTCGCATAGGTACACATTTATACACAGAAAGAATAACAACATGAATTTAATCAAATTAATTTTGTGCAAAATATGTATATTATATAATACCTGTTTCAAACATTCAAAATAATAACCTATTCAAAAAGTATAATGACTAATCATGTGTATTTGGTAATCCGTTTTTGGAAATCAAACAATCTATAGTGAGCAGTTAGGGAGAGAAATCATTTTCTTCTTCGTTTTGTATTTTTATTGTGTGGGGGAAGGTTGACACATCCGCGGTAGTTAAGCCCATGCGCACAACAAATTCGAACCTCCTCCACAGGGTAAAAAACGCCACTTCCTTTCCACTAAACAGAGCAAAAAACGAACTTTCTGTCGGGGTGTGGTAAAAAAGAACAAACATGGACACTGCCACGGTTGTATTTTTCCTTGCAAAAACTTCTTAATAAATGGATACATTAGCAAAATTTTCAGTTTGGTCATTGTTTTCCAAACGCTGGAGCCTGCTACATATCTACCTTTATCGAAATAGTTTCTTTTTGCGTTTATTATACATATTTTCATTCTTTAATTTCTCATAAAGAAAGTGTAATTTTTTTTTTTTTTTTTTGTTCATCACAATATTTCTATTTCGAATACTTACATTCGTTTATTCGTTTATGTACTTTTGGCTATCAAAATATTACATATTTCGTGTGTATGTATATGTTTATCCGCAATAAAATACGACATATTTGTGCAATAATAAATGAGCCATTTTCTGTATAATGGACATTTCTCAATAGCGGACAAGATTTCCGGTGCCGAAGGCACCACTATTGGGAAGTTTCACTAAACTATAATTTTTGACGTTCCTGTGATTATTCTCGCTATGTTTTTGCAACATCATAAAAAAAACTCATAATTCTCGTCGAGAGAAGTGCCAGTTGCAGTAATGTTTTAACGGTTTTACTATGCATCGGTGCAACATACGGGTTAAACAAAATGAATGAAAAAACTCGACAGGGTGATTCTGATTTAAAAATTATAAGCATATTATTATTTCTGGTGTCATATTTGAAGTTGTTGCTCATTGAAAAATCAAATTTATTTTTTGGATGTGGAGGCCTCGAACCTTAAATGCGATAATTTCTCGTCTTGGAACTCCAGCATTTGTTGACTAACGAGAAACAATGAGGCTTATGAGCCGCCGGCTATAATTTGTACTAAAATGAAGAATCGAAATCCAGATAAAGGAGTCATTTTATGAATTTTTTGTGATTGAATCATGAATACTTAGCGAATTAAGGACAAATTATCCCGGCGAATGAGTCTGGAATTGCCTGTGCTTAGCGCACGACTCATCATTGTCTGGATAAGTTTATCGTTTAAGTAACGATTATAAGTTTTACGTTGCCAAACAAGACGTGTTTCATGATAATCAATTTCTGAATATTAAGATTCCCGAAAAATATCGAGCGAATATATTTCTATTATAGGAAACTAAATTAACTAAAATGAAAATATTTTCGACACCAAACAGTTGGAATATTTCGATCAACGCGTGAAAAGATTACACACATAACATGGTAGAATTACTATTGTCGAGGTGATGTAATTACAATACTTTAGAAATATTGAAATTGAAACATTCTCCCTTACGGTCAAACAATTTAGTGAGAGCTGAACTGTTTCTAATACCCTATAAAAATAAATACTAAATGAAATATTACAGAAAAAATATTATTAGACGTTGAAAATTTTATTTTATTTTTTGACAGATTAAAATTACAATTGTAATGTTTCTGTTACATTGTATGTAACATGTTGTACTGTGCGGGTCAGAAATTAGCTTCATAGTTTCCTACAATTATTTTTGTTATCTTACAATTACCGGAAATGGAATGTAAGAATACGTACGAAGATTAAGAGGACGTTAGACTCCCGTCAAATCCGGAAAATGGGAGATAAAATGAAAAAAAATATCAGATTTAGCTACAGTAGATTTGACGAATCTGTTACTCTGCTACAGGCTGAATCTGCATTGCTAACGTAACCGACTTGTTCAAAAAATAAGCCGTATCAATGTTACTGACCCTATGTATACCATATCATCGCATGTCGAATCGAGTAAAAACTAGCTGCAAATACTTTGGTGCTTCCACCAATTTTCCAATCTTCTGCTAGGCAACCGACAGTCACAGATATGAGCCCTATGATTTCCCTAAGTTTGAAGAGATTTCATTACTTGAAAAAACAAAGTACTAACCTAACCTAACCCCTATTGTTCAATACGATTTGTCATATTTTGATGGATGTCTGACATTTCCTCAATGACATAGATTTTATATCTCGGTGAAATTTTGACGACAAAGATAGAATTGCATAACATATCTGTATTATACGTTCAGGTAATAGTTGACAGTGAATTGTACCTTTGACTTGCAATCGCATATTTTAACTGGACGTTTGCTTTTCTACCCTACTAATAATTACAGAGCGGAAAGCAACGCACCCATTTTGGCGTTAATCCTGATTCTTTATCGAGTATTGTTGGAGTCTCGACGGAAAATACTATCACAGGAGATAACAATAACCAATACGGACTGATCGACAGCCTCAAAAATGGCATCCTGACACCAGCAGATTACTTTGCCTCTCCATCCCGAGTGATTAACCATCATTTGTTTGGAAATGTTGGTGGCTTGAAACATTCCTACTCTGGTAATTGATATCATAATGATTAATACTGCTTACAATTGCAGCTATCGTGGTCAAACAAAATCTCTTGGTGCCCTAAAAACGAGGCAATAATTCTTTTTTTTTTCAATTTTCGAGTCCTCGAATATGTGAGTCCAAAACCCATTTACATGTGTCTACAACACACAATACAACAAGAATTCATCTTTGATGGCAT
This sequence comes from Neodiprion fabricii, assembly GCF_021155785.1. Lineage (NCBI taxonomy): Eukaryota > Metazoa > Arthropoda > Insecta > Hymenoptera > Diprionidae > Neodiprion > Neodiprion fabricii. The sequence goes on from NC_060240.1 coordinate 23,003,388, forward strand.
TTTACGAATGCAGCATTGTATATTACATGTATTTATATTCTTTATACACATTAATGGAAAATTCGAAATTTTATAAGCCATGGTAATAGTACTCGATTCAGTACTATTTGTGAAGACTGTGCCATATTTTTAGCGCAGAGTTTGATCCACTGGTCAAAAGCTATACGACATCTTCTGAAATTCGAAGACTGCAAACAAACTTGCCGTGCAATCACTCTTATAACATTTGCAAGCTTTACCGCACCATTTTTCAAAAAACTTGAAACTGTGAAATCATTTTATAAATAACAACGTTGTCCACAAGCATTTGTCTCCATAAAACTACCAAATTTGAAATACCGTAAAATAAGCAGCATTGGCCATTGGCGACTTTTCCTCTTCAGAGATTAATTCTTATCTTCTTAAATTCTCAAAAATTACTTGTATATTAGTGGAAAAATCTGTAAAATCTGTGTTTTACTCTAGACAGTCATGTTGCCAACACAGAAAAACCTCCAGCGCCACAGTCGACCGAGCGCGAAACAAACTGAATCTCAATAAACATAGCATAACCCATGACCGTCGCATCTAACCTTAGAATACGTGTCAATCCAACAAGTCGCTATCCCTGCGGTATTCTAAGGTTGGATTCGGCGGTCATGGGTTATGCTATGTTTATTGATATTGAGTTTGTTTCGCGCTCGGCCGACTGTGGCACTGCAGTGTTACCAACGTAACTGTCTAGTGTAAAAAATTAGCCGTCTCAGATTCATTGTCCCCAAGTGTATACCAATGATTTATTTAATAAGTGTACGTATGTGAATTCTAGGGAAATCTATTGGAAGTAAGCTGTCCTTATCCAGCAACTCGATAGATAGTGAAACAATGCCGTTTTTAGACCGGCACCGTGTTTCCAAATCAATTCTAAAAAAATCAGATATCAGCAATGTTCGATACAACAACGGCTGGGACTCAGATAAGGAAAAACTGATATCAGAAAATACGTCTGCTACCAGCGTGTATGACAGCGAAGGTGATATTCGGACAGATTCGTTACTGATAAAAGGTCCAGTCCTCAAGCTGTCGCAGTCATCTGAACAACAATCTTCTGGGATAATTTTCCAGACGAAGAATGAAAGCAATCGAAACGACGTTTCAGATCATATCAGTACAAAAAACTTTACACCTGCATTATCGAAAACTCTTTTTGACTCACATAAAGGTAATTTTTACTTCGTACATAGCATGATTAGTATTGTCGATCAGCTTATGATGTATTGTTTGAAATCCTTTTGAAAATAAGTATTGTTTACTCTACAACTGAAAAAGAATGGAAACGGAACGATTAGCAGAATTACGGATCTCGTCTCTTTAGGTTACAGAATTAAGCATGTTTTATTCCAATGAGAACCTGTTCGTTTCACCTGTTTATTCGTTTATATTCGATGTTATCTGTTCTTTCCTATCCCGTCCTATCCGCAAGAACCTCTCACAGCCTATTCGGTTCAATTATTCATTTAGAATAGGGGATTGCAATTTTCAATCCGATTCTGTTCTTTCCATCCGAATCAATTCGATTCAATAGGCTGTGAAAGGTGGCGCATGGCATTGTTGCGGATACGACGGGATAGGAAAGAACAGATAAAATCGAATATAAACGAATAAACAGATTAGAACGAACAGTTTCTCATGAAAATAAAATATGCTTAATTCGTTAACCTACAAAAACGGGATCCATAATTCTGCTAATCGTTCCGTTTCTATTCTTTAGCAGTTGTTGTGTATTCCTATCGTCCTTTTTCAAATTCGTTTTTATTCGCATTGTCGGATAAAGAAATCGGAATAGATCATATTGAAAATTCTGTTCTTTTTCAGTTATTGGGTACGTATTATCGACAAAATGATACACACTGTTGAAAACTCTAGTTTTCCCTAATCGCACACCGATCAATGGAAAACTACACATTCAATCGCTGTCTCTAAAGTGAAGAATCTATGCTTAAATTTTAACCATAACGGAAGCATCTATTAAACATAAGAATCAACTGCACATGCACTAAATAATTCAATCTTAATTGTCGGCAAAATCGTCCTGCGGCGATATTTTTATCTTCGAGACAGAAAGCCAACTTGACTGAAATGTGACAAGAACTGTGAAACTTTCACGTATTAATTAGCGAATTGAGGTTATGTTGTTATTTAGATTTATACCTATATACAGTTATTTCTTTCTAAGCTACGCCTTGGGCGGCAGGGTGAAACAGCACCTGCTTAATTTCCTACTTCTCGAAATTCTCAGCCCCGAGATTTGGAAATTATTGTGGAAGCACTGTTTACATGTGATCTTACTGTCCTAATACACAATGTACACTTGGGGACTATGATGAGACGGCTAATTTTTTACACTAGACAGTTATGTTGGCAACACAGAGAAACCTACAGCGCCATAGTCGGCCGAGCGCGAAACAAATTCAATCTCAATAAACATAACATAACCCATGGCCGTCGAATCTAACATTAGAATACCGCGGGGATAATGTTATGGGTTATGTTATGTTTATTATGTGAAAATTTCGCGGCCCTTGAATTTTTTTAAATATATGGAAGGATTCGTCGGAGAGGGTCAGAGAATTTGACCGTGCGTGGTTGCAAATGAAAATCTAAACATGCAACCACGCATGGTCAAATTCTCTGACCCTCTCCGACGAATCCTTCCACATAGTTATGTTTATTGAGATTGAGTTTGTTTCGCGCTTGGCCCACTATAGCGCTGTAGACTTCTCTGTATTGCCACCATAACTGTCTGGGGTCAAAAATTAGCCGTCTCAGATTCATTGTCCCCAAGTGTACATACCGGGACAATCTCTTGAAACTTGAAAATCAACTGCGTATGCGCCAAATAATTCAATCTCATTGGTCGGCGAAATCTTCCCGCAGCGATATTTTTGTCTGCGATACAGGGGGCTAACGGACACAAAATGTGAACATTTCAATTTTCAAAGAGCATAAGCATTAAATTCCGACCGTTCTTCGAAAAATCAACTTTCCGACCCAATAACAAATGCTTCCCAAACCTTTCCGAGTCGCTACCGCAATTATTTAAGATTATTATCTTGAAAATTCGTGTCAACTACATCGCCGCCAGAAATTTAATAAATGTACTCTTGTGGTGTTTAATGTACTTTATTTACGGTAAATACTTTATAAATGTGGAGGACGCTTTTGTCGTGCGTTAGGCCTACAGCCATCTTTCTTTGTGTGACTGATCCCAGGCGTGACCACTAGGTGGCGTATAAGCTCGATCGTGACATCTTCTCTTTTTTTTTAAACAATATAAAATAATTTGAAGTATAAGAATACGGATACAATGTTTAAGTAACATAATCTTTAAGATAGCCGGGTCGGGTAATTGCACGTCCACTACGAGTAGTTGCTCGAGGCGGTGGAGCGTTTTTTTTCGGTGCTTCGGGATTTGCTGCAATCTCAGTAGGAAGCTGTTGTTCTACTTCACGAGTTTTGCCGAAGGTGTTCTCGTTTTCGCGATTCGTCTCCTCATTGTGAGGGAGTTCGTCGAAATAGTCTGGAGGGTGTTTGACTCGAAAGTTTCCGTTTTGGTCTCGATTGAGGTACTTCCTGTTTCGGGTTAGGATTGTTCCAGACTCTTTCATAACTTCATACGCGCGCGGTTTGTCGCTTTTATGAATGACTAATCCGGGTTCCCAAGTCTTGTCTTTGTTCTATATTCTTACAGTTTCGCCTGTCGATAGTTCTGGGAGATTTCGTGATCGGTTATCGTGGAAGTATTTTTGTGATGTTGGTTTTTCGACTAGCTTGGCTCTGATAGGTTCGTTTTCGGGACGTCGATGCTCTAAGAAATCAGGTAGCACTCCGCGTACATTTCTGTTACATTACATTTCTGTTAACAATAATCTATTGGGAGACTCCATACAATTAGAGATCGGTGTGTTACGGAACTCCAGCAACGCTAAATACGGATCCTTCCTATCCTCTTTCGCTTTTTTCAGCATTTTTTTCACCGTTTGTACAATACGTTCGACTACCCGTTACTTTTCGGATAAGTAGGGCTCGATGTTGTGTGTTCAAAACCTCAAGCTTTAACGAATTCCTTGAATTTGTGGCTACTAAACTGCGGTCCGTTATCGGACCTGACTATCTTTGGTATTCCGTGTCTCGCGAACAGAGATTTTATCATTACTATCGTCGTTTCGCTCGATTCATTGGCCAGTAATCCTATCTCTACATACTTAGAGTAATAATCGACCATTATTAGATACGGTTATCCTTGCAAATAGAATAAGTCGACGGCTATTTTCTCCCAGACATTACTCGGTACTTCGCTCGAAATTAATGTTTCGTTCTGGTGACTTTTTTGGAATTTTTGGCAAACTGCACAGTCCATGATCGTGTCTTGAATTTGTTTGTTCATTCCCGGCCAGAAAACGATATCGCGAGCTCTGCTCTTTGTCTTTTCGATGCCCATATGAATGTAGTGTAGCTTGCTGAGGACTTCTTTACGCATTCGACCAGGTACTACTACACAGTTATTCTTGAATATTAACCCATCTGACTCGAAAAGTTCTGTATGGTAAGTGTGGTACGGCTTGGCAATCTCAGGTACGGCTTTGATTTCTTTCGGCCAAGTCATTCGGATCAGTTTAATTACTGTTTGTAACTCGTTATCACTTTCAGTTTCAGCTACGAACTCTAGCTTTTTCTTGTCGCTCATGCTTTCGGACAACACAATATTCAAAACGTGCGTGTTTATATCATCGTCGTTGTTCATTCTTGTCAAATGCGCACGCGAAAGGCTGTCTGCGATTAACAAGTCTTTACCGGGTTTGTAGGTGATCTCAGCATCGTACGGTTGTAACCGCAAACGCATTTTTTGGAGCCTTACAGGAATGTCTGCTATCGGTTTTTTCGAGATGGGTACCAGAGGCTTATGATCGCTCTCTACAAATACAGGCTTTCCTATTATATATTGGCGAAATCGCTCACACCCATACACAATCGCGTACATCTTTTTTTCGATTTGTGCCCAGGCTTTTTGGCACGTCATGAACGCTTTTGAAGCATAAGCTATCGGTAGGTTATTTTGCAAGAGAACTGCTCCTACTCCTGTTCCACTCGCGTCTACGCTCAGCTTGCAATCGGCATTTGTATCATAATACTGTAACACGGGATTGCTTGTTAGTCTCTCTTTGATCTTTTTAAACGCGACTTCGTGTTCTTCTTCCCAATGAAATTCCACTCCTTTTTTTATCAGTTCTCTGAGTGGGGCTGTTACGTCGGATAAATTCGGTATGAATTTGGCTACGTATGTTATCATACCTAACAATCTTTCGACCCCTTTTGTGTCAGTCGGTTTCCTCACTTCCGTGACGGCTTGAATTCTATCAGTATCTATTCTGATACCTTCGTTTACGAAAACATGACCCAAAAACTTTACGTCACTTTTACCGATTTTACATTTCCCGAGATTGATCTTGACACCGTTTTTGCGAGCTTTTGTGAAAACTTGCTGCAAGATTTTGTTATGCTCTTCTTTGTTTTGTGCCCAGATTATAATGTCATTGATATAAACTTCGACATTCGGAACGTCACTAAAAATCTGTTTGTAAAATCTGTGGAAGATCTCGGGAGTTGTTTTAATACCGTAAGGCATACGCAGGAAGCAATATCTACCAAAAGATGTTTGGAAAGTGGTAAGTTTTGAACTCGCTTTCAATAACTCAACCTGCCAAAAAGCCTTGGACGCGTCTAGAACTGTAAAAATCTTCGCGTTTGTCATCTTTGAAGCTATTTCGTCGAAAGTCGGTAATTTGTAATGTTCTCTGAGCAGGCACGAGTTCAGGTACTGAGGGTCTAAGCAAACTCGGAGCGAATTATCCGGTTTTTTCACAAGTACAACCGGATTCTCGAACTCTGTTGGCTCGTCTGTTCGCCTGATAATTTTGTCCCGTTCCATATTCTCAAGTTCAGATCGATAAGCCTCTAATACTTTGAAAGGTACCTTCCTGCAAGGTTCGATGTTCCCTACATATCCTGGCTTCATTTTGAAATCGTAAACGTACCTGAGTTTGCCAATGCTTTCGAACAGGTCTTTATTTTCCTTAATTAAACCCTTTGTTCTCTGAGCCTTATTTAAGCTTATTTTCGCTACTCGAGTTAACAGTTTCAACTTTACAATGCTCGGTAACCCCATGAGCGGTGTCGTTTTTTCGCAATCAACTACGTAGAATACAAGATTTTCTATTTTACCTTTAACTTCGCACGCCAATTCTACTTTATTTACGACCGTGAGTTTACATCCGTCGAAGTTTGACTATTTTTGGCCGGTAGCTTCGAACTGTTTTTTCGGACCAACTTTCCGATACTCGTCTAATCCGATCACATTTGCTCCGGCACCCGTGTCTAATTTGAACGATATTGCTTTCCCGGTTTCAGCGAACACTATTTTCTCGTACCAATCCGAAGTTGCGCGATCATTACCTGCTACATTTCCTAAGAAAATTGTATCTGGATCTTCGGTTACCGCGTCTATCTTTTGACAGCTTCGACATACCTGCGCAAAGTGATTGTACCCATTGCACGCTTTGCATTGCTTATTGAAGGCTGGACATCTATTCGCTTGATGTCGATACCCGCATCGTTTACAGGACGATTGATTCTGCTGCTGCTGATTTGGCTGTCCGTTGTTCTGCTGCTGCGTATAGTTTTGTTATCGTCTGGGTGGCTGGCCTTCGCTGCTACTTTGCTGTTGGTACTGCTGCTGTTGTCTCTGCTGCCCTCTGCCTCTGTTGCCACGCGGCTGGTTGCGTCCTCTACTGAACGGTTGCTGTTTTTCTTTTTGTTTTGTTAGGACGACATCTATTTTCTCGGTTGTTTTTAATGTTTCAATTCGCTGATTGGCTAGTTCGGCTGCTCTACACAACAGCGTACACCTGTCGAAACTCAGGTTTTCTTCTCGGAGGAGCCGATCCTTTAGCTGTGTGTTTCTTATGCTACTGATGATGCGATCTTTGATCAGGCTATCTTTCAAGGCCCCAAACGAACGATCTTGACTCAATTTTTTCAGGTCCGTCAAGAAATCCTCGAACGATTCATCCGGTTTTTGATTTCGCTGGAAAAACACATGTCGGCACACACTTTCATTCTTCTTTCGCACACAAAAGTTTTCGAATGCATCCACGACTTTGTCGCAGTTCTTCGCGTCCGCTACACTGAGCTCGAACGTGTCGTATTTTTCTTGTGCCTCTTCTCAGATGGCGTGAAGCAAGATAGCTATTCTCACTTCAGCGGTTTTGTTATTCGATTCCATGGCTAGCAGATATATACCGAACTTTTTGAACCACTTCTTCCAGTTTTCTGAAATATTCCCACTAAATGAGAGAGGTTCTGGCGGCTTCAGGTTGAGCGAGTGCTGCGCCATGTTTTCTTCGTCACTTTCTCTTCCAGCAAGTGCTTCGTCGACTAATTCTCATCGTTCGTCGATTCTTCTAGGGTTACCGTGACGTCTATGGCGTCTTCGAAATCACTAGTAGTGTCGAGTCCAGACTGCGCCATGTAATAAATGTACTCTTATGGTGTTTAATGTACTTAATTTACGGTAAATACTTTATAAATGTGGAGGATGCTTTTGTCGTGCGTTAGGCCTACAGCCATCTTTCTTTGTGTGACTGGTCCCAGGCGTGACCGCTAGGTGGCGTATAAGCTCGATCGTGACAAGAAACAGTTTGACAGCTAAAACTCTTAATGGCCAGCCTGTACGAACGGCCGATAAAACTCGCGCATGCACGGTTGATTTTCAAGTTGCAAGGCATTGTCCTGGTATACGATCGTATCTGATTATTTTTTCCCGGAAATAGGCAAAATAAGTGACATTTAATGCAGTTGGTAAAGACTAATTATAGCATCCTCTTAAGGTTAGCCGGACCCTGATTGTGACTTATTTTTCACTAGTGGAAGCGGTACCAAGCGCCATCTAGACCAGTCAGAACAAAGCTTTAAACGGAAAATCTTCTTTTCACGAGTGAAAAATAAGTCAGTATTAGACCCCAGAAAGTCGGAAAAACGGTTACTATTCACCTTGACCCTTATCCTGAAATTTTATCGCTTGTGTTACGATGAAACGGTGTTATAAGTAACAGAGCTTAATGTTTTTTGGTTAGTTAGCACCTTTACATGCTCACGGCATCCTCTCAGCCTTGTCAACTTAAATTTGCCTTGAATTTTTGAATATTTCAAAGCCAATTTTTTTGTGGTCCCTTCAAAATATTCCGTAGTAGACATCAGGAATTTATCACCCTATGAATGTTTCATTGCGTCAAATTTCAGCAATTATGTTACTTTATCCCATGAACAATTATTATTGATCCATAAAATAAAAAAGTAAATCAGTTTAAAAAACTTTTGTCATTATTTGCTTGTTCTGATTTTCAATGGTCGAGGTTGTTCCACGCCTTGAATGGAATTTAAAAATATTATATAATTCAAAAACATTGAGCTCTGTCACTTGTTTACCGTTTCATTTGAACACAGAACGCGTATGAGATTTTACATCAAATCGGATGAAAAAATGTATCCCCTTTCAATTCAACATTCTTAGAGCTCAGTCTGCTGAGTTTCATCGTTTTCTGTTATCATAATCCCCACAAAGAATTAATGAATGATATATTTATAGATGCACGAGACGAAATGGTCACAGACAACAAAGTCAAAGAGTGTAACGACGATAGTGCACAAGAGGATTACAAAAAGAGCGAAAGTGCGACAGGGAAAAGTCAACACAATACTCTGCTGATTTGTCCGCCGCAGTCAAACGATGAAAATATTAGGGAAAATAGCATCCATCGTGAAAGGAAGAAGCCAACACCGAATAAACCGAACACGAATCAAACCACCGCTATTCGTTTGAACACAAATTCAAACTGTTGTAGCTTCGCTACGTAGCAGAGAAGTCGTTACGTGTATATGTAATAAAGAATGGAATTAATCTACAAGGGAGACTGGAAGTTCTGATATCTCCTTAAGGCAAGACCCTAGTGAAATTTGAAAATTCGACTTTCTAACATTTTGGATGGGTAAATCCGGAGCACTTTGGTAAAATATGGTTGTGGCGTCAGTAGCTATTATTATTATTATTATTATCTTCAAAAATTCAGAATAAAAGTCAAGTAAAAGTAAAAGAGAGAAATGCAAATGATTTTCGCATGGTTGTAAATTTATAGTAAGATAACTTGGAACAAGATCAAGATTACTATATATATTGTTTTACACGAAACTGTCCACACATAGTAAGATTAACTAGGTATCCTTGACAGGTCAACTGTGACATCATCATCGTATGAGACGTATAAATGTAATTCCATTATCCACAACTTCACAGTTGCAGTATCAAGTGTGTGCAGGTACTCATAATTATTCATTAGTGAATTCGTGTATAAATAATCCCAGTAACATTCAAAGCTACACTGCAATAAATCATAATAATAACAATATTACTGACATAATTAAAGAGCTTCATATAAGAGGGTTGTGAATAATTGAGAATCAACCGTATAGTTTTAATGATTTGTTTGATTTCCAGTCCCCGTGAAACTTTATCATTCAAAGAAATCACCAAATCCATAGATATCAAAAAATCTCGACACCTTTCTTTCGAAGCCTGTATCTCAGAAACTACTGATTTTTGGGAATTGTGTCCATGAGAACTTTTGATTGGGAGGATATGTCCTATAACATACTGAAAATCCAGCCAATTCGACCGGGATCCAATTTGCGTAAGGATTCTGCGGGGTCTTTTATCGTTCGACGGACCATCCGTTGGCACCTAGTTGCCTCTAAAATATACAAATCGTAGGTTCCAACAATAATGTTACGGTTATCTGTACTATGATACCATAATGATTTTCAACAATAAAATGTAGCAGTCACCTCCAATCACCCTATTTCAGATTTAAAATATGGTAAATTCAATTATATTTTTCGGGGAATGTCAATTCTTGAAACTTCTACTCAATTTTAAATGTTGAGTTCGTTTTCTTAATCTTTACACGAAAAATATTGCTAGGGTTAACGGTGATTCGTATAGTTAACCCTTCATTAGGCGCATGGGGACGTAGAAATCCCAGGTATATTACTTGTTTCCGCTGCTACAAAAAAAAATTTACGGTGTTGCTATTTTCAGTACCTTTCAGAAACCTTTCAATAAAGCCATTCTCTATGTTGGCGTCCTGTTTTCGCCGTTTATTCCGCAACAATAAGTCATTAAACTCCGTCAGGGTCTCCACGGACCTACAAGTTCGTTTCTACAAGTGGCGGTTGAACAAAATCGTTTCTACAAGTGGCGGTTGAACAAAATCGTTTCTATAAATGCCGATCCTACAAGTTCGTTTCTACAAGTGGCGGTTGAACAAAATCGTTTCTACAAGTGGCGGTTGAACGAAATCGTTTCTACAAGTGGCGGTTGAACAAAATCGTTTCTATAAATGCCGATCCTACAAGTTCGTTTCTACAAGTGGCGGTTGAACAAAATCGTTTCTACAAGTGGCGGTTGAACAAAATCGTTTCTATAAATGCCGATCCTACAAGTTCGTTTCTACAAGTGGTGATCCTATAAGTGCGTTTCTACAAATGGTGGTCCTACAAGTTCATGCCTACAAGTGGCGTCTAATGTATGAGAAACGAACTCGTAAGACTGCAACTTATAGAAACGAATTTGTAGGATCGCCACTTGTAGAAATGAACTTGTAGGGCCACCACTTGTAGGAACCAACCTGTTGGAACCAAACAAGAGACACGAACTAATAGGATCGCCACATGTAAAAACGAACTTGCAAAACTGTTCACTTGTAGAAACGATACCTTCTCGCACCGGCATTACTGATCGGGGTGTATAACAGGAGTAAGTATTATTTGTGACACAGAACTAAACACACAACAATGTCTTTATCTATGTCAGCTTGAATTTTAACAAAAGTTGAAGATTATGTTATTATAAAATTGGGGAATTATAAATATTTATTTTCTCAGTACGTGTACTTTTTCGTTGGCCAAAAAAAGTGCTTTTTCTAAATTAATAAAAACTGTAAACATTTATTAAATATGGTACGCCATGAACTATTTTGTTTGTTTATATCTTCATTTCAGTCAGCAAGCTTATAAAGAAGCAGTTTTGTGCAAAGGAATAGTATCTTTTTGCGTTATCGTCCATAGTAGTCGAATTTTCGGGTTTTTTGACTTTTGAGATGAAATATTTTTCATTTATAGTTATCAATGAATTTGAAACGTGCAACCCGTCAATCCTCACAGGCACAATTTCCAGAATAAAACGTTTTTATTTATTTGTTTCGGCAAAGTAGCAAAATCGCGACGATCGGGTGAGGATTTGTAGTTCGTACTCATTGCGTCGTTATTTCACTTGCTAGTTCAAATGGTCCTAATGTAGTTCGCACAGTCACGTGCAGTATTTGCCTGCCTGTCTCTACCTCGAATCCTGCTTGCCCATGTCGCACTTCACAACAGATCAGCTTGTCGCATGTGTATTTACTTTCGTTAAATCATGTCTGTATATTATCTATGTGTATTATCTCGATTTTGTAAGTCCTCAGTTGTTGTACTGATATCTCAGGATACAGATCGTATCGCTGTATCGAATAAAGTACTTTGTATCATTGTTTCAACTCTTCTTTGGCGCACTTACTTCTGGCCACGATTTTGACACGCCGGTTCAATTTGCCTCGGATGATGCTTCATCCACCTGTCATTAACAACCCTTTCGTGGGATTTTAGCTTATGAAAAAGTGAGCATTCAATGAAAAATTCGTCCGGATTAAAATGACCCAGAGTTCCCAACGAAGTTAATAATCACCATTTATCGTTAATAATCAACCCGGTTCATTCGCTACAGTTCTTTATCGTTAATTCGCGGATCCTACGTCGATAATCTACAATCTCTGCCTATCTCTCCAAACAGTATTGGAGATGAACATATTGCATTAGTTAAATGGGGTCTTCGAAGACCCCGCACGTTTACTGGAATTACGAAAGTTGATGCGCCTAATGAAGGGTAAATGCCCGATATATATGTGGGGAGTTCCATACGAAATGTGCAATTGATTATTGACTTTTGGCCCGGACGTACAGTTTGGGAACTACAGCGATGTGAAAAAAATAATTACATATTTTGGATTTGGTGTAACTCGCAACTTGTAAAAGGTAGAATTTTTATTGTATAGAGGAATTTTTTTTACAACCCATAAATGGACTAGACCAAGTTTGAGACAAATCGGAAGGGGTGTGGGCAATCAATTGCACATTTCGTATGGAATTCCCCATGTATATATATATTATTATATTATTATATATATATATATATATATATATAAAGATATATAATAAAATATGGCCAGAAAATACTCCTATGTTCAAAAGTGATACTTGGTATTGGAATAATCGTTAACCTTACATTTTTTTTTAATTGAAGTATCTCTTATCTATGGAAAAGTGTTCTCATGTATTGAGTTACTTGTTTATCTATGTTGGGACACATATATTGTAACGTGTTCGACCGCCCCACCGGCTGGTTGAGCAATCAACATTACAGCTAACCACACCGACGCAACGCAACGAATGCATACAAAGGACAGATCACACCCATGACGGACGAACCAACACCGAGACTAATCCTTTTGTCGTTCCGGCATCGTCCACTGCCGCAGGACATCGGTATAAATAGGAAAGCCTCGGACACGGCCGGCAGATACAAACGTAATTGGGTTTTCGTAAAACATGTTCTCTGAAAAACCAACATATCATATAATACTAAGTATATGATATTTGAAAAAAACGAACTATACTTACTTTAACAAATAATACCATGTTCACAAAAATTGAGTTATGTTCAAAGGACAGGCATCTAAATTACGTAGAACCCGTTGTAAAACAACCAAGAATTTAAAACAATAAAAACCTTTGAACCTTGAACGGCGTGCAGTAGTAGGATGGCATAGCGCCTTTTCGACTCATTTCACGTCGTTAAACTATATAAAGCTCATCCTGAATCTGCAGCCTAATTTAGCTTAATTTATACATAGGCGAACCCCCTTTTCGAAGTAACAATAAAAATAATAAAAAGGGAGTAATGCATACACGGAGAGACATTTTATAGAAAGATTTATTAAAATCACGACCAGATTTTACTATTCTTTCTCACAGTCTGGGGACATATCGGCATTTTATCATAAACTCCTATGTTGCGTGGTAATTCTCAAGGTTACCAATTGTTATAGGAATCTAACCTACAAAACTTTTCATTTCTATATGTATATATATTATGGGGATTACACAGCAGATATTATATTTACATCACATTTGATAATTAGAGGGTTACGTCAGCCCCCTGACACACGCTGCTAAAAGTGGTTCGCAAAATTTCCCTCGATTCTGCCGCCAATCTCCACCACTAGTGGCGCTAGTAGTTGTCTGACAAGCTTGCGCGCGGTCAGCGAGGGCAGCGAGCGTGTCAGAAGTCTACTAGCGCCACGTAGAGGAACTGAAAAACGGGGACAAAACGCGTACAATTTTTTAGTATACGAGCAGTGGTGAGTGTCAGGGGGCTGGGTTACGTAATCAGTTCTTCGGCTCACTGAACTTAACCTTACGTATTCTAGTTACATATTCATGTTATAAATGTGGTTAGGTATTACCTGATGATAACTTGCAGCGCTAGCGAGAATCCATGTATCAGTCTGTATCGGCGCAGGCGAAGTGAACCCCGCGAAATTTAAATCTCATAAAAAAAACAATGGTTGTCACGGATTAAGCTGCGATGCTCGGCGATTATCGGATGTACTTGAAAATTTTCGGCGATGAATTTGCTATTCTCGCTGGGAATCTTTGTAATACAAGTTCTCGACTTGTATTATATTTTGATGCAGTCAGTCCAAGATGTATTACATATACCGTTGAAGAATATTCTTCAGTCAACGCATCTACTCTACATTCCTGTTTGGTATGGGAAATTCACCAGTATTTTACCGAAGAAGTATTAAATTGCGGGTTCATTATTCCCATTTCTTCAGTATCACTTAATAATACGGGTACTTCCTTCTACTACTTTCATTTTCACTATTTACGGATTACAAACATTAGCGCTCGTTCATTACATGTTGCTCTGGTCGACTAGTAAAACGACGTATTCGGATACAAGCTTTTCCTTTCACCATAAGAAATATTGCAAAAAATGCTGATATATCCCTAAAATTCCAGTAAGTACAGGACTTGAATCAATTGGTCTCTCCGTGTAATGATGAATAATTTGGTAGAAAATTTAACGTCGTATAAGAATTTAGCAGCGTAATTGAAAAATTACGTATTTTATGATTTGCTTTATCAATTTTTTTCTCCTTATGTTCTTACATGTGCATGCGGCACCCCTGTTGCCACAACTTTGTAAATATCTGAATAACTTTTGTTTTGATTATTTATAGCTTTACACTAGCTTGCTTGTTTATTTGCTAACATTTTGTGAATTGCATTAGAATCAAACAATTGAGCAGGGAGCAGCAACGGACTACATCTCGCGTTTGCAAGGCAGGAAGTAAAATCAAGAACTAGACACTTTACGGGTATAAAAAGCCACTATTAGCGGAGGGACTACGGCAACATTTTGATAATCTACGTCCGTGAACGTAGTGTTAAGCCCAGAGCACAGGAAATGCAGTAAGCCCTGTGCCGTTACACACACAAGCCGGAGACGCGCTGTCCGTACACCACTACATCGCTGTGATTAGCTGGCGGCTGCTAGCGCTATGTATTGGTGCACGAACAGCGCGTTCCCAGCTCATCTGTCCGACGCCGCGACGGTACACAACTTACTGCATTTCATGCGCTCTAGCCTTAGCTTGGCGACGCGACGGTCACGGCAAGTCAAAACTCATTTTCTGGACAGCAGCGGCGTAACCGCCTTCGTCTGCTTAGAGACACGGACTACAAGCCAATACACCCGAATCTGCACAAGGTAGCAACGGAGTGACATCCCGCGTCAACTATAATACAGATAAACAAAGACGAGAACTTTTGACAGACAATAGTATATTGTGTAACAAGGAGACAAACTTGATCTTTTCGGGCCGAACTATGGTTTACAATATGAGTCGTAAGTGGCTAAAGACAAATATTGCAAATACGCGAGGCGAAAAGACCGTTTCTTCTTTGTTGCACACGATTCTTTACAAAACAAGAGCACGGTTTTACATACAGGTCTGGAAACTCGCTCAAAATTTCAGTGGTAAGGGTGTCCTCTTATTGAAGCACCGGCCGTTCCGCCTAGTGATCACGAGTGTCGTTGCTATTGAGGGATTCAGGATGTGTGGGAGAGACGGAAACAGATTTCAAAACCACGGACCATGGAGACTAGAGTACAGGAGTCCGATCTCCATTGGGAAACATACGAAAAAATCGTCCTCGAAAATTTGTCGTTTAGTAGTTCTAGATTTGATCCAAAGCATCGCTGTCATCGTAAAGTTCCGAAGTGAAGTTGGTAACAATTGACTATATATGTGTATATAAACATCGATCGTGACCAAAATGAAATTGCCCCTTAACTGAAAGGGAATATTCTTGGGTCTGGTCTCCCCACCACTCGTCGGATCCTTGCGATATCAGGGGCGTTCAGCGTCAGCCAGCGCAAGACTTATTGTACGGATTTTTGATGCTAGATCAAACGTACGAAGCATGGAGACCAGAGATAGGAGCCCGAACTGCTATGCTAAATGGAAAGTGAAATACGTCATTAAAAATTAGTCGCTGGATGGCGCTGGAGGGCTCAAAAGGCTTCAGTCGAGTGCTCGTCTCTGGCGTCGTCCCGGCCGCCGGCGTCGTCTAAATTCTCGCCGCCATATTGCTTGTGTATACTTTATATACCTAGTCTCCATGGTTTCCCCCTTGGTTCCCCCCTCATGGCTTTGTGAATTGTGCCTCGTCGCGGTCCGCTCCCATCTCATACCTGCTCGAACTGGAACCGTTTGAGCCTACTAGCGCCGCCTCGTGACTATACATTTATGTTCACTCAACTAAACCGCAGTTCGTGTTCCTGTCTCTAGTCTCCATGGTACGAAGACCGGACTCCTGTACTCTAGTCTCCATGCCACGGACGGTCAACAATCTGTTTCCATCTCTCTCGCACAGCCTGAATCCCTCTATCGCAGCGACACTCGTGGTCACTAGGCGAAACGGCCGGTGCTTCAATAAGAGTTTCCAGACCTGTATGTAAGACCGTGAACAAGAGTATGTCACGGGTTTTTTCACGAAGCACAAAATTGAGGTTACGGTCACACAATGTCAGATTTGTTCGCGACAACGCATGCGCGCAGTAGAGTAAGACCACTTTTAACTCCTAAGACTTAAAAGTGGTCATATCTACGTATTGTCGATATAACCTGTGACTTTTTTCTTTACAGACATCACTCAAATAAAACCTGAAAAATCATTTGAATTTCTGAAAAGTCTATGAAATACCCCAGTTTCACCAGGGTCCTCCCTTGAGGAACGATATTGTCCATGTTTACTAACAGGAATGATTTCTTCGAAATTCGGCGAAAGAGATCTGCTGAACCAATTGTCCTTTCGTCATTTGATAATTTATATGGAATAGACGCAAAGTGGCACACGAAATTCGCCAAATCTGCAAAAATTATTTTTTCATCCACCGCAAACAGTAGCCATGTGACTCGTTTTAACTATTATCAAAGTTACACCCCATTGATGTTAAATAAACGTTTAACAGTCGTGTCCCGCAAAGAATTTCAAATAGAGCCGACTGAAAATATCTTAGTTTTATGCTAAAGTAACATCGAAATGTGAAAAATTGCAATTCATGAAAATAGGTGATTGCGTATAGCTCAGAAACCGTGCTAATCGGCGGTTCCCGCATACTTGACAGAGCGTTCAGTGCGTGAATCACTGAAATATGCCCTAACTGGTACGCAACAAGCCATTTGAGTTATCCCCCCCCCCCCCCCCAATCTCAATCTACAGTAAACTACAAAAATAAATGTAACTTGTCGCAAATCCACCGGATTAAAAGTATATTAGATCAGAATAAGCCTCATAATACGTCCAAGAAAACATAGAATACGAGTATCAATTGAACATCCATTTGGAATACTCACCTTCGATATTTAATGAATCAATTTACACCAAAGAAGTATGAAGTAGGTATATTTACACTTATACCAAATGAACATCCGAAACAGAGCCAATATTTACAGTTATATATCGATCATACGTAAATTTTACAAATCTGGTGAAAATTACATTATTTTGTAGTTATTCTAGTTACAAATTTTAAAACGACTTATAGTGATACGTTCACTCAACAGTTGAATCTTTCACATTTCACGTTTCCTTTTTTTTCTATTGAAAATTCATAGGAAATAAAATTAAAACTTAAGTAAAATATTTGAGACAGAAAATTGTTCTAATACTATCTACTTTTAAAGCAATTTTCACCGATTCCCACGAAACTATTTCAATAATCAATTGAATTTCCCGCGACATTTGACAAATTGAAAACAAGCAGCATGACCGCCTCGTAGCTTCAATCCTTCACAAGAAAATAACTCGGGATACCGCATCCTGTTAGTATAGATATCAGTGGCGGAAGCCAGTGCTGCTTTGCGTAGTGCTGTCCAGCCGTAGTAGAGCTCACAAACATGGAGTGAACATACCGGCGTTTTCCTTTAATCCTTTAAGCCCTAGATTACACTAAAGATTTATCGTAGACAAGATTACCAAAATACTGGTAAAAAGTGATATTGCACTCCATTTGTTTGATATCAATTTTTTCTGCATCTATTTTTCACACGGAACACTATAATTTTCTGAACAAATTTTTTTCAACACGGTGTCCTGGGTAGACACTGCGCTATCGGTGTCTCAAACACGCGTTTTCAATATCTTTTAAGGCCATCATTCAAGTACACTTCGAAAAAGCGATCAGGTCAGACACTGCGTACAAAGTACCTGATACTCGCATTTTGGGGTCCGGGGTCACTTATCGATTTTATACGGACTTTGAAAATGCTATAAGAGAAAAATATTGAACTTGTGCTCCGGTACTATGACGAAATATCCAGTACAAAATGAGGTCATCTAATTGGAGAACGATGAAAAAGGCGTATTTGAATCCATTAATGTACTACGTATCAACCATATCTCCAGGAATGTTCGGTAGGTTGTGAATTTACAGTTAATGGTGTACAAATCGACTGTAAATTGAATTGTCGTCAAGAAAAGTAGTCAAGCGAAACTGCGAAGTTTCGATACTTACCAGAATTTTTGATTCCATTACATTCACTGTGACGTGACGTGTTTTATAGGATGTTTAATTTTCGTTTTGGGTTTGTCTTGATCTGGATATTTTTCAGAGCATTCTTTGACGTATGGTTGGCACAGCTTCGACTTTTGGTTTATTGACAGTTACTACCATACCTCAGGCGAACTTGCCGACGTCCTGACAACTCCAAGTCAAGTTTCCAGTTAACCACATTATACCACTTTAATTTTGTTAACCCATAGTCGACATTCGAATAAGTGGGCTATCTGGGTAGGCTTTGATAATAGTAAGAATAAATCACTTGGCTACGGGATGTACAAAAAGTAAATTATTCCCAATATCGGTGAATATCACAGGCTAGCGCGAACCTATTCTCCGTAAATCATCAAATTCCATAGGATAAATTGATTCATTAACATCATTTCGGAATAATTCTTGAAAAAAAAATTGTTTCGTATAATTTAGCTATCGCATCCCAGTAAGCTGTTTTAACCCTAGTCACATACACCTATGGAAATTTTCACGTTGCTTACACAGGGTCACTCAGACCCAGCCAACTTTGGAACGTTATTACCTTAGAAAACATTACGGTATGCACAGTTACAACTCGAAGAAAATTCTGAGACTACATGTAATAACTCAAAAATAGACTACAATGTTATTTATAGCAAAAAAACGCGATCGAGGATGTGGCAGAAATTCTTCAAGGAAAAAGAAGTGAAAAAATACGCAATACAGTAGAACCTCGTTTATCTGAGGTCATATGAGGAGAGTATACCTCGGATGAGTGAAATCTCAGATAATACGGAAAACATATACAATCCAAGCGATTACGACGTTTTACCCTTGACTCCAAAATCGGAACTGTGGCGTTGATAACTCGCAAACATCGCAAGAAACTTTTACAAATTTATGCATATTCTAAGATTCTAACGCAGAGTTCTCGGATGAGATGGGCGTCTCGGATTATACGGAAACTCGGTTAATCGAAGGTCTTATAAGCAAGATTCTACTGTACATGCCAGGGATCTCTAAGACCCCATTTTTTAAATAACTTTTTATATTACTTGCACAAACAACCCTGATTCAAGCGTGCTAACTTTAAAATTATACGTTAAAATCGGTGTTGGGGCCAACTAGACCTCATATATGACTAGGGTTAAACACGGAGTCACTTAACCGATTTAAGAGTCTTTATGAGATTCGATATCATTTCACCATAAAACATCGGTTGAGCTGAAATTTTTGGTGAAGGTCATTCAAATTTTAAGGAGTGCGCTCTGGTCAGCCAGCGCCAATGAATTATCACATGAATTAAAAACCTATTAAATTGCGAAATATAACCTGAAATCTCGTCTCGGTACGAAGTAAATAGATTAAGAACCTGTCCGATATTTATCCAGTCCATGCTGAACAGAGCATACTTTTTGACAATAGCACAATCATTCTGCAAGCAATTCCAAACTGATTTGAAGATTTGAGGAAAAATTAAACCGATTCTCATGAGTACTCTTAAATCAGTCAAGTAACCCGTTGCTCAGAAGCCTTAACAATTGGCTTACGTAATTTGTAAACTTTTAACTAAAGATAGAGCAGGGACATATGGTTGAAATTTTACAGGTTAGTTTTACGTTTGGAATTTTGGCAGATTTATCATGTATGTAAATAGGTAGGGTATATGTATAGTTCTAAGAGGCAGGCTGTTCAAATTTTACACCAATCGCGTGTTGGGTGCGGACACAGTGTTGAATTTGACTTCAGTTATTCTTTCACGCTCTTGCACACTGTTCTAAAGTATTGGCTAAGGAATAAATAAATATCGCAGAGTTTAATATCATTGGGCATTCAAAACTAATCAGTAAATCAATCTGAAAAAATATAGTTGAATATACAAATATGACATACAGGGTGGTCCATTTTAATTGCCATAGGTGAATATCTCATAAACCAGATGAGATTATTTGTTTATTTAAAAGTCCGTATACTGTTTTGTATCATATGGCACTAGCTATTTAAAATACGACTTTTTTGCAATAATATATTGTAAGTAAGGCAGCCGTTTCGGAAACTTTTCTCGCAGGATATCCTCCAAACATGTGCCGGCCGGGCACTCGCTCAGCGCATTAGCGGTTTCGATTTTTATACGTAAGCAAAGTGTCGAAATAAAGTTATTATTATTAAGCGATTTTAACCATTTTTGAAGAAGAGCGGTCTTCCGCTAAACTAAACGAATACATATGTTGAAGGATAATTCAATTGGACCGATATTTTAGGTATGAAGCTAGCCCTTCTAAATCCCAATTGGACTGATGCACCGCCTTAAAACATTATCTTCTCCCGTCGAAACCCTCCAAATTGTGCATAAAACTGTTGTTTCTACCAGTCTTTGGGATATTTGCCAAGGGTGGTAATTAAAATAGGCTAGCCACCCACATGTTTCACAGCATTCTTGTATAGATGAGTAGAAGAAATTTTCAATAATTTCGCTAGCAATAGTTGCGTATATTGTTAGTTGTGATTCTACTGAAAATTGTTCAATAAAACGTTAAAAACCATGAGAATAATTTCAATATACATATATCTAAACAAAACTCCACCTTCCGATTATCAAAGTGTCGGTTTTAACGTTACGTTTTATTTAAGCATCTATGTTATGGACCAATACCTCCATCCTATCGCAAATCCCGAGTGGTAGCATGGAGAGGTAAGGACTCACTGTACGGTCAAAACTAAACGTATAAAGAATATTTCACATCTCTTAGTTCTATATATATTTGTTCCTGTATTCCATCCAACCAAAGTTTTCCACGAGCATTCTGCAAGAAGTCAACGTCGCCAAAAGAGGAAGAAAGGCTGAGATACTACGATTATCTGTGCGCTGTTGTACTGGTCTTACTACCGTAGCGTCTATATTCAGCTTAAAAACGGGGCACAAAGGTCAATTGTGTGCCGAGATGCTGTCAATGTAAAATACCTAGCAGATGTTTCATCGCTTTGGCGGAAGTACCTGAGTCTCTGACATCATCAGTTCCGTATATTCGTCATTAGGTATTAGTATAATATATAACATAATAAATAATATAATATAATTATGTAATAAAAAACATAATATATCATGTAATAATAATTACTACCGTCATTTACCGCACAACCACGCCAACCAACTGACTAAGGACACCGAGTCGGATCAAGGCCTGATAAAATTGGGTTAGTCAGCACTGATTTAAGGAGGTGACCTAGTCAATTTCGACGTTGACGTATATATCTCCAAATATCAAAGTCGATGCATCTCAAACGCCAAAACGGGCTCAGTAGCGTTAATCTATACACAACTTTGAACACAAACACTCCAATGCATTTTCATGTAAGGCAGACAAACAGAAATGGCACGGATTCTACGAAATCGCAATAGTAAATCAAAGAATTCATGCCATTTCTTTATTTCTGTGTCAAATGAAAATATTTTAGGGTGGTTTGATTCCGAGTTGCGTGTAGAATGGGGCTGTCTAGTTCTTTTTCGCGTTTGAGATACGTCGACTTCGATATTTGGAGATACCTATATGAGTATGTATACACTGCCAGCCAAAAGTTTGGGTACACCAGGCGAAATTTCTTGCCGCACTAAAAGTTAGATAACGGACTCAAAAATAAAGATAATTCAACGTTCCAAACAGCACATTAAAGAAGACATATCTACCTTTATTTTACTATTTTGGTAAATTTTCTAAAAGTTTTTTTTTTTGCCCCTGTACGTATTTTTGAATATGACCGTTTTTCGGCTATTTTTTAGCCGCCAGAAATTAACTCCGAATCATGAAGAAAAAATTTTCCTCAGTTTTTTCCGTGGTAAACGTAAAAAGGATATCAAAACCTAAATTTTCGTTTTTTAGATAGCTTGTTACGATTTTTTTTCACCCCAATATTGTATTTTTAGCTAAAAAATACATGTTTAAAAAAAAAAGCTGTAATTCAATAACTAGGGGGGTTCAAAGAAAATGTCAAGAGCGTAAAAAGTTGCATAGATTTACACTGGAGGAGTTGGAATTATATTTATGAAATAAAAAGAATTTTTATAAATATAGGTCGGGATTCTGGTGAGTGGAGGGGCAATTTCCTTGGTTAGAATTTGGAGAATCGACGTTAGTTCCCTCACGGAAAAAAAACCCCACTTGGGTGTATATTCGTACCTCCAACTCATAGATAATCCTAATTTCCCATAAGAAAAAAGTTAGGGGTACGAATTTACACCCAATTTGGGGTTTTTTTCCGTGAGGGTTGAGTTGTTGTGTCTCGAAAACTATCAGATTTTAGACAAAGTATTAGAACGAAAAAACTCGATGTTTTTGAACTTGCTTTTTAATGCAAAAAAAAAAAAGAACAGTCAATCACATCTCTCACATCACCTATACGAGTTTTTCGTTGTAAAGAAAATCATATTTGCGCCAACGAGCTCATATTTATCGATATATTAATTTTTTCGCAATAATTAGATATCTTCTTTAAAAAAGTCTTCTTCATTTATTTAGAGAAGGTCTCTTCACAATAGATGCGGTTGACAAGGTAACGAACTGCATCAGGCAGGGCACGGAAGGTAAGAGGTGGGTCGCAGGGGTATGCGTAGATATAAAAAACGCTTTTGGCACAGTCCCCTGGCCTGAAATCATCAGAGCAGCAAGGCTGGCTGAACTACCCGAGCACATAATTAGGCTAATTCAGTCATATTTGAGCGAAAGACTAGTTAATTAATATCAGTGCCAGCGGGGAAACTACCATCGCCAATTTAACCAGAGCCGTCCCACAGGGTTCCATTCTAGGCCCGACCTTATGGCACTTAACATTCGACGAAGTACTGACGAAGAAATACGAGACAACGGACATGACGCTGACCTGCTATGCGGACGATACACTTATCCTGGTAGAGGGCAAAACGGCCCAGGAAACCGCAAGGAAGGTAACACGGGCGGCGAAGGAGGTGATCGATCAAATTGAGTCACTTGGTTTGGAAATAGCGATAGAAAAACCGGAAATCATATTTTTCACGAGGAGAAAAACCTCAGCACCGGAAACCGTAAACATCAAAGGACACGACATACACACGAGTAAAGTATTTCGTTAATTAGGAATATATCTCGATAGCAAGCTGAGTTTCTCGACACATCTGGAGAAGAGTACGAACAAGACCATAGGGACCATGAAAAAAATCGGAAGAATAATGCCTAACATCGGCGAACCACGACAGACCAGGAGACGACTCTTGGCGCGGGTAGGGGAGTCAATCGCCTTTTACGGCGCACAGATATGGGGCAAAGAGACGATCAAGGATGCGAGGGCCAAAAAACTCCGTGACGTACACAGGGTCTGCGCGAAGAGAGTGTCCTCAGCCTACAGGACGGTGTCAAACACAGCCTTGGCGGTGGTTGCAAGAATACAGCCCCTGGAGCTAACCGCGCAACAGAGGAGCCGGCAATGGGAGTGCGAGAGGAGGATCCTGAAGGCGGGCAACGACCTACCAAGGACAGAGCGTAAAGCGATTCACAAACATGAGGGAAAGTACGCTGCGACATGGACCTTGCAACAATGGAAGAACAGATGGGCAAGCATCACTACCACCAGCCAGTGGACGAAGCGACTAATAGGAAACCTGGAACCATGGTTGAAGCGGAAGCATGAAGAAGGTAGCTATCAACTCCCGCAAGCCCTAACCGGACACGGGCCTTTTAACCATTATGAGATGCTCGTCATTAACCATAAATTGCATTAAAATTTAATTTTCTGTACAGGTGATCGTGTGATGATTCTTTACCAATGTTTTACGGGATTTCGTTACCAAACACCAGCAAACGACCAGCAAAAGATTTCCCGTATGGGAAATTGAACTTTACTGCAATTCATTTTAACGACGAGCTGTCGTAAGTTAGACGTGCTGGATTGGACCAACTCCCGGAACTATTGCCAAACTAGAATCTTTTTTTTTTTTTTTAGCGGGTTCGGGGGGAGATCTATGTTTTTCAATTTTTACTAATAAACGCTGACAATCGACCAACAAACGATTCCGCATGAGCAGAACTCAATTCGATCCCAAAATACAACTACGAGGAGCTAATGTCACTTGAATTCCCTAACCGATGTTGTTTTATCAATAACGACTTAAATATTGACTATCAAACGTTGGGAACTCACTATCAAACACCAACAAATGACCAACTAACGAACGAAAAAAAATTCAACTCACCCGGGTATGAATGAGGGGCTGAGTAAATGGAGCTTGCGCGTTTAAGCAGGGACGCAGAGGGCGCCGTTAGACTATGAATTCATCTCGTCTATTTTCGATTACGAAAAGCCCCATAAGGCTCCATCTTTAGACCTAACAATCGCTTCTAATTGCTCCTTGATTGTTTAAGAGCATTTTTACAATTTAAAAATTTTCTCCTGCCTAATTATAGAAAAAACTGGAAAAAATAAAAGCGTATAGTCATTAGATTATGTCCGCGAGTGGCAAATTCGAAATTGTATCGGAAACGAAGAAATCTCAATTTGGTCCTAGTGACAATTGCATCTCATTGCTCCTCGATCTCTATTCGATCGTCCATCTAAGTCGTCATTTGTTCCGTCAAAGTTATTAAAAACACTGGGAAAAACGCCCCGAACTTGTTGCGTGGCAGCGGTCCAAGGAGACGCAGATTCGAACTCGTATCGGTATTGAAAAAATGATTATTCGGTCCAAGTTCAATATGCTCGTATTGCTTGTCGATTGTATATGAGCATTTTTTAGATTTAGTCATTTTTCCCTGACTAATTATCGAGAATACAATCGAGGAAAACATTAGAGCATCTGATTTGTAGGTTATGTCGACAAGCAGCGAATTCGAAATTGGATTCGAAATTGAAAAATGTCAGTTCAGTCGAAATAAAAATTGCTTCTGATTACACCTCAATTTCTTTACAAATTTCTAAGTATGATGAAGCAAATTTCAAAGTTGATAGCTAGACAGTTGTCAAGAAATCCACGAGGATTTAGAAGCGGTAAGCTTTTGTGTCGAATCACCATTTTTTCATGAGGAACATGTGTTCAATGTGTCGGACCCTGCACCTAGCACCGAGTTCGTTTCGTTTTTCCCAATTTTGTTAAAAACTAAGACAACGCAAATTGCGAATTCGTTGGATAATCGAAAAGAGATCGAGGAGCGATGAAAAGCAATTGTCACTTGGACCTAATGGACACTTTTTTGTTTCGCCACTCATCGACATAACCTACAAATCAGACGCCCTGGTTGATTTTCCAGTTTTCTCGATAATTAGGTAGGAGCTAATCACTAAATCGACAGAATGCTCGTAACAATTCGAGAAGCAACTGCGAGCATACAGCAGTTGGGCTGAAATATAATTTTTTGATACCAATACGAGTTCGGATCTGCGGCTGGTCGAACCTCTGCTACGCAACGAAATGGTGGTGTCGTTTTTCCCAGTTTTCTCGGAAACTATGTGCTAGCAAATGACGAAACTTCTGGATAATTGCTAAGAAATCGAAGAGTAAGTCAAAGCAATGTGCACTTGTACCAAATTATAATTTTTCCGTCAGGTTTAAGAGTTCAAATTACCGATACTCAACCTTCCGCTACGCAGCGAGTTCGTGCCATTTTTCCCAATTTTCTCAGAAACTACAAGGGGGCAAATGTCAAAATCGGTAGATAATTGAAAAGAAATCGAGGAGCGAACAAAAGCTATTTCATTTGCACTAAATTGATATTTTTTGTTTCTGATACAATTTCGAATTCACCGCTCGTCTATATGACCTACAGAGCAGACGCTTTACTTTTTTCCAATTTTTTTGATAATTAGGCAGAAGAAAATATTTAAATTGCAAGAGTGCTTATCAAGAATCGAAGAGCGATTGGGAGCGATTGTCACTTGGATCGAATCGCCACTTTTTTGTTTCGGATGCAATTTCAAATTCACCTCTCGTTGACATAACCTAAAAATGAGATATTCCGGGTTTTCCCAGTTTTCTCGAAAACTATGAGAGAGTAAATTACGAGATTCATGAAGCAATTAACAGCGACTCAGGAGCAATTAGTAGCAATTATTCGATTTTCCATATCTTCATCAGTCTAAGCGACATATCAATTTGAATTCAATCACAGTGCGCCTCGCCAAAACCCCCTTGGTGTATTTTTTTTCTCGATTTAGTTAAAAACTATGCGGAAGTAATATAAAAAAAAATTGAATGATCGAATATTTGTTTGAACTTGGCACCATTTCGCGGGCCTCAAGTACCCGAAAGGTGCTTTCGGATTTTCTCGAAAACTGTGTGGAAGCAAGAAATAAAAAATACAAAGCAATTAAGCTTAATTCAGAAGCAATTTTTAGCGTCAAAATTTTGAAAAATTCGAAGGTCGCAAGCCAACTTCACATAGGTTATTTACTATCAATAATTGCGGTATTGATTATTGATTTTTCGTAATAAATAACACCACTGTGCCGTGAGTACAATTCCTTTTCCTATACTCATCAAAATTGCATGTAGTTCATTGTGTTATTTCACCTTTTACTATTAAGATGCCCATCTCAGGTGTGACGTATTTTCGTAAGTGCAATATTCAGATTTCCATGCATAGGCCTTCGTTCCGTGTGCATTGCGGGCATTTGTCATATGTCAACAATACCAACGGATTACCTTATTTGTGTATCTGTGTGTAAAACCAAGCGAGGACAGTATTGATGATTATTATCAAGTATTATAAACAATTTGTAGCGGACAATAAGTCGTCCTGTTGATCCCGTAAGTATGTACATATTTAACAATTGAATAAATTGATAATATTCACAGATTTACTGGGTATTGAGATAATCCCTTATCGGTCCATCAATTATTCTGTCTTTATGTACACAATTAAATTTAATTAATTGTACTTGTTTACAACTGATAACCTATATTCGGCCTGTTCTTTTCCATTTCACAATTAATATGGAGATGGATATTAAAGTCGTTTGAGAATCCATTATTACAACTGATTATTATCGAATACAAAAATATTTTATGAGGCAAAAACTAGCAGCCAAGCGTGCTGACATTGATGAAAATGAGGCATTAAAGCCCAAAAATCGAGAAAATTGATTAATGTCATAGAAAGAGGTAACACTTTTCTACAATTATGGATATAAATTTGTATTGCATAACCCTATTCGAGAGAAGTTAAGCATGTTTGGCTACTAATTTTGGCTTCCAGCTTCAGCTTTATGAATATTTTATCCTCCGGTACTAATAAAATATTTGTTTGCATAGTGTTTATAGGTTAACTGCACAGTTGTGTGAGTACGCGGATTCCGTTGCTGTTAAGTCCTTGGTTCCCATGGACCGGAATTATTAAGAGCGGAAGGAGCAGCAGCCAACCAGAATGATAGTTTTTAAATTTCCTGGTAGAAACAGAAACGCTCTGATTCGCGACTAAGCGTTCCGTCACCGTGAATTCCCTGTCATGGAAACGCAGCCTAATGCAACCGAATGTAACATCCGATTGAAACGCTCATATATTTTATTCCTTATTACTGTTCTATATCACTAATCCAGCTAACTCAACTCCAAGTGTGAGAATCCTGTAACCAGATCATTTGAAGAACCGTCTAACTATCCAAAATGCCCCTAGATGGTATGTAACAATAATAATCATTAATACGAGTGTAAAACCATATCACGAGATCCTCGCACTACCCAAAACTATAATATCATCTTTTTGGTACTATAATTGACTAGCCCCATTACATCCAACCATTATATAATACTTGACAATACCATTCGTGAACACCCAGTTTTGAGCCGCACTACAGGCAACTCACGCTACACCATATAGCTTTGGTAGCAGATGAGACTCTACAATACAATATACATATTGCACGTTACAATAGATATATAATCGATATAATATAAAGCTAAACGCATTGCTGAATAATCCATACAACCTGTGACTACACAACCTCCAGAACCGTGAATACAAACCATCTAGCATGAACTATAGAATCCTTTCCGAAACGCCATATTGTGGGCATCGCACACGTAACGTTTGGAATGCAATGTAGATTTCGAATGTGGAACGTATGGAACCACACAGAACGCCTACAGAGTATATCAGGGACACAACACCGAAACCACTGAATATAAACGAATTCACCGGGTGAGTCTGTATCGGGAAGCAATTGAACATTGATCCAAAAGGTATGATGATGAATACATCATTATAATAACTTTAAACCCTTTAGGTCAATAGCATCTATACCAATTTTGGGAACTAAACATAACAACGTACAAAAAGGTCAACTCTTTACAAAACCAGTAAGAATTCCAAAAAAGTAATCTAAATTGCATACGTAGCAACACTGAATAACCAGCAACCAACTCGCTAGAATGATCCTCAGAAATCCCCCAAGGTCAATAATTCCAACAAGAAATACTAATTGTAAAAGAGAACTGTTCCAAATGCCTGTGCATACACGAATAAATCCTAGAACAACAACCATTAAATATTTAACACCTAATTCTTCTAGCCATCTGGCAATATTGATTCCGATGAGAATTATAAATAAAATAGCTTTGTGAAAATTACAATAATGCAATTTTAGAATTGATATAAATATTAATTATGCAACAATTACATTCAATAGATAAGTCATTGTCTTTCCAGTTAGTTGATGAAACATACAAATATTCAATTACACCTAAGTAAACTAGTTTATTCTAGACTTAAAACGTATTGAAGCCCAGCGACCTTGAGAAAGCCTACGCTACAAAATAAGACTAACACAACATAGTATGAATATCGAAACTCACACACATTCCGACGGCTACACCACTACAACCCTGTAGATCTGCTCTAGCCTTAGGTATTGGAGTCAACAGAAGAAGCATTACTGTACCACAAAAAAACGAGGATTAGAAGAACATATAATAAATAAGGCCTCCATGCGTCATAACGCTCTCTTGGATCGTACCGCCAGACTTGACATCTTGTTCTCGATTCAGTCTCGTGACATAATCCGGTTGCTTTTCTGGATTTAACATTCCTTTCTAACGACTTATAAACATCGATTTTGTATGACGCTCTCTTAGTTTGTGCCACAGGTCCCACCTGTAGACTCCTCCTGTACCTAGTCTTTCGGTACCCAGCATTTGTATATAACGCTACGTTTTCAAAAGCCATTTTAGAAATTCTGAACCACTATTCTTTGTCCCGCAATTAGATATTCCATTTTGTTTAGAACTTAGTTCTAGCCGAACAACCAGCGTTTCTCCATCGTAACTTTTAAATAATTATCATCCAACATTTATTACACTGTAAACGGTTTATTGAGAGAATAAATACCTTAAAATATGTTTCAAATAATTCTAAATAAAATTAGTTGCATTCAAGCTCCTATTTCCTCTCGCGTTCTAATCGCGACGGAGCTACACCTCAGCGGAAATCGACGTTTCAAAAGTAAGTAATCCCAATTATTAATCACCTATTAGGAATTAATCTTGGTTTATCTGAATCGGGCGATTGAATCGAGTTGCTCAGTCTATTTCAATGCTTAATCGGGATTTGGTGAACCAAAACTGCTGATTGTGCGTCTAGCTATAATTTTTGTCAACGAACTCCACTGACTAACTTCTGGAAATTTCAGGAATGGCCGCTCGATGTCACACGAATGTGAACCGAACTGACGAAAGAAAGAGAAATATATATTAGGCATGGAGACTAGAGACAGGAGCACGAACTGCGGTTCAGTTGAGTGAACATAAATGTATAGTCACGAGCACGGTCATACATACAGGTCTGGAAACTCTAGTGGTGTGGGCTGAACGCTTATGAAATAGCATTTAATTCCCGTTAGGGCCGCTAGAGGCGGGGCGGTAGAGTAAGGTTGTTTGGGAAAGAGGTAGAAACAGGTCTATCATCTCTGTCTAACCGTATTATCGGTTCAAATGAATTTGAATAAGATTTTGATGAAACAACCCAGAAAACTAAGCATTCGGCTTTTTCGCTCTTGTAGCCCATTCTACATTTCGGGATAACACATGGCTTTGGCATAGTTCGTCGTCGCACACCACTTATTGTCTTATTACGATTTATGCGATTTTCACCATTTTTACGTACATTCGAAAAATTTGGGAAATTTAGAGGTTGTGTTTGCAAACATTACTTTACGACAGTGCGAACTAGCGGCAGCGTCGAAAAACAAAAAATGCAGCATAAGCGTATTTCCCCCACCACGTAAATTTCGATGAGTTTTAAGACCTGTATGTCAGACCGTGGTCACGAGGCAGCGCCAGTGGGCTCAAACAGCTCCAGTTCGAGCTGGTGTGAGGTGGGAGCGGACCGCGACAAGGTACAATTCACAAAGGCACGAGGGCAAAACTATCCGGACGTCTAGCGCCGTAGCCATGGAGACTGGAGGTAAGGAGGCCGAAATCATATGGGGGTATCGTCGAAAAGTGGATCGTGAAAGCGATGAAAGATCTTGTAGTTCGGGATGTATCCGCAAGCGATACCAGCGCCCGGTTACGAATAAGATACGTACGGGAGGATCGACGATTCAAAATCACCGCGCTGACGGAGCCCGCAGTGGTAGCCATATCCGTTCGGACTCCTTTACTCTAGTCTCCATGATTTAGACGATGCCGGCGGCTGGGACGACGGCATAGACGAGAACTCGACTGTAGCCTTTTGCGCCCTCCAGCGCCATCCAGCGCCCAATCTTTAATGACGTATTTCACTTTCCATTTAGCGTAGCAGTTCGTGCTCCTGTCTCTAGTCTCAGTGATATTAGGTCTACTCTGTCTCTCTCACTCTGCATTTTATTGGCTGATTCCCTTTCCTACCGAATCAGCTGTTGATACGTTGAGTAGCAGATTGTCTTCAGACATAAATTGCCCGTCCGGTTTGAATCTTTGGCACTCGTGAGAATAGAAATTTATTAACAATGCCACATAAATGTTGTGTTCCTAGTTGTAAATTGCAGAGTGATGACCCAGAAGGATTCCAAGCTAGTTTTCATAAGTAAACACGACCAACATTATGTATAGAATGATGACAGTTTGAGGTTAATTCACATCGTAGAAAAAAAATTTTACTTTAATTTGTTCCAGATTGCCTAAGGATCAGGATATTCAAAGAAAATGGTTAGAAAGTATAAATAATGCTGAGAATGTAAAATTAGACCCAAAGAAATTTATGTATGTTTGTAGTTTGCACTTCAAACTAGAAGCTTTCTATTACAGTGGTTTATGCAAACTGAAGAGAATTAAAAAAGATCATTATCCAAGTATATTTGACACAGTGAAGAAGCATGCAAGGTATATTTTACATTGGTTACATACTTTCTGTTGATACAAAGAAGTATTCATAAAAAATTAAATGTCAATGTAAGGAATTTTTCTAGAAATCTACCAAACCATCAAGACTGTCAAACGAAACAGCAAAATGATGTACCTGGCAACTCAATCGATTGGAGTGCTAACTTGCAAATCTCACATAATTCATCACATCGTTTAACCACATCTCGACCCAATCCAGTCAGTTCAATTAATGACGAAGAACAACAAGAACCAATAAATGCAGGAGATTCTGAAAGTGGCAATGAATGTCCACAAGCTATGAATTGTATGAAGTAAGTATAAAATTTTTTGTAATTATTATGAAGTTTTATACGATGCATAAAAATACACATATGATCTAAATTATTTTCAGTACCAGTTCCAATGAAAATGTGAATAAACAAACTGAGCCTCTACCAAAATGTTCGAAATGCACACAATATGAATGTGACTCATTCATTATTGGAAAGTAAGTGCTCTGATATGATAGTCAATTAGTAGATGTTTGTAGGATAGTGTATCTGCAGTAACTAAGAAAAGATTTTCAAGATTCTTGCATTTTAACTTAATATCTTGATAGAATTAACATGAATTTCATTGATGTATATTTCTTACATAAAAATTACTTGCCATTTCAGAAATGATGCGACTCTCATCGCAAACACTGTACTAAAGAGGTCAGTAGCTAACATTGACCTTGGTGCAATAAATACTTCGAATAATTTTCTTCTACAACAACTGGTGTTGAAAGCTCAATTAGAGATAAGACAATTACACAAGAAGAATAGGAATCTGAGATTGAAAAACGCTCGTTATTGTAGGAGTAAAAAAAAATTTAAAGACTTTGCTCATAAGTATGACTAACAAGAAGTATATCACACAAAAAGTGTCGAATATTTTGGAAGTAAGTGATCGTATCTTTGTATGTGAAAAGTGATGAAACTTGAAAAATGTCTGTCAAATATGTGGATTTTACTCTGTATACCTACTTTGAAACTGTACATTATTCTATATATTTTTCTTAATATAAACTCTGTAAGTCAACAGAAGTTAAAATCATGTAATTATTCTTAATTTAATTTTCAGTTATACCAAATGAATGAAAACATTTGAATGTTTATTTTCTATTTCAACGAATACTCAAATAGAGTAGGTTTTGGGAAATCTTGCAATAAAAGTCACAAAAGACATTATTGTACTTGTTTGCGTAAAACTGAACTTGTTCATATACCTCCTGAGAACTTATCTAGTCAATCAAACGATGAAACTAATTTACAATGGAATGCTGAAGGTATTATTAGAAATACGGATTACAATTTGTCAATAAATGAATTTTTATGGTACAGGAACTAATAAGAAATATATTGAAGAGATTGATGAATATTTGACTGGTTTCTTAACCAGATTATTGCTAAAAAGGTACAAATATTACAATTGCCTTGTACTGTTGACACACACAGTTAGTAAATCTACTTTACTACTGCAAAAAGACAGAGATAGTCTATCTCTAGTCAAAGCTTGCGAAGATGTCGTTGAGATTTGTAAAATTGTTAAAAGGAACTTCAGAAGTTTGTACACTTCGACTAGAGGTATTATTATTAAAATATACATGAATAGTTTCTTACAAATACCAGATAATCTACTGCCTTTCAATCATACTTCAAACTCTAAGAAACATAGAGCAGAGTTACTACAGATGATTGTTAAGATTTATTTACGTATAAGAGCTAAGCACCAAAAGAATGAGAAGAGACAATCTAGAAAAAGTATGAGAAGGATCTTAACAATGCCGATTCTGAATAGGAATGAGTGGAATATGATTTATTTAATATTTTATTTACTAATATCCGTTGACTCTAATATGCAGCACGTTTTTAACGAAGCAGAGCTTATAACTAAAGCTTCCCCATTTTCTTATTCTCCTAGTCATAATAATTATATCCCATATTGATATTTAATAGCGTTGAGTAATACTTTAAATAAACGTGAATAAACTATTTTCACTTCACCTATTCAATCATAGTCGTTTGTCTTCAATAGTTGGTATTTATTATAAATCTACATTCTCAGACTTAACAATTTACTGCTAACAATTTGTATCGACTGCGTAAAAACCACTCATCACATTAACCTTCTCAGGACTTGGGCTATGATAATATATGGATAATATATTGTCTCCAATCATTGCCTCCATGCCAATCAACCAATGTAAGATACCCAACCATGACCCAACCACAGTCTTTATTAGATACAGACCACGGTCTTATAGACCTTGAAACTATACATACAATGCACATGCGCGAGTTTTATCGGCTGCTCGGGCAGACTGGCCACTCCGAGTTTCAGCTGTCAAACTCTGGTTCTGGCGGCGATGTAGTTCCATAGGTGTTCCACAGACTTATAAAGATAGACTGAGCGCTCCCATAAGAGGCACAGAGAATTACATACCTATAAAGGACAGAAATATAGCGGGAGTACTGCTCTCTTTTCAATCGGCCTCATGGTGGGAGACAACGGAGCAGTGGAAGTGGAACAGCTATAGATATATGCGCATAATTTCGCCTCATTCTCCTCTACCGCCTCGATCCCCGCCACAAATATCGTCAGAGAAAGGAGTACTCGCGGCATATTTCTGTCCTTTCAATGTTTGTTCAAGCAGCTCATAAAAGCGCTCACAATCAGTCTATCTTTATAAGTCACATGTGTAGTTTGTACGAACTTTTGAGGTTAGAATCTCAAACAGTCGAGGTAGTGACTCGGAAAGTTGATGCTAATACTCTTTGAAAATTGGCTTTATTCGACTGAAATGAGAAATCTGTTTAAATGTTGGGTGCTTGGAAGATACGCAGCAGGTAGGTGGGAACACTTTATTTGATCACTTTTATTATTTCGTACATTAGAAATAACAATGAAATTTTTTTCCATCAACAGGTGATACAGCCAAAATAATTACATCTCTAATATTCACTGTTATCTGCCTATTCAATTTATCACACGTACAAAGATCATTGCCACTTTCAAGCAACTAAGCAACTCACTCTCTTGTGATTTAAGGCAGTAATATTAAATTTTATCACTTTTGAAAATGAGACATTAAACCGAGCGTTCAAGAAATTTAAATATCTCAATATCTGTAATAGAACTGTGAATCTTTTTTTTCTCGAATATAGTTCAACAAAGTTTACAAATAGTTGACAGTCAATGTATTTTTTCCGATCAATAAGTTATTGCTACTACTATTAAAAATTTTTCAATGATTATCAGAGTTCATTTCACAAATTTTCAATGATGATCGATTAAATAAATGAAAGGAACCTAATACTCAAATTGAAAATTCAAGTAATATTAGATTTATTAAAATGATTTCTGTATTTCATGTTAGTGCGGTTCGAAACAAAGAAAATCTAATCAGAAGCGTAGAACTCAGGAACGTAGATCACATCCTGTGACACAAGTTGAAAATCAACTTTCTCAAAATGCGCCTTAACGTCACAATTAGCTTCAAGGACAATCATGTTTTAGAGTAATGTCATTGACTGATTGGATTCAAGATTGTGTCCCTTGTTCCATCAAAATAACTGAATATCTAATTTTTAATGAAGTTCATGAAGATTTTTTTCCAAATAATTTTCCAATCTCAAAATGAGATTTTTTTTGCTCCAGACAATGCTATTATGAAATGCAGAAATAATTGAGGTAAATGGAGATTCACAAGCTTTCAGTCTTAGCGTAGGACCCTATAAACAATGTAAAATTAAATTTGGTTTTAAGTTATCGTGCAACTAGCTAGCCAGATGACACCGTCAACTAAAATTAAATTTAAAGACATTTTTAACTGAAGTTATTTAACAATTCTAGATTTAGATTAATTCAGTTTGCCTAGCGAAATTCAACCCTACAATCTAATTGAGGACTTGAAAAACTATTTATCTGAATTTAATGCCAAAGAGAGTAAAAGTAAGCTTCAAAATAAGATACCAAATTAAATGGTATAAAGTTTGAAAAACAATGCTGGTCAATAATAATGCTTGAATTACAATGGTGCGCAGAATGATTCCTCGGTAGAATGGATTGGCAGCAACGGTTAAGTAAAAAACTTATCGTTATTGGCTCGATCAAAGCAAAATGACGAGATATTCAATAATTCAATGTCTCTATCTGACCTTTTCTTTTGCAAAAACGTTATAATAGCGACTAGAAAATTCAAGTGTTATGTTTAAATTTCTTATTGACTTATTCCTATTATTTATGTATATCCCCATTACATTATCGGTATTTTATAAATGAAAAAGAAAATCAACTAAAATAAATCAACGATGCAAACTACTTTAAAAAACAAATAATTTATTTATAGGGGGTACAGTCTATACAAGCTGGGTAATTAGAATTTAAAAATAAAACTGCGTAGTGTTGAATATAAGAAAATAATGTTGATGTCTATATATCAAATACTTTATACTTATTTTGTACGATTTATTATGCATAGTACTATGTCACTCGTATTATTCCATCTCTTGACTATTGGCATTGCTTCTTCCCACGGTTTAAGAATAATAGGTGGTTCGGCTGCGGCTCGGAGGCTGTGATTATTTTTGCGCAATTCCATACTTCTCTACCAGACGGCTACGGGTCTGTAAGACCAGTGTAAACAATAATGGCGGCATGCAGTGTTCGAAAGAGAGGAGGGTAATTTAAGGTTAATCATGAGATGAGCGTGTCATATTTACAAAAATATGAGAAGTTGCAGTCTAAAACATAAAATACGAATATAATATCAAATTATGAAATACATGAAACATATAAAGCAATATAAAATAAATAGAAGTCATAATAAACCTATGAGGTTGAGGTTCATCACATTGACGCAACAGAATAATCAAAAAAAGTTTCAATTTTGAGGAGTCGAACCTTTCAAAAACAGTAAACCACACTACGTAATTTTCGAGGTTGGTTAAAACATTGTGTTTCGCTTATTTTGCAATTTTAACAATATTCGGGTAAAAAAAACTGCTTTTTCCAAGTATCCTATTGCAACAACACTATGAATTTCAAGCTGCTAAACGTTAAGTTTTCATCAACCTAGATAATTTTCTCTCCTCACAGCTCTGCTTCAGTACATCCTGAGAATAAATTTTCGCCCATTGTCGCATTCTCATAGTCATATAGTAGTGCATGATGTATGATACAATTTCATCATTGTGTTGTTCGCAAGGAAATGAAAAGCTGTAGTTCTGTATCATATCAGACACAGTAGATTCGTATACAAAGCGATTCTCAGATTCTATGTGCTTACAGCAGTATTTGATCAGAGTTGAAATTTTTTTGGCAAACGTATTGATTCTTTTCTAAAACTATCCCAGTAAGAGCAATTGTATCTCTCCATTTACTGTATAGATCAATTGTTTTGGGACGGTGAAAAGATATATTTTCCGCACATTCGTCTTGTGACCATCAGTGACAAACACAACTCCTGCTCATATTTAAATAATGTTTCTTTTTATACTTTATAGATATTATGTTATTGATTTGTTTCGAACACTGCGTTCCGCCATTAGTGTTTACAATGGTCTTACAGCTCCGTAGCCGTCTGGTGGGCGTGCAACGAATTATGCTAAAATAATCACAAACCTTAGCATTGTGGGGATAGGGCAATCGGACCACCTATTATTCTTACACCGTGCTTTTTCCTATTTCATTTCCTGATAATGTTTTTTCCATTTAATGTTTGTTATTATTTTACCGTTACAGTGTGATTCGTTAATTGTGATATTTTTACGTTCAAAACGCAATAATTGAAACATTTGTTTATCCTAGGAGTTTAATTTGTCATCGGTATCCCACTGGCCACAGTAAAGACCACATTAATGTTTCTTCTGTTGTCTTCGCGTGGTTCGAGTGTTAGCGGCTGGGGTTGGAGCACTCGAAGTTTGACCAATGATTATACGTCCACTGGCAATTTCCTCTTTGTCAGCGGAGTTTTCAATCTGTTTCTGAGCTTCAAAGAAGAACATCACATCTCTAAGCTGCTCTCGTAAATCAGTCATTTCTAATTCCTGAGCTCCTTTGTATTGGTTAAACTCCAATTGTAACTGCTTATGCTTGGTTTGCCACGAGGAAAGATTTGTTTGAAGTGCTTTGCTCAGTTGCTTTTCTTCCGACAGCTCAGAAAGTGCCTGAGTTAACTTCGTACTCGAATGGTGCAGACGTTTTTCCAATGATTGCTTTTCTTTGATTGCGAGACTCAGTTGTTCCTGGAATGCAATGCCAAGTAATACGAAGTAATTTAGCAAAAATATTGCAATGATAACCTATACAAATAACGCGAAAATTCCTGTCTTTTACCTTGAACTTGACATTCTCGTCAGACATTTGACCCAGCTTCTCGCGCAGTTCTGAATTCTCGCTCACTGTGCGTTGCTCCAGTCGGCCGAGTTTTTCCTCAAAGAACTGTCGCTGGCTTTCCAACTGGGATGTGAGTAAATACGTGAATTCTAGTTGAACAGAGTCAACTTTCTCATCTACGGCAGCTCCTTCACTTTTGGCTCCTTCACGACTGCCTTCAACCATTTTACCATCTTTATCCTGCAGCAATCGGTGGACAAAATTATCTCCTACGTAGTCCCAGACGCGATTGTTTCCCAACTGCATTGCATAACAATGGTGCGTATCTCGGTAATGTTCGAAAGCATGTCCTTGGTGATATCGAGAACAGCCAACGTGGCCGCATATCAGGCAAATCCAAAGAGCATCACTGCACGCACCTAAAAAACGTACAGGCTAATACCCTTTGATAAATTTGTGCAGGAAATATCTGTAGTCGACGTGATAATACAAAGGTTTGAACTAAAAACATCTCTGTGGCACAGGAAAAAATTTAAAAACATTGTATTTGAACTGTAAGCATCTCATTATATTACCAATATTAGAGAAATAACGTTATTCTACAATTTTTTCATTGAAAAATCTATACTGCTTGCCTGATTCTAATGAATTAGTTCATTTCATGAAGTATGCACTGATACTACACAAACCCATCCTATCCAAAATTATTGTACAAACAAGCTCCTTGAATCGCTATGCATTTTATATCATATGCTGGGTAGGTCCAAACTAATTTGTGCTTCAGTAATTTGGTCACCTAATCAGAAATTGCCGTTTAAGTAGATTGCAGCTATTCAGCACTGAGATATACGATATCTGGCATTTAGATTTAGGCCTCACATATGGCATTTTGACCGTAACTATCAGAAAGACGCAAGGGCATTCAATGTTTGCCCACTGAAGTCCTTTAGGGATTACCAGGATTTATTTCGCTTGTTTAATAGTTTTAGTAACCTAGTTGATGCCAAGGGATTAGTGGGGGGATTGAATTCAACCCCCTCAGTTATAAATCACTAAGGGGGGAACACATACTTAGACAGCAAGTAAAATAGGTGAATGTTGGGAATTTTTATTTCAAAAACTATTACCGTATTGTTCCGAATATAAGCAGAGGTATTTTTTTGTTGTTCACAGCACCTACCAAACTCATCCTCGTCTTATACACCTTGAAATACTGTCGCAGAATTAGGAGTTGGCTTATACTGGAACAATTTTGTAATTCGATCAGAATAGTATTTTTTTATGTATACATTCAGGCATGTGTAGAAATTTTTTTGATGATGATTCATTCTAACGAAACATTGTTATTCATGACCGGAGTTAAAGGTGTGCTTTGTGTACAATTTGTGGTTTACAAAATATTTTGAAAACGACACATCCAATTTGCTAAATATTTCCATGAAATGTTTTTGGTTAGTTATCCTCGTTCACATGACGGGATTTTTTTTTTATTGAACTAGTTTTCTCTTAATTGATTGAGGAAGGTCGAAAATTTTGGACAAAAAACGTACATGAACTTGAAAAAAATGTCTAAAAAAAGGCTCTGACACCACGAGAAAAAACTGTCTAAAAACATTTTGTGAAAATGTGAATCTCATGGCTCTAGCCATTTTACAGATATTCTGGGAACCACAAACCATGTCTGCGAGGAACACGTTTTACACCAGCCAGAACAACAACGCTTCGAAAGATTTAATCCCCATGAAAAAAATGGTAAATGTGCATATGTATACTAGTAATGGCCACTATGCTAAAAAAAATGCATCGATTAATTGAGTTCAAAAAAATAATCGAATACGACTCGACTGAATCGGTAAAAATTAATAGATTAATCAATTATTTCGTTTTTTTTAAAACGTTGCATTTCAAACCGAAATTTTGTAAATTTCAGTATGTAGTCTTAATAGTAGAAAAGTTTTTTGATAATTTATAATTTCATTCAAAATACTTTTCAATTTTAGCTGAAAATTTTCATTTATCTTCCATTTATTATATCAGATAGATACTTAGTAAGTAAGACAATGATAATAATTGATACTTTAATCACATAAAATAATATTGTATTCCATTGTTCATGGAAGTAAAATACAATAACCGATTGTGAGGAAAAATAATCGAGTTGGTCGATTAATCTTTTTTTTGACAAATAATCGATTATACTAGATTAATCGGGAAAAAATAAACGATTTAATTTTAATTTAATTTAATCGAAAATCGATTTAAAACAGTTTTGGAGATAAAAATTCCCGAAATCCAAATATTTCTCATTTTTTTGGTGGTCTATTTCCATGTTCCCCCTTAGGTATGCTGGCATATGACAATTTGCATTTCCTCAATATTGTTTGCACATCTGCCTTTAAATAGTTGGTGCAAAAAGCACCTTTGACTTTCCATTAATCCAGTATGCATTCTATTATTATTAGACCTATTCTGTGCCACTTGTCATAATTCTGAAGTCTTTCTCTGTTGTTGTGGCAATTTTATGATTTTGCCATCTTTGTAACAGAGTATTAGGGTCCGTGTATAATAACTAATATTTTGTGAGCTCAAAACGCGTTCGAGTAGGAAGTTGGTAGGCTGTCCCATCAAGATAAGCCAGATGAAATGCTTTTTAAACTTTTGATTCGACACATCTTTGACTTGAGTTTACTTTTCACACATCTTTAATAATTAACTTCTACGTGAAATTCTTGGAAACCATTTCTTACGCACCACATTCCATACAGTGACTGTCAGCTAAGGGTTCCGGAGTCTGTGCGTAGCGACAGACTGGACACGAGGTATCACCCCATTTGACCAAGCAGCTGGAGTGAAAAGCGTGGTTGCATAATATGGTCAAAATTCCATCCACGCTTTCATCCATTCTTTCCAGGCAGACCGGACAAGATGGTAGCTCTGTATGACCTGCGAGTGGCAAACCGCCATCTCCTACTTCAACCCGGGAGACGAACACCATGTGACAGACAATTTCAGGTTCTAAAGAATTATATGGAGCTCCGTTAAATGTCTCGTAAAACTCACTTGCTGCCACCTGAAATAATTAATGATATTTGGGCACGATATAATGTCTTGATAAAACCTTTGAATCAAAGAAAAACTTATAACACATAGATCTTGAAAAATGCAAAATTTGTTCAAGGTTAAAACATTGAAGAAATTATTCGTTTTAATGAGAATCATTTTTTTTAAATTCTACGCAATCAATTTTAAACATCTTTATAAGACTCATGTTTCTCTTTTAATTGCTATAAGTGAAGAAATTGTACTATTTCTGCAAATTGTTTGACCTATTGAGAATTACTTTATAAGTAAGTAGATGTTCTAGCATTTATCTAGACCCTGAGTTACGCTTTAACTAAGTTACGCCGTACTATTTACGCTTTAATATTGATATAGCACCTTTTAAAATGTTAATATGTCAGAGTATTTTGTACTAATATTTTTTCACTTGAAACTAGTAGTCTAATAAAGACGAAAAATTTGTTATAATGTGGACAAAATAAAGTTCTATCAAATGCAAAATACTAACAGCTGATCGGAATGTCAGCAAAGCCATGTATTGATTGGGACTACCATCTCTGATAATCCTAAAGTGTTGAATGTCCTGGTGACAGGCAGCAGTAAATGTAAGCAGATCATGGCACGTCATTGTTGCTGGTACAGACAAAATACAAATGGTGTGACTTCGTTCTGCTGCCTGATGCATTTCAGTCAACTCGCTGAAAAATTTAAAATTGTTGTCAGCAGGATGCTTCAACTGCTTAGTTTCAGGAGCTGGATGCCGAAAAGGTCTAAAGTCACAGTTTAAACAATGGACAAATATTTTGTTTCACAAACGGACTAGCTTTACAAATATCCCAAAACTTTGAACAAAATTCCTCGAAATGGCAATATATCAATTGTTCTCTATGTTTGTGAATTACTGGAAAATGATCATTAAAAGCAAATGATTTAATGAATACCGTAGATACAGTTTCTTTAAATTGAAATTATAGAATTCGTGTAAATAAGTAGTTTAACTTACTAGTAACTAACTAGTAGTTTATAGAGCTACAAGCTAGACGTTGAAATATTAAACATCGAATTATTACAATGTGTGATGAGAGGGAACGAACTACGAATATAGGGATTCATATGAACGAAGATATATGA
Organism: Neodiprion fabricii; assembly: GCF_021155785.1. Lineage (NCBI taxonomy): Eukaryota > Metazoa > Arthropoda > Insecta > Hymenoptera > Diprionidae > Neodiprion > Neodiprion fabricii. Next base: position 23,045,609 of record NC_060240.1, read on the forward strand.
GAGTAGATTCTCATTAAAACAATTGTACAATTCTATTGACTTACATAAAATCAGGGGAGTTTTAAAATGCTAAGGGCATAATCTGAGTTCTTACTCCTCTTTGAACAGGTGTAGAATTCCCTTCGTGACTTCGACAAAAGGATTTCCAGAAATGAAATTTATTTGATCGGGGGATGTTCGTGCCACTGCTCCATCACCTTCGGCAGGCCCAGAAACAGGAGTGGCAGAATTGTGAGCTTCTTCAGAATTTGCTCTGGATGATGAGATGGATTTTCCTGGCCCACGAGACGAGAGAAGTGGACTCGGACCTTCGACAATGCTCGCATAGCTCTCAACCTTTACATCCTTGGGCTCTCGGCAGCCTCGCATTTTTCTAGCAGCCATTGCACCTTAATATAAAGAGACGTTAGAGATTTTTATATGAACCCAGAATCGATATTCATAGATAGAGAAGTAGGTCTGGAAAATAATCTGGACTAAAGAAGTGGTTAGAGCTCAGATATCGTGAATTATAGAAGATAATATAGTTTGTTTAATTTTCAATAAGTGAGACGAATGGGAGTGATGTGAAATGAAGATTGAATGTTTTGTTGAACCTAACCTAACATTAAGGATAACTATCACTTAAATATGGGATAACTATTATTGCCAACTCACCAGGACTTTTTTGTGAATCTTGATCTTCAATTTCTATGCGAATCACACAGAGAGATACCAATATTTGAGAAGACATTACACATAATCGAAGGTTTTGCAACCGATGAAAAAAACGTACAGTTCACATCTTTTCCATCCCTTGTCCAACGGATGACGATAACGGTGGCGAATGACGAGATGTTGTTCGTTAAACTGTCATGGCCCTCCGCGGTTATTTACTTATTAAATGTTGTTTGCGTTCAGATGTGAACAGTGCAAATGACAACTAAATTCTGTACTTTGCCAAAGCTGACACTATTGGCCATGATTGGCTATCATCGCAAAAGTCAGGCAGGAAGACGGGAGAAGACCATGAGAAGACATAACTCTGTATTTTGCGATGGCAAAGGTGGGACACCTTCTGGTCGGCAGATTGTAGTAGATAGCGCCACTTGCAGCGCTGATATCTTCTGTTGCATTGGAAATTTAATCGCGATACACGCGCGCAAAACTTTTAATATTACTTTCTGAACAAATGAGTACACATTGTTCTACACACGGGTGTTGAACAGGATACGTTAAAAAACGTTTAAGAAATAAAATTCACAGCAGAAAACAAGTTAGTGTTTTTTGACCATGTACGGTAAGTAATGTAATTTGAACTAATGTCTCAATTAACCTCAACAATGTTTAGCACGAGAATCCGTAACTGTACGACTAGCTCACAGGATTGTTTGGAATCTTATAACGCTTTCTTTTGACATCTATCCCGTAGGAGGAACGCTTAAGTCGATGGGAAAAGGCTGTATCTCATTCACGTAAATTATTGAACAAGCTGATACAATAAAATTTTTTGCGCATGTCTAGTGCATTCAAAATTCCAATCCAAGAACCGAAACCAGCGCTGCCACGGTCTTACATACAGGTCTGGCAACGAAGGTAGTGGGGGTGGTTCATTTCACGGCCGGTTATTTATCTCACTTTGTGGCCGCCAGGTTAGCGTTGTGATCGAGGGGTGGATAATCAACGCGTGCACAATGCAACGCCAACATAATAATACATTTTCATCCCTATCATCCCTGTCCCACGTTCATCCCTAGATAGCAGCGCCGCGACATGGCTATTTCAAACACTAAAAACCACGGACAGCAAGAGAACCACGCCGCTCTGTAGAAAATTGGCTTCGTTGCCAGGCCTGTATGTAATCTCTGTACGTCGGGTGAACCCACTGATATATATATACACTGGATTGGATATTACCGTATACTCTACGTGTAAGCTCGCGTGTCCAATTGAACACTTGAATTTCCGCCATCTTGTACAGAAAGTTGTCACAGAATGCGCGCTAGATTTGAACTGCGTAAAATATGCTATTTAAATCTAACGATATATTCGTCACACAAAAAAGTTTTTGACGAGTAAAATAATGTTTGATACATTAAATGGAGAACAAATCATTTTTTCGAAAGTATATTATTATTTACAATTATATGATGTAAAAGATCATTAAATAATATGACGAAAAACTTGTATTTAAGCGTGATTTTTCTTTATGTTCAAAAGAAGTCCTCAATTCTAAGAAGTTTCCGTCCATTATCCTTTATCCGATGGTGGGCTGAATTCCATACGGATTATTCAAAAATTTGTATAACACTAATTCAACCGTTAGGGAATTCATTTACCATCCATTGGCATCAAAGTGGAGCTTAAGACATGTAAAAAAAAGTTTTGAATTAAATTATATCGAATTGGGTGGGTAAAAACTTTATTCAAAAATATGGAGAATAAAACATTCCTTGCAAATGTTAAGGGATTTTTATAGAGTAGCGTGCGATAAACCACAACCGTAATATAATTAGTAGTATCAATCCACAATCCATTCACACGAAGAAAAAGTTACAAGCACAATCAAAAGAAAATAAAAAAGATATACATATCTGAGCATGCAAATCAGGTACAAATGTGTAGGTGACATATTGGATCTCGTCAGGGGATATAAATGGTTACTGATTGGCCCATACGAGTTGCCGATTTGTGTAATGCCGTATATTCAATCCTGTTTGTCGCAAAGTAGCAATCTTGGTTAAAGCAAACATTCGTAATTCGATATACTCTTTGATGACAGATTTTGTGAGTTGATATACGTGATTAGAAAGCTCATCTGGCGCATCGTCGAAAATGTGAGCATCTAGCTCACTGAATATTAAATTTTCCAACGGATTCTGTAAAAGACTTTTTAAAATCTGCAAACACAAAATACCTGGAAACTGAGGCTCTACTGGAGGGAGACCTTGATTGCAATTTACAGCATGCCTGAACATTTTTTCAGCAACAGAAGCAATGTTGATCACTGATTCGCTCGGTACGGCAAGGCGGAACACATCTTTCACGGGAAATCTACACATCGAATTATAATTTAATCCCTGAGTCAATAATACCCGAGTTTTCAATTTCAATTATAATAAGATCGGTTCATAATTCAAATATTGTGAATTTTTACTGACACGATTCGTACGTTATGATACTCGTTAAATATAATTAGTAAATACTTCGTATGCTGACATAACCTCTGCAAGTTATCATTTGCAGAACGCTTCAGCGTTGTATACTCACTTGTGAAACGATCGCCCACAATATTTTGATTGCTTTGTTTTGCAAAAAACGCAGGTACTCATTGTTACCTCAATAATTGTTACTGTAATTTTCCAACACAATCGATTATATACACATGCATATATCACGTATATATTTATATATATCTGAAGTGACAAGAATCTGTACAAAATGGCTACCGTTCAATTGGCGTGACGGCACCACGCTTAAATCCAATCCAGTGTATATATATATCAGTGGGTGAACCAAGCTGCAGGGGGATTTGGACGTGGTGGGGGTAGTTCGCGTGCATATTGGCTTGGCCGATACGTCAGATTTTGGAAGATCGCTGCTGCACCTGCGTGTACATCAGCTACCTGGGTAATGCAGAGTGACTGCAGAGCTGACTGAGCGGCGGCGTGCGCGTGCCTCGAGCGTATCTATCGGGTGCACCTTTTTGTTTGGAAACCGCGCCTTCCGCGTTCGTTGGAGAAATCAACAAATGCGAGAGTTCACGTTTATTCACAGACTCGATTGTATTTTGCTGATGATGAATGAGTCTGTAACCGAACATTTAATTGTGATAAGCATGTATTTATATCACGGACTCCTCAATTGGGCCTGTTGCGGAAAAGTATGCTCATCAAAAAAAAAAAAAAAAGATGTCGCCTCGATCCGAGTATCGTTAGATCACCAGCCACGAGTGCAACGCCCGCTGCTACGGACTATATACAATAAATATGGCGGTCCAGTGCATGTTCATCTACTGAAGGCTTAACAGCCAATTAATTACTTTTTACGTAGATTCAGTTCAATTAGATATAATATCATTCGAAGAAATTGTTGATGCGTATACGTGCTGGAATGAAAGAATAGTCTCTGACGCAGTCATGCAGCTATTGACGAGCATACTTTTCCGCAACAGGCCCAATTGATGAGACCGTGATAAAAATATATGCTTATTAAAATTAAATGTTCAGTTACAGACTCATTCATCATCAGCAAAATACAATCGAGTCTGTGTTCTTCCAGAATCTGACGTATCGGCCAAGCCAATGTGCACGCGAACTACCCCCACTACCTCGGCCAGCGGAGACCCCCTCGAGCACCTGCATTGGCAATCTCTCTACCATGATGTAAATATACAAGGTGTGCCAGAACTAAAAACCGATTTTCGCTCAGTCTGCGCATATCCAAGATGACGTCACAGAAATCACGTAATATCACGTAATTAGGTTACTTGAGATTACTTAATTATTTCCGTATATTCTGTTTCCTGAAAATGCCAGTTTGCGCAGTCCAAAGCTGCAACAATAATAACATAAACACCAAAGGACAAAATATCAAGCCTACATGACGTCACCTTGGATATATTTTCTGATTGGTTCAACTAGAGCGTATGCGCATGGTTTCACCTTGGTTCCTTACATCATGCTCTCTACTAGTCTCTGGTTCCACGCTGTAAGACGTAGGAATGGTATCCGTCCACTATCCAGTGATATTATGATTAGTCCATTATCTAGAGATCGGCGGTGTCACCATTGTCACCCCGTTGGTCCAGAGGTCAAGGGTCAGACCACGGAGTGGTCAGATCCATGTCGAATTGGCATGGAATGCACTATTCTACGCATTTAAATCGTCGAATGATAAAACCAAATTCTATTTCATTGCTCCGTTCAATGCGAAAACCTACAATCATGATCATTATTATTCTAGTATTTCTAGCTTTGACTCAAGTCAAGTCTTTCTATGCATATATTGCAATTGTCATGCAAGAATCAAAATTGTTAATGCTAAAACACCTATTCTATGACAATTGTAGCACATGAATTGTTGAACAAACGTATTTTCAAGCTTGTTCAGCTGTGAAAACTTCACCATCACATTACATGTTGCATGAATGATGACTTATTATCACTAGTCAGCCGCTTGCAATACCAAGTGTCCAAACTAAACTCCAAGTCCAAGTCTACACATGCAAAGAGAGCAAAGCCTGCCTTTGGGTAAGGCTAGGTGATCAACGTAGACTAATAATATCAATGATTAACATCATGCCAGCACATGAGTGTGTAAACACAAGTGCTTATCAGTCTTGATGCACAGTTCGAATGTTGAACAATTTCGACAGCGGGATCTGAAGAACAAGAGAGAAAAGAAATACAACGGTAAGTATAACCTGGACATACAATTTATATTCTACCAAAGGTCTATTACAAAAGTTATCTGCCCGCATTTCCATCACTATAAACATTAATTATTTGACTACAGCTGTTCTCCTTTGTGCCAGGCTTTCCGATGCATATGTGTTTTTGGTTCGGAACGGACTTAGGGTCGTTTCTTTTTCCAAGTTACATCGTAAGTTCAACTTGGGCTTTGGTCATGACTTGCATAGGATTGACAAGCCTGGCCATTCTCTTTGAGGGCATGAAAGTACTGCAAGTTAAACTGAGACTCGGCACCGTTGCTTCGATGTCAGACAATCAGCCTCATTTCAATGAAAACTCCTCCCTGTTGTCAAGATTTTCTTCCGCATCCTTCACCCATGCTGCCTCCACAAATTGGTAAACTTCTAACTGTAAGGATCAGGACCATCAAGATGATTGTGTCACTTGAAAATATTGTTATTGCTGTTTTCATTTTTTTTAGAAAAAATCTCCAGTGTTATCTTGAGCTCTTAAACACCCAGAGTAGAAAGCTTATTCCAAGACATTATTCTTAGGAACGCGTCTGTGATAAATACTACAAGAAAGTTTCAACTCCGTATGAAGTTTCAGTATTTTTGACCATTTGATCATATATTCCACTAACAAAACATGATACATTAAAGTTTGAAAATCCAAAGAAAAGTTGTAAAGCGCTGATTAATTTTATACTCGACCTTGTGACCAAAGGTGGTAATGAAGTTTGAAAACTTGTGGCAAATCGTAATTTAAGACCCTTATTTTCAGACCAAATACCAAATTTAGTCAAGTAGTTTCTTTGAAAACTCACAATCTTTGAGCGATTGATTTTTTTAAACTAAATCCTCTGAGTAACTTAAAAAAATTCTTGTTTCTCTAATATTTGTATAATTACAGTTTTATTCGATTCTATTACACATATCCTAAAATCGAAAGAAGTACAATGAAATGATCCAATATCTTTTGCAGCCACGTTACCCTATAAAGAACGCACAATGACAAGAAATTGAAGATATGTAGCACATTAACTATTCCTTTACAGTGGCAGCTGGCCGAGATGGTTTTTAGAAGTATTTCATTGGTCTGCACACACAACTCTGGGGTATCTGCTTATGCTGGCTGTGATGTCTTATAACGGTTATCTCAGTATCGCATTAATCCTTGGAGGAGGTTTCGGGTATTGGATGTTTGGACCGTCACTTCACCAACTCAATATGCATCACTTTGACGACCAGCACAAGAATATGCAATGTGATTTGGAGTGTTCAGGTAGTTAAAAAGATACTAGATAATATCTTTCCAATTTATCCTTACATCGATTTGAGTCCAAACAAATCACTTGCAGTAATCTAATCCTGATCAATTTATCAGTAGGTCGTTGAGCCAGAAAATCATTACTTTTTATTAATATTCCTACGAATTAATCGTACATTTAAGATTTATAAAATTAATATATTCATAAGCTACGATGATTTCTTCAACAATACAAAAATGCAAAATACTGAAATAATAAACAAAAACTTATATATCGATGCTGCACGCCAAATGTTTTCGTAACAATAAAAAATCGACTGGATTCACTCAATCTTATTTTACGATGGCCATTTTATTCAGAAGACGATTTTATACAAATTCACAACAATACATTTTTTTTAATAGCTAATCGAATATAACCATTCGTTGAGCTCAATCAATATCGGTGCACTGTTGTAAATATAAATACTTGTAACCGTACAAGCATGAATAAGAAAAGTTCTTAATAAAATTGTAGAAAATAATCTTGAGAATAAAATTAGTCATTATGGAGTGAAATAAAACGGATCTAATAGATTTTTAACCATTTTGAAGCGATTTGAAATGAAGCATCAATATTTAAGCTCTTGTTTAATTAACCTATGAATATTGTTTCGAATATGGTAATTCGATGAATACTCAATGTTTAACTATCTTGTAATGAAATTAGTAAAAAGTATGGATTTTTGGCTCGCCAACATCCATCAATTCTATTTGCGAAATACTTGTAGTTTGTACTCGCATGTTTGTGTGTCCAGTATATGCTTAAGAAAAATTGTTTTTTATTACCGTTTCAGATGCAATAACAAATACCGAAAGACGTCAATCAAGTGTGTCTGTAATCGGAGAGCAGCTGGCATCAGAAGCTAGCGCACAAATGCACACGTGATGGAGATTTAGTAAATGAGAATCAAGACAAAATAGGCAGTACGAGATGATCGATACTAGCTTTATGTAATAATTTAATTCTAAGTAAGACTTGAGGAATGACGTCTGTTCAAGTGACGATTTTTCACAGTTGAGACAATTTTTTAAAACATTTTGGTATTTCAGCTTTAATTCTTAGATCAATGAGCTATTGTACTGATTGTGAGTTGAAAAAAGTGCTGGGTGAGCAATTTTACATCTACCTACTTTCGAAATATTTTTGAAATTTCACTCATAGAAATATATTATATTGATAAAAAGTCTATTCATTTGAAAACGATTAGTTGTTACTTGATAAACTAAAATTGAATGAATTTGGTGACTAACATCAGATTATAGGCACGGTAGAAAAGTAATTTCGAGTGTCAACTACTCAGCATTAAGAAACTCATCTTTTTCTGCAGTTAATGCATAGACGGCTTTTCGTAATAACAAATACATTGGCAACGGTAGAAGTTAGGTAATCCTTTTTTAAGAACGAAGTTCTCTGCAATTGTAAATACGACATTTTCAATTTTAATCTCAGAATACATATTCCGCTATGGTGCCTATCACGCAACAATCACGTAAACTTGATTCAATGGCTGTGATAATAAATCAAACCGTAAGCTATTACTGCTTGCAATTAAAAAACATGATGCTGCAGAATATTAGAAAAGTATAATATCGAGACCAGAAAATATGATACAGTAACTTAGATTTGGTAGTATTGCCTCAGCCAAATAAATTGACATAAGTTACACACTAAAGATATCCTTGGATTGTAAAACTTTTCAAGTATAAATTCGACATCCAGCATTGATATAAATATGATATGTGAAGCGAAAAAAACATTAAAATAATTGATATTATGTTGTTCTGGCATCAGGGTACTGAATTAATCCTAATGTGTTTGTTTACACTTTTTTCTACATACTGAATCTATGCTCAAGGCTGCAATAATATCAACTAAATTTTTGAAAATATGTAGTATTAGAATCAAAGATTTATGATAATTCACCTGAGTGTCATATAGTGCTTGGTTGGTATGTATCGATGTACAAGTCAGTAACCTGCCAGTCACAACAGCAAATATGACCAAGACGGGAGACTGCGACGAATACCGATGCTCTGCTTGCAAAAAAGCAATTAAAAGCCAGGTAGTACAATGCAAGAGTGATCCGAAACTTTTTTACCACCCAGGGTATGTGAATGAGCATAAGATACTGGATAGGAATCGTGAGCTAGTACAGTGCAAGGGTCCATTCGATACGTTTAATGCAGAAGATGAACGTCCGAAGGCAGTAACGCAGTTAGTAGGTGATAGCAGAGATCGTTTAGCATCGACTGGACCGACGGGAGGAATAAGAAGTAACAGTCCATCGGTAGTGGTTGACACAAAAATAGACTAGCTGATAAAAACAGTGAAAGCAATGAAGGCCGAAATCGCTTGCAAGAATGAAGTTAGGAATATGATCCAAAAGATAATTGGTGTGGAAATGGGAGGGGTGCAGCAACAGATATAATCCAGCCGAGTAAGCATTGACTCCTATTCTTTTCGAGAACAGTTTCGCCGATTTTTTCGTAGGTAGATTTGACCTGAACCAATGAGCCCTTGATTTTTCCGCCATATCAATTTAACAGCTGATTGTTTACAAAAATGTTGAAAAAAAAAATTGAATTTTTATTTTTAATTTTTTTTCCATCAGCGTGAGAAAAAATGTTTGATATAAAAGTAGTAGATCTCAACCTCGTGCATAAGAAAAAATTTTTTTGATTTAAAAAATAATTTTTAGTTTAGCCGCAAAATGTAAAAAACCAGCCATTTTTTTTTTTTAATTTCAATCCAGTTTCCTTAATTATAAATTTAAACCTTCGAAACTCACATGTCGCGTGTGAAATTAGTGCTTCAAAAACCAGTTCCAAAAATTATTCGATTATCTCGTACATTATGGCAACAAATAGCGATTTTCGAAAAAACTTTGGGTACCAATAGAATCCAACATAATGGGGTTACAGCGTCAAAAAAAATTTCTCGTAGTACTTACAGATATGGAGATTACTAATGCGATTGAAAAAAGAAAATTTTTCTTACTTAACAAATAGGATTATTGCTGAAATTATTGAATTACGAAAAACATTTTTTAATATTGTTATTTCTGTTTTTGAGACGAAAAATTAAAAAAAAAAAAAAAACCTCTTCATCTTTATTAGAACCGGAGTTACACTTGTTTTACTTATTTCCAATTTATTATCAATGTTAATAATATTAAGATTTGAAAAAAATACTATATCTTGTCCATACCTCAAAGGTCAACCATGAATTTCTTCATTCTGATTTGAGCTCTATTTTTATCAAAATTAATTAGTGAATCGAGGCAAACGCGAGGCGTCGCATCCCAGCAGCGCGGCAACGTGAAACGGCGGCGCGGAGACGCGGTGGAAGGCATACTTAAATGAATATCTCCGGTAAAAATTATCGTAGAATTTCTTTTTTTTGAACTAATTATTTTTTTCTCAGCTATCGGAATATTCAATTAGTTTTTTATTTTGATCAATATTTTTTTTTTCTTTTATATCGTAATATCTCCGGAAAAATTGTAGAAGGAGTAGGAGAATATCAGGCAGTCGGTTACATGCCTTATTCGCCTGTACTAATAGAAGAAATGAAGAGAATGATACAGGAAGATGGTACGAGTAAACTACAGTGAAGCAGTGAAAGAAAAGAAAAAATAAAAAGTGATTATCATCAAACCCAAAGTGTAACAGGAGAGCGAAGAAACAAAAAGAGTGATAAAGGAGACGGTGGATATAAAGAGTATGGCGGTGGGAATAAGTTACTGAAGAAAGGCAGTAAAGGAACGGTGGTCCTGGGCTGTGAATCAGGAGAACAAATTGAAACACTGAAGGCTGCAGTACAGGACAAAATGGGTGAGGATTTCAAAGTTACTGAATCAGTGCAACTGGAACCGAAGATAAAGATAGTAAATGTGGAAGAAGAAGAGTTTAAACTAAACGACGAAGAACTAGTTGACACAATAAAAATGAGGAATGGGATAGAGGAAACCAAAGGAAGAGAGATGAAAATTGTAAAAAGATTAATGAAGGGAAGGAAACAGGAGCGTAACAGAAGAGGAACCGGCAAGAGATCAATAATATTAGAAGTAGATGAAGTAACCGATGAGAAGCTACCGCAGAAAAGTAAGCTCACCGTGGGATGGAAAAATTGTCCGGTTTACAATCACATCAGTGTAAAGCGATGCTTTAAATGCTGGGGCTATTATCATTTAGCGAAGAATGGCACCAGGGAAAAAACTTGCTATAGATGTGCAGGAAAACACAACGCAAGAGAGTATACAATGAATAAGAGTAAATGTGTAAACTGTACGTTTCAAAATTAAAAGTACAATCGATCGGGAATGTCCAACATACAAAAGAGCGATGCAAGAGGAAAAAACGAGTGTGGGATGGATAGAATAGCAACCACAGAAGGAAGAGACGATATGGTACACAAATGCGCAAAGCCTCTTAGCACGTAACAAGGAGATATGACACCAGGTGGTTGACAAAATGAAACCTGCATTGATAGAGTTATCAGAGACGTGGGTGACTGCTGAAATAGGAGACAGTGAAATATATATGTCGGGTTATAGTGTAATTAGGTGCGATGCAGGGAATAACAATACAGGAGGGGCCATGGGATATGTAAGAGACGGTATTAAACATGAATTAATAATGAGGTCGATAACAAGTTATATAAAGGAGTTATAATAGTGGTGTACCATTCACCGAGTGCGTCAGATGCAGAATTTATAAGATACATAGAAGATGTAACTGAAGAGTTAACAATAAAGGAAGATTGTTTAGTGATAGGAGGTTATAATATAGGCGTCAAGGGAAACTCGTTCTATAAAAAACAATTAATATCAGAAATGTTAAGCCTAGGGATGAAACAGTATGTCAACGAGCCAACAAGAATAATGCAGGATAGCCGAACAGTTATCAATCTTGTATTCGCAAATACAAGTGTGCAACTACAGGTGGTACACAAACCAAAAATAACAGACCGTGCAGAGTAGTGAGTAAACAGCGAGAATACAAGACCAGGAACTACGGTAAAATTGACATGCAAGAGTTTACAACAGTGCTGAAAAATTCCGTGCAGCAATGGACAAATGGATATATCAACTGGAAGGCAAAGCTGTTTATCGATAGTGTAGTACGTACTCTGGACATAGTAGTACCAATAAAGGTAGTTAAGGTTCCAAGCGTATGAGAGGATAAAAAATGTTACTCAGATAAGATAAGAAGGGTGGCGAAAAAAAGGGACAATGCATACAGAAAAAGCAATGCATGAGGGAACGGAAGGATGACTGGGAACAGTTTAAAGTAGAAAGAAATGAAATAATTAAATTAATAAGGAAAAAGAAAAATGAATGTTAAGAGATCATGATAGACTGTAATAAGAATGATCCAATTAAAATGTGGAAAACTTTGAAAGAACTTATTAGCAGGGGACTGGCTAAACCGAGACACATTGAAGATATGAAATTTGGAATATTAGATGATATGAAGGAGGGTAAGATGGCGGACTAATTTAACATGTTTTACATGGAAAGTATTAACAACATAGTTAATTCAATAGATAGGGATGTATCTGCAAGTCCAGGTAGAAGAAGAATCTTGGTGGGTGGTGGTGTGGAAAACGAAAGAAAAATCGAAAAGTTTGAAAATATCGGAATAGGGGAACTCGAGAAAATAGTCAATGGACTCCAGAGGAAGAAAGGTACTGAAGAAGGTATATCAAGCAAAATATTAAAGCTGGAGTTCAGTGCAATTGGAAAGGAGTTTGTTGGTGTCATCAACGAATCCTTAAGGGTGGGCTGTTGTCCTAATAATTGGAAAAAGTTCACGACCATACCGATCCCAAAGATAGAGAAGGCCAAAAATGCAAAGGATTTCCAGCTAATTAATATATTACCATTGTACGAAAAGGTTCTAGAGCTAGTAGTAAAGAGTTAAGTAGAAAAATATTTAGAATCAAATAACATTATAACAGTGGATCAATCGGGTTTTAGGGAACAATTTTCGTGTGAAACAGTGATTCAAACTGTCATAGACGAATGGAAATTAAACATTAGCAAAGGGAAAATAGCAGGAATAATCTTCATGGATTTAAAACGAGCATTTAAGAGTGTAGATAGAGAACTGTTAATAGAAAAAATGCGGCAATATGGAGTTAGAGGTAAAGTGTTAGAATGGTATAGATCGTACTTAAACAACAGGGCACAACAAATTTGGTTTAATGAAGAATTTTCCGAGATTATCATAACGAAATACGGTGTTGCACAAGGATCCGTATTAGGGTCTCTGCTGTTCATTACATATATAAACGATATAGTTGACATATGGCCCGAAGACAATGAAATAGAAATAAAAATTGTTGCTGATGATACACTAATGTATGTTACTGGAGACAGTAGTGCGGAGGTGGAATGAAAGATTAATCGGGCATTAGGCATAGTTGAAAGATGGATGAATAGGAACAAACTGAAAATGAATGCGAAAAAGACGAACTACTGTATGATAGTAAGGAATGTAAGGAAAGAATTGAGAGGAAATATTGTACTGAAATGCATGGACGAAACAGAGTTAGAGCGAGTGGAGGTAATAAAATACTAGGTGTTATATAAGACGATAAGCTGCGATTTAAAGATCATTGTGAGTATATGTTGAAAAATATAATGAAAAAAATTACTTTGACGGACTTTGAGTTTTGTGTAACACTGCTAGTGGGTATGAGTGAAACTGTGTTAAATAAACTGCAGACAGTGCAGAATAGAGCAATGCGAGTAATACTGCGATGCAATCGGTATACGAAGGTGGACGATATATTGCAAGCGGTTCAGTTTTATAATGTGTTTATAGTTACGTTCAATGCTGTAAACAAATTGTTACCAAAAGAATTGGCAAGTAAATTCCAAGTTGTAAAATCGAGAGCGGGTCGGGTAACACGTCAAGCTAAATATATTGTAATCCAATTGAGGAAAACGGAAAGTGCTCAATAGAGTATGTTTTGCGAAGGAGTGAAAATGTATAACGGACTGACAGAAGAGTTTACAGGCTGTGTAAAATTAGTTCAATACAAGAGTATGTTAAAAGCATTTATTGTAAGTGAAATTAAATAAGTGCAATAATATGTAACATTATGTAAAACAAATAGCTAAGAAAGTTAATAAACATGAATCAATCTCTCTCTGTCTCCCTCTCTATCTCTTTCGCTCTCTCTCCCTTTCTCTCGCTGTGCAAGTGATCTGAGCGGCAAGCTGTCCGCGCTTCTGCATGCATAGTAAACGAATTTTGACGGTACTTGATCGTTTTTTTTTTTAAATCTGTCGTGAGTAAATAAATAAGCGTTATAATAAGCACTTATCGTGAGGTGTATAGGCACTTAAACAAGTTATTTATTTTACACAATGTAGGTAATCTTACATTATTTTATACAATGGAGATAATCTTATACTTATATGTACACTGTCTACATGCTATGAACATCATAACAGGTGGTCACTATGACGATTATTTACTTATGTTAAAAAATCGACAAGAACTATGAAAATTCGGTTATTATACAAACAGAAGCGCGGAAAATAGAAATTTTGTATTTTCATACAGATACCCTGATGAAAATTTTTACTACAAAGAATTTTTACAGAAATTGGAATATTTCGTGTTATTCCGTACAAAATTGTGAATGTGTACGGATTTACATGAAAAATTGTTAGTTTTCTTTGAAAGTTGTAGTGTCTTATAAATTTCTTACTGAAAAAATACAAATTTTCATGAAAATTGACCATTTTTTATGAGAAACTATGCGTATTACAATTTTTTGCATAGAATTATTCGAAATGTTCCTATTTCTCTGAAAATTCGTAGAAAATCATAGAAATCATTTTTACCAGGGTAAGTATCATTTGTACATATACCACATGTTCCTACAAGGATTTTGTATAATTATAATGCACTGTATAATATGTCAGCAATTAGATCTGCTATTCAACAGCAAGTTCACTAAAATCAATGTCAAACACCTAAACATGTTTTTTTTAAATAATTTTCTACAATTGATCAACATCAGTCGTCAGCATTTTATACCTATTTACTTATCTATTAGATAATAAACAACACAGGCACATATATCATTGGGTAATACACCAAAAACGCTATTATAAAATCATGGACGGCAGCTCCCAGGTGCAATATAACAATTGTCATTATCACACTAGTTTCTTATTATTTTTTTATTGTGTTTTACTTTTATATTTTTACACCTGTAAGACTTAAGGAAGGAATAGAGTAGAGAAAGCGAATATATTTACAAGTACATTTTTTAACGGTATCGAAACAACTCATATAGCGATTATTTAGAGTTGAAACGTAGGTTGACCATGCTTAAAGACAGTGTATAAGAATATTTTTGTAGACTTCTATCCCATCGCCATGAAAGGCATTAACAATATACATATGTGCATCCACTCCTTACCAGTTGTTCAAAATTCTTAAAATTGAAACTGTCGTAGATTTTGGTTAAAAACTTTCTTCCTTCTTCGCTGTAAACAATATCTCAAGTAGCTGTGTAATCTTGTGGTGAGTCTTAAGAGCCATTAATAATTTTTTCAAGCATTTTCTGGACTGTTTTACGTAACCTATTCTTCTGTCCAACATCAACATTAAAACATTCTTTCTATATTTTAAAAATTAAAAGCTTCAACTGAAACAAAATTGGTGTGACATGCGCATGGATAGCTAGTTATTAAATATGACCGACCGAACGCAGGATCAAACACCAGCATCGAGGAACCATTCACTTGAGGAATTAATTAAAAATCACTGGAAATCACTGGGATTCAAGGTGTAATTTAATATCGACAATCACTTTGAAATTAGTAATATACCAAACATCTCCAAACTTTTAGGAACCACTTGAAGAATATTGAAATTCAAACTAATTTTTAATATTGGACATCATGAGGGAATTAATTCTGAATCGTTGATGATTTTAAAGCGAGTGGCTCCTTTGACCATCACCGTAAAATCTGTTCACAGATTTCTTTGTACAACTTTAAAGTACATCAAAAGTAGTTTTATAATACCACTTTAGAAAGATTTGACACTTTGCACATTCAGAATTTGAAGTCTAGTCTTTCCACAAAATTATAGTGATACCAATTGAACAGCAAAGTTTCGTGTGTGTTGATTTCCATGTAATTAAATGTTGGTCACTCTGAAGTAAAACTTCACAATACTGAAGGTAATTTTTTATTATTGATGTTGTGTAACTTTCAACGATCAAGACTTGAGCAATTTGACATTTGTTCACCTTTTTTTTTATTTTAAGTGCCTGATTCAGAAACGAGATTTACTTGGAGTTCCAATCGATAAATTTTAATAAAAAACTCAATTCGGTGTTGATATAGGGATTATATGATAAATGTCTGAGTAATTATGGAAACTTGGGTAGCCTGATACTCTACAAATAAACATGATTGATCGAAGTTTCAAATATATGATGCGATATATGTAGCACTGAGTGCTCAGTGTATCGAACATAGTCAGATGAATAAATTTGAACTAGCAAACTATATCTTGCCAATTGTAACTGACCTTCCGGGATATAAGGCACATAAAGCTTCGAACAAGAGAAGCCAGTAATATGAATCCCAGCAGAAATTTATAAATTTCAAGAAAAGAACTGTTTGGATACAATATAAACAATATAACTGGTCGTAGTGCTAATTTCATTTTTTGGACACTGATTTAACTCGTATAATATAATGAAAAAAAGTGAGGTCACTGTGTTTCATAGTCATAGGTTCAGAACTAAGTAAAAAATATACAACAAACTAGTCATAATTATTACACTACTCTAAATAGGATTGGTGAATTGCGAATTGGATTTTCATCAATGTACGAGTTATTTTATTTTTTATTCATACTTAATTATTATTTGTAGTTGGATAAGTTTATCGCCAGTCTGATACCACTGACAGCAGTCGTCATGCTTTTATTGTGAATTAACAGACATGTACTTAGCAGTAGTATGTAATTTGAATCTTTTTTTGTACGAGATGATTATATGCATATATTTTTGATTAAAGAAGATATTTTTGTGTGTAATGAACAGATTTTTAATGTACTTGGCGAAAGATCTTTGCATCGAAGGTGCTTTTTTTGGGAATTATGAAAGACCTGTCAAATGAGCTATTTACAATTTTGGTGTTCTTGGTCATTGCCGGGTTTTGCCCGTCGCACCGTGTCGTGTTACAACTGAACGACAATTTGCCGATATCTGCGAAAGAAAGAGAATTCAGTTCTTTTACAACTAAACTCGCGTCCGACGTAATTTTTCTTTTCCAGGCACGATATCGTGAATTAGATGTGCTGTTATTTGCATCATCCCGTTTCATCTTCCCGTTATTTTTAAATATTCCACGTTGTATATACGTACGCAATTATACATGCTACGTCGCCAGGAACGTCCGTTCAGGGATCTATCAGGACGGAGCCTGAGTTTAATTCAGTCGTAAAGAAACTGAGATATTTCTGAAAATGGAGCATCTCTCATTTTTCGCCCTTCGCTTCTATTATACTGAAGATCATAATTCAGATCGTACTGCCTTCGGAAGATCGAGATTGCGGAGAGGGATTCTCAATTGACGAAACCGTTGTCGTCGGGTATCGCGAGAATTCATCAGATATTTACGCTAATACTACGAAAAAATACATGTAATAGAGTCATTATCGCAATTACATCAAAATATAAATCCGTAGCTCGATAAAATTCTCGACAAGAGGACAGTGAGATATACTCAACGCATTCATCACTGATGTGTGTCATTCGCAGTCTACGAGAGGCACGTCCAATCTTGTTCGTCCCCGAAACTTCTAGAACAAGCGAGAGTCGCGACGTGGGCCAATAAACGGAGGCCAACTATAGAGACGCGGTCCAATCAAAGCGCGAGTTTCTTCTATAACGTGGAGATTCGGACCAATCAAAGGAAGACACGACGAAATTTTCCCGTTAATATCTCCGGCGATGAATGCGCTCGCTAGTCAGTCATTTAACAGACGTCCCAAGTGAAAGAAGGTGTTTCAGTATAGAATTGTGTCAACTCGTGTGATCTTCTCAACGAACTGGGATCAAAATAGAAATTTTACTGGTAATTATTAATCGGTTTAATAACTGCCAATCGATATACCGTGCATATTATATTTCTCACTCCTCGAATGAACTAATTTCGGAATAAACCAGTCTTCTATCCGGCGAGCCACGTCGTTAAGAGGAGCCATATCCGTCCACTATCCGTATAATTTTGGATTAACGATTACAGTATCAGTCGAAGCAATAAGGGTTGATCGGTCACTCGTTCAATAATTATTTCGCAGCCTTTACCGACAACTCCACGCATGCCGAATTCGCGGCTTTCCGGCATTATTGAGATAGCCGGGTACAGCTGCTGCTAGAAATTTTACAACTCGTAGTCTTCGTGTTTTCATTGCATCTGTGAAAGTCAATTGTATCGTATATTCATAGTTATAGAACTTCTGTCAACGCAAACTGCGATTTTAGCAGACACTTGAACAATGTTAGCAATTTTTTTTACACTACAATTGCAGTTGTACCCGAATTGTCCGGCAGCTTCGACCAGATTTGCTTAAATCAGTATCTGACTGTAAATTTTTTCAACAATTTTTCAGGTGAATATATATTTGGATACGTGAAAATGAAGGGAGCAGTTGCCCTTTTACTGTTAGGGCTGGTCGCAGCCTTGGCAAGTGCCAAAGATGAGAAAAAAGACAAAGAGGACATTGGAACGGTGATAGGAATTGATTTGGGAACAACATATTCATGGTAATAATTACAAATAAAAATTGAATTATTAAGCATCTATTTCCAGTCTTGATAAACCTGCATTTGAAATTCCCTATTCCACAAACCTCTTGAGACTGAAGTACTGAATTTAATATTTCCAGCTGACTGGGGTTTGAAAAAACATTTTCGTTTTACTAATTTGGACATTTTTTTATACAGTGTCGGCGTTTACAAGAATGGTCGTGTGGAAATTATCGCCAACGATCAAGGAAACCGTATCACACCGTCTTATGTTGCGTTCACGCCGGATGGTGAAAGACTGATCGGTGACGCAGCCAAGAACCAGCTGACGACAAATCCTGAAAACACAGTATTTGACGCAAAGCGTTTGATTGGCCGAGAATGGTCAGACAGCACTGTTCAGCAGGATGTCAAGTTCTTCCCGTTCACTGTTATTGAGAAAAACAGTAAACCCCATATCAAAGTTTCCACTAGTCAGGGAGACAAGGTATTCGCACCTGAGGAAATATCTGCCATGGTTCTTAATAAAATGAAGGAAACTGCAGAGGCCTACTTGGGCAAGAAAGTCACACATGCTGTAGTCACTGTACCTGCGTACTTCAATGACGCTCAAAGACAGGTAAGATAATTGACAGTAAGATGTTCAATACCTTTTGTGCAAGAGTGCATCAACTCACTGAATATTCCTAGTTTTTACCATCATTGTTTACTATGTTCGATAATTACCCAAAGATTCCCAGCACTATGTCTCTTTTCGGCATCAAAATTTGCTTGAATATTGGTAGGTCTTGAAAATATATTATAAATTTTCTGTAAAACAGGCAACCAAAGATGCTGGAACTATTTCTGGTCTGAATGTTATGAGAATCATAAACGAGCCAACGGCTGCTGCAATTGCTTACGGTCTTGACAAGAAGGATGGAGAGAAGAATGTCTTAGTATTTGATCTGGGTGGTGGTACTTTTGACGTCAGTCTCTTGACTATTGACAACGGTGTGTTCGAAGTTGTGTCTACAAACGGTGACACCCATTTGGGAGGTGAAGACTTTGACCAGAGAGTTATGGACCACTTCATCAAACTCTACAAGAAGAAGAAGGGCAAAGACATCCGTAAAGATAACAGAGCCGTGCAGAAACTCCGAAGAGAAGTTGAGAAGGCGAAGAGAGCACTAAGCGCCAGTCACCAGGTAAATATGATTTAAATGTCTATTAACACTTGAAAAAAAAATTCAGCAGCACGAAAATCACCAAAAGTTCAGCAAAACCTTTTGATCGCAAGATTCAGATTTGAATTATCAAAGTTCAACTTCATACCGAAAACCGAAACGAAAGTCAGAACAAGATTTACATGTTTTATGAAATTTTCAGGTCAGGATTGAGATTGAATCCTTCTTCGAGGGTGAAGACTTCTCTGAGACGCTGACACGAGCCAAATTCGAAGAGCTGAACATGGATCTCTTCCGCAGTACGATGAAGCCTGTACAGAAAGTTTTGGAGGATGCCGACATGAGCAAAAAAGACGTAGATGAGATTGTTCTCGTTGGTGGATCCACAAGGATACCGAAGGTCCAGCAACTTGTGAAAGAATTCTTTGGCGGCAAGGAGCCATCGAGGGGCATCAATCCTGATGAAGCTGTAGCGTACGGAGCTGCGGTACAGGCTGGTGTACTTTCTGGGGAACAAGACACCGACGCAATTGTCCTTTTGGATGTTAACCCTCTGACCATGGGTATTGAAACTGTTGGAGGAGTTATGACCAAGCTTATCCCAAGGTAATTATTATTATTATGATTTGGTAATACATCAACATATTTTGATAGGTAAAGTACATTTTTTATCAACGAAAATAAATGATCTCCAAATTAATTATTATTAGAATACTCTGAGAATTAGCCGTTAGATTCTAATACTGGCAAAAAAAATGGATTTTGAAATATCATCAAAGTCTTGTAACATTTATTCGATATTTACCAAATGCTTAATTTGAAGGTTAATTAAGTTTCTCTTTCCGTTTACAGAAACACTGTAATCCCGACGAAAAAATCGCAAATATTCTCTACAGCATCGGACAATCAGCACACAGTAACGATTCAGGTTTACGAAGGTGAGAGACCGATGACCAAGGACAATCACTTGCTGGGCAAGTTTGATCTGACTGGCATCCCACCGGCGCCACGAGGAATCCCTCAAATTGAAGTGACTTTCGAAATCGACGCGAACGGTATATTGCAAGTATCTGCTGAGGACAAGGGAACTGGTAACCGTGAAAAAATCGTCATCACCAACGATCAGAATCGGTTGACACCAGATGACATTGAAAGGATGATCAAAGACGCTGAGAAGTTTGCCGATGATGACAAGAAACTGAAGGAGCGAGTAGAGGCGCGAAACGAACTCGAATCATACGCGTACTCGCTGAAGAATCAATTGTCTGATAAGGAAAAGCTCGGTGCCAAGGTCAGCGATTCTGATAAATCGAAAATGGAGGAAGCCATTGAAGAGAAGATCAAGTGGCTCGAAGACAATCAAGACACTGAACCGGAAGAATACAAGAAGCAAAAGAAGGAATTGGAGGAAATAGTTCAGCCTATTATCGCCAAGCTTTACCAAGGCGCAGGTGGTGTTCCACCAACAGGTGGTTCCCCTGATGAAGATGATGATCTTAAGGATGAACTTTAATTGCAGAGAGCCCTTTGCGTTCTATAGACTGAAAAAATCATCCTTTAAGCAAATACTTCAGATATTATTATACGACGATACCGACTTGTACACTGTACATAAATACGCAGCTGGATTCGTGATGGCAAAAAGTTTTTTTTTTCGCTAGCCAAGTAGAAAATAACGCGAGTTTAGAAGAGAAAGAAGCTAGACGTAAATCGTCGAATCGTTGTATCAATCTTTGAAGCATATTTGCTGTAAAATAATTCCACCTCCATACCCCTGAAGGAAAAAAAATGAGACACGAAGCAGCAATATTTCCTTTTTCGGAATATTGTCTATGAAGGAGTTGAACGTCAATTCCTGTGTAAGACTTCACTGTGTTGTTAATTTATTTTGATTATTTTATATGTTCCATTAATATAGTAATCGAATACATTTGAAAATATTTGTGAGACTGGGAGTGAAGAGACAAAAGCGTGTCTGATGCGTGAATGCCAGTGTAGTTTCTTATTGTTATTGTGGTATATGTGTAGCATATACAATAATATTGTATGAGTGCGTGAATGCAAGATGTATCCTATCAGTATCACAAAATAAACATTTTTTCAGTAAAGTAATTATCGTCCAAATTTTATAACAAACTCCCTTGTTATTGATTTTCCATAAATTTATGGTAAAAAAGTTTGGTTCCACGTGATTCTAGAAACGCACCATTTTTATAACCAGCCTAACATGTAGAACGTATCCAAATAAATTTAATAATTTACATACTTATCTTTCCCATTATCCATCTAATAAATGCATCGTAAAAGTGATTCTAAAACTTGCCAGAATTTCATTAAGCTTTGGTAATTACAACCCATCGTCAGAGTTCAATAATGTAATTTCTGCTACAGTTTGCTCATACAATTATTTTTCATTCTCGTCGTTATCGTGTACTGCGGCAGTATAATATCTCGATAATTCGGTGAACAGCGTTTATACAAAATCTAAAAATATATTTCTGTAAGTGAAAATTGGCCTTATTTAATTAGAATATTGGGAAATAGCTTGATAAGTCAATGGTTTGAGCTGCTCTCTAACAAGAGAGTGTTGATCGCCATGTGTTACAGTTAAAACTGCTGCAGCCTTTTTGAGTGTGTCAACTGCTCTGCTCGATTTCCCTAAATACAATTGTATCTTTCCTAATTTCAGATAGAGTAATCCTGTTAATGGGTGCATGGCGCCATAATATAATCTGAAAATGGTAAATGCAATGTACAGTAAGTAAAACTGATATTGCTAGAAGAAGAAGTAGATAAGTGATACATGACTAATTATTGTGGATGTAATAACAAATTGAGCCATGCACAGGAAATCAGAGCACTTACAGATATCCAGGTATGAGTTTAGTTCCATAATGTTCAGCATCTTCCCAACAAGTGCCCAAATTGACTGCCGCTTCAAAAGCAGCGTCAAGCGTTCGTACATGCTGCAAGTTGAGGGAATGTAATACGCCTTCCTGCTTCTTTAGGCATATTTTACTAACATCGAGATCTGAAGATTTGAGTTAAGTTGCTTACAGCCTGATCCCCTAACGTTTCGCCAGTTTTTTAAGGTAAACATTTCAATTTTGCTGCAATTTGGATACGTTATATTGTAAACAAAGATCCGCATGTCTACTTTTCATAACGAAAAAAATAAAAAGAAATTCATGTTTAACCCTTTGTGGTACAGCATCTCACACATGAGACACCTTTTTTGAATTGGCTATTGAAAATTTATATCAAATTTTTGAAACATCGCTGTAATTTTTTTGCATAACTGGTCTACTAAGATGTCAATGTGGATGTTTTAAAGGGTTTATGATGATTCCGAGAATATAGTGAGCGCTATAAATAAACAAAGTGTTGAAAACGCCTATTTTTAAAGAATAAATGTAACTGTGGGAAGGTTATGGGGACTAGAAAAGTGGAACTTCGTAATATTGGATTTTTGGAGTCGCTAAAAATGAATCTGACGTCAGAATTTAAAAATTCAAGACAGTGGATCCAATACGACGGACTGAAAATATAAGATTCAAGATAGCGGATCTAATACAGTGGACTGAAAATATAAGGTTCAAAGAATTTGACTGCAAGGAAAAATGTATGCTTCAAAGGGTTGACTCGTTCACATACACATGTCTAAAAGTGACGGAAAAACGTGTTTATTGGCAGTTTCAAAGGATCCATCAAAATGGATATGATCTTTGGAAATAACAGATTTTTTACAAAAATCACAGATTAGGTTACATTTTTTTTCCGACCACAGGAACTGTTAGAAATTCGAAGACAAAAGTTCAATACATAAATGTGAAAAAATTTAGCAACGTCTTTTTTGTCAAGGGTGGATGGATTTTTATATCTTCTTATACAGTATGTTATAGCAATGAAACTGCAGCCAGATTAAAATTTTTACCTTAAAAAGCTGGCCGAAAGTTGGTGAATCCCACCAACCATTACAAGTCGACAATATAAGAGATATTATGTCACATCGTATTTCATTACTCCGGTGTTTCGACAAGGATACATGCGACAGTCTTCATGCTTTGTAAATGATGTAGAGTAAATTCTGTAACTTCTTCAAACAAATCGCTCAGTGTTTCGGGTAGTTTTTCTCCACATTCTGAACAACTTTCCTCAGACGGAAAGCATGGAGCATCGCATGACGGACTCGGACAAGCAGCAGCCATCACAAACGGCTCAGGTGACGTGCATCGTTCACAGTTGCATCGAAAATAATAACCAGCTTGTAATTCAGTTTGTCTTTCTTCCGTGGAATTGAGCAGGTCGATGTATGATATTCTGATCTGATTTATTGTCGGTGAGAAAGATGGAACCAAACTAAATTTAGTACTTTTCATTAGTTAATCAATATAGTGTAATATTGAAACATTGCTTTGTAAGCCGAAAATTATCTATGTCTTATAGTAAAATCACAATTTCGCAAAATCATGGATAAAATAAGGATGCAATAAAGTATTATACTTCTTATCATGACATATGACTTCGATTGCTTTTGTAACTCACTTTAATAATGCATGCAGAATTGAGTTAGTATCGCTGAAAGTGAAATATCTCGGTATTTGTATTATTAATTTGAGTTGAAAATACTTGAGAACAAGTGGATTTCTATCTGTTATCCAAAAATCATGCTTTGTTGACAGCAAGATAGATATTTATGTTGTATTTATTCATTAAATTTACACACCTGCGCAAAGTACTATGCATTGCATATATTATGAAACACAGGGAAAATCAGCACATGGTTCAAAAAATGCAACATAATGTGGAATGCATGTTTATATAATGAAATATCAACAATGATGAACAAACAAACAAACGGATGAGCAACACTTTGGACAAAACAACAAGTAACTACTATATGATGTAAGCACCCATATTTTATGCGAAGCAACTGCAAGCTGCAATTACTAACAGCAACAAGTAACGATCAGCATTATCTGTATGTAGTAAAAGAAATTGAGCATTTTATAGCTTTTCGTACAATTGCAGAAGGAAAATGTTTCTTGGCAATCAAGCTCAATTCCAGCACTATTTAATACGATACAACAAATAGGCAAACTATGGTGTCATAATACGAAGAAAATAAACTCTGTAAGGAAATGATACAAGTTTAGTAAAAGCCTGGAAATACGAGTTTGTGTAAATAATATTATGAGCGCAGATTGATTAACCCTATCAGTCATAATAGTAAATATTCTTACCATCTATTTTATATCCATTTTTTATACATTTAGAGAACTTTTCAATATGTTTTATTTCGGTTTTTTGCTATTTCTGATAGTCCACTAATAGGTTTTCAATACTCGAGAGAAATTATTGCGACATAATGTAAATTATTATTGTTAGAAGTAAATTGATTGAAAAAAAATGTAAGAAATGATGGAATATTTCTTTTCTGCGAAGGTTACCCCTCTACACGTACACATGTTTTACTTAAATTTTAAGTTTTTGGGGTTGCTGATTACGAATCTGGAATCAGATTTTAAAAATTCAAGATGGTGGATCTAATATGGTGGACAAAAATTTCGAATTTGCTCGAATCCGAAGACAAATCTCTGTCCAGGGGTTTTTGGGAAAATCAGATTTCCAAAATTGAGTATGGCAAATCCAATCAAACACATCGAAAATCCCTGCATAAAGTTTTTTGACTGTATTCGATCAAATTTGAAATTTTCATCCGTCGTATTGGATCGACCATCTTCAACTTTTTAAATTTGACTTCCGATACGTAATCAGCAACCTCGAAAACCATGGAATACTACCTTGTTATAAAAGTTGACTCAGCACAATAATGTATGACTTAAAGGGTTAACAGATCAGTTTAGATCTGGAACTTGATTGAAAGCAAAACAATTGAATTATTCTGAATGATTGAGTTAATACGGTGGAATGAGTATTGAAACTTGTGTATTTTCATACCTCTGACCAATCTAATCGAGGTATATCTTCCAGGGCTCTAATGGTGATTGTAGTCCCTTCAAAAACAGCAACAGCATTTGGCTTGCAACTATGATCCATTACGGAAGGCCCTAGGTAAACCCCAGTTCCGATGCTGTTCATCTCTGAGTCTAATATGTTGAAAGAGTTGACGCACAGGCGACCATATATTCCCATCAACTCTGCTGAGTTTGGTAGAAGCGTCTCTCCGAGAACTTCAAATAAGACACCACATAGAGACGTAAAGTGTTCCATTCGTTTCACATCTTGTTTCAGATCGGAATAATCTGAAAAATGAGATGTATGAATTTGAGGATAATTTGGCAGGACTGTCTGGATAGAAAATTAAAGAAAGAGAAGGAACTGTTTAAAAAATCTCTAGCAGTACTGTTTATGAGAATGATGATGATCATAAACGAAACAACAACTTGACTGTTTCACAAAAATGAATCCGAGAAAATTCAATAAACACAAGCTAAGATATCGAAAATTTAACAGATAATTTTACAATTACAACGTTCAAACTGATTAAACGCTGGTATATATTTATCTGATTCCTATGTTTTTGTGCCTATACTGCTTGCTGACCAAATTCCCACATATTATCTGATTGTGAAAGACAATCAAGAAATTTTACCATACATTATAGTTATAACATGCGTATATAATTTTTCACGAAAATCTGTTGCACCATTTTGAAAAAATCTGTGGTGAGTAAAATAAGCCCAAAAACATCAGAGTTACTCATTTTGAATGTCTAGTTATCAAAATTTTTCTCAAACTATTGATTTTTTAGCTGGCGTTATTCAAATTATCTCAGAATAATCTTTTTAGCAAAGTAAAGATGACGTTTTATTTTCAGGCTCAAAACATTGTTGTAAATTACATTGCTCAAGATTGTTTAAATGTTTTTTTCGTCTCTTTTTACAATATTTGAATCTCATTAGATTTTAATAATCTCTATAAATAAATTAAATGATTGGGTGTTTTTCATAATCTAATTATGAGATTGAACCCTTCAAAATGCGAGCTCGAAAAGTAGTTTTTCTGAAACTTGCCATTTGTTCTTGTTACTTACGAGACATAAGGTCCTTGAACTTCCTGAATCTTGTCTCTGTGTAAAAGCCTTGCTCGTCTGCTCCACCTTTGTTCAACTTTATGACTATTCGTGCCATTAATCTAGCTGCGTCAGGAATTATTCTTGGTGATATTCGCTTCAAATTTGTACACTCGAACTTGTGTATGCCCCATGATTCTTTTTGACAGTGGCGATCGCAGTAATATACACATTGACACGCTGAACATTTCAGTAGTTTACTGCTATAAAGTGAATACCATTGAATGTATTAGCAACTCATTATTAAAGCTTCTCAATTACACAAGAATGTTCTTTCAGTTAATACATTCATTTATAAGAAATTCAATCGTATCAAAATTGTTGTGATGCAAAGCGATACAATGTAACAGTAAATTTAAACGTTTTCAACCTGCTGTAAAGTAGTCAAAGAATTATCAATGCAGCTAATTTCAGTGAGAAATGTATCGTGTGATATCTGCAAAACTCTGAATTAGAAGAATAATTACAGATGAAACAAACAGATAAAGTGGGGAAGAAATCGCTGCCAATTCTATTGTTATTATACCTCCGCAAGCAGTTGTCGCATCTGTCATTTCTGTATTTGGACATCAAAACAAACGCGAACGGTGTCGCAGTTGAGATTACTGAGCCTTTCAGAATTTGACTATGTTCACCCTTCATATTGATGATCAGTAATTAATGTCATTCTACTTATCGCCCCTAAATTCTGATTCTTAAATATGAATTGCTTTCCTACAACCTAGCGGTATTCATAATTTTAGTCGAATTTCAGTCATACAGTGCAAATGAACCCCGATCGGACGCAACGGACTGCGTGTTGCTGCGTGTCTGATTCACGTGCACTGACCTCTATAGTAATTGCCACGGGTAACACCCGTATTCATAGTCCTTCCTTGAGGAACAAGGATTCCTTGTTCTCATTTCACATTTCATGAACAAGGAATCCTTGTTCCTCAAGGAAGGACTATGAATACGGGTTCTCATTTCACGTTTCATGAACAAGGTATCCTTGTTCCTCAAGGGAGGACTATGAATACGGGTGTAAGGTAAGGTTTCATGAAGGACAGGGAACAAAATTGCAGTATTCTGCCGTACCGACTCGATCTTACTTTAGGCGGTCTTTTCGAGCCGAGCGTACGTTTGCAATATAAGTCGTAGGTGGGTCGAAGATGAATATCGCAAATACGCGAGGCAAAAAATGGTTGCCTCCTTGTTGCACACGATTCTTTACATAACAAGAGATGTTACGCGTGTTTTCGCGAAGCACGAAATTGAGGTTAGAGTCGCATAATATCAGATTTGTTCGCGGCACCACTTGCGCGCAGTACAGAAAAGACCACTTGTAACTTTTTAGAACTTAGGGCCGTGTTCGACGATCTCTTTTTTTTAATGAATTCCTTCAAAATGATAGCAAAGCACGCGCAGAACGTACTTCCTGCTGCGCGAGACCGGCACATGCGCAAATTATTACAATGAGGATATAACCTCAAAACTTGGTAAAATGTGTCAAGAAGTTATGTGCTTTACCATAACTTCTTGCTTCTGAAACATCTTTTGTTATAGGTATAAAGAAAAATCGACAGTAAAAACAATACCGACAGTGTTTGACACGTGGTTTGACCAATTTACCCAGGTTTTGAGGTTATATTTTCATCGTAATAATTTGCGCATGTACCGGTGTCGCGCAGCAGGAAGTACGTTCTGCGCGTCCGCTCCTATCATTTTAAAGGTTCATCAAAAAGAAGAGACCGTCCACTGGAGATTAGTGAGATTGTCGAACACGGCCGGAGTGGTCTTTTCAGTACTTCACGCATGCGCATTCACAGCTTATTCAACCGACAAAAAAAAGGGTACTTTGTGTACGGTACGCATGAAGGACCGTGTATAACATGCTGGCGTTATATAATAGCTATTTCCGTACCTAGGATGTAAAGTATTACGCCCGTGGTGCGAACAATATTTTTCGTCCTACGTAGGCGTAAACGGGCTTTAATTCTTAAAAAATAAAAAGGCTTAAAATCCTGCTTTACGCCTGCTATAAAGAAAAATCAATTTCCGTACATGCGAACAACCAAAGCAACAAACTTTTCTAATCCGGACTGCGTCGATAATGTTAGGAAATTCTTTCACCGATGCTCCCAGAAGCGGCCCTCAGGTAACTCCAAGGCTGACTGTCTTTAACAATGTTTGTTACAATCAACCAACTACGCCAGTGAATATTTCAAACATTTTCCCGACTAAATACGTAATAAAATTATTACATTCGGTTTAATGATTAAATCATATTTGCTTTGTGAGGATATAGGATTTTCAAGGGATTAAGCGGGTATTCGCTAATGTTACGATCGATAAAAAAATTAATTTTTCAAATACGATTTTTTCTATGATCTTACTGGATTATAAATCAAAGATTTTTTTAGCAGAGATGCAAAATATAGGAGTAATGAAGGTTTACAGACAAGCGAGTGCAGGTTGAAAATTGATCTGGTTTCACAGCTGTTGTTCGTCCAATTGTTATTCCCTGAAAAACCTTTAAACGCATATTTCATAAAATTACTTTTGTCGAACTCAATATCATATCTTGAAAACTTTCTCACGATGTTTACACTAATTGACCAAAATTAAAACGTTCAAATCTCATTTGACTCGTACATAAATTTTCTGTAGTCTAAAGCAATATTAAAACATAATTCATGCAGAATTTCTATTCTCTATAACAAACGAAAGTTTGAAATGTCTGTGCAAAGTCGACCATATTGTTATTGTTTCAAGTACTTATCTTTAGTCATTTTTTATTTCATGCGTTGTTATCTGATTGATTTTAGTTCTAGCTATATAGAGGACTTTCCTGAATTATGTAGAACTTTTGTTTTTTCATTTCTGAACAACATAAGAGGTGCAATCCTCTAGACAATCGTTGGACTGCTGCAACTTCTGCATTTTTTTTATCAAACCAAATTTCAGTTGCAAATTTGTTACGTACGTCGAAAAACCATTTAAATTATAATTTTTTTGAATAAATAAAAAGATTCGTGAATATCACCTACTTTTTGGTCTTTTACTATAGCGTGTACCTCTTTAACTCTTGTAGGACCTTGACATTTCATTTCAACTTTTTAGTTTAAAAACCTTGAATTTTGCTGTCAATGTCATTGTGTTAAATGGTGAAAAAGATTTTTAAAACTACAGATGCAATCTGCATGATTTTTTTATATTAACTCATGCACACGTTGAGGAGTGAGTTCAAACAGTTTTCACTCGCGAAATTAGTCCTTAAACTTTGGACGCGTTTTTCTCGAAACTTACGTTTTCACAACGGTGTACACTATACACGATATTACGAGTGGTAATCGATCGAAGATGCGATTTTGTCGTTTTCATTTTTCATTAAATAGTTATATTGATAATGATACAACAGGTTACGTCAAATTTCAAAATAAATGAGGACCCTAAAATATTAGTGGGCAAAATATATTGTATTCGATGAAATTTATTCGATTTCGAATAAATATAGACATGCGAATTGTCTTGTGTCCAATTCCGAATCACACAATGAAACGAATAGTCACAATCGTTGAAATAATAAATGTTCGAAACTGATAATGTTTCAATTCGTCATTCCGAATATTCGTTTCCAATTCGAACGCAATTCGTTTTTGTGTACTGGGAAGATCAATGTTTTCAATTTGATGATCCAAATATTTTACAATTGCCCTCGGAATCGCTATTATAACGAATAGTTTGGCATAAGGGATATCTGGAATTTGTGTATTTGTAACCTGAATTCGTAGCTTTAAAACTGAAAATCATTTAAAAAACTGCAATAGAGTTGAAATTAAAAAAAATAATTAAACTATTCGGAACCTTTGTTATAATCTTCATCATAATCAGCTTATTTTCTATAAAAACGCGAAATGTTCCTGTATGGATGGTTTCAAAAGTGGATCGTCTGCGACGGTAAATGTTGGAAATTTAAATTGTATGTTGATAGCTGGCTTGATTTCATTGCTAAAGATCATATGCACTTTAATATATTGGAGTGCAAGTTAATTATTATAATAACTATTATTATAATAATCAACAGTAATTAATAAATTGAGTTGGCACTGCAGTTTTACTAGTTAGGAACTATAGGGCTTTGACGTCATGCTTGTGGCTGCCATTTGTGCGATAATTATATAGGTATACTTGAAATCAGAATAAATTTAATGTTGTCTCACCTCGCGAAACAATTGTCACATCGGTTCCATCGAAAAAGTGACTTGAGCACATACACAAACGGTTTAGCACTAAGAAGACTTGTTCCTTTACTGATATTAGCTCTATTTTTGTAATCGTTATTTGTAAACCTCATTCTCACATATAACTTATATTTTGTTGGATGAACTTCAAAGATTTAGCATCCAGTTGCTGCCGTCGAGGTAATAAAAGAAACTGAAACTATGAATTGAGTGCGTTACTCGCGACGCTGGGCCAATCTTTAAATTGAGTCCCACGTTACACATAAAGATACCTAGATCCAATGAGCTTGTGTGTATCATCATTCTATACTGCAACCCTAAAATTAACCACTAGGTTTTTTCAGATGACACCAAGTTTAACACGGTATTATAAATAGACTTATCATGGTTCTCAACCTGTAGAAATAGATGCTGCATATATTTCCAGGCATATACCGTCTCTGCAACAGTTACGTATTACGGATAATCAAGCCTCTCAGCATTTCACACAGTAGTTCATTCCCCTGGAAATGAGATCAAATGAGTCTAATGAAAAATTTTACTCTCGCCTGATTTTCTTTCAGCGGAAAATCTTCAAGAGCATGACGATTCAGTATGGAGGTATAATTTCTTATATAATAATTCGGCTGATCACTGATGTACAACTACACATGTTCCAATTGAACACGTGATA
Source organism: Neodiprion fabricii (assembly GCF_021155785.1). NCBI lineage: Eukaryota > Metazoa > Arthropoda > Insecta > Hymenoptera > Diprionidae > Neodiprion > Neodiprion fabricii. Next base: position 23,077,268 of record NC_060240.1, read on the forward strand.
TTCCTTGACTTTTATATTGGTATACACAGCATTTGATACCTGCATATGTATTGATCTAGCAATTACATGGCGTAGATGAATTGCATGAAATGATCAAACGACCTAGCTTTTATACCTTATATCTTTGCCGCGAGTATTCAGTCATTTGAATGCAGCTTAATAGACTTAATGACATTCAAATTTGATATACTCATAATGTAATGACAAGATAAAATATTAACAATTGATATAATTTTATACCTAAGCTATAATATTTCAGGCAGTAATTCATTACGTTGATATCATATTCCGATTATTAGTTGCGATTACATAGCCATAATATACATACTGGTGGATTCTAAATTCACTGTAATAAGTGATTTTGAAGTTAGGCGGAATTTATACAAGTGAACGTTTAAATGGCCATGGTTCTTCTACTTGGAAGGTAAACCAATCTCCATTGTCAATTATTGCCATTGTTGCTATTATGCAAAACTGTGGTTACGTGATACTAAATTTTTGAATTCCCGCTCGTATCGTTCGATAGAATTTGATAATATGATTATTATACATACGAATTCGATTTACAGTTGCGCACTGATTGTGAGAGTGCATATTTTTTGGGTTTTCCACTTTTCGATAAGTTGAAAACAGGGAAATCTACACTAACAGTGCTCAATTTTTATTTTTTCAAGTCGAATCACCATAATAATAAGGTGGAGAAATGAAAATCTCTTTTTTCTTTTAACTGCAGTATAAACTAATCAGATTTTAAATATGTCAGAAAGTGTGATAGTTGATCGTTCTGATGATCTCACAATGAAACTCAAATACTTGTAATTTCATTCAGCATCAACACAGTGTTTTTTGAAAAGGTTAAAAATATTTTTACTAATAATAAGTTGATATACTATAATATCTACGAATCCCACGAACTATATACTTGGAATTCCGAAGCCACGTGCGCAGCGATTGTATTCAGATCGCTTATTCACATTCTTTCGCACATTACAGGCTCTTCATATATCATGCCGCATGTGTATTTTATATCGAGAATTTTGCTACATACGTACGTATAAATCTCACGGCTTTAACAAATATATTTCGACACTTATAATTATTATCTCATTGATTTGCAACGATGGATCGTACGAAAGAGACATATAGCGGTTAGAGTAAAATTATCGAAATTCAAAAACGGTACAAAAATAGCATGGAAAACCATTCTCTGGATGATCTAGTGATAAATATACCAGCAATTATTGCTATATGCTCTAAGAATGATAAAGGAGGAAAGGTAGCTCTGCAAGTGTCCCCGAACTAGAAAGAGAGAGAGAGAGAGAGAGACAATGAATCTATTTCCTCTCTCTATGGTGCATACAACATACAATTAGGCGCTCTACACAGGTACTTTCATTTTCTTTCTCTTTCTAGTAGGGTCGCTGAAGTAGCTCCCCTACTCTATTCTTATACTTCTTATACTCTATGTTGATAGTAGAGTAATTTAGAGGCAGTAGCATGAAGTGATTAGATATTAGACAATAAAAGTTCAACGCGCATGTTCAGACTTTGGATAGTTGAATACGGATCAGTGTCATGGATCAGTATGGCGTTGGATGTCTCGCGCGATGGATGTCGTTGGTTTATGCTTTAGCTGACAGCAGTATAAATGTTATCATTTGTCGTGTTTTGAATGGCCAAAAATTCGAATAATACCACAGTTCTTCGCGATTGTGTCACGCGTTTTTTCCATTCGCGTTCCATTCATGCGATAAAACATAGTTAATTAATATCGGTAGTTCAATAAACGACGACGACACTCTGCTGCGCAACGTAAATAATACGTACGTCATAAGACAAACGAGATGTTCACCCACCATGGAGGTTGTAACTATATCAGATGTACTATTTTTCAACACTACCGCAAATCACAGCAATTAGTGAATTCGAGGCGATAATCAAACATAGATTATATCAGATGTAGATAATTAGATGCATGACAAAACAACTGTCAAATCACACACCCGATGAAGGCAAAAAAGAAAAATCGTGATTTTTTTCACGTGGATAAGATAATCTTAACCAAAACCTGCGCATCCAAATTATTTATAACATGATGAGGTATATTTTTCGTTTGATGCTTTACATTGTCGATAAAGATGCTGCGTAAGTTACATGTAAACAAAATATTTCACATTATGTTTGCAGTTGTGACGATGACAATGCGATCAGCTAGCAACTGCGTGTTTGTCACTTTTACACGTCATAAATATCTCGATTTCGCAAACAACAACAATTGCGCAAGCTTACTTGAGTTTGATAGAAAGGTATCATCGATAGGAATTACAAACTTATAAGTAATTGCTGCTGTGTTAGGCAATTGCCCCACATGTATAAAAGTGACTCGGCATTTTTAATTACAGAGCTCTGTCAGGAAAACTTATCGAGCTAAATTATTAATAATCTAAGAGTCTAGAAATTCACTGCCATTCAGTATTGCAATTTGGAAAAAATGCTCTATTCGTCCAATCGCATTGCATATCTTGGCTAAATTGCCAGTAGAGAATAATTTGCTTAATCTTTGGGGTCATACAGTTGGATTGAAAACCTATTCGAAAAATAATCATGATTAAACACGGGGTTAAAAAGTATAACTGAAATAAATCAAGTACATTTCATCAAAAACCTCTCTGTGACACTGGAAAAGGTTCTACGACATTGAATTTTCACTGTAAGCACCTCATTACATAATACAATATCAAAAATCCCATTACGCTACCGTCTTTTTACCAAGCAAATCCATATCGCTTGTCTAATTTTGACAAACAATAGTTTAATTTTCATTTTGACATTGATATTCGTGAATGGAGTTTTCACAAATCGTTCCGAGTCAAAGTATAGGTAATGGTAATTTATTTCTTGGTGAATTACAAATTTGACATCCGTTACTTACAATAACCTTCCATGTCAAATTTTTTTAATCACAGATATGCCCCAGAAATAATCTCTGATACGATCTTTAGTGATTTCATTTATAAAGAAAAGTGCTGTTTCTCGATGGGATTGGTTAAACTACACGAATCTTATGTTCAAGATAAAAGAAACATTTCATTTCTCTTTTGGTGTTAACTTGAAATTCAGTGTTTAAACATTTTTTTCCAAATCACACACTTTTTATTTGTATTTCACTTGATTAGTTTGAGTTGTGTTTAAATAAATTTTCAACCTAACTGTACGTCTTACAAATCCATAAATTAATAAAATACATAACGGATGTGAGGATACGAAAATATACCAAATTTATACACAGAGAATTTCTATTCTTACAGCAAATGAGTTTCTTACGATCAATATTTTAAATTATCATGGTATGGAAGTAAACGCTGAATATGTAAAACAATTACCACCTTCGTGTATCAATGCATTTTAAGGAGAAACTGAAAATCGTTATTTCAAAACTTTAGGATCGTGAGAAATTTTGCCAACCATAACGAAGCAAAATATTCTCATATTTAGGATATTCAATTTCTTCGAAGTTATTAAGAAATTGCCGAACAGTGATTTTTGTTACTGTGTTTATTGAAGTTAAGATTACCAACTTCGACTTTGTTTTATAATATTTAAGTAAGAAAGGTTATCTAATTTCATGCAACAGAAAAGCTTTGACACAGCATTATTCACCTGTTACGAATAATCAAAGGAAGTAATCTTGTGTTTTCTGTTCAGGTTGTCGACTTGTTTAATCAATTCAACGAGAGTCTGGGGTCATATGCATTTTCAAGATGGATTGGCCAGTTTGTGGAAGAATATCAGGCATCAAAAGCTCTATTCCTAGGTGCGATCGGTCTTTTATTAATCCTGATCATCGTGTCTATAGTAGTACTGCGCAAATGGAAAAACAAAGAATTCTTGCCAGAGGTAAAAGAATTCGTTGGCGTTGGAAGCGGCAGGCCGCGATTCAGAAAACGAGACAAAGTATTATTCTACGGTAGAAAAATGCTCAGGAAAGTGAAATCAATTAGCGGCCAAGTACATCCTACTGGACAAGGGAAAAAGAGACGCGCCGTTATGCGATTTGCCAGAAGATTGCTCCAGCTTAAGAAAGAGAGCGCCCCTCAACAGTTGAAGGCAAGTTACCACTTTATATTTGCTTTTGTGTGGGAACGTTCAGTCTACAATTGAGCACAGAAAACCCTCAATTACAAAATTTCCTTTCGCATATTTTTGACCATTATTCTCTGCTTTTTTAAATATAACATTCAAAATGATTAAGAAGCTTAGTTGGCCAATGATTTTTAATACGATGACGAGATAGCTATATATTGACTATTTACAAAGTATTGCAATCGTAAGCTGCAAAGATACCTTAAAAAATCCAAAAATAGAAAATACTGGAATTATAAACGGAAACTTAGTTACCAAAGTTTTAGTTCAAATTCCTTCCAAATCGTTAAAAATTCACCAATTCGTTCCATTTCGCTTCTTCTTATTTTGGCATTGTTGAATATTTAATTTTACAATATTGCACCGATATTGATATATTGAATTGACCATTGGGAAAAAAGAAAATCTGTTTCAGTGAATTCATAGAAACTGCGCACATTTGTTGTACCTTACTTACACAAATTAGTTTTTATACACTCTAGAGATAGCAACTATTTGTGGAACATTTTTCAGACAATCTCTGGAAATTCTTATGATGATTGAAATGAGCCAAAAAACATTAGACTATGTTTAAAAATACCGCAGTTGAATTAATTTTAACATTCTAATTATAAAACTTTCTCTCAAGTTATTGATATCTTAGCTTGTGTTATTCAAATTCATTGAGATTCTTTTTTTATAAATAGTTTTTTCTTGTTCCTTAATTTCTGACCTTTAAAATATTGTGCACACTTTTTTCCAGGTACTGGAACCTCCGGCTGAATATTTGGAGGAAGATCTCGGCCCAGGAGACAGAGTGCCGCCAGATGCGTTGTACATGCTTCAAAGCATAAGAGTATTTGGTCATTTTGAAAAGCCGGTTTTCCTCAAACTATGCAAGCATACAGAGATCATGAATTTACCCGCTGGCAGTTATCTATTCAAAATTGGAGACCCAGATGTGAATGTATTCATCGTCCAGCAAGGGCTGGTCAATGTATTTATTGTAGGAGCCGATGGTGCTCAAATTTCTTTGAAACTAGTAAAAACTGGAGAATCCGTAACTAGCTTACTCAGCTTTACAGATGTGCTTACTGGGCACACTAGCTCTTACAAAACCGTGTCAGCCAGAGCTGTTGAGGACTCTGTAGTTGTCAAACTGCCGATGAGTTCTTTTCAGGAAGTAAGTATAATGCTTGACAAAAGATAAGTTCAGCTCAGATAAAACTAGCCCAATGAACAAAAATGCTTAGCTGGTTTAACAGCAGAACTGTAACAAAGACTACTAAGCTCAAAATAATTGATGCATTGATTAATCGAATCCAAAAAAATAATCGAACACTACTCAATTGAGGTGGTAAAAATTAATTGATTGTTTCGCTTTTTTTTTAAATAGCGCGTATGAAACCAAAATTGCGTAATTTTCAGTGTGTACTGTTAATAGTGTAAATGCTTTTTGATAATTTATAGTTTTATTTAAAATATTTTTCAATTTCAGGTGAAAATATTCATTTATCTACATTATATCAAATAAGTACTTAATAAGTAAGACAATGATAACAATTGATACTTTAATTCAATAAATTGATAAATAATCGAGTCGGTCGATTAAACGAGTTTGAAAAATAATTTATTATACTCGGTTAATCGGGATAGAATAATCGATTTAATCGAAAATCCATCATTTTTTGCCTCTTAATTTTTTCTCCCTAGTGGCTAAGTTTAGTCTGTTAGATGCTCAAATATGCGAGACCGAGGCAAATTTATCTTGCGGGAAGAATTTTTAAGTGTTGAATGATACGAAAAAAGAAAAATGTCTGCATGAAAAAAAAACAGTTTGCAGAATTAGGTACAATATTTTGGAATTAATTACATCTAAATAAGTAACAATGAATTATAATACCTGAGTTAAATATGAAAGTTCATATTTCGAAATCTAGGAAAATTGTAGGAAAATTTTGAGAATTAATATGTCAAGAGATATTCTAAAAAGTTGTGTTGCATCTCCATCGAATAGTTTATGTTACTCCCAAATTTTATTCGAATTGATTTGGCCGTTTATTTCGAAAACAAGATGTATGTAAGCGGAAGTGGTAGAAGTTTCGAAACTTCTGTGACACGTCTATGTTCAATATTTGATATGTCACTAAAACTTGGTGCAAATTGTTCAAGCCATCCCTCTGTAATTTACAATATACGAAATAATTACTGGACACTTCGAAAATTCGCTATTTGGCAATCTACAGTGGTAGATGCTTGGAAAGTTTGTCGAATCAGCTTGACCTAATACTTAATTTCACACTAAACGTTCGTCCAAATCGATAAAGCCATTTTCTCAGCATTCAGGATACAACACTTCCTTCATACACATGGATGCATTTGGCAAATGTATAGAACACAGTGGTGTAATCAATAAAACATGTTTTCAAGTCGGAGATATTTTTTTTCTTCGAAGCCACGTTTTCTGTGAAGACAAATACATACCGAATGTTCCCAATTAATCGAGCATATTTGATTAATCGATCGACTCGATTATTTTTCCGCACAATAGATTTTTGTTTTTTACTCCCACGAACAATGCGATACAATATCAATTTATATGACTAAAGTATCAAATATTATCATAGCTTTGGTTACTTAGTACCTATTTGATATAATAAGTGAAAGATAAATATTGAAAGATAATATATCACATGAAATTGAAAAATATTTTGAATGGAACTATAAGTTATCAAAAAACTGTTCCGCCAAAATTTTGGTTTCAAATGTATCGTTTCAAAAAAATACAAAATGTTCGATTAATTGATTCATTTTGACCAATTCAAACGAGTCGTGTTCGATTATTTTTTTGGCCTCGATTAATTGATGTATCAATTGTTTTTGGCGAAAAGGACATCGCTAAAATACAAGAAGCACTCCACTTTGCGCTTGTGTTTAAAAAGGTATTTACTTATAGTGAACGCGATTGAAACTATAAATCTACATATAACAGAACTTTTTATTAGCTCAATTCTGCCTTTGTAATAAGAATTTGTGTTGATATTTCGCAGGTATTTCAAGACTACCCAGACGCATTCATTCGAGTCATCCAAGTCATAATGGTTCGTTTACAACGCGTGACGTTTACCGCGTTGCATCAGTACCTGGGCCTGTCAGCAGAGCTGGTGAATCCAGGAATGCAGAAAAAGAAGCAGAGCCCATTTTCTGGTTCTCCAGTTCGTTCTAGAACTAGGGAAAATTTTACTGGACAGGGTTTGGATACTAATCCCAACACCGTCTCGGGACACATAGAGCAACCGGTGGCGGGATCTAATATTTTTCATCGAGATTGCTCGGGACTGATATCCCAGCCAATTCCGATTGCCTCTAGTCGTCGGTAAGAAATTTTCCCCTTTCTTCCTTTTCAAGGATGTTTATGACATACAATTAAGTAAAAACTATACCCAAAAATCACAAAACGAAGCTTTAAAAAAGTTAACTGAAGCTAGTTCCGTTGAATATGCTAAAAAAAAGAAAATCTTCTTGAGAATCAGAAAGAGTTTTTTGACACTAAATTTCAATTGTAAACACCTTGTTGTTAACAACGAAATCTAATTACTTGACTACTATTTCTATGAAAAGTATAGTACTTCCGATTCGAATACAAAATAATTTATTCTGTGCAAAAATGAACTCCCTATAAATCGTCTATGATAGCTTTTTTTCTGAGTTTGTCAATTGTTAGAAAGAAAAAAATATCGACTATGCACAATCGTTAAAATTTGTAAATGATAAACTAATGATTCAGCAATTCAGCATGTATTATTGCTATCCAAAACTCATACGAATGATTTGTCAAGAATTCATTTACTAATAAAATGAACTATTGTTTACAGAAGTTTATCAGAAAAGCATTATAATTTACTGGAGAAATAATGATACAATAATGAGATTTCTCTTATGTTGTTAATACAATAAGGTCTTTACAACTAAAATGAAGTGTTTTCAAATTAGTTTGTAATGCAACTAAATTACAGTAGAACCTCGATTATCCGTACCAATTGGGACCGAAACTAGTTCGGATAATCAAAAGTTCGGATAATTGAAACGTGGGTTTTTTGGCACGAGATCATAAACAACACCTTTACATAAAAACAGTACATACATATATATTAAAATTTGACATACATATTAACGTTGAAATATATATATATATATATTTTTTTATCGGGTATATATATTAGTGTTTCAAAAAAAAAATTTGGGATTTTTCTTAACGCTACCCGATAAAATTCCTGTTTGGGACCTAAAAAATAACTGCTTAAAATTTGAGCCACATAGCTTATGCGTAAGAACTGCCGCAATTGATTTTTTGTTTTTTTTTTTTATTTTACTTTTTCCTAAAAATGTCCCAAAATATAAAATATTTAAAATTTTGAAAATTTCTCTGATCTGACCCCATTTTTGAAATCAGCGACCTCGAGAACCTTTATAAACCCAGCTTCAAAGAATTTGACTTTAAGGAAAAATATATGCTTCAAAGGGTTAAAGATTTGAAATATTTGATGGCAAGCATAAATTGCGAAGCTTTTAAAAATGATGCTACTGAAGAAACAAGCCGTTTTTTAAGATAAGTTAAGAAAGTATAAATGAATAGGTCAAAGAATACTTCAGACTGGAAGTACCAAAGTTCCAGTCCTCTTCTGAATCAAAATACGCCAGATATGGTGCCAGAGTGCGATTCGCATTGGCCAACTCTGCCGATGCCGAATCAACAAAATTCCCAAGGTGCTGCACCGGATCTCATGCATTCCGGCAGTGGTAGCGCTAATAGAAAACGTCCAACCAACGACGGATCGCATCAACAACATATGGATGAACAGCAGTTGATTCAGTTGGCGACAGATGCGTTTGTGCGAGAACTGGGACTAGAAGACGACACCATTCTTAAAGATGGAAAAGTACAAATTCGGGAGATTCCAGGAGGTACTTACATCATGAAAGAAGAATCGCACAAGGCAGGTTTCTAGTTCTGATGTTTCATTCCAAAAATTGAATCCTACACTTTCTAATTCCACAATTTCTAATAACACACTGTGATCTGATTTAGGATGTTGCACTGGTTTATGTCATCTCAGGATCTCTAATCGTCAGTCAGCGTGTCACTGAAGGCAGAGATGCTGATCAAGAAGTTCACATGTTCAGTACACACCCTGGGGAAATAGTCGGTGGCCTAGCCGTGCTGACAGGAGAGCCATCGTTTTACACAATTAGGGCGAAAAATCTGAGCCGCATTGCCTTGCTCTCTAAAAACACTTTCTTTGCAATCATGCGAGAGAAGCCTACAGTGGTTCTTCATGTTGCCAACACCGTGGTCAGGCGACTCAGCCCCTTCGTTAGGCAGGTAAGTACAAGATGATATATGAGTCTACAAAGACCAATCAGTGGATGCATAGATCAATATAAGGTGGGTTAACTTGATGCAATAGGGAACCTGCATACATCTGAAATCTCTATATTCCTCTATTGGACTCGAAAGCAGGATGAAAAATAATGAATTTCCCAAGACAGTTTCTTTTTTTTTTTTAAATTAAATTAAATTACAATTAAAAAACATGCAAGTTCCCTATTAACATTGCTAGAGATTGTTTGAACTGTTTTTTCCTTTGCCATAAATTTTAATTCAAATGGTGCAACACGTTCATCCTTAACTCTTGCATGTTTACATTTTTCTTTCCATGCGATTCACTTAAACTTTGCATACGTGGGGGACCCCAAAAGGTCGCTGATTAAGAATCTGAACTCGAAATTTGAAAATTCAAAATGGTGGATCCAATATGGCAGACAAATAAAAACAACAATAAGAAAATTTTTTGTTTTGTATTAAGCTTGTGTAAAAAATGGCGTTCGGATTTTCATGGTAGACTAGCAGAAAATTCTCTTTTTCGTGGAAACTGACAAATTTCGATAATTTTTTATATGTGCTATTTTTGCAATAAATAAATGAATAAATGTTATATGTTCTTCACACTTAGGAATATTTCAGGGGTCATGTGGAAAAATTCGAGAGTTCTTACCAAAATAGTAGTTTGATAAATAAAAACTGCAAAAAAAAAGTGGGATTAGTGTCCCAGTGTGAATTAAAGGGTTAACGATCGTAAAACAGGGATCCTGGGATTAATATGAGCTATTTATATGAAACTAATATGAAAATAATCATACAGGTAGACTTTGCCCTGGATTGGCTATTCCTGGAGAGTGGTAGGGCCTTGTATCGGCAAGGTGCCGAATCCGACTCAACGTTCATTGTATTGAGCGGACGTCTGAGGTCTGTGATCACTTATGCAGACGGGAAAAAGGAGCTGGTCGCAGAGTATGGAAAGGGGGATTTGGTTGGGATAGTCGAAATGGTTACTCAGACTGCAAGATCCACGACTGTAATGGCTGTCCGAGATTCGGAACTCGCCAAACTCCCCGAAGGCCTCTTCAATGCCATCAAACTCAGATTTCCCATCGTTGTAACACGGTTGATCAACTTACTCGGTCATCGCATACTCGGCTCTTGGAAACGTTCCCAATCCAATACAGTGTCAAACGGAGTAACGTTAGTTTTTTTAATATAAATGTAATAGATACTATATTCAGCTTACCAGATCGAATCATACGGTCAATTTCCCTGAACACTTTCCATTCTCTTGCCCCTTGCGTTCAGATCCAATCGAACATGTGTTAAAAAAAATCAGCCACGAATTATTTTCAGTCTTCCTAAATTGACAGTTTCATTGTTATGCCAATTGGCAAAATTGTATTTTAGTGATTCTCCGATCATTAATATAATCTACATATTATATTAATATATATGATCGTTACTTGTAATCTCGGTAGGTAAATTCTGTAGAAGTTCTTGCATCAAAGCTTTGCAGCTTCGTATGGAGTTTTCCATCTCTGTTTGAAAACAAAGTAATGTTTTTTACCGACAATCTGCGTAAATCGTGTGTAACGCGAAGTGTAATGTAAAAGTGCCCTAATCTATCTGGGTATTTATACACAGCATGTCTTTTCCAACTCTACAAAGCATCCATAAATTTCAAACCGGCCGGACAAGTCGTTCAGAACTTGCAAGTAATAATATACCTGTCGCTGTGAAATTTTACTACACTTTTACCCCATATTTATGGGTACATGATGATTATGACACACGATTCAACATTGAATGTGAACAAAAAATTTCAACTACTTTCTTGGTAGTTAGGAAATGATATCCAAAAATTGAGTTACAATATATTATATGTTAAGGTAATATCATTTAATTGGTGGTTGACTGATTCATTGATGATTGAACTTTATTCGAAAAATCTGAACGATTTCGTAGCTGATCCTTTAATATTTACGAGAATTGTGTAAAGAGGGTGAGATGTAGAATGTAGTTAGAGAAAAGTTTGTTCGATTTTGTATGAGATGACCCACGTAATTTTCAACTACACGCAAGTTTTTTACATTTTTTAGGAGACGGACAGCTGCAACGGTGGATGCAAGACCATCTCAAGTGAACTTTTCAACAGTAGCGATAGTTCCAATTTCAGAAGACGTTCCACTCACTGCTTTCACCTTCGAATTATACCACTCGCTGTGCTCGATCGGACCATGCGTACGCCTGACGTCTGATGTTGTTCGAAAGGTGATTTCACAGCTCTGATTCCACTCTCACCACTTTACTTACATACCTTATTCATTTATCACGGCTTACAGACATTGGGTGCTTCCATAATGGAGTCGGCTAACGAGTATCGGTTAACATCGTGGCTGGCGCAGCAGGAGGACCAGCATCGCATTTCATTGTATCAATGCGATTCGAGCTACACACTTTGGACTCAACGCTGCGTCCGACAAGCCGATTGCATACTCATAGTTGGCTTAGGCGAGAAGCCGCCAAGCTTAGGTCGGATTGAACGTGAAGTTGAGAGACTTGCTATGCGTACTCAGAAAGAATTGGTGCTACTCCATAGAGAACAGAGCGGCCAACGACCCAGTAACACTGTTCAATGGCTCAACATGCGATCCTGGGTCTCAAGTCATCACCACATACAATGCCCGAAACGGATGTTCACCAGAAAATCTCAATATCGCATTGTAAGTTGGTTTTCAAGGGCATTGCAGTTTGCGGAATGGAAGTAACGATCAATCGTTTTTATTGATACTAGATACTCAATTTTATCTGCGTAATGAATAGCGGAAAACTCATATTTTACTGCATCGCTAAACTAAAATTCAGCGTGTTCCTTTACAGTTACTATTTGCGATAATAAATCTTCGTTAATGTCATGTAGTACTTTTACCACTACCGACAAAGCAAACTCACCCTTTTTGTTCCTATATTAAATAATCAAACGAAGGATAAGGGTTCAAATTTCGACGGTGCAGCGCCTTTTTGTAGCAAAATCCAGGAAAGTTACTCATATCCCGAAAATAGTTAAAAAATGTAGGGTTTGTTGGCACATGTTACTATTCTCTCATTTCCCGGATTTCAGAAGCCAAAAAGTGCACAGCTGAGATACTTTGCGCAATTCCGGAAAAAATTAGGAGTAAAATGAGTATCGAGGGACTGTTTTCATGTAATACCGAGGTCGTTAGACGAGAACTAGGAATTACAATAATTTCGTAAACCTGAGCTTTCTTTTGTAGGCCGTTATCGTTAGAGCACCTTTTATTTAAGTTGTCGTTCTCGTCTCTGAAATCCGGGAAATGTGGGAATAGTAACAACCGTGTCAAAAAAGCGCACATTTTTTTACGATTTTCGGGATACGAGTAACTTTCTTGAATTCCGCTACAAAAGAGCGATGCACCGTCGAAATTTGAACCCTTTCCGTTCGTTTGATTATTTAATATAGGAACAAAAACTACATAACCTTGAGTGTACAAATCTTGAAATTTTGTGAGAATCTGGATAATATGTGTTCGTTAAAACTACTTTTTTTTTTTAATTGTGGCTTTCCAATGATGGGAAATTATTGTAATCGCTCTAAAAATCAAAGGCTGTTTTCACTAAATCTCGAAGTTTTGAGGTCTACCGAATCACCTTTGACCATTTTGAGGTAGACGCTGGACATATGTGTAATCAATTTGTTATCCATCCAACGATATCTTCAGAATGAATGAACGAATTCTTATGATTTTGGCCGAAATTAATGTGGGTTTTCTAAGTTTAGGACTTATTAGATGTCAGATTTCATTGGCCCATCAGTATTTGAGTTTTTCAAATAAAAAAATTAGTATCTCAAAAATGGATCAACGCATTTTGATAATTTGGTCCAATTCAACGTGGCTCTTCTTATATTTTCTATTATTATTATTATTATATCATTATCATATATCATGAACAGAGCAACGGATTTTTTATGAATTGGGTATTAACGAATGCAGTTCTTATTAATCTAGAACTGATCAGATATTAGATGTGATGGGTTTAGTAGTTCAAGTTACTTAAATACCAAATTTGAAAAAAGTCTGTAGTTTAATATTGTTTTCTGAGCTCGAGACCCATCCGAGCGGATAGCGTGTTGGCTAGCCGATCGAGGTCTGCCAAATTGACCACTTTTTTTTAATTAGTGTCAGATTCTCAATATTATCAACCAAAGCAGATAATTTTCATAGTTAGCTATATCGAGTATACTGTGATTGACCAATCTTAATGCTTTGTAATAATCCTAGCTCCCTGATTTACACTATAAGCACGTTTTTATTTTCTACTTACAGAATGAACTCTACTCAAAAGTGCTGACGTCAGAACCAAACGTGCACAGTGATTTCAGCAGACTTGCACGATGGCTCACTGGAACTTCTGTAGGCTTGGTTCTGGGTGGTGGAGGAGCTCGAGGTGCTGCTCATATAGGAATGTTGAAGGCCATTCTGGAGGCGGGCATCCCCATTGACATGGTTGGCGGTGTCAGCATAGGAGCTTTCATGGGTGCTTTATGGTGTATGGAAAAGAACATTACCACGACAACCCAAAAGGCCCGAGAATGGTCGAAGGTAATGTAAAATTGATCACACACCCCCTCTTACGGTAGTTACAATGTTAGGTTGAATATTGTGACGAAAGGTGAAATCTTTGTCTTCTGAATGTAGAAAATGACCCAATGGTGGAGGCAAATACTGGATCTAACATATCCGATGACATCAATGTTTTCGGGAAGAGATTTTAACGCAACTATTCAAGGGACTTTTGGAGATGTGTATATCGAGGATTTATGGCTTCCGTATTTTACCATCACGACTGACATCACTGCATCTTCTATGCGCACGCACACACACGGTCGGTAAACTGGCTTTGATCACTCTTTATTTACTCGTTTCGTTTCTCTTGTTCTTACAATCCTCTGCTACATTTCTTACATGCACGCTAAGTGAATATTCTTTTTCCTTCAGTTTTCAAGTCATCTTGTCCATGTTGAAATTTAAGCCAATTTCTTATCAAAATTTTTCCTGTAATATGGACACACGTACACACATACGTACATATGTATGGGCCGATCTAACGAATTTTTGGAATAAAAATTTTGACCAGGCCGCAATTATGGTATGTTATAGTGCATACTAGGATATAAAAATTCTTTAATTTTTAAACCTTCACACTGTACTGCTTACGAGAAACCAAGAATCACCAAAAATAATCGATCATTCTTTCCGGATTAATCTAATATAATCGATTATTTTCCCTCAAAATCATTTTTTGTTTTTTACTTCCATAAATGACGCAATACAATATCAATTTACGTAATTAAAGTATCAATCATTATCATTGTCTTACTTACTAAGTACCTATTTGATATAATAGTGAAAGATAAATGAATATTTTCACGTGAAATTGAAAAATATTTTGGATGAAACTATGAATTATCAATAAACTCTTCCACTATTGAGACTATATATTGAAATTTACAAAATATGCATCGTTTCCAAAAATCACGAAATAATCGATTAATCCATTAAATTTTACAAATAAAGTCGAGGCATGTCCAATTATTTTTTTGGGTCTCAATTAATTGATGCATCGATTATTTTTAGCTTAGTGGCCATCGCTATAAGGAACACGTTATCGAATTTTAAAAAATACGACCCTATGTACTTTTTGCGGTAAATAAATCTCATGCAAATGTGAAATATATTTTGAAGTAAAATTTCAGAAAATACGAGAAAACAACTTCTTTCAACATTTTCAGTCCTGTATATGTAAAAGACAAAAAAATTATTTATTTTTTTCGCCATTCTCCTTGTTTTTTCACACTGGGATGAAAATGGGATTATAATTGAATCCGTATAAATATATATAGGAATACAATATGTGTTTAGAAAATTCGAGATCTGTGGAATATCCATCCCGATTGAATTATAATCCGGTGCAAACATTTCAAGCATACACTCCGGAATACTTGCTTTGTCGTAAAAAAATATGAACCTTTTATTTTTCATTCCCTTCGTGTATGCATAGAACTGAAAATTTCTAAAAAATTTGTTTTTTGGTAGTTCCTTAGCAGAAAAAAAGCTGCACACAAGTTGGTTAATCGGCCCATATATGTACCTGAGAATACGACACAAGTATTTGGATATGTGTACTCGATGAGTTAAGATTTGGACAAGTGGTTTCACGCTATTTAGAAAAATTTGAAGAAAAAACCTATATACTCACAGAACTTAAAATTTTTTCGAATTTTGAGGAATCGTAGTTTTACTTGACATACCCACCGTAACGCTGTGTGATATTTGTGATATTTGACCATAGTTTGAACTTTTCGTTGTTTTACGTTTGGCGTAGTTTACATGATCATATATTTTATCATCAAATGAGAAAATACCAAACGATTAAAAAAAAAGGAAAAAGAAGCTTCTCAACTTGAAAAGTTGTTCCTCAAGACTTGTTATACGTAGTAGAGATAAAAAACTTTGCCTTCCTAAACATTCTCATGCATTCTTTAGATATTATTTTAATTTCTTTTCATATTTGACAAAATTATTCTTTTGAACTGGGTATCTGCAGTCGAAGGATAGAACACACTTAAACAATTTACAAATTCATATTTTAGATTAACTTCGTCAAAATTCTCGGCTATACGCGATATCAAAAAAATTATATTCTAATTCGATAATTACAACAGTATGAACGTGTTATTCAATCAATAGGAATTTGCTTGAGTTTTCGACTGCATGTAACCACTTAGCTAATCGCATTTTAGAGAATTAAGCGAAACCGTTTTGTACAAATGTCCTGGATTTTTTATATCGCACGTACAAAAATTCTACTATTGAATTTTAACATTGCTGCAAGTCAAAACTTCGTCAATCATCGCAAATCTGGCTCTACCTTCTAAGCACATTTATCATCAAAACAGGGCAAGACAGAAATAAAATTGAACCTTGTATTAATCTTCGTTTTCACTCTAGCCCTGAGCAATGAATGTGTATCAATTTTTTCTTTTTCTCTATTTTATTAAATCCAAATCACTAAAATTTGAAATCACGCATCTGGGACATTTGTTAATTTATATGTTTTTCCACACAATATATTTAAGTTGTACATTTCTAACTGGCTCGCCACTATCTCAATTACGCAGGAGCGAGCTCTATGGATAACTGTTGTTGACGTACTCTCCAATTTCTGTTACCCATCCATCAAGTTAATCTGAAAAGAAAAAAAAAAAAATATATGCACAATGTTTTCAAGTACAAAAGTTCGCTTTCTGACAGTTGATAAGTAGAATTTGATGTCACAACCTACTCGATATACTGCCATGAAATTATGTTCACATATTGAATAATTGTCTGTGTTTCACTGTATTTCACTTTCATATGTAGAACACAATAAATTTAAGCATATTTGGGTGCAAAAGCTTATCTTTCCGAATGAAAAGGAAATACAAAACAGAGAATTGAGGCAATTGGTTGTTGGATATTGAATTTTATTTGTCATGAGACAATCCCAGCCCCGAATGTTACAAAAATTCACAAAGCTATTAAAATAGTCGTGAAGAAAATAGTTAAATAACATGACTGGTTTGTCATATTCAGGATCGCTGTGGCGTTATATTCGGGCTTCGATGTCATTATCGGGTTATATGCCGCCGATGTGCGACCCTGTCGATGGCCACCTCCTCCTTGATGGCGGGTACGTCAACAACTTACCAGGTAACACGACACAAAATAAAACTTCTTTTCTATTTCATTGAAAATAATGTTTAAAATAGACAAGCATGAATGGGTCTCACATTTTCATAAATTCACTGCGAAAAAGTAACAAGCGTTCGGCAAAGTGTTCGAACATTAGTCACCTGCTTTTGAGAACGACGCTACTTAGAGTCATTGTTGTTCCGAGGTATTACTCAAGAATGAATCAGCCTGACGGTCTGAATCGAAATTTAGAAAAAGACAAGACACCGTTTTCGAAAAATCTGGAGTAGTGTTATTTTAGTGATTAATGTTGAAAGCGAGTGACAAAACATCCGTACTGTATAATAGAAATGATTTTTATGAGTTTCGAATGACATAAAATAAGGTATCAACAATTTGAGGAAAGATTTTATAATTAAACCATTCGAAATTATTAAACTCTGGTGTTTTTGACCCTATTTTAATAATTTTTATTTTATATTGCCCACGGAAAAGATCTCCATAGATATCCTGAGAAGAATTTTATCAATAGTTATCTCCAGGGCGAATAACAATAGATTCATTTGAAGATGGTATAATAGATGTTGGTCAACAATTACATTTCTACGTTACAGTTGTACGGTAATGTAAGATTTCCCGAATTTTTTTCAGAATAATTTGTGAGGAGTGAGCAAAATGAGACCATAAACATTAGAATCAGATGGAAAATACCTTTTCCAATTTTCTGATATCTCAACTTGTGTGACTCGAACTTACTTACAGTCATTTCTTTTACATAGTATGGTTGTTGTTTCAACATCTGATCTGTATTCACCATCATTGCAATGAATAACATTGCTGAAGATTTTTAACGTGGATTTTGTTTATTTTCTAACTTTCGATTCAGTGGTCCAGCTGATGACTCTTTAATTTCTGTTGAAATGCAATTTACACCAATTTAAACAATATCCAAAACCAAATTCTCCTCATTTAAATATAATCTTCAAATAAAATACTCAACAATACTCATTTTAATATATCAAAAGCAGGCAACTTTTGTTTGAAACATTTTTCTAGGTTCCTGTTATCGCTGTTGAATATAACCACATGTTTGATTTAAATGGGATACAAGCTTCTATAAGACTTGAAAACAAAAATGAGAATCAAACTGTCTTTCTTTGAAAAATCTAACATGTTAACAATTGTGTAAAACCTCTGTACAACCTCATACAGCCATTCTATCTGTGCTATGCGATATCGAATACGACCAGATTGTTTAGCATATCATCTTTCAAGCAGTTACGTCTGTTGCTAATAATAATCAACCTTTGATGGTTAGACTTACAAATTTTTAAAGAGAATTTCTCCCCTTGCTTGAACACAAAATGGAACCAAAATGTATAGCTAGTCGTTATCGCCAAACTCCAGTGTACATTCATATACATTGGTTTTAGAGCTCGCTCCCGTAGCCAAAAGATGTATATATAAATGTAAGAAAACAGATCATGAAAAGGTTAGTTTCCTTGAGACAGGCTTGTTATGGAGGTACTGCCGGGCGAGCATGTCCATAGCTGGTATTTTTCCACCTATTTGCGATCCAGCTGACGGACATCTTTTGGTTGACGGGTGCTACGTTAACAATGTACCAGGTATCATGTATTTCGTGATAGTTAATTACTCTTAAATTACATTTGCAAATTAGCTAGTTCATGTTTTTGATTTTTCTTCATATTTTTTAATTTTTTTTTTCTTTCGACAATTTCACACTTTCCATTTGATCACATTTGTTCTACGGTATTATGTAAATACTGCTCTCTCAACTATGTCCGATTGAGGAAGGATGGGCATACCATCATACCGTCTGTATTTAAAGTTGGGAGAAGAGAAAAATCATTTCAAAAATCTCCAGCAGTGTTATTTGTGCTAATGATGACGAACACGAATAAATCAATATCTGTACTATGCAATACAGATGAATCTGTGCACATTCGAAGAATACAAGCTGAGGTATCGACTGCTTGAGAGTTTTTAGAATTAGAACATTGAAAACGAATACACTCTTTTTTTTCGTCAGATTCTCATGGGTCTTGGTTCATTTCGTTCGCTAATTAAATGACCACAGATTGTTTGAAAAAAATTTTTAAGACAAGTTTTGTTGCAGCATAGTTATAACGAGCAATTTTAATTGTAGACGAAAATCCGTTTTACAATATTTACACTTATCTGGATTTATTCATTCTGGTCGTAACTGTTAAAAAAAATGTTAAATACCGGAATATATTAGAATCAGACCAAAAACTTGAGAGTTTCATCATTCTGAAATTGTTGATACCTCAGCTTCTGTTAGTCGAATTTGCTCAAAATCATTTCTATTACACAGTATGGAAATTATTTCATTGGTGTTCACCATAATTGGCACGACAAACATTCCTAAAAGTTTTTTTAAACGCAATCTTTATTCTTTCCGCATTTTCGATTCAAACCCTGTAGCCTGTATATGTATATGTTTAATAAAAAGCAAAAATTTGGACCCATTGAATGCAGAAACAATCATTCCAATCGCATAAACTGGTTAATTAAGGTGCAAATGATAGTTATCAATTTTGTTCATAATTTAGCAATGGTAAGTTATATTCGTGAATCATAGCTATTTCACTGTCAGTTTCTCTCTTTTCCCAATTTATGACTACATTTTCTCATTGGCATTGGCACTCGTATGCAAGTATGACATAGTTTAAAATTCTGATCATTCTAATTTAGAATCTTTCCTCTGCGCCCAACACATTTTCGATAAATCTTATAACAGTCTAAATCGTCAAGCTCTAGGCTGACAAATGCTGAAAAAAGCACGGCTGTTAATACTAACGATTCTGTAATCTCAAAAATACATATGCCAGGTCTTTACGTCGGAAACTGGAGAATTTTTCATTTCAGAGATGTGTTAAATTAATTATACTTAGTCAGGGAATGAAAAGCGAGGTTCCTTTAATGCTGCATAATTATTTAGAATAAAACTTTTTACAGTATTGACAGACAATTGTAACACACATACATCTGAAAAAATTTACAAATATACACATTGCATAGCACGCACATTATAAATCATGAGCCTATCGAGCATGTCTTGTTGATTGAGAATTTGGCAAATGTATATCTATATATTACTTTGTATGATACATACACCCTTCTTACTTTCTATCAAAGCCGATGAAATGCTTCGACAAGGAGCTCATCACATACTGGCAATAGATGTTGGTTCCCAAGATGACACTGACTTGACAAATTACGGCGATTCCTTGTCTGGCTGGTGGTTGTTGTGGAAACGCTGGAACCCGTTTGCTACAACTGTGAAAGTTCCAAATCTCCCCGACATCCAGTCTCGATTGGCATATGTCAGCTGCGTTCGCCAATTAGAAGAAGTCAAGTCGTCCGACTACTGCGAATACATTAGACCTCCGATCGACAAGTACAAGACCTTACAATTTGCAAACTTTGACGAAATCAAAGATGTCGGTTATCATCATGGTAAGCGTGAATTATTATTTACATTTATCCAAATCAAAATTTGAATTTTTACTAACTCTTTACGTTTTGTGGTCTGAAGAATAAATTAAGTGAGTTTTATGATTTCGGTTTCAATCAAAGTGGCTCTTGGCAACATAGAACCGATTAAATTTTGCATTCGATCAGTCTAGCAGGTTTAGAGTTATTTAAATGACATGAATTTAAAAAATTTTTTTTTATTTATTCACGTTTTTCGAGCTCGAAATGCATTTAAGCAGGAAATATGCAGGCTCAGTCATCAAGGTTAGCCAGATTAATTACTTGTTTGAGCTTGTTATATCAAAGCGATTGATCAGTACTTGTGAAAACAATCAAACATCTTACGACAACTGGTTACAGGTAAAACATACTTTGATGGTCAACTGAAGGCAGGAGTATTACCAAGATTCAATGCTGACCGAGAACATGCAAAAGCAATGCAGGCTAAACACCAAGCAGCTAATCAACAGCAATACCAAGCATCTGTGTCAGCTTATACATTCACCGATTTGGCACAAATGGTTTGCAAGGTATCTCGAGGCAATCGTTACGTCGATTTAGAGCTTGATTCCGATTCGGAAGAACTAGAAGAATACGAAGCAGATTTGGAAGAGGATGCACACGAAGTTGGCTATGCCTCCGAACCTACCGCTGGGATTCTAGACCAGGCGAGTACACTCTTTGACTGCACGATTCTTCATCACATTACATTTTCATTTGAGTCAATTTAGCCAGACTGTCATCCTCGGAGCCTTCGATTTAGTTGTGATGTATTTTTTCAGTTCGTGGCAACAGTTAAATTTAGAAAATTCGTATCCAAAAGGTTTACTACAAAAAAAAACTTCAAAATATACTGGAAACTTCATACAAATTTAAAAATAAACGATAACATCTCTTAGCTGAACTAAGTTAGAAATCTTCAAACTAGAATCCTGAAGTTCCGAGCCAGTCAGTACGTACATACTCAACTGAAAATATTCTCAGATAGGTGCCCGTGATAGTTAGGTTCTATTTTACACTTACTAGCATCTGTATCAATCGATGCTAAGATATTGACAGTCTTGGGGGTGCAATAGTGTGAATGATAGTCGTCACAACTTTTAATCACTTGAATTAGTTCGAAGTAACTGCTTGAGAATTCAGAATTTTATAAGTACTATGGAACTTTCGCGAAAATGGTGAGTTTTTCCATTTAAATTTGTGTGTGGGGTTGATATAACGTAAAAGAACGCAAGCTTTTTGAATGTTAAAATTCATCTTTAGCTAAAAATGTATCACTTCGAAGATCGTTCTACAGGATGAAATGAAATATTGTGTCTAAATTCAGCTTCACTTTAATTGTATAATTCCTAGCGCTTTTTATTACATTTAATCAAATTAATACTTTGGCATAGTTGTTTTGAAGACTAATGATCGTTCATGTATAAAAAATCATGGGTTAATCATTGTGTACGCCTTTTAAAGAAAGAAATGCTACATTTTTCAGCTAGGACCATCACTAGGACGTTACGGATATTCTCCATTTTCTCTGTAGCTGTGCATGGTAATTAATATAGTATCAACGAAACAAATTATCCCCGTAACAGCTATAAGTTTATGCTTCATTGATTTGGGTTGGAATTAACTGTGGCAATTTTCAAGTGTGATTGTTCGCTAGTAGTCAAATGCATCTTTCCAACATCATTCTGCCATATTATCATTAAAACAGAAACGGAAGACGCTAAATATTTACGTAATTTTATCAATGCCTTTGGAAGATACTTTCCAAGTTGATTATTAAAGGCATTGAATAACATGTCTTCGACAATTGTTTTTATTTTTCAGAGTCCGGAAGATAATCGCCTCAGACGAAGAGCCGGAGGTTCCCTAAGTTTGTCGGAAAATGAGGCAGAGTGCGAAATCGACTATCGTTCGAAGATGTTTTGATCCCGTTAATGGCGTAGGCGGAAATCTTCAAACTTCTGTTGATTACTTGTAAATATTTAATTATACTAGAAATTTTAGTTCGTCTTCTTTCAAAAGTACAAACGTAATCCACAAAAATTCGCAAGCAGCCGGAAGCTTGCTTGCGTTGTGGTACACCTATCAATGCAATGTACCACTAAAGTACATATTAATATTGTTATTATTAGTGTTAAGTATGAATAATAACTATTGTTTCTACTGAAGATTTTTGATTTCTTATTTCCATCCGATACAATTTTGTGTAGTGTATCGATTACTGAATAAAAATAAGAATACGAAGACAGTATAAATTGGTTTGAAAACCTGAGCAGTATGCAACTAGGACGTGAGTAAGTAAAATTATTTTTCGCTGAGATCTAATGCAATGGTAATAATAAAACTTTATTCTAAGTTGACTAAAGACGTTACAGAATGTTTATGATCATCTATTATTATCTATTTATGTACATCTTTTAATTCAAGTATTTAGGGATGAATATGATCACATTTATGCAGAAAAATCGTTTTTTTCTTCCTTTCTGTAGCAAAAGAAATTTTAGTATAAAAAATATGTAAAAATTTTCACGTAGATGTTATGATGATCTTATGTAGAAAAGTATTCAATCGCTATACAACATAAAATGAATACAAAGCGAATGACATAAATATTTATCCCCACATGGTACGTTCCCTTGATCAATAAATCGGGAAAGTCCTTATTCGGCATATGTATGATTATTTTTATAGTGTACAAAAGTAGGTTTCCACTTCCTGGAAAAATCTAGGATCCTTAGGAAATTTTACATTCACAATTTAGTCGGCAGCCTATGATTCAGCATATCATAGCTAAACAGAATTTTGCAGTAAAATAAAATCAATGAGAAAGAATGATATTAGCATAGATAAATTTTAACTCTTAGTTTTGATTTGAATTTTAACCACAACAGTGAATCGTCACTGCTCTGTTTATTCCATATTATGTATGGAATTTTGCCCGTCTCATTACTGAATGATATTGATACATGCGTTAAAATTTTGGACCTCGTATCAGTAATTCGTTTTCATAGTTAAATTTGGATCTAAAACTAATAATGCAGCACCTACCAAGTGCAGAGACCCAGTGATAAGTACCTGTGGTTTACCTTCATCATTGTTGGTATTTCTGTGTGAGTAAAACGTGCTAGTGATGTGCGATAATGCTTCGCAAACATTTTTTAATACCATTGAATTTTCTTCACCCCATATCTCGTGATTTCTCATGCATCTTTCATGCTGTAGACTACTTGTCGTTTGCAATTCTAATTGATCTAGCTTAACGGTTTTCCCCGATATGTTTGGTACAAAATAAACTTTTTCAAAGTGCAAACGTTTCAGTGGCTTCAATAGTTTCAACACGTCTCGATCGCCCGTTATATTGAATATCAGGAAACGTTTTGCGCCCTTATTATCTACCTTACTTAGATACCAAGAGGCGCAATGTTCAACACTTTCAGATGTGTGAGCACCGTCCAAGTAAAAGTCCATTGTTCTACCACACAATACTTGCGTGCGACCTGGCCACACACAGCGAGACAATGCGAGGGCAGTTTTCTTAGGGGAAATTATAGAGAAATCATTATTTTCATCGAGAGTGGCGGAAATGGAAGAAATTTGAGACTCTGAATGAAGGAGGCTACTATGATGTAAATTCTCTTTGCCATTAAAAGTTGAATTGAACTGTGACCTACGAAGAATTTTTGCAGCACAAGCATTATTGTTTTCGCTCGTATCAATAAGACGATTATTTGCTTCGTTACCGTTTGAAAATCGTGAATTTCTGTTTGCCATTTTCAGAATCCAAGTGTGCGCCAATTGTACAGCTAAAGACGCGTTAATCTCTTGAACAGGACCAGGTATCCCTAGATCTGGTGGATCTCTGGTCCAATAGTAAGATTTGAAATCTGGTACCATTCGTAGTTCACAGTTTCTCTCGATAGCCCTTTGCTTGATAACGTTTACAACATTGTCTGGTTGTGGAACTGTGAATGCGATTGAATTTTCTTTCAATATGCCTGACTTCTGGTGCGCAATTTCTTCCAGCGTGTTTCCTAACAACATGGTATGCTCCAATCCCAGACTGGAAATACCAACACACACAGGATTTCTGACAATGTTCGTGCAGTCGTATTCACCGCCAACACCAACTTCAAGAATAACAACATCGATGTCAGCGTTTAGAAATATGTGAAACATTAAAACAGTGATGAATTTAAAGTATGCAGGCATATCAGTTTCGCTTTCCTTCTGACTACTCAATTTGTTGAAGACATGCCAAAAATATTTTGCAAAATGATCCTCCTTTATCGGCTGCCCATTGATTCTTATCCTTTCCGTAACATGTATTAAATGCGGCGAACTATAAAACCCTGTGCGATATCCATATTGGCGCAGTATCGCCTCCGTGAATGCGCAAGTCGATCCTTTCCCTTTGGTTCCTGTGACATGTATTATCGACAGTTTGTCGACATCTTCAAGAGTCAAACCAGACCTGTAAAATGGACAATAATTTAGAGAGTAGGATGTAGAAGAACTGTAAGAAAGTGGAAATGTGTGAGAATAACAGGAATTTTTTAAATCGCAGAGAAAATCAGGCGCTATGATTCAATAAATAATTCCAGGAGCATCCCGAAACTTGTACGGAGTTAAATTGTTATTGTAGTTTTACCAAGGCAGTATTGAATACCCAATGAATGAGAATCAGAAATAAATTTGATACATATATGATACAAAAAATACCCATATTAAAAATTTTAATTATGTACCGAAAAAGATATTTTTTCATATCCTGAATGGATTCGCTTCCCGAAGAATGATTCGTTTTAGCTGCCCTCAAGTACTGTGCATTTGTTTGTAAAGTATTCAGAGCACGTATCACGTCCTAGAAGTAAGTGAAATTGATAGAGTGAATGTGTAAAGTGTGACAATACATTAGCAAAAATAAATACATCTCATTTCTTCTAACCATGATTATGAGTAAGTGATATCTTTGTAAGATATTGCGTTACATTTTAAAAGCCTTCATCAGCCATTATCTAATTCTTTATTGTGGGCTGATTATGGTTAATCAGAAGACTTGTCAGAGAATCAACACTCAGTCATAACAGTGATAGTGAATTATTATTACATGTTTGAGAATCATCCAACAATAATTATTCAGTGAAATGTAGGAAATAAAGGTTTTATCACGTAAACGATGGCTGTGATATCCGAGTCGAAAGATAGGAAAAAGAGAAACAACTGTTTCCAGTTCTCTAACATTATTATTTGTACCAATGATTGTAAGCACGAATGAAACAACATCCCTATTGTGTGGAAAAATTTTTTTTGAGCAACTTTCTACAACGCAAGAATTAAAATGTTCGAAATACTTGAGCTCTGGTATTTTTTATCCAATTCAAATGCATTTGAGCTTATTCTGTTCACCACGGTTTTTCAGAAATCGTCTGAAAAAAATGTAACACATTAGAATCGGATCGTTGAACGTTTAATTATAAGACGCTTTACACGAATTTTTCAAACCTAATTAGCTCGTGCTATTCGAATTAGCTCAGAATTATTTCTGTTGCATAGGGTCTGGGGGTGGCGTTTTACTTTTTCTCATCATTGGCACAAATATCACCGTTAGAGATTTTTTAAACGTTTTCTTTTTAATTTCCTAACTATCGATTCATACGACACGGCCGGTTCATCCTTGAATATAACTCTGTGACAATAGAGAGCCATACGGGCAGATTTCCAAAGCGTTTTTGTTATCAGCTGCTTGTACAAAAAGAATTATTGTAAAGACATAAGAATATCTGAATATGTGTTGATAATTATTATAGTATGTCTTTTCCTTTCAATTCACATGGTGAATTATCAATTGTGTGAGGGAGTGATGAATAATAATGGTACGAAATATACATTAATTGGTGAAAAGTTTAAATTTTAATCGAAAAGCGTTTCAATAATAATACCATTGTTGCCAAATGTGTTTAAAACGGCGACCGGGAATACGACGTACCTCGTAGCTCGTGCCGGTGGAGACAAATCGTCCGCGTGTGATAAGTTGTGTCATTTTCTTACAAAAAAATGGCATATCTCCTGGATTTGATACAGCGATACGGCGTGACGACGCAGTCCGTGCCCTAGCAATTAAAATTCTAAGGTCAGATGGTTCACGGACTGCCGATAACGAGTTAATTCGTATAACACAGATTACGTCACGAAGTGCGTCGAACACATTTTAAAAAGTTAACGCGAGCCGAAGTCGCGCTGATGTTAGATTGTTATGTTATTCTGCCGCCAACCAGCGTCAACAATATACCCTCAGAACAATACGCCAATTGTGCATCTCTTCCTTAACCACTTAACTACCAAGGCGTCATAAATTAATACAATGATTTCGGGTATCTCAGGTGAATATTTACTTTTGAAAGCATATGTTTTAATTGTTTTTGAGGTCAAAGAATCCGATTTTATCCATAAAAAATTATTTTTTCCGTGCATTCATACATAAATGGCATCATAGAATAAACTATCATTTTCTCTCTTCGGGATGAATTTTTCTTTTGAAAAACATTGAATGGTAATATTTTTGAGTTCAAATACGGAATTTCAAGAATTATAATACTGAGTCAACGTGGTTTATTATACAGTCTAGCCTATAGCTTATATTAAAAAAATGACTCGGTAATTCTTGAAATTGCGTGCTTGGACTAAAAAATATTATTATTCACTGTTTCTTAAAAGACAAATTCATGCCGAAAAAAGAAGATAGTTTGTTCTATGACGCTATTTGAGAAGATGATAAAAAATTCGTCAACTTCAAGAGCTCAAAACTGTATGAATGCGCGGACAAAATAACTTCTTATGGTCATAATCGGATTCGTCGAACTCAAAAATTCTTAAAATACATGCTTTTAAAAGTAAATATTCACCTGAGATACCTAAAAACGTTGAACTACTTTGTGGCACTATTTCGCGGTTTTGCAGTTACGGCACGCGCGCGCTTGAGGCCGCTATGCAGTTAAGTGGTTAATATTACCCACGGGCATAGAGAAGTTAGATATAGCCCTAATTAGGGTGAAGCAGAAGAAAACAGCGAACTATACGCTTAATTAACTATGATAATTTTGATTTGCGTGTGCAGATATTGATCAGCGATAAAAAAAAACCGCTACGCGAGCGCAGCTATTTTTCGTTATCAATGGAATTCTTCAAAGAGATTTTTATCCATTCTGCCAAAAATAATTACACGTAAGTTTGGGGCGGGATTGAAGTTCCTAAAGAGACTAATTCCGAATTATTTGGTGGCGAAACTTGAAGTAAAGAAATCAAACGTTTAAGAAACAACAAAGCTGCTAATAGTCGAAAACCCGACGGCTCAAAGTTTCGAAATATAAGATTTCGAAAATTCAACTTACGATAGATCAAAGTTCCGAAAAGCAAAGTTTCGATAAAGAAAAACTCTGAAAATTGAAATATACTCACGCAGCGTAATTTGTTCAACGAGTGGGTATGAAAAATCAGCAAAAACTGAAAATCGGAATTACCAGAATTCCGAACGTAAAAACATCGAAAATTCAAAATAAAAAAAATTCAAAGTGGTGAAATTTCACCAAGCCAGAAAATCATAAAACTAAAAATTTTCTATCATTCAGAATTTCGATGTTTCAGATTTTTGAATTTTCTCATTTTCGTACTTTAGGAACTTTGACTTGTCAGAGTTATGCCTTTTCGGCATTTTGTCCTTTCAGAACTTTGAGCGTCGGGTTTCGAACAATTCGAAACTTTGATGTTTTGTAAAAGTTTGATTTCTTTACGCCAAATATGGCTACAAAAAAATTCGAAACTCGGCGCTTTCGAAACTTTTAAAAGTCGGAATTTCAACCCCGTCCCATAAGTGTTGATTTTCATTGTTTCAACCCGTCCCCATAAGCGTTGATTTTTATTGTTTCAACAATCCTCATTTCCATCGGTGATTCTCAAAAATATGTCAACTAACATCGTTTATGTTCTAATAAACCGATAATAAACGCAGTATCTGCTGATGATTTATCATCAGAGTTTTTACATCGTGAATTAGAAAAAAGATGACGGTGAAAATCGGATGCGTTTAATAATAAATAGAGACTAACGGGCGTTGCGCCTCGTTGTCAACGCACAATCTTAAAGAGCTCTCCGATTGTTCGTATCTCCCGCGGTTTGCAAAAGTTACAATTAGCGTTATTTCGACCAATAAGGAAATCGGGTTTAAACGCAAATACTGCGTTATCGTCTAGCTAACTTCAAGCTCAAGTTTCCCGAGCAGTTAAGATGAGTCAAGATCACGTTTTTCGGCGTATCAATGTACACACATAGTGTATTTGTTTAGAACATATGGAAATCGACGCAATGGGTCGAAACACGTACGAGCGATTTGAGGAAATTTAGCACAGTTCTCGACCAACCACAATCGTTGTATAACAAGAAAATGCTCAAAAGCTGTAATCGAGCGAGCCTTGCAACCTTGATCCCTAGTTACAGATTATTTCCTTTACAAGGTTAAAGTTAGTACAAAGTTACGAAATAAAGTTGGTTTTCAGCAGTTTGTAGTTAGCGCCTAATCAGCAGCCCTTATTTTCCAGTTTTCGTCTATTTCGAACCGATCGATAATCGACAGAAGTAGCACCGAGACGCGTAGATTCGCAAATATGCACGTGTCTTTTCTTTATGCAGGCGAAAGCAGATACGGCGCAGTCGCAACTTGATGACTGGTTCCGCATTGGTGGTATCGACTGCGTTAAGGAACCGCAACTGCTTCTGATCACCACGTCGCGTGAATTGTTACACACATGTTTTTCGTTCATGAATAGGCACGTTGTACAGAGTGTTAGAAAAATGGCTGACGGTACGATGAATCTTTGTGCGTCACGAAAGATGTCGTTCGGCATAAATGGCAGGCTGAACGGCGTCGAGGGAAAAACGCCCTTCCTAATCGGCGTGTCCGGCGGAACTGCTAGCGGCAAGGTAAAAGTCCACTCGAAAATATTAGCGGTTATATCGTTCCTAGTCATTGGTACTCCAATTTGCTGGACACGAGGCGCAGTTTCTCGACGCTACACGTGTCGCATCGAGTGCGTTTTTATTCGCATATGGAATGCAACACGCATTGCATTGAGCGATCATCATCTTGATCGTTTTTTCAAGCTAATAGTCAACACGTTATTCATACTCATGAATACAACGTTCAATTAAACACTATAGCCAAGAATACCAACGAGGTTGAAGTTAGTAACGTTATTGTAACGAAACATTGAGGGAAAATCACTATTTTCTTAATTTTACAATGATTTTTAAGGAACTAAGATTTCGAAATATGAGTGTGTTTTGTTTTATTACTAACGGTTTTTCCATAATTGGCATGAATCGTTATGATAACTTTTCTACCTTCAAACAATACCGAATGCATTGTTGAAGCTCGTCTTCAACCGGCGGAATATCGCAATGTAAATATTACGGATTACTCCTGCATGGAGCAACAAAATAATTTTCTCTCCCAAGAGATAAGTTGACAATTTGCAATTAATGAATTTGATGCTTTCTAAGTTGTTACAGAAATCAATTACAGTTTTAAGAAAACGCGCTTGCTCTGTCGGTAAAATGAAGAAAAAGGCAAGCAATAAAAGCAGTTTATATTTTATTGAACTATTCTTATAGAGTAATTCCAAAACCTTAGATGCAGTAATGTTACAATATTCATTTTCCTTGACACTGTACTACCGATATTGCTGTGTCTCTGTGAGATGGAATATAACATACAGAGATCCAACAATATTAACACACAACTTTAATTGCAATGAAAAATATCTTTGTATGTAGTATTTATTCTAACCGCAAGTGAAAACTACATTTTTCATGGATACAAAAAGAAATTTATCACTTAGGGCAGATGAAAATTTTCAATTCTGGATGAAACAAAGGTTATATTTTTTAAACATACTCAAAAACAATTTAGTAGAATGTTTGAATTATTCGGAGCACCTTAATTTGTCTTCTCAAAGCTCTAGCCTTTCGATAATCATTGACTGATGATCGTTGAATTCAGAAAGTATTATCTTTATGAAGATTTATAAGGAAAGTAAAGTAGAGCCAAAATTTTATAGCACTAAATATATACTTATACATAATACATCATATAAAAACAATACATGTATAAAATAACGATGGCTGCTCAGCTAAAAATGATCGATGCATCGATTGATGGAGTCCAACAAAATTATCAAACGCAACTCAATTGATTCGGTAAAAATTAATGGATTAATCGATTATTTGTTATTTTTTTAACATGCATATGAAACCAAAATGTCGTAAATTTCAGTATGTAGACTTGATAGTGGAAAATATTTTTCAATTTCAGGTGAAAATATTCATTTATCTTTCATTTATTCTATCAAACAGATGTACTTATTAAGTAAGACAATGATAATAATTGATACTTTAATCACATGAATTGATATTGTATTGTACCAGTCATGGGAGTAAAAAACAAAAACCGATTGTGAGGAAAAAGTAATCAACTACACACGATTATTCGGAAAAAGATAATGAATTATATTTTTAGTCATTCTTAGTATAAAATGAAATATCATATTGACGATATTAGGAACACCATTTTATTGACTATATCATGCATCTTATAACATTGACACGAACGTTTAGTCCACAGTTTGTAAGCGGATAATGGAAAAATTGGGACAGGTGGATATGGATCACACGGAGCGCCAAGTTGTCTGCATATCGCAGGACAGTTTTTATCGGGAGTTGACCCCCAGTGAGAAGCTAAAAGCTGAAAAAGGACAGTTCAACTTTGACCACCCAGATGCATTCGACAACGATAGAATCCTGCGGACCTTGAGAGATATTTTGACTGGAGTTAAATGCGAGATACCAGCCTACGACTATCGATCTAACAGTATGTATGTATCTCTTTCGGTCGTATCTTGAAGTCTTTTTCTAAATCTGCGAACTTGTTCATAGATTAAAGATGAATGTGTTTCATTATCTGGGTCAAAAATTCAACAAAGAAATAAAAAATCTTTGAGAAATCTCCAGCAATGTTATTTGTGCCTATGACAATGGACTTAAATGAAGCAACATTCCTATTATGCCATAGAAACGATGCTGACGAAATTTGCCCATAACAAGCTAATATGTCAACAATTTCAGAAAAGGTTTTATAATTAGAGCAATGAAAATGATCATGTTCGACTTTAATTTTTTCGGGCTCATTTTACTCACGGACCAAAGCCTCGATATTTTGTGAAAAACGTATACGAAATTTTATATTATAGATAAATAATAACATGCAAATGTAATTGTTGACCAACTTTTATTTTACCGTACTTACAAAAATTTATTTATATTATTCCACTCTGAAGATAATGATTTGCGAAACTTTCTTCAGACGATCACTAGAGTTCTTTATGATGAACAAAATAACCCTAGAATTAGATCAAAAACATCAATATTTAATCATTTTGAACATTCTAATGATAAAACCATTATCCCAGTTGTTGATATATTAGATTCTCTATTTAAATTTGCTCAGTATCATTTTTGTCACACAGTGTAGAGATATTGTTTCATTTGTATTCACTAGAGCTGTGTATAATTTAATTGGCTGAACGGCAAAGACTGTTATCCTGATTCAGCCAGTTAAATTATACAGTCTCAGTAGCGTGTCCTATATTTAGGATGTTGACGAATTTTTTCACGTACACCCCCAAAATCAATTTCAAATAATTCAAAAACAATTGCTTAATTTTCTCAGAATTTTATTTCAACTCTAACCTGTGCCAAAAACAGGGTGGATTTCCCTGTTTAGAATACATGTGTTTCAGACACATCCCAAGTATATATTTTATTACAAAAGTAATAATATTTTTAATAAATCTGTAATTGCCAAGTTTTAGTGGTCATTACTGCTACTATCGCAGAAAAAATTCACGGCATCATACCATGCAATCACGACCTATTGCACACCTTCGAAATAAAAAAAAATGTCAGATAATCAAACCGAGAGAATATCTTGAAACAGTGAAAGGCCGTAAAATGATTGCATCGGCGACGACGACGATTATGCTTTCATTTTTATTATGTGGCATTCCCTGTCAATACATAATCGTCGTCGTCATCGATACAGTCATTTTACGGCCTTTGACAGTTTAAAATTAAAGATGGGATGGCCAGCCTGCGAGAAACAGACGAAGAACGTAAGTGGTGCCGAGTCGGCGATGACCGACTGCGAACTTTCAAGATATTCTCTCGGTATAGAATACATTATCAAGAGGACAAAATATTTGATTTTTATATTCTACAAATTAGCTAAATTTATGCAATCTAGCATCCTCAGATCAATATAATATGCTCTCTTTCATAGTATTATTGGCTACGGTATAATTATCTGGGGTGGAGCCTATAAAAACAATTTAGATCCACTGCACAGACTACAAAATAGAATATTGAATACAATAAAGAAGAGTCAATTCAGGCAAGACAATCCACTGAATCTGCAGCCATTATATGCTTTTGAATCTTTGTACTTTAATTACGATAACCCTAAGAATACATTCCTAAATTCGGAAAGCAGAACTAGAAATAAAAATATAGCCCTTCCAAATATGACGCTAAGAGTGAGTGATAAAATCAACTCTGTTAAAGCCGTAAAACTATTCAATAAGTTACCTAATAATCTCAAACCTCTGAGCAATACTTAAAGAACTGTTAAGAACAGACTGAAAAATTGTATTAGACTCTACATGCTTTTGTAAGTAGAATTATTTCCATAATGTTATATGATTAACTGGGTCTAACTTGTGCATCTACAAGAACGACAGTTACTATGTTAAAGTTTAATTCAATTTCAATGTGATATGGATACAAGTAATCGTGTTATTATTTATGTCGTATGTTTTATGTATGTTACTTAATTGAACGTTAGCTGCTAAGTTGTTCCAGATCTGTGTATAGGTAACATTGTTTACCTGTTCATGGATTACAGTGTTATGTAATTTTTCTGGTTAAATAGACATGTCCAAAAAACTTGAATTTTAAACGGGGAAATTCACACTGTTGTTGGCATGGGTTAGAATTGAGATAAAAATCTGAAGAAATTAGGCAATTGTTTCTGAATTATTTGAAATCGATTTGGCGGGTATACTTGAAAAAATTCGTCAACACCCTAAATTGGGACACCCCAAGCCTCAGTCTCTACTATCATTGATATGAATAACACTGCCAAAAAATATTTGAACAGTTTTTTCTGTTTTCCTAATTTTCAATAGAGATGGCGAGGTCCATTAATTCTTAACGGACAGTGAATTTTCACGGAAATTTTTTTTGAAAAACTATCGACTGAAAGTGTTGTGGTAATCGAGTTAAGGTGCACAGTTTTTCTTCTTCAATGACTAAATAAAGGAACTTTAATCACTAAATAAAGGATACACTCGGAAATGATTTTTTTGAGGGCTGGTTAATCGAAATTGATTGATTTGTTAACTTATTCTTTGACTGCAAATATCTCGTATATTAGATTGAAATTGAGATGACTTTGAGATTCGTGTGATTTTGTTTTTTGCAGTTATAACTAGGTGTGAAAATAGTTGTCATAAGGTGTGAAACATATCACTTATTAGAACCGTTTGGAATTTGGCATGGATTTTCTGCACCAATGTAATTTCGATGCCTGAGAATAATATTTATAAGGTCATGTATTATTCCTACCTTTACCAACCGAACAAACTCACCCTTTCGCTTCCTATATTAACTAAACAGACGAACGGAAAGGGTTCAAATTTCGACAATGCGTCACTCTTTTCTAGCAGTATTCAAGAAACTTACTCATATCCCAAAAATCGTTTAAAAAAACGTGTGGTTTTTTGACATGTGTTACTATTCCTACATTTCCCGCATCTCACTGGCCAAAAAGTGCATAACCGAGATACTTTACGCAATTCCTGAAAGAATGAGGAGTAAAATGAGGCATTGTGAGACTGTTTTCATGCAATATTGAGGTCGCTAGACGAGAACTGGGAATTACAATAATTTCGTAAATAAAAGCTACTCTTACGCTCAGCTGGTCGCACAGCCAACCAGGGAACGCTCGACTGTGCTGTGCGCCCAGTGTCAAAAGAGCAATGCATTGTTGAAATTTTAACCCTTTCTGTTCGTTTTTTTATTTAATATAGGATGAAAAAGGGTGAGTTTGTTTGGTCGATAAAGGTAGAAGTACTATTTTTTTTTTTTTACAAAAATCTTGTATATTATGTTTTAAACAGACAAATTAAAACTTTTAAAATTGAATAGTTTACATATTATCAGTTTATGCCAAAATTATATCACTATAAAATACGTACGCCTGATTTCGAAAGTTCAGATGAACAATGCAATTTGCGTCCTACATCAACCATTATTACTTATACTGGTTCTATTGTGACCAACAGCCATAAGAAGAAATATTTTTTTGACATCTAAGAAACTAAGTTAGAAATGCGGAACGAATAATACGAAAGCAAAATTAAACTTTTAGCAATGTTTACTTTGAAACTTGTAAAGACAAGACATTTATTGTTGTATATACTGTTGTTCTACATTATGCGTTGTTTATTACTAAGTCATATTAATTAATTATTATTCATAGTCATATTAATTAATTATAAAAAAATATTAATTAACCATCGAATTTACAGATTTTTGAATTAACACCCACAATTATTGTAATAGCCACAGTTATTGTTTAGACGGATAGACTTGCGCCTCGAACAGCCTCCGCAATATGGTTTTGGGTACCAGGTCGGAGCATCCTGGACAAAAAAATTAATTGAAATTAGTGTTTTGGAAAATATATTCTTGAAGCAGGGACAAATACAGAAACACAGAATGATCAAAATAATTTCCAAGCAGTATGTTCGGATGAATTTTTTTCATCAGCTTGAATTCGACAAAGCAGAAACTTAGATGAGATTCTGCATTGAACGGCAAATTCAAACTTACATTAAAATGCAGTGTTCAAGTGGATTATGTGTTTCAATGTGAAGTTATGAAAAGACAAAATTCCACTTAAAATATTTTCAGCAATGTTAATTGCACCAATGACGGTGAACTCGAATGAAACAACATTTTTACTATATCGTAGAAGTGTGTCTGAGTGAATTCGAGTAACACAAGCTAAGATATGACTAATTTGAGAAAAGGTTTTATAATTAGAACCTTCATTACGATAAGACTATGGGGTTTTTGATCTGATATCAAGGTTTTTGGGCTTATCCTATTTACTCCAGACATTTCCAGATATCGCCTAAGAAATTTAATAAGCTTCAAGTTACAAAATTTTTACAAATAGTACTTTATAAGCAATCGTAAAGTATTCCAAACTTACGCAAGGTTCGTTGCAACTGCTGCACAGCGAGAATGTCGGTTGATGAACTGGGGCTGGGAGTTGAAGTACAGAACAGCCACCAGAACACTTGTCGTAACCACACTTGTTACATGCGTCTGTATCGCTGATTGCAATGGCAGAAACAATCGCAAAAATGGCCAAGGCTCGGACAAGTTTTCCATGCATTTTATTCATTGTCTGGTTCAAAATAACTTCACTCAAAATCTTTCAGTAACGGACAAATCTTCGGTAAATTACAATTGTACCTTTTTTTAAAAAACGTTGGAGTTTTTGTCTGTTGCACTTGCTGTTTGTCTGATGCCAAGTTGAATTCTGCAATCGTTTTTATATTCGACACCTTATCATGTGTAAAGTGAAACTCAGCAGATTTTGAATGAGTTTACAAACAATGCGGAGTTTCACGCTGAGCTGGGATGGATGCTTGATAATATAAAAAACGTGTACTGATTGTCACGGTCATTCTTTGTCTTGAGTTTTATGAAAAATAACAAACAGTTTGGTAAAATATTTTTCTTCAGCATTCTCACTTGGTTTGTGTCAGCAATCTTACAAATCGTATGATTGTTGAATATTTTATTGACGCAAAAGCATAATAAGCAACATATCACGCAGTTATTACATCAAGTCTTCGCGGAAATATAACAGTATTTATGTACTCATCGTGCTTTGATTTGTCATTTAATTAATAACAAGCCCATTATGTAAATATAAATTGTAATTCTCATGATTTCTGCAGTTCACTTGTTCGGAATATGAATCAAATTTTCAAAGTCAATATAAAACTGTTTTGAAGCCGAATAATTTATTCAAACAATCTGTGATTTATCTTATCTTGTTACAGATTAAAAAATCAGATCACGACGATTTATCCAGCGGATGTCGTTCTATTCGAAGGAATTTTGGTATTTTATTTTCCAGAAATTCGAGAACTTTTTCACATGAAACTGTTCGTTGACACAGACTCTGACACTCGCTTAGCCAGGAGAGGTGAGATTGCTTCTATTCCAGTTTCCACACGATTCAAAATACAATTCGTTTTTCTGGAACATTATTTACGTAGCCCTGATAAAACGAATTTTTTGTCACTGAATTATTATTGAACAAATCAATTGACGAATTGGATATTACTTTTAGTGCCAAGGGACATCAAAGAGAGAGGAAGAGACTTGGACTATGTGCTGAATCAATACATGAACTTTGTGAAACCAGCTTTCGAGGAATTCTGTTTACCAACAAAGAAATTTGCGGATGTCATTATACCAAGAGGAGCTGATAACACAGGCAAGTCTAGCTTAATTTAAACCACATGGCAATCAAAAATTTTCAACTAGTGTTGGCTTACGCCAATGTTGCTGTTTGCAGATCTAGCAATCGTTCGGAAATCAATACGAATTATGTCAAAGGCTGGAAATTTCTCAAATACGTGACTCAAGTCATGTGCACTTGCTTCTTTCATGTAGGAGGTGGTGGTAGCAGTTACCGATAAATGCGCTATTTTGTCTGAATAAAAAATTAGAAATGGACAAAAAACTGTATCTAAAATTTTCAGCAATGTTATTTGTACCAATGATGGTGACCCTAGTACGTAATAGAAATAATTTTAATCAAATATGGATAACACTATGATATTCACAATTTAAGAAAGGTTTACGAATTGGAACATTCATGAAATGATTAAACTGGTGGTCTTTTATCCAATTCCGATAATCTTGGGTTTATTTTGTTCACCTCATGAATTTTTGTAATTATGGTTCACCAGATGTTTCTTAATAATAAAATTTGTGCATTAAATCTAAACTGTGATGCAAGATATCCTGAATATTTTATTATATCAAAGTTAGTAACGTTATCGTAATAATTCATGCTGAGAAAAAAACACTACTTCACCATTTTGGAATTGCTTCAATTCAGTAATAAAACAAAACACACTCATATTTCGAAATTTTAGTTCCTTCAAAGTCATTATAAAATTAAGAAAATAGTGGTTCTTTCAATAATGTTTTATTACGATAACATTACTAACTTGAAAATCGCAATATTTTTCTGACAATTCGTGGAAATCTGGTCAGCGGGCAAAATAAGCCCAACAACATTAGAATCCACACCTGACCCCAGGGTTTAAGCATTTTGAACGTTTCAATTAGAAAGCCTCGTCTCAAATTGTTGATATCTTAAATTATGCTACTCGAGTTTACTCAGATTCAACTCTATTACATAATAGGGATTTTGTTTTGTTGGTGTCACTATCATTGGCGTAAATAGCGATGCAGTATATTTTTGAAACGGATTTTTCCTTTTTTCTGAATTTTGCGTCTAGACGGTCCGGCCCATCTATCCTCAATTCATATTTCATTTACGTTTATAATATTTCCATGCAACTTTACTAACACGCAACGCGAGCACCGCTTGACTTGAATTCGAAGTTCGCCTATTTTCACAATTGCATATCGACTGTCGTATCAACCTGTGAAGGAGCGGGGTTGAAGTTTCGAATTCGAAAAGTTCCAAAAAGGCCTAATTCCGAATTATTAGGTGGAGAAACTTGCAGTAAAGAAATCAAACTTGAATGAAACAACAAAGTTTCGAATGATCGGAAACCCGACGGCTCAAAGTTCCAAAATGCAAGATTCCGAAAATTCAAGTTACGGTAAAGCAAAGTCCCCAAAAGTAAAGTTCCGACAGAGCGAAATTCCGAAAATTAAAATATATTCGCACAGTGTAGTTTAGTCAACGAGTGGGTATCAAAAATCAGAAAAATCGGAATTACCAAGATTCCCAAGGTAAAAATATTAAAAATCCAAAACAAAGAAAGATCAAAGTGGTGAAATTTCACCAAGCCAGAAATTCAGAGAACTGAAAATCTTCGATTATTCGGAATTTAGATGTTTCAGATTTTTTAATTTTCTCATTATCTCACTTTCGCACATTCGAAACTTTGACTTGACCAAGTTACACCCTTTTGGAACTTTGAGCGTCAAGTTTAGTAACATTCAAAACTTTGATGTTTCGTCAAAGTTTGATTTCATTACTTTAAGTTTCGCCACCAAAAAATTCGGAATTTCAACTCTGCCCCCCTGAGAAAATTCTGAAATTTCAAGAAGTACAATTGCATATTAGAATTTCTGCACTGAGTATTTGAGTCTTGATATTATAGCTGTTCACGGAAACAGCATTCCAACACTGACCAAGTGTTTTTAACCGTTAAAAAGTATCCAGGTTCTCAACGTTGGTCAGTCCTCTGGCTAGGCCGAACAAAGAGCTCATTCGATGAATCCATGTATGAACATTAAAATAGTTCATCACATTACTCTCGGCTAATTTCATCTCTATCAAGCTATGAGTTTATGTTTTATGGGTGCTGCCCGGTGGTTGAGGGTACGATTAGTGTGGCGGGATTGAGTGTTGTGTTTAAAAGAGCGAAGCAGATCAAATGTACAGCGATTTACAACAACAAATGGTTTGTTTGTGGTATGTTCGCAGTGGCGATAGACCTAATAGTGCACCACATCTGGGACATTTTACGTTCGAAAAAGGCTGAATCGTCATCCGGGCAGCATTCATACCTCCGCCATCGTAGGCGAACATCAGCATCATCCGACACGCTCAGCAGATGACTGATCTATAATCAACCGATCGACACAGTTTATATATTATCATAACATATTTCTAACGATTTACAATTCCTGATGATCAGCTATGCCCTCGAACCATGTATTATCCATATTTTCTTTTTCTCACTGCGCACATGTGGAATGATTTCAGTCAAGTGAAATATTTTTCTACACATAGCACGCCTTACTTTGAACTCATTATACTAGCTGGTCAATTGAGGACCACTTTTTTCTGTTATAACCACCTCTAAATGGATGATATCCTTTTATCGCTTGTATTCAAGCATTTAGAGTGATTATTGAGCCACGTCATACGACAATAAGAGAAGCTATCATTTAAACTCGGGTAGAAAAGCCATAAATTTCGAAATACATCGTTCAATTATTGATTTTGTATGCACCCATATGTATTTACATTACGATAATTTTTGCACGTAAACAATTGTTTTACATTTTTTACTGCAAACGAGTGAATAGATATAATATTCGAATGTTTATACTCTTGAATCAACATCAAGTCATCATGTATTGTTTCATAATTTCGTGTGATATGATATGACCTTTATATGCATAATAAATCCAATGGACAAATATAATAAAGATTATGATATAAATTTAGATATGACGATGAAACGACGATTTTAAAACTAAACGTCAAAGAATGCTGTGAAACAAATCATCTTTCTCTCCGTGTATTTTAAAATATATCCAATATATTCAATATACTCAATATGAGAACAATAATAATAGTAATACTGTGATGGAATAAATGTGTAAAAAAAAAAGGAAAAATAAATGTTGCAAAAAGTTAGTTGTCTTTTATTTGAGTCATGTAGCTTTGAGTATGTTTCATCGTGTTCTTGTACATTTTTATCTCATTGAATTTATATCGAAAAATCTAGTTCGAAGGCTTAAAAAAAAGTAATAATAAATTGGGGTATGTTACAGTGGCTATAGATTTGATCGTGCAGCACATAAGGGATTTCCTAAGTAACCGAGGTAGAGTTACAATGGAAGCTGAGAGTCCTATTAGCCGTGCGGAAGGCGGATTCAAGAGACCTCATTAAAGATTATTAATGTTAAATCACTATTTAGTATAATACACTGTTATTCTAAAAGGTAGAATACAATGAAAACTGTTTTGAGAGTAATCAGGTGAATTGAGACAGCGTTGATTTGCAACAATGACATTGTCGACACTTTAATGTTTTACATTATGCACTTTAGATTTTGTAATCATCGCGAAGGATGATCTGCTTTGCCCTCCACGTTTACATTTTACTCTCTATGAAGCTCAAAATCTAAAGAATTGCACTGACAATTAGTAAAAGTAGGTATATTAAACATTTTCGGTCGATTGATACGTTGCCAAATGCCGCTTCTATTAATCAAAATCTTCAAACGAAGTTTCAGTGACAGTCTCAAAGCAGCTAAAGTTTATAAAAAATATTAAATTTTGAGCAGCAAGTCCACGTCAAATTACCAACGATCATTGTTTGTTTAGTTTTTAAATTTAAATAATATTTAGATTCAATTTTCTACTAATTTGAGGCTTGGTTTCTAGTTAAGTGAAATGATTAAATATATATTTATTTATAGGTATATATACATATATCTATATATATATATATATATATATATATATATATATATATATACCTGCGTGTGTAAATTGTAAAGAGAGGAATTGTATAAAATATTTAAATGAAAAGCTTATTAATAGTAGACTATTATTTCATAGATTTTGGAGTACCAATATAAATGGGCAAAATATTCTATTATGTGTGTTTAACATATTATAGTTATGAAGTTGAATGTTGTATTTATTTATTTGTTACATGTAAAGTATAATTGCTATACACATTAAAAATAGTATTTAGACACGTTGCTATTTATAGTTAAATTTATTATTATTATTATTATTGTACAAAGTCATTATATCTTAATATCAGACGTGCATATCTTCACTGGTAATACAACTCCAAATTCATACCATCGTGTATTTCATCTGTAGATATAAATAGGTTTGTAAAAATTAAGGAAATTATCTGGTAAATTGTTGGAATGTAAAACTAATGACTCTACTACTATCACACAGTAGAATTAAGAGTTACTTATTCTGAATACAATTACTTGTTTGATTGAATTATCACATTTGTTCAGTTGGCGTATTAAAGAAAAATAGTTTTAATGAAAACAAATAAATAAAGTCAAATACATAATCCCTAATATCAGTAACACCCACATCATTTTTAAATAAAAGAATATGTTTATCTAAAAGGATACAGTCTTGGAGCTTAATGTGGTCTTTGAATATGGTGTACCATTTTTTTAAGACTATCTTTTCCCAATGGGTTCCCGTTTGCGCCGCTATCAGCTTTTTTAGATCTCCTATCGTGTCATCGGGATTACATTTCACTCTTACTTTTTTTCCAAGACGGTCATTGCAAGTGATCTCAAGCATTTTTTTGCTTCACTGGGTACTTCAATCTGTAAAACAGTGTTCTGGTTAAAATTGGCAAGAAAAATGTATCGTCTTTCACAGCTGTAAATCTAAATATAATCTTCTGATAGCAGATTTGTAATTTGTATAGTAAAAGTAACACGAGACAGATGATTTAAGCATAGAAAAATATGTGTGAATATTTTTTAACAAAATTCTGCTTGATTCTACGAATTCTGATAAATGATTATTATTTATCCATATATTCTGATTACTTTCATTATCAAATGCCAAAACTTCATGCGATTCGATGGAGATTTTATGCGAAGTATAAAATCTGTTATCAAGTCTGAAAAAATATTAATTAATGAGAGTAATGAGAATAAGATCCGAGAAAATTGGAGTTTACAACAAGAATTTTCAAGATTGTTGAAATATTTCTTACAAAATTTGCATTAATATTTTTGTATTGGGCTGTTGATTAGATTAGGTTAAGTTAAGTTAGGTTATAATTAAAAATCTGGTAAGAATTTAGTCATTCACACCCCGCATGCATTTTCCCGTATCACGCGAAACGGGCATGAAGCTCTATTAAGAACATAGCAAGAGAAACCCTACGAGCAGTATAATTAACAATATCAGAGATTGTTTATGTATGTACCTACACAGTGAAATTACACGCGACGTAAGTAACAAATGCGCGTAGCAGTATCTCTTTTATTTTATTTTAATTGTTTCTCGTAAACCGATGTCTGCCCGCAGCCTTCTAATAAAATCACGCAAGGTTTCTAGTCTGCATGATCTCACCAACGTTTTATTACGGTATTTGTCTTCGAGCTCCTTGCAATTAAACACGCGGTAACTGCAAGCAACACACGCTGCATACGCTTCGCAACTTCTCCCTATAAGTTGTCTGTGACTTTTCCCCAGACTCCTTCCCTTCGATCTCCTTCAATCATTTTCCCCTACTGCAGTTTTCCCGGCGGCCTACAACGAAAATCAAATTGCATTTGAAACAATGTATCACAAGTGACGATAGCGATTCGGCAATTTTTGTTATAAAAATGTTTAGGATCGACGTTGTTAATTATAGGTGCCAGGTAATATATATAATAACTGTAGAAACCCACAACGATCTACGATCAATTTCTTGCTAATTACGCAGTTACAGCAAATCGTACAGTGCAAAGGTAAAATAATTTCAAACTATTTGTGTTATTCATACAGAACTATCCGTCATCATGACGAGACGATATTTATTCAACTGTTTTCCATTCTTATGTGCTCGTGTATTATCGTATCTGTGAGATAGGATAACGACTGAATAGAGTCGGTACAAGATTATCGACAAGTTAACTGGCTGAATGCCCTGATAAAAGTATCGTAATTGCAGCTGAACGAAGTTATGAAGTAAACCTTCTTTCTGGGATTCAATAATTAACAATTACAATAACATGCTGTTTCTTCTAGGAACGGATGAAAATTTGAAAAAGCCTAATCACTCTGTCGGTAAGCTAGTGCAAACATAATATTACCAGATTCTCTTAGATATACGTAGCAGGCGCCATTTTTCGCATCCAAATAGTTTAACAATTAAAGATAATACTGTCAAAGTAATTCTAAAACTTGAAAATCTACGAAACAATGACGAGGTGAAACTCTTGTTCAAATACCGACGCCGTTACCGACGCAGCTTTCGGAAAGGTGGTGCGTGTGGTTTTAACCGGAAGTCAGTAAGTCGTCGGTTGATACGTTTCTCCACATCATTCGCGAGTCGCGAGTCGTGCTGTGTGTGTGTGGTTTTATGAAATATACAACACGATGGTCATCCAACAAGAGGTGGTTTCGAGGGCCGAAGAGGTTGCTGATCAGGTGAAATAACGTATTTATTATACAAATTTCGATACGAATGGACCGCGATGAAAATCCGTGCCGTAATGTTCGAATTCCGTTAAACCAAAGCCGAATCAGAAAGTAAGGGTTCTTCTGTCAACGTCATCGGTTCTTCTCAGTCGTCTGTTGCTCGCTATAATTTGCCCCACATATTTTGAACGATATTTTTTAAACCACCTACTATCGCCAATCACCTTTCATTTCACCTCACAGATTCTAGTTTATCCTTGTCATCGGTTGTTTGCAATTTTTGAAAAAGTTGCACAAGTTCACACAATCATTCAACGTAATTCTCTGCATTGGTCATGACTGAACTTTGTCCTTTGGATGAAAATATAACGTAAAATATTAATTTCTAAACAATATGTATCCTTGCTCTGCCCTCAAAGATATCTTCTGGCTCAATTTATCTAGTAACAACATTCTCTTAAGTCATTTGTGTCTTCGCTGAAACAATAACAGGCTAGTTTCCACCGCGTATTTTATCGTCAATTCAGTTGAGGTTCAACAGAATGTTGATACTTGTGTGCCCAAACCTAGATCCAATAATTTTCAGTCGTATCCA
Organism: Neodiprion fabricii; assembly: GCF_021155785.1. NCBI lineage: Eukaryota > Metazoa > Arthropoda > Insecta > Hymenoptera > Diprionidae > Neodiprion > Neodiprion fabricii. The sequence goes on from NC_060240.1 coordinate 23,121,967, forward strand.
AAAGCCTGATATTTAAGTTTAATTATAGGAATGTGCCACATTCCAGATTCTAGTATCTGGAATGAATGATTTTGTAACCAAGGTGAAAGTTTGCCAAATGTTGTGCCACTTTAAGCTGATAGAGTTTGAAAATAGTCGGTCAGTCAAGTTTCACCAAGTTTCTCATTTCTGGGAACATTCATCATTGAGTTTAAATCCATGCGTTATTTACAATGTTCTATCACAACCAAATTTGGCACTTGCGTTTAGCGCCTTACCATTTTGACCCGGAATCTGACGTATTGTAACAATGTGTTAGGGTAACAAAATATAAATGATTGAGTGGCACTATTCGCGGATTATTTGTAATTCAAAGATCTCGCCGTAAATTGGGCTTGATTTACGTTTCGTTAATTTAGTTGCCTATTGCTGCTCTTTTCTCAGTCTAACTTGCAAGATATCAAAAAATCTAAGAACTTGATTTTTGATCCCTACGGATAATGAGAATATTAATTTTCCATCGCATGAAACAGCGCTAGGAGTATTTGATTTAGGATTTTTAACGAAAATAATTAATTGTAAAGATTAAGTTTGAAGCACCACAACATGAGATTCGAAATTACAATATTAGATCACAGCTGTAGTGACTTTGCCTTTGAATGAAACCAGAATTGAGACATTCTTCTCAGAGGTGTTTGAATACTAAACGGAAACCGGTTTTTAAGAAACTTGAAGAATAGAAATGTTTTCTATACTACCAAGTTGATAATTTTTCACAGCCAATATCTCAATGAAATTGAAGTGAAAAATCGTGATGTCCAAACTCTAAGGTTGTCTGAAATTCAGTAAACTGTAATACAGTAAGAAATAGTCATATTTGACCAACTGAACCAACTTTGAGCCACTCTAAAGCTGCATAACAGTGAATTTTTTCTTAATATTTCATTATTTCAATATTACTAATTTCTCTCATTTTAGTTTCTTAAGATTAGTGGTGAACAAGAATTAGCCGACTGAAATAATACGTGCTATTCAAAATATAAATCAAACCGAATCTATTTAATTCTGTAAAATGTGAAATTCTCAAATAATTTAATTAGTAGTTACAATATTGCTTTGCTGTGAATAAGTCAGAGTTTCTCAGAACAAAATTAGCTTGGCATTCAACTCAACTATTTATTAGTTGGCAGTCAAGAATTAACCTTCAGTGCGCATTAGGGTAGTCGTTATTTAGGGTGTTGACGATTTTTTTCTGGCGCACCCTCCATATCAACTTTAAATAATTCAAAGACAATGCTTTAATTTTTTCAGATTTTATCTCAACTTTAACCTGTGTCTATTAGATGGTGGATTCCCTCATTTAAAATTCTCGTTTTTCGGACACATTTGCAGCATATATTTTATTGTAAGAGTAATAAAGTTGAAGAAAATCCAACTGCGAGGTTTTAGTGGGCATTAGTGCTACCATCGGAGAAAAAATTCACATCATCATACCAAGTAATCTAAGCAAATTGCACTTTCTCGAAATTTAACTTTTTTCCATTCACAGGAAGTACAATTTGTCCAGATTACCTGGTATGATGATGTGAATTTCTTCTCGGATAGTAGACCACCAAAACCTCGCTGTTACAGATTTTTTTTTTAACATTATTACTCTTACAATAAAATATATGCTAAGGATGTATTCGAAACACGTGTATTTTAAATGGGGAAATCCATCCTCTTGTCAGCAAGGGTTAGAGTTGAAGTAAAGATCTGAAAAAATTAGAGAAATGTTTTTGAATTATTTGAAGTTGATTTGGGAGGCACACAAGAAAAAAATCGTGAACATTCTAAATGATGACCACCCTAGTGCGCAACAGCAAACATACTTTGTTATACAAAGCAAATCAAATTTGTTTATTAATTTATGTTACATGGATAGAAAGTGTAACAAAATATCTATTAGAATTATTTTATTGTGTTCCATAAACAAGTACAATGTATTAATTAAGTGCCGCAGTAAAAAAGACTGTTTTTAAGTTAGTAATATTAATTTTATGAAATATTGAAAATATATTACTAATTTGCATCTTTATAGCGTAAAATTATGAGTATATTTTGTTGTATTATGGCTTACGGAATTTTAGTCTAGCATAATGATTTTTGTAACAATGTTACAAACTTCAACCTCAGAAATACAGAAAGATTTTTGAAAGAACAACTTAACAACAGCCAGTGTAATATGCAAATCTTATTTTTTGCTGAATATTGTGGGCCATGTTTCATCACTGGAGAATCTGTAAACAACAGTTTTATACACTGATACAGTATATATTTGCAAGGGCGCACGTTTGTCATTAAATCTTGACAACAACAATGCCAACAATGTTAATAACAATACCATTGCTTTTTCAGGTGATACGTAATGGAAAACACATACTGCCAACACTTGCGCGGCTTTGTCTGATTGCTACATTTTTGGAAGATGGATTACGCATGTGGTTTCAATGGAGCGAGCAAAGGGAATACATGGACATGTCTTGGGGCTGTGGAACATTTCTGGCCACGCTGTTCGTCTTGATCAACTTGATTGGCCAGCTCGGCGGCTGTGTTATGGTCATCACTAGATGGCGTGTCAGCATAGCTTGTGGAGTTTTATTCTTCATCGTTGTCCTCCAGACGTTCGCTTACAGTATTCTCTGGGACCTGCAGTTTCTCTTCAGAAATTTAGCCCTAATCGGCGCGCTGCTATTGGTCCTGGCCGAGTCCAGAGTCGAAGGAAGATCTCTGTTTGCTGGTGTTCCTACTTTGGGTGACAACAAACCCAAGAACCTGCTACAGTTGGCTGGACGAGTGCTGCTAGCCTTTATGTTCATCACGCTAATTCGGTTTGAGGTTTCCTTTCTGCAAATACTTCAGGACATCCTCGGCAGTATTCTTATGGTCTTGGTTACCATTGGATACAAAACAAAACTGAGCGCGCTTCTGCTTGTCCTACTCTTGTCCGCTCTCAACTTTTACCACAACGCGTGGTGGACTATTCCTGACTTTAAACCGCTTAGAGATTTTCTCAAATACGACTTCTTCCAGGTGATGTATCCAGTCTTATACATTTCATCTTTTATGTCTTTACTGTCCTTCAAGTTTCTGTTGTTATACAATGTCTCGATGTTTAATTTTTTTTGCACACGTGACAATAATAATAATCTTTTGTTCTCATTCCAGACCTTGTCCGTGATCGGGGGACTTTTAATGATCGTTTCACTGGGGCCTGGCGGTGTCTCTATGGATGAACACAAAAAGAAATGGTAGATGACCTACTAATTATCATCATTTTGATCATCAAATCATCTCAAGAATCAAGAAGAAAAAATTTCCATTTCTGCAAGTTGCCCTCGGCTAGAGTTATTTTATCTGTGCAAGTGGGGGCTAGGATTAATTCCAGCACAGTGTTGTGTGCAAGTAAATGATTTCTAAGCCAAATAAGACAATGTTTAAATAACACAAAACACTTCTGATGTACATCAAAATAGCGACAAGACAACTTGGAGTGACCGAAATGCCTTGAAAACAGCATTTTTACTATTGGCAGATACATGAAAGTATATTAGAATTACCTAATTTATACTATTGCTATGGTATTGTATATATGGCAGTACATTTATTATGAAGCAAAGAAAAAAATATATATTTTTTTGGTGCGTTTTTAATTTCTAGAATTTTAGCTTAATACGTTAATTGATTACATGACAAATTATAGATAAATAATAGATCAAAAATTATTAAATATTTTTCAGTTGTGAAGCATCCGAAAATATTGACCAAAATAACAATTTGAAACCTTGTAAAAACGAATCCCCCTCGAAATAAACATCATAGGTGACTGTAGATTTCTTTATATATATTCTTTGAACTTGTCATTTTTGATAAGGAACAACGGAAGAACCATTTTAAAGTCGGTGAAACTCATAAAAGATTTATTTGAATGAGTTGTTAGAATCAGATCAAAGTTTGAAGCATAAGAATACATGCTAAATCATCTGCATTTCGAAATCGTGAATCGTGTTGTTCTAGTCGTCGGAAACTTAAGTTATCAGGGACATTGTCTAGATTTCCAAAATTGACCAGGATACTGCGTTTGAAAACTAGTTTCCGTATGACATGAATTTTTGACGAAAATTCTAGTATGTATTGCTAAGTCAAGATGTAGTACGGAAACTTAATCGAGACTTTTACTCACATTTTTTTTAAATTCACACGTCTTACAACAGTGTTGGAATGTTACAATTTGAACAATAATAGACCATTTGAGATAAATAAATATACAGAAAACTATTTTCTAACGCATTCTGCAATTAGGATGAAGATTTATTCGATCAATAGACGAATTTACGTACATTGTAATATCTCGTACAATTCAAAACCAGGAAATAAATAAATCAAATTTTGTCTACTTATACTTTTGTTGCAAGTGTATCTTTTCGCCTAATTTTGATTTACCTCATTGTCAGTTAGGAATTCTTGGATACAGATTTATTGTGCATAGATACCATTAGAGACAAATTTATTTTACACAACTGCATTCACAGTGTTCATTCACAACAGTGTTCTTCTATTAGGATGTCGAAGTATTTCTGTATCCAATGTTCGGCCCAGCATATATACCGGTTTTTGTCATAAGTATTATTGAATCACCCAAATACTACAGTAATTTGAGGGAAAAACTGAACCACATGCCCTGCGGAACATTGAAAATCAAAATGTTTCAGTGCAGTCGTCTCTACTAGGACATCCTAGTAGAAGAATGCTGTGTCAATAATACCCATGTAGAATAAGTGTGTCAAATAAAATCACTGTTCAATAAGTCCGTGTCGAGTAATACCTGAGGCGAACAAAGTCGTGTCGAATGGGGTTGTGTGCAACATGTTTGTGTTTTAACGCGGTCTGAGTCTAATTAAACCAAGGCAAACTGGGCTTTTCCCATTTTAGTTTACCATAGTTCTCGCATTGTATTTTTCTCTGCAAGATGAGACAGAAAATAGAACGTAACTCAAGAGTTGCAAGTTTTAACTTATATAGTGAAGTTGTTTATTATCGCATTCCTGATAAAAAATGATGTGATTCAAAAATTGATAATCAACTACGATTTTTGTGACAAGGTAATCAAAAAAATCACTGTTGAAGCAAGATATGGATATCTCGAAGAGATAATCTTTGTTGCGATACTTAATAGTATTAATTAAACTCAAATGAAAATGTTCCACTGCCTTTCGTAAGCTAGGGTGTATAGAGACACAAATTAACTACAGATGCATTTTGTTATCAATTTTCAGCATCGCCAGTAGTGTTGCATCTTATCTTCCCTAGGTATTGGATCGTCGGCGAGGTCTGTCCAACACCTAGGGTCCAGGGCCAGGGTAGCTTTCAGCTGCTTTTAGCACTGCAGGCAACATTTTTAACCTGATGCCAAATTCAAATGAATTAGAATTCTTTCTTATTCAACCATAATCAAATTTGCTCGTTTCGTTGTAGCGCAGCTGTCGTTGGTTAACTTGGTCGAGTTGAGTCGAACGAGTGGAAAGTAGCCAACGAGGCCTTCCGGAATCGAAAGAGCTAAAAGTCCCACATGATTGGTCAATATTCAAAAATCAGTCAATCCGCAGCTTCTTTCAAACCTTAGGCTTGGAAGAGGTGGCTAAAATAAAAACATTAAAACGCACTTCTTGACTCCGATGCTGACTCATTTTTTACTCGTGAGGGCGGTGATAAGCGTCATCTAGACCAATCAGAGGGTAGCTTTAAACGGAAAATTTTCTTTTCACGAGTGCAAATTAAGTGAGAATCAGGCCCCTGGCTTTGCGACGAGCAACTAGACCGAGGAATTCGGTATGGAGGGGGTTTCGAACGGCCGTTGGCCGTCGAAAGGTTTGAAATCCGAATGTGGAGTGTGTCGGGTGAGGCCTAGATGGCGCGGTCGTGGAATTCCGGGCGGTTTTGGAGACAGACAGTGAGTCGAGTCAGTGGTTACAGGCGGACATGTTGAAGGTGTTTCCGTAAATGTGGGTGAATAATAAGTGAATTTTATGCCTCTTGACGGAGTCTCTTAACGGGCTCGAGCGATATCCCAGTGTCTCTCTATGTGAAGTGTCGTGACAATAGACCTCCAGGCTTTTAAGCCGCAAAGATGAGCTGGGGCACCGAGTTATGGGTGAGTTTTTATCGGGACTCCGTATAAGAGAGCCCGATTCTACAATTCTGTGTCGCGATTTTGCTATATTGCAGTCTTCAAAACCAGTTCGTGTGCCTCGCTGGCCGGCCCCTGCCTTTTCAGCCAACTAGCCCCGGGCGATATTCTTTATTCCCCCGATGCCTTGGTCGACGAATTCTCACTCTCTTCATTCTTCTCGTTTCCTTTATTTTATCTCAAGAAATTTGAACGACACACCGAACGTCAATTATTCCCTCCGAGCAGCTGCAGCTGACGCCTCGCATTGTTCGCCTCTGTTCGTGCCGCTGTCATTGAATGACAATCTCATCCGTTAATTCACTCATTCCAGGGAACTTGCGTCAATCCCCACCACGTCATTCGACTCTGCATTTCTACATTTACCTACGCCTACTACCCACAACTTCGATGATACACGTTTTCCGAGCTTATTCACACTCACGGCGGGATTAAAGAATACACAGCGTTGAAACGGAACCCTAAGATTTTTTCGTATTATATCCAGCTATCGTTTATATCTTCCGAGAGAGGCTGTTGCGATCTCAATATTTCCATTCATGCTCACAAGTGAGTCATCGCACCTCATTTATCCCGGAAAAGATTACGTTTTACAGTCGCTCGTTGTTCTGAGGTTGGTCGCGATTTTGCTGTTCCATATACTTCTCGTTCCTTTATTATTGTTTTCCTTATGCTCACTATTGTACATACATCCATACATGCGATACTTTGCGGTATTTGAAACTCGTAAAATTGTATCATCGTATATTATCATATGACCGGGGAATGTCGCAATTTTATTAACAATTAACTTTCGTTGATGTGTGTGTATTCAGTCGTGCAATTGACAGCACACTCGTTAAGCTTTGCCCACAAACGTTCCTTTCATTTCATATTTTCTAAAGACACACACACGCAAGTGTCCAGCACGTCCTTGCAGTTGTATTATCACGCCTCGGAATCTATGTAGGTATATAAATAAATAAATATATGTACTAACACATACACACACAAAATTCTTGACCTCATCGCGCATCTACTGATGATGATATACATATTTACGTATGTACAACTTTCTTCCTTCTCACTCCTCTCTGCTCTTACTTCCGGAACGTGACATCCTCTTTGGGTTAAGTTACATATCATCGAAGCACCTTGATCCCCCCCCCCTCTTATCTTCTTTCTCTGAATTTCGATCATTTTGTCGGAAACTTTCTCCACGTGCGTCCGCCGCGTCGCCACTTGACAATAAATTCATTGCCCGCGACGTGAATGGAGCAGCGAATATTCAATCACCATTTACGGTATTCGTGCGTGCGACTGAAATCGCATTAAGATTTCTCGTCTATTTATATCGTTAAATATACTATCGTCTTTCTGCCATCTCCGTGTGCAGTTGTCACACTACGTCACCTCTTTAATCCTTGGAACTCGAGAGAACAGAGGCCGGAAACTCCTTACTGTGCACGCATTTGTTTCATTTGAAATGTGTATGAAACCGAGTTCCGAGAAGCTCGCAAACCGTTTTATCAATACATTAGTCGGCCTATCGTCCTAAAACGATTGTCATTAGTCGAAATTGTGGTTGTTACCGAAGCACGATGGGTTCTGAAATTGCTCGGAGCTGTTTTAAACAACGAGGCTGAAGTTAGTAATGTTAATCTATCGAAACGTTGAATCAAAAATTAATCAAAATCTGAGATTATTGATGCTGTATTAACAGTTTACTAAATTTCAAGTAATCCTAAGGTTGCAAAATAACAAATTTTACCCAAGATGCATCATTACATTAACGCGACAAACTTCAGCCTGGTTTTAAACACGGGTTCATCGACGCCATTACGGAAGAATTTTTAAACGGAAATATAGCCACTTCGCAATTTTCCGTGAATTCGTCGGAATTGCATCAAGCCGTGATTTATGGCTTGAAACAGCGAAATATCATCAGTTTTAATCGCAATCCCTATAAATTATTTAGAACGGGCCAATGTAATAGAATTTCCTTTTATCGATCAGCGATTCAGACTTTGTAGAATGGCCCTCGGCTGCGTATATTAATAAAAATATGCAAACACGTGCTATGTCAGTTCACCGACTGAGCAAGGACATTTTTAATATGTTTTGATGGGTTTCTATGGCAAGCGCCATTTCACTGATTGTGAACTGTTGAACACTGGAAGGAAAAACTTGGTTTCCATGTTCAATACGATGCTGAAGTTAGTAGCGTTATTGTAACGATTAACGTGTTGGAAAAATCGTTATTTCACAATGGCATCAACGTCTGAATTTCAGTAATTCATAATAACATAAAACCTATTAACATTTTGAAAACTTGGCTAATTCAGTCACTATAAACTTGGAAAATAGTCATTTCTCCCCCCAATGTTCCGTTATCCTAACGTTATTAACTTCAGCCTTTTATATTCAACGACTTATTATGAAGGTGAAACTAGCAGCCCGAATTAGCAGCAAACCGTGTTAAACTTTTTGGAAATAGAAAAACGAAGCTCACTTTTATCCACATAATTGTATAAAAGTATTGGGGGTTCAAGGTGTTTCACAAAATTTTGATTTTCGGGTTTCTCTACTTTATTCGAATGAACGTTAGAACGTTTGGCTGTTATCCTCGTCGACGTATTACGAACTATGATCGTTGTACCGAAAGTTCGACCAATCTTGTGGGTAAAACAAATTCATTTCCATCGGTCGTGTAGCCTTCTCGCACGGAGAAACGTGAATAAAAGTTGTTGTAGGTTTTTGGAACACGCGCTGACGGCCTCACGAGTAATAACTTACTTGGAAATTTCTCTCTCAACTTTTACACACTTGTGTATAATGCATATACGTATGCATACTCTTGACCTTGCTTAAAATAAACGAATGATAATTTTTGTACCAGATTTTCGTAAAGTACATTTTCACATTCCATGTCTGATACGAAGAATCAGCCAGCCATCTTGACATTAATTAACATTTTCCTGAAACCTGTAATACATTCATCGAATACCTGCGAATATAAGTGAGAAATTCATTCATAGTTTGGAAAGTCAATCCCATGAAAGTCGTTCTAAAATTGTACAATAACGATTTTTTCCACGATGTTTCGTTACGTTACGATAACGTTACTAACTCCAGCCTTCTAGAATTCTAAGGCTTTGGGTCAGACTTAAAATTAGGATTGATATAGGTGCCTCGGGATTTGGTTACATTTTGTCAAATTTATCTCGAGATATTTATCTCAGTCCATTACGACCGAACTTATTCTACTTGTGAAATTTCTCGGCTGCTTTCATTTTTTCCACGTCCATATACCTATGTGTATGCATGCATGTACGTTTGTATAATCTGACACAAAGCGACCAATCACACGGCGAACGCAGCGTTGTTATTATATCTGTCATTCCTTCTTTCTCTTCCTTTTACCATTCTTGGTTGCAGGCTATAAGTTTCGACGAACGAACGCTTCAGCAATTTTACGCTCGGTCAATAATAGTATCTACGATTAAGATTTACACACACCGCACAATTATCTTATCAGTTTGAGCCGGCTTATCAAAGGTAACTTATACGAACATTCTCTTGCTTCTTCGCTCTTCTTCTCGAACTCAATACGCGGTCGTTATTCACGCATCCTCTTATTATTCTTCTTTTTCAACTTATGTACGAGGCTGAAATTAGTAACGTTAGCGTGTCGAAACATTAGGGGGAAAAATAATTGTTTTATCATATTGAAGTTAGTAATCGTACCGATTCGTGCTGAGGTAAAACCGTTATTTCTCGATTTTGGAATTGTATAAAATTCATTAAACCGTAATAGAACAAAACACACTCACACTTTGAAATCCTATTTCCTTAAAAAATATTGCAAAATTAAGAAAATAGTGAATTTTTCCCCAACGTTTCGTTACGATAACGTTACTAACTTCAATCTCGTACTATTTTGCATTTTTGTAGTGACTTTGAAGTGGTTAAATTTTGAAAAAATGAATAACTTCGCTTATTATAATTTACCGCGTTTTACAGATATATAAAATTACGGAACAAGTGGTTTTCCGCAACATGAATCATTATGACAACGTTACTAACTTCCGCCGCATATTTATGTTTGTTGTTCTATATTCTAATTCCTCTGCCAACCGCTGACCGACGGACAAACGGGCAATGAACGGATATTCCAAGTAATTCTCCGTGATTATTTTCCTGTTGTTTCCATTTTCCTTTGTTTTCTTCACTTGTTCTCTATTTCCTTCGTTCCTTCCTTGCTTCCTCTTCAGCCCTCCACATCCTGCTTTGTCGCAGTTGCCCTCCGATCATCTACAATGGTGGAAATATTTATCTGCCAATAATTTTCTTAAATTTCTTGCAAAACAAAAACACTGTACTGAATCAAAAACCGCAGTGCAAAACTTTGTGAAATCAATCGAGTCTTTCGTACAAACTCCCTCTAATTATTATTATATAAAAAATTCTCTACATTCAAACACTTTTCACGAGGTATTTAAATATTTATAGAGATACTGGAGAAAATATTTGAAAGATTTAACCAGTTTCACCGTAATTTGAAGACAAAAAAATATATGTTCAAATTTCGTAAACTTTTCAAATCAATTTGACAAGGTTGAAGTCAGTAACGTTATCGTAACGAAACACTGGAGAAAATATAATTACTATTTTCTTAATTTTAGAGTGATTTTGAAGGAACTACGATTTCGAAGTGTTATCTCACTGAATAGACATTTTTCGGCCCATATTATAATGAGCATTCATGTTTATTCTGATCAAAAATGCAATCCAATAACAATAATTAAATTTTTTTTTATTTTTCTCATTCATCTTTTAAAGTTACGAAATCTTCATCTTATAACAGATGTCAACAATTTGTAATGTTTCATAAGATTTTTCTGAATTTTTTCAAATCTTAGAATCTGGACTTTTTTTTCAGGTTTTTAAATTTCACATTAGATACGCTGGGTCAAGAAATTCTGGAAAAAAATTGCGATTGCGTTCTTCTTTGTGTACTTTCATCCAAAAAATTAGAAATTTAATCTGAGACATCGAATTGTAATCCTAATCGAGATGTCATGAAATGTACCATTTACATGTTTTGAGAAATAATCCGTGCTTTATGCTAGAATGATTGATCAAGCTCGAAAAAAAAGTTATCGTAGAGTACATTTTCACCGGGTATTTGGCATGTGCGAAATGCAGACTACAAACGCGACGACGACGACGACGACTTGAAACAAGTGACGCGGTTCGCTCTCATTTAAACAACCTCTGCAGTGAAAGAATAACAGACGAAAAAAACATACGCAACCTCCTCTCAGGTCTGCCAAGTGGTGGCGAAAAGAAAAAAAAAAAAAAAAAAAAAAGTGACGCAGGGAGGACGGGGGATATATTTAACAATCTATGTTATGCACGCACCTTTTTGCTCCATACGTGTGTCTATTTGTCTGTGTATATATATATATATAAGACTGGTTACTACCGCAACGCAATTAGCGTCGAATTTAGTTCCTCGTGATGTAATTTACCATGCCGTTGTTATGTAATAACGAACATCTGTGCGACGAATTCATAATGTGCAAAATATGTATATGTATATTTGTATATCAGGATGAGTAGTAGGTATGAGAAATTCACAAGCTTTGAAATGATAAAAAATAATAATGATATTGTTCGGCGATCCATCATTCTGAAGAACATCGTTGGGGAAGATTATAACGAGGTCAATATTAAAACTTCTGTGCAGATAAGCTTAATGCATATGTCTACCACACCTATACGTCACATATGCCTGTAACAATATCATGGAGCGTATGATAATAATATACGTAGGTATAATATTAATGGGGCATTCCAAGAGTCATCGATCAAGATCGCTAATTCAATTATTTACTTGAAATTTTTTTTTTTTTTTTTTTATAAGAAAACTGGTTGACACATGCCAATTTTTGAAAAAAACGTATCCATTTACCCGAATCTATTATATGACTTGACTGTATAAAAATTGAAAGAACTCAAAAAAATCTAGTAAAATATGTAAAAATGTTTGAGACCTTGCTGAAAGTGGAGTTTTTATTATAGCAAAAAGAAGGTTATTTTGGAAAATAATGAAAATGAAACATTATAATTTGAGGAAATTTTTGGTAACAAAATGAAGAAAAAAATTTCACCTAAAAGTGGGTCGAAGAAAAGATTATTTACGGAATTACTAAACGATGATTTTCACATTTTGACACGAAACATTTATCACTCAAGAACATTTATACTTGGAATTTAAAATGACGTATTTATTATAATGCCAACATTTACAGTCGTGTCAGAGATTGGAAATCGTGGTATTTTTTTTTTTTTTTTCACCATAGAAAAAGAAATCAATGCAATGATGTATGTAAAGTAAAATGCGTAAATGCCTTAACCTTCCGGCTAACTTGTTTTCGGCCCGAAACAAAATGCGACCGCGATTCTATACAAATTATTTGACAATGCATCCCATTTTCTCACGACAGATGCATCGCCTGTCATTGTCACATAATTCGCATAGAATTGAACTTTCATTTTCTTTCGGACCGAAAACAAGTTAGCTAGAAAGTTGAGGCATTTACGCATTTTACTGTATTTGCTCGAAGTTCTGAACCTTCATTCGAACGAAACTATAAACGGGATGGTCAGTACCACATGTCATAGTTGTTCCGCATAATCTATTCTATATATATACCACAGTTGTATCGAAAATTGTATTCAATTTGTAAAAAGAGAAATCGTGGAAACTCGTACGACAGCTTGCCCAAAGTTCTCTGCAGTGCCTTTACAGGAAATAAAATTGGCCTAAAACAGGATCAGCAGATTATATTCGCACTATAATTCGACTCTATGTTGTTTAGCCGTGCCCAACCAATTTTGGATCTTAAAGATCACTACATTTTTTCACATCAAGATTCGAACCATTGCGTATAACGAGTATATACCTACCTACTTAAGAAATGTATTCGAATCGAGGTAAGGGAACGCGGTTCGAAATTTAAGCAGTCTTACCTCGGTGACGACCACGCCTTACGCTTATCGTTCCGATACTTCGTCGAACTTTAGAGATACGAACGATGCGGCTTAAATTTTGTTTATATACGTACTCGTTTTGGCCGTTACAGACTAAGTGACGTCATGTTGGAATGGAATTCCCACTTAAAAATATTCGATTCGCTTGATTTTTCTGGTGCTCGACGTCTCCAGTTTGAATCTGCGAATTTCAAATTACCTAGAACACCTGGTGACCGGTAAATTCGAAAGTTATCTGGTAGAACGAAAAATTCCCTAGAACAGAGACTAATGGTGGCGAGCTTCTACTGATTTCGCAACATGGATTGTCAGGAAGCATTTTTATTAGCCGTGTCGGCGAAATGAAGAAATGACCTTACGAAAGCTTGCTGGTAGAACGAAAAATTCCCTAGAACAGAGACTAATGGCGGCGAGTTTCTACTGATTTCACAACACAGATTGTCGGGAAGTTTTTTTATTGGTCATGTCACCGACACGAAGAAACGAACTTACATTTATCTCTTCTGATTTGAAAACTAGGGTGACTAAAATTTTCTCATCTCCCTTTGTCAGATTACACAGACGTCGAGGTTTCGTCTCCTGCGAGTTAGAGTCTTTAATATGCTTCGTCGAAACTCGTTCATCCTCGTTCATCCTCGTTTTAAAGCTAGCTTGAACAGCTGACACCGACGATTACGGCGCGGGTAAAACGCGTGTAAGTAAATTCCTCCGTCCGGTTGTCGAGCGTTGGCCCAGGTCGTGATCGGCATCAGAGTCATTGTCTCGCACGGTGTGTGTACCGTACGTATGGAAGTATGTGGCTGCTCACGTATTACACGTATATAGATACCGAGAGGTTCTCCCGAAAGGACCTGCTTGACAATTGCAACTCGCAGCTTTTTTCTCTAAAAAAAAGTTTCTTTCGCGCCGGACTGGACTTACACAAATTCGGTACCAACGGTGCCAAAATACCCTAGATCGGTGGTGATTAATCGTTGTGACGTTGAATCTGCGTGGGGATTCGTGTACCTGAGAATACGCTTATTTTTTGAAATATCGAACAATTCGAACATCAGTGCGAGGTACAAAAACTAAATCATGGAATTTAAGTGTTACACTATGTGCGCAAATATTTCCATAACACGGCACGATACGCGGATCCGCCATTTTCACTACAAACTTTATATTCATCTGCGAATAATATTCGAAACAATCTATTTTCGATTCACTCCACGAATAACCGGGAATGTTGCACAATACATAACTGTCAAACTGCTATGACCGTTGTGTGACGTGTACTCTACACGATGGCGTTACGGAGCAGGGAACCGTTTGCCAGAAAAATAATACCGTAACAATATGAGAATTTCTTCGGACAGTTGGTACAAAATTACTCGAAGGTTTTGACCTCGAAGTAGGGAGCGTGTCGTAGGAGTTCTAGGTAGACCATCTATAATCACGCCACGATGCGAATATAGCCAACTTCGTAAATATGTTACTAGCATGGTAGGCAGCGTGACCGATTCTCAATAAGCGAGAGGTTATGGTTGAATGTCGCTCGTCAACCGATAAATTCTAGGGAGTTTGTTCTTTTCGGCGAAGGTTTCCAATCAAGCAAATTGAACCGCGCGTGTTACGAGCAGGTTCTTTCAAGAGAACCGCTCGGTATACGTAAGCCAAGTAGGAGCCGTTTTTAACACTTCGCAGGTCAAGACCACGCGGATACAGCGGAGAGAAGATAGTCGCGAATGAATTGAATTCGAGTGGAAAAAGGTATCGCCGGTGATACATGTATGGTTCATGACGTAGAAATTTTATCGGCGAAATATTTTCAGCTGTGTGTATTGTTATTGGTGTAAAACAATGTATCCTGAGTAGTGACTTTTACGCGAACAATCAAGGCGATGGTTAATCTTGGAGTTTCTGCAGTCTATTCCACTTATAAATAAGCTGATATTACCCTCGATCAAGCTCAATTTGAGGATGTGTCAGGTGTACACCTATACGGAGATGATTTCTAACAGATGGCCTTGAATCGGTCAGAATCCACCTCTGTAGGTAAACAATCTAGTCAAAAACAATATTGGATTGAAATAATTGCGGAATTTATTATGGAGTGAACAAGTGCACCTGAGATCAATCTACTTGAATTAAGGGCAAACGATGTTCCCTCGAAATAGGGAAACGAAATAAATCGAAGGATTTGCATGAAATAGTTCGCACTATTCAACCTATTAATAATTATTGAGGAGAAAATTGTACCTCATATCTGATTTGAATAAATAATAGCTCACTTTGCTTTCCAAATCCAGAATTATATGCATGTTATGCTAATACGGGGAGTAATTTACTTTACAAAAGCAAAGTAAAGAAAAAAAAACTCGCTTTATGTAGTCGAATTAGGACTGTTTTTTGGTAAATTTCAACACCACCAATTTTTCGACGTGTATTTTTTTACGAATATCTTGTAAATCTGCAGTAGTTGAAGTAGTATGAACGTAGTCGTAGAACAGGTACGTTGTGTTTTTATATTTTGTTAAATATTTCAACGTCGTCAAATTTCGAACGACTCATCCAAATTGCTTCTTTTCGTTTTTAACTCTGCCTTTATAGATAATTAGTGAATCACTCAATACGGAATCCGCTTTACTCGATTCAAATGTTTCCACAAAGAGCAACGGCGGTGAATCACCAAACGGTCGATTTGTCACTCTGTTTAACAAACTGCCGACGAATGCTTTAGTAAGTTGTACTAATGTAATCTAGACACCTACGTGTTTCGTATGTATATATATATATATATATATATATATATATATATATATATACATGGCTATATACATGTACACTTAATCTCTTGGGAAGGATGCAAGGAAGATAAGAAGTTGAGGCGCAGTTCTATCGAGCTGCAGGGAGTTCGATATAATTGTAATAAATAACACATCTCGAGACCTCGAAAGTTTTGAAATATGCTAATACTTTTATACCACTTGATAATTATACATGGGTAACGGGTCATTTCACGGAAATGTCCCATAGTCAGTTTAACATGGAGTATGAAATACCTATCAACAAAATGTATCCGGTGTTAAATTATTGCCTGTATTTATAACGTTTCCATGAAGTAACCCAGTAGGATCCGTAACATGCGGGCGATCTACGAACCTTCGGCCATCTTTTTGTGGTGAAATTTTCGAATTTGCTGAAATTTTTTCACGTTTTAGGATCGGACGTCGAATTTTTATATTTCTTGTCATCGAAAAAAATTTATGGCTTATGTTTTTTTGTTGTGAAATGTGTTACATGTTTCCAAATATAATATCTATTTTGAGATGGATCATCAGAAAGTGGCGAAAAAATACGTTTATTTACTTTTTCAGTCAGATATGTATGTGTGAAGACCCAAAAAATAAATTGTTTTTATTTCTTCGTTTCAAAAAGTAGAGTTCCGGAGTATATTCTAAAATTTTCAGAGTGAGATCGAAACGGGATAACGATTGAATTGGTATATTTTTCTAGAGATCTCAAATTTCCGGAGTATGAACACAAAAATTATTTAATAATTTGTTTGCTTCTCTTATGTGAAAGAATACATATGTTAAAGTATATCCTGAAGTGTTCAGAGTCGATAGAAAATGAGTCCATCCATCATTAATGATGAATTGATATTTCAGTGATCTGGAATTTGACGGCATATCCAAATTTCGTCAATATCAAAATTTTGACTCCAAACAGCTGGCTAAAATTTGGCGAATCAGCCTATATACATAATATACATAAAATACAATCATTCAAACAAACTATGATAAATATACTTGTTGAAATAAAATTCTACAATGTGTGGTTTAAATTTTGCACAAAAGATTATGTTAATTATCTTTTTATAATAATAACAATAATAATAGTATCCACACACGCACGAAGATGTAAAATAGATTTTTCTCTCTATAAATAAATAAACATCGTGTATTAAAAATATTTTTAAAATTATCTGTGGCCGTTAGAATTGATGATTCTCGAGAACTGCTGCGTGGAATTCATCACATACTTCTGCGCAGTTGGAAGAAGGAAAAAGTTTGTGTCATGATGTATTAATATAAACGTACGGAGGCGCCGAAATATCTCGGCAATTTTTTTTCATTCCCATTTATATTATACATCCGAAGTATGACGATATACGCATGTATAAGATATTTGACATGTGCGCCTTCAGAAGAAGCAAAGATTTGAAACCTCTTTTTGCTTGAACGCGTGGGCCGGACCTACCGGTTTTTTTTTTCTTTTTTTTAATTTTAAGTAAAGGTACCTTCCTACCACTAAAAAAAAAAGTAAACGAAGTTGAAGTTCGAAACATAACGAGATGTTGAGAGAAAAATTATCAGTTTTAAACTTGACAATGACCTTGAAGATATCTAGTTATTGCGATTCCGGTGTTCTAAACATTGTTTCAAAAGCACGACGTAGTGTGTCGAACCATGAGCTCGTAAAATTAAAAAACGGGTTTTAAGATCGCCTACTATTTCAAAAACAAAACTTTTCAACGTGTTCCAGGTTGTTCTAGTCGTCCAGTTCGGTGTTCCATAGGCACCATGTATTGAGTCGAATCACGCAGTCGTAAAATCCAAAAACCCATTTGGTTTGTCTCACTGCGTCATACTTTCGGAACAATGTTCAGTACCACCAAAACACGTTGAAAACTTTATCCTCGGAAACCTAGGTGACCGAAGACCCCGTTCTTGAATTTTACGAGTCCAAGGTTCGATACACTACATCGTACATTTGAAACAATGTTCAATACGACTAGAATAACCTAAAACAATCGAAAAAAGTTAGATTTTCCAAAAGTGGAGGGCTAGTAAAAAATATTTTGCAGCTTTTAGCGACCCCGGGTTGACTGTTTTGGAAATTTTTTTAGAACAACTAGAACAAGCCGGAACAGCAAAAAAAAAGTTCGATTTTCCAAAAGTGAGGGGCTCGGTCAAAAAACGGTTTTTACTTTTGTCTTATTGTATTCTGTAAATCATGAATACAAACTTTTGGAACAATGTAGAACAAACCTAGAACAATTGTGAACGATATTCAAAACATTAATTTGTTGGAAGTGGGGAGGCTTCACGTGGGTGAATTTCAGACCTTCCTATAACGATGTAGAATAACGATTTGTCTTGAAAATACATCGAAATGATCTCGACCAACTTCAACCTCATAAAAATGATTGACAATTGAATTTTGTCAATAACATTTGTGGGCTTGGATTTTTTTTCAGACCAATTCAACAAATGATCAATTTTAGTCGCAACAACCGGGATGGAGTTGAAATTCCGAGTTTGAAAAGTTCCGAAAGCGGCAAACTTGGCATTTTTCGTGAAGAAAGTTAAAGTATAGAAATCAAATTATGACGAGACATCATAACTTGGCCAAGTAAAAGATCAGAAAATGCGAATATGAGAATATTTAAAAATCTGAGACATCGAAATTCCGAATGATCGAAGATTTTCAGCTCTGTGAATTTCTGGCTTGGTGAAATTTGACGCTCGGAATCCAGGTAATTCAGATTTCCGGTTTTTCTGATTTTTCACACCCACTCGCTGAATATTAATTTTCGGAATTTTACTCCGTCGAAACTTTATTTTCCGGAACTTTGCTCTATCGTAAATTGAATTTTCGGTATCTTGCATTTCGGAACTTTGTTGTTTCGTGAAAGTTTGATTTCTCTACTTCAAGTTTCGCTACCAATAGTTCGGATTTAAGCGCTTTCGGAACTTTTCAAATTCGGAGTGTCAACCTTGCCCCCAACCTTTCGTTTCGATACCTAAGCCGAATAGATTTCAAGGGATTTATCCATTGGCGAACGGATGAAGAGCTTTTATTTATGTAGCTTATACACGTAGGAGGATATCATTGGAATGTCATTTCACTTTAGTTCGTTTGCACCCCTCTAATTTATTGATAATGTACGTCGTTAAAGAGATTGTCAGACATGCGCATATAGATCCTGGATACATAAAAGAATTGAGAGTGGCGGGCACCAATTCGGAGCTTTGCCCACCACTTACCAATACATGGGGTATTCACTGACAATTACTCCAACAGCCTTTCGCAAGTTATATTCCGTCAAAACTTTTACTGATTTTGAGGTTACATCAGCACTGTGAAATCACCGATTTTTCAATGGTCAAATTTTTGTTATTTATAAATTTTCAAACACTTCCATACTTCCACCTTTTTCGAAAATTCTCAAAAATATGCCATATGATCTTTCTGTATTTTAACTTGTCTATTCTTGAACTTTCTACGTTTTTAAATTCTGGGAATTGAATCCTCCTATTACGCGAAGACGCTAAGTTTTAAAATAGTAACAAAAAGAGAAAAATAAACTCATTTCAGCTTCTATATAATTGCAACATACCGAGTCATTTATTCGTCGCTAAATGCGAGGCTGAGGTGAGAGAAGGGAAGGGCCGCTTATACGAGCGTTTCTCGAATAATATATAATGTCTCTGTATTTTTTAACATTCAATCAGATGTCTCATTTTTTTTTTTTTTTTTTTGTGACAAATTTTTCTAAAACGTTGCTTACTGATCTTGGTAATGAAAAAATTGCTGAACTTCTAAATGAAATGAAAACAAAAAAACATGCAAACGATCTGAAAACGACGTGAAAAAAAGGAAAGATGCATTCTTGAGAATTTTTGAAAAGGTCGAATACTTATAACTCGGAAACCGCTAGGTGAAGGAGCGGAAAAACAAAAGAATCGCGACATTTTAACTTAGGTGTAATTATCACTGGCTTAATAGTTTCAACCGAACTAACGAAGATGAGGTCAGAACCCGATCGAGTTGCCGTGGAATGCTTCATATACGTGTCTGCAACATATGTAGATATAGTAACGTGTCCAGGATCGATAAGAGGGCTCTTGAATGACTCATGTAATGCATCCATCCACTTGTTTTCCTCCACTCTGCTGCCGAATATAGGTATACCCTGTCCCTGGGTAAAAGTATGTAAGTGTAAGCCGTGCACGCCATATTTGTTTTATATTCCTACGTAGGTATTATCATTTATACACCAGGTTATTCTGTGGCAATTTAACATTGGGTATATACGCATGTATTTGTGCAATTTAGGGTACATTTCTTACCGAGATCAGTCTACAGTAGTCTACACTTATGCAATTTAGGGAGTGAATGAGACGGCCATTCGTGAACAATGAGTCAAATGTCTGTTCGTAGAACGGATGTACTTCCGAATGCCGAAATCTAAGCAAATTGTGGTAAAATGTACCATCAATTGTACAAATCTAAGCGACTTTACTTTGTTCGTTAACCGTTTGAGTCATACTGTTAAGTATTCTTACCACCTATCTTATATTCATTTTTTGTATGTTTTGAAAACTTTTTAACATATTTCTTATCGGTTTTTTTGCTATGTCTCGTAGTATACTAATGGATTTTCAATAGTCGCGAGTGATTATTGTGATATAATGTAAAGAATCATCGTTGGAAACAAATTGATTGAAATCGTGAACATTGAGGGAATAATTCATTTTCGAGAAAGTTACCCCTCTACACATATATATGTTTTACACAAATTATAAGTTTTTGGCTTCGCTGATTACGAATGTGAATTCAGATTTAAAAAATTCAGTATGGCGAATCCAATCAGTGACCCCGAAAACTCCTGCATACGATTTTTTTGACCGTATTTCATCAAATTCGAATTTTTTGGCCACCATATTGAATTTCTGAAATTGATTTCAGATTCGTAATATTGGACCCCAAAACCCAGAGAATACTATCTTGTGAAAGTTGACTGAGCACAATAATGTGTCACTCAAAGGGTTAAATTACTTGCGTGTGACATTTTCACGTAATAACCCGTTATAACATACCTACTCACTTATGCGGACCGTTTGATCGAATTTTATTGCCGTGTAGAATGCGGCGTCTATTTAACACGACTTGAATTCTAATCAGCGCCGGAAATACTCTTGAATACACGCCTCGTACGTGAAAACTTGAGCTGTTAAAATTTACCATACCACATTTTTCTTTTAAGCTATACCTGAATCTTTTTTCTGTATGTACATACCTAACATCTTACTGATGCGACAAAGTTGCGCTCACAATTTGGTGAGAAATTTGATTTTTTACATCAAGAAAGAAATAATCGCACCATTTTTTTCCCCTTGCGGTTAACAGGAATTTTTTTAATTTTATCGTAAAAATCAACATTTTCAGCAACCAGAAAGTTTTCAATACGTTTGTGGCAAACTTTTTCTATATGTTGCAAAATGTATAAATTTTGAACATGTACAACAGATATTAATATAATTCATGGGTCCACAAAAATGTGTGTGTATGTATGTAGTATAAGTACTTCGTAATACCAAATAATACGTTTATCAGCGCCACTTCCGGTTGAAGTGGAAACTTTTCTGTACGCATACCTATGTATATCATATCTGTTCAATAGATAAAAGTATATACATGTGTATTTTGTTCCGGTTAATCTTTATTATTATTTGCGATGATTCTTCAGGCGTTTCAGGCTCCTTTTTGTTGTTACACATTGCAGTGCGTTTATTGAAAAGAAATGTATGATTTCGTAAATCAACAATAACCGTGGACCGCATTGTACAAAAATTCTGCGGACGCCTGACGATCGAAAAAGTACAAAACGAAGAATATATAAACCATTACGAAAATGAACAAGACAAAAAAAAGCATGTTATTTCAAATTGGAATACATGAAATTTATATTTTCAAAGTGCGCGCTAATCGTTACCGTCAATTTCTAAACCTAAGTAAAACATAAAAAGTTTGAAGAAAATTAAGATTCTTTAGTTCAAAATGATTGTTCGTAATTGTGGACATGAGCTGCAAAAAATAAAAACAAATCTTAAACTTCTAGTATTACGTACGTATAAGATATGGTGGAACACGTTGTTTCTTTATAATCCGTAATGAAGGTACTAAGGTATTCGAGTACATGTTAATTCGTTCTTGATACGCGCAACCATGCATAGTGTAATGATAGATACATGCATCGTGGTTTACATGCTCATAGAATCAATTTGTGTACACACGGAATAACGGACGATGTAATAAAGAAACACAATTAACCCCGAAAAATTAACGGTAAACATTCCGCGATGTAGTTCTCAAATTATCATGATGATAAAAACGTCACCTTTACACCTTTGCACAGCTTGTGGCAGTCGGTGAACTTGACTTTTTAATTCCACGTGTATACCCAATGCGTGTGTACAGCTGTTACGCTTGATATTTGATTAACTTTCAGACTTGTCGGAAAGTAAGATAATGCCTGTACCATAGAAAATGCGAAAAGCTGTCGCAGTTGATGAATTATCTCTGTTAGGCATGTATTTTGCACGCGTAACCTGGTTAACAAACTGTGCAGTTTACATTTATAATCCGTGTATAAGGTATACTTAATCTTGAACGAGGAACGCTGAAATTGAGGTAATTTTTTTCTTTCTTTCCTTCTTGCTATACGACTTCTGTGTTTATCGTATTAGTCGTCAATGTCGTGATTCCTGCTGCAGACTTCGTACGAGAAGACAAATAATACTACCAACACCTTGAATTGAACTTACTCAACGAAAGATATAAAAATTTTTATACGAAATCGAAATACTTATGAATAAATTAATTATGATTGACCAATCATCTATGTCTAATACCGTCTATTCTATACCTACGGCAACATGGACAGAAGACTTCGTTGCGAGCTAATTGCACTTTCGTTTTATTACATTGAGGTGATAAAGAGTAAAATACGCTTTGAACATTGACTTTGACCGTTAACCATTTCAATCACACATTTTTCAACTCAATATTTTGGGTTATTCAAAGTAACAAAGATCATTTGACGTTGTAAATAAACTGTGATAAGGCTCGGACATGGAAATTTTTGAAGTGGGACGGTCTGAGCATCCTACTGTGACTGAAATGGTTAAATACGAGCCTCGCGCGTGTGCCATTAGATGGCATCTTTACATATTTTGGATCAATAATATAATAAGCCGTAATTTGCGTCTTCAGTACCTTGTAGGTTTTATGATTTCTCAGGATTTTTCATGTTATTATATGTGTAAGTTAAAATTAGATCCTTTAAGCGTTGCTGCAAAGTTCGCTCAGGCACTTTATACTCATAGAACGCAAGGTGCCGTAGTTTCACTTTTTGTACCAGCGCGTTAACTGCAGACCCAGTCTTTCGTGCTTTCCTAAGCTGTGGTTGAGAAATAATCGTCATAGACATTTCTTTGGTGCAGTAGCCAAGCACTCGTAAAGCGCGCTCGTAAAAACAGCAATTATTCATACTTCCTTGTTTCTAGACGGGTCTGAGGAATGCAAATGAAAGACACCGGAAGATTCATAATGAAAATAATAATAATAGGAAAGAAAACTGGACGCGTAGTTTGTTTGCAGTTTTTTTTTTTTTATATATCAAACTACTTTTTTGGTAAAAACTGCCGAGTTTTTTGGTTCCACATGGTCCCTGAAATATTGTTAGGTCTGGAAAAAATACAAAATTTATATTATTTATTGAAATAATAATAAATAAAAAAATGCGTAATTTTCCACTTCTTGTTATTTTTGTTGGTCCGCCTTGTTGGATCTGCCAGTTTGAATTTTTGAATTTCGAGTTCAGATTCGTAATCAGTCACCCCAAAAATCGTGCAACATCGAGTTTTATCAAAATCAAAAACTTCTTGAAATAACATCCGCCATATTAGATCGGCCATTTTGAATTTTCGAACTTCGAGTTTAGATTCCTAATCAGCTACCGTAAAAGCCTATGTATCAAGAATTTCGAGTAAATCGTGTGTAAGGAAAAATGTATGCGTGAAAGGTTTAATATATTGGAGTCTATAACGTGGACGGGGTCGGAACAAAACGACGTTGAAGCGGATAATCAGCTGGTTCTTTTAATCGCAATTTTTGCAAATATCAAGGTACGGAGAATTTTTGAATTTTTCTTTTGTGACAATGAGTCAATGTAAATTGAAATATGCGATGAACGACCACTTTCGGAAATAAATATTAATTATTTAGTTCCATAGTAAATTCACTGCTACCAGGTGTCGTCTTCTAAATTTAAAGATCTTAATATTCTTGTCAATTTCTTTCAGTTTTCTTTTATTTAATTTCATACTTCAATCCGTACGAAACTATCTTCCCCCTCGGCTGAAAAATATCTATAGTTGAATATAGAATTCTAACGACTCGATTCCACGGTTTAATGACAATAGTGCGTACCAAACAAACGATGCAAATTATATTAAAAATAAATTATCGCCCGCACCGCAGGGAAGAACCGAAGATTGGTTTGAAAATTGTATTTACATACTGACTTTACATACCTATGCATATAACGTACATACATTAACTAACTGTGTTCACACGTGGTTATATGTAGAAGTAGGTCGAATGTAGTCTTGTAGGATTAGGCGAGGTTTCTTTATGTCCCGAGTTTAGTGGAGCTGAATTAATAAGATTTAATGCTTTGATGGTACAGTGACGTCACAGAACAAGGAACCCATAAACGATCGATTGATTTGTTTGGCCGTAGGCGTGTGTACGTTTTATATCTCGTTTTATATTCTTCTAGGTCTCATCTATTGTGTCTTCGTGCAGTCTACCCGTTTCACATTCACGATATTTATCATCTTCGACCCGAGTTCGTGATGACGTACGTTCGCGAAAATGATAACGGATTCATCCTTCGTGTTCTCAACCGTCGATTTTCGTTACCCCTTCTGATGACAAACGCTTTTATGTATTGTTCAGATTCAATGGATAGAATATGTATGTATGTATGTATGTATTCTTCTATTCAGCGATGTTGTATATACGCAATCGATGCGTATGTGATGTATAATTTGACTCTGTTTTAACGTGTTCGGAAAAGACCTCGAATTCGGAGTATGTGGCAGATCTAATTTTGTGAACAGTATTCGTTCGAATTTGCCAAGTGATTTCTTTAGCATTCAAGATCTTGAGGCGAGACATTTTTTTTTCTTAACAAAATTTATGAAGGATGAAAACTGTCCTTATAAAAAGTCTTAGAATTTTATAACTGTATGCTAGGATGTCCCATATTTAGGGTGTTGACGAATTTTTTCAAGCATACCCCGCAAATCAGTTTCAAATAATTGTATGCTTGAAAAATCTCGTCAACACCCTAAATATGGGACACCGCACTGTATACATCCTAAAATTCAAAGAAAGAAGTCAACTTCATTTTCTTGGTAATCCAGTACAAATATCAATCAACCCTCGTGGAATATTGCGAGCAGATGTCAAAGTAGTTCATCTGCGGTCGTGTGATGCATGGGAAACTTTTCCAACACGACGCAATCATTTTCATGAACATCAATTACGCAAACAGAATTCAATTACCTCTTACGCTTCGATACATTCCTAAGTATATGTAGACCGCAATTCATTCATTTCTCGCAACGGTGCCATCAAGAAGCGGGAATGGTATACCGATAATTGTGTGGCGTTCTATATTGCCGATCGTGAGAATAACTGTAATAGCGACGGAGTAATGACATTAACGAATATACCACAACGGTTTTGACGTGACTATGAGATTTTCTTCTTCGGGAAACCTTACTTTCACGCATGTACGGAGATGAGACATTTTTTTCAAACTTGATAAAAGAACACACTTTACTATAATGGATTGCTAGCTTTTAAAAACGTGCAATCTGTGAGCTCTATAAATATGAAAATCTATGAAAAAGTAGCCTGATATCAATATTATTATCCCTTTGAAGCATACGTACACTTTTCCTTGCAGTCAAAATCTTTGAAACATGAGAATTCTCGCGGTCACAGATTTTGAAAATGGGGTCAGATCTGAGAATTTTTCAAAATTCAAAATGGCGGATCTAACACGAGTGAATAGGATACATTTTTTGTACTTTCAGTTCGCCATATTGGATCCGCCATCTTCAATTTTGAAATTTTGACGTCGGATTCGTTTTTAGCAACCCCACAGACGCAGGATTACAGAGTTCGACTTTTCTAGTCCCCGTAACCTTCCCACAATCACATTTACTCTGTAAAAACAGACATTTTCAATACTGTTTATTTATAGCGCCCACTATATTCACAGAACCATCATAACCCCACTTAAAACATCAACATTGACATCATAGAAAGTCAATTATGAAAACAAAATTATAGCTTTATCTCAAAAATTGAATGTAAATCTTGAATAACTGTTCCACAAAAAGATGTTTCATGTATGAGACGCTGTGTCGGAAAAGGTTATGAAACTGAAGCCTCTCGTTCGAAACTTGATTTTCGAGTAAACAGTACCTCAGTTGTCTGAGCTTAACTGCGGACGCAGGTATAACGGCGAGCCTTGGAAAAATTGCCGATATCTATCACCGTATACGATTATACATATATACACAATATACCTGCCTTACATTTACTCCTAACAAGGATTTATTTCTCTCTCTTTCTTGGGTACCGGACGCTTTTATAGGAACCAATTTCTAGAGTTCCTTGGGAACTTATTTGCCATCATTTTTCCGGAAAACAAATATTTGTAAAGAAAAAATGCCTCCTCCCGGTTTAAAAAAATTGAAGTTCAATTGTTGCGCTATCAGTTGCTATAATAGTTTCCAAAATACAGGGCGATTCAAAACGAATGGTTAATTTCGTGCCATGGCGTAACCACAGAAGCTTATGATTGGCTGAGTCATTGGCGTAGACAGGGGAAAGCCCTTCGGTTGGGACAAATATCGTCGATTTGGCGCTGTCGTCAATTTCACGTAAGGTCTCCTATAAGCTACTTTATAAGTTTAGAAGAGATGGTTAGGTTAGGTTAGGTGGTTAAGTCCATGTGATCTTTGAGGCGCACAGCATATTCATTTGTAAGACGGAAGATATATCACCGCAAAATTTCCCCACCATCAAAATGCACTTTTTCGGTTTTAAACCGGATTAACCAGTCAATGAAAATTAGCTGTAAAGATTTTCTTTCAGAACTCTCCATTTAATCGGATGGTGCTGTAAATGGTCTGTATAAAATCGATTCGGTGCAATCATGGCCGTTGGTCACGGACTGTGAAACAAAACGCATGAAAAAAAAATAATTCTAGAAATTTTTTTTTGGAACCTTTCATTTAATTGATCAATTCCGTACATTTGATAGGCTCGTCCAGCAGTAATTTTCGAACCAATTAGGAAATATTTTCTGTAAATTTGTGGTATGATTAGTTAATCGATCAGATAGTTAGTATCAAGTTTTTACGGCGTAAAAATAGTCATTAACTCGGCGTGCAGATCTATACCTATGGTATAATATCATATCCATATCGATGGTCAAACCTGCTTATGTTACATACAAATACCTACCGCCATACTTATCACCTTCTTTCTCTTTCTGTTCTTAGGACCAGTACGAGAATCTCTCGTTGCACACACAAAAAGGTATCGAATTTCTGGAGCGATATGGACATTTCATACGTGATAGATGCACCATCGAAGTTGAGTACGCCGCAAAACTAAGGTAATTATCGTTTTTCGATCATACATCTTACACCTATATCTCCAAAAAGCACCTCATTGCAGGTGTAAAACCGTTGTGCCAAGTACATTAAAGTGGCAACTACCAATAAAAATTTACGATGCAACTAACAAGGAAGGTATCCCCAGGTCGATCTTTCTGATTTGATTTCTTTTGTAACGCGTTATAGTAGACTAAAAATTAAGCGACACGTATGTTTTTTTGTCTGCCATTAAGCACTTCAAAAGTGTGAAACCATCCGCCAAAGCAAGGCATGTCAAGGGGTGATTTGGGAGATCCACCCACAAGAACACAATCTTTTTTAACAAATCCATCTGGAAAAGTTTTATCGTAACCAAAAATGAAAAATGTAATATCATCAATAAAAAAAAAAAACCTGCTAAATCGCCTCTTGACGTGCCTTACTTTGGAGGATTTGAGGGGAACACATTTCTCAGAATCTCGGTTCCTCCACTCTGACTATAAACGTTCGTTCTTGAGAATTAGATTTCGACCATATCAATAGTACCGCGCGAAAAAGTGTAACTTTCGTAACTTTGTGTTTCATTTACGTACGTAGTACTGAATCACTAAAGTAACTATCTACAGTGATGGTCAGAAGTATTCGTACAGTGGATAAATTTAAATAAAATAAGGATTCATTTTTTTAAGTTAATTTATTTATTCAAACCTGTGCTGTTTTATTTCATGGCTGGATACTGATGTAAAGAAACACATAGAATCGGTTTGGTTTTCTTATGTTGCGTAGACGAGTCGCCGTTATGGCAAGGACAATACTTTTATCCCTAACTGTACGTATTTCACCAGCGGCACTGTTGAGGAAGATTGCGGAAAATGCATCATGTTGAAGTTAATGACATTACCGCAACAATTCATGCTGAGGAAAAACCGTCATGTTGCGATTTTGGAAATCTCAGTTCCTTCAAAATCGTTGTAAAAATAATAAAACAGTGACTTTTTCACAATGTTTCGCTATGATAACGTTATTAACTTAAACGTCGTGAAAATGCCTGACTGTAGTCTGGTAGTAGGAGAAGCACCCGAGCACGACTTAGAGGGAAGTGGCACTATTGAGAGGTTGTACTGTAGGTACACTTGAAACTCAGCTTGATCATCCCGAACAAACTGAGAACAATTCTTTTCCTGCTAATATTGATTTGCATGCGTGGCTAGTCTCGCCATTTGTTCCTTCAAATGCCTTAGAGAAATAAAAATTAAAAACGAATTACTCGTTTAAACCACGTGCCTTGCTGGGGGGGGGGGGGGGGTTAAGTATCTAGGGTTTCCAATTACCTGTTACAGTAAAAAAAATTTAATTTGTGGTCAAAATTAGCACATAAATAGTAATAAATTCTAGTTATAACTTGTTTGGATTTTCAAATTTGAAGAATCTAAAAACATATTGGTCATAATTGAAATGTCTGTACTAGTTTGGTTGTATTTCACTAGACGCCGCATCGTACCAAGTATAAACAATCACAAAGCAAGTGACACATGGGTGTAAATCGAATATGTGTGCATTACGACGTACATATATTACACACACGCGACAGAGTTCAGGGCCAAACTGGGCTCTACACGCTGCTGGTCATACACCGCACCGTAATGTTATATTAAAGAGATCCGTTGTGCCCTCCCTGAATACCGTCTACTGTATTATTTTCGTAGTAATGTCGAGAGCGTTGCCTTTGCGTACATACAGCGGCAGATTACATACCTATGTAGGTGTATAGGTATGCGTAAAAACGGAGTACAACATATTATATAGTAAAAGCCTTACTGAAGTTAAACTCATGCGTACATTGAGATTATTTCATGCAAACTTGACGATTGTTTGTTCAGCGTTTACTCTTTTGTACTTAGGTACGTGCATCAATGTTCCGATTTAAAAAAAAAAAATTAAAATGTTTTAATTAGAGAGTTTATTTTAGTACAATTTTGCTGAGAGCTTGAAAAGACAAAGAGAAGTACATCTAATAGAATGATTTTAAATGTGGAATGTCAAAAATCTACGTACGTAATTGCGGTTTTTACCGTATTTGAAATATGTTAATCGAATTGTCGATACAAAAATATAATGTTCTCAGTAGGAATGGTCAATAAATAATTTTCTTCAACTTCAATATCAATCCCCGTCTTTTCTGCGTTTTATTATAGTTTCTAGTTTTCGTTAGGGTATTAAAGAAGTTGGATTTAACCTTGGACGACCTTGATTATGCAAGGTCTGCACTTATTCGTCATTGCACACGTGTGCGATGGACGTCGCCATTTTCGCTGCCGCGGCTTGTTCTCACTGAAGGGTCATGTGTTCAGCATTTAATAAATGCCTCTGTATGCACCTATGCGTACGTTATACTTATAATAAGTAAGATGCAACGATAAAGTTGAATACCTATCAAAGAATTTTGGAATAACCCATGCAGTGTCCTCTTCTTTCTTCTTCCGGACGTTGTCGATTTTACATCGTAAACATTTTCTTTTTTCTCTTTAATATTACACCACGAAGTAATAATTCGCTTGAGACATTATCTTGTTATACTTCATATGTACCTGCATTCTGCCGTACCCGTTTGTGTAGTACATATTTAGATGTACCTACGTAAGCATAAATCTGTCGTTGTATGTTGTACATACGTAGGTATCAAGACTTCCAGTGCACGGACTGCTCAGCTAATATAGACGGTGTTATTACACTTTTTCCCCTCTTTTAGTTACGTTACTTTGTGTGCACGAAGCGTGGTTCGCTTCCTGGATTCTGCTAACTAAATATCTATGTCTAATACACTGCATTACACGTGAAAGTGGGGAATCTCGAGCAATTCATGAAAACACATGTAACGCTTTTTTTTTATATCGCTTTTGGAGTCGAATTTCGAAAAATGCTATAATCAGTGTTTAGGTATCCGCATGAGCTATCGCTAGAAGCAAAAACTAAGTCGATATCTCATCGGATCCAGCAGATATTGTTAAATCAGCGAAATCACTTTTCACCCGTTTTCATACTCTTAGGAGTCGAATTTCGAAAAGTCTTTTCTCAATGGGTTGTTACGTCATAAAAGAAACATACTTCCCAAATTTCATATCTATACGTCGAGGCGTTCGAGCCGGGCGTTGATACATTATTCCAGACATCTTGTTGATATTGTCACTTTGCAATATGTCATCTGGTGGAAAAAAATCAAACTAATGCAACCAGGCTGACAGCTGACCATTGACAGTTAATTTATGTGACATGAACAATTCGAAACCCCAAAAATCACGATTTGCCTCCATTAAAATTAAAAACTTAGGTTATCTAGTGATAAAATGGCGCCGACAACCAGGCTTTGACGTCATGAGGACATTTTCTAATAGGGATGGGCAATTCTTTCAAAAGAATTGATTCTTGGATCGATCTTGAATCGGTTTATCGAGAATCGATTTACTGAAAAATCGACTGCAATGAATCGATCTAGTAAGAATCGATTTTAAAAATCGTAAAAATTGAAAAGAAATGTTTGAAAGGTTTTTTTTTAATAATTATAATTTGCCCTACATTTTTTTAATTCATAATGATGAAAACAAAATTATCTAAAACTTTGTTTTATTATTACTCTTTTACAAATATAAAACAATTTTTGAGAATTCTTTACAGTGTTATATATAAAAAAAACGTGAAAAATAGTAATTTCGCGCTAACGTTTAATCTTTCATGTGCCATTCTTTAAGCGTCAACGAATTTGAAAAAAGTAATTGCTGTAGGTGATCTGGAGAAAGTCGGTTTCTGTTCTCCGTTAAAATATTGCCAGCTCGTGAAAATAACCTCTCGGAAGGTACCGACGTTGCAACCACGATCAAGTATTTTCTTGCGATTTCACTGAGTGTCGGATAAACCATTTTATATTGATTCGACCAATAGAAAAGTGGATAGAAAAGACAACGCGCAGCCGCAGAATTGCGAATTCGCCTATAGGCGCCACTAGTCGATTCTTAGCATGGAGGATCGATTCATGGAAAATCGAGACAATAAAGAATCGATACAAAAGATCGATTTTTTAAACCTCATGGATCGATCTAGGCAGAATCGAATCGAGATCGTCCATCCCTATTTTCTAATAAATAAATAGGTAGATAGAGATATATAGTTGTGGAAAATGTCGAGTATTTAGAGATAATGCGAAAATCTCTTGTCGTAATGGCCAAACAACAATGCTCATTTCTTGTAATAGCGTCCAGAGCTGAGGGACTTTCCGGGATTTTTGAAATCACAAGGAATAAAATGATACCTCGCCCAGCGTTATTTTCTACAATACTTTCTACAGAAAAATTAATTTCGAAATGGTATGTGTCTTGAGTAGTAAAATTTTTATCCTCAAATAGCACTTCATATTCCAATAGTCCGGTTCCAAATATAGTGCCTTGAATCTAGAAATGGGCGGTCAGCTTAAAACGTTTGAAAAATTTCAATATCGTATAAATTTGTCAGTACTTTTATCAATTTATGATGTAATAGTAATATTTTCATCGTCATAATAACAAGGAAGTTTAATGGAAAAAAGTTTTTACTTTCATACCTACCACAAAGTGGAGTATAAAAGTAATTAGGTAATATTTTTTTATATTCGTTAAAAATGATAACTGCAACAGTTATTAGCAATTGAACCTCGTTGTTCTTGCCACTTGAGATGTCTAGGTTATGTCCCGCAGTACTTTTTTTTTCTAGCTATTGTATCTACTTAGACGTTGCTTCAAATATGCCCTAAACATTTTTCTCCGAACTACTGAAATATAAATTAAACAATCTCATGGAACTTTCTCGTTGCTAGAGAGCATAAACAATGGAATTTCGATGATCTTGAAAAAACTTGCGTCGAAAACTGCAGAGATTTATGATCTAATTTTTTCTGACTACTCTAATGATGCTAACAAAGAGTTTGTGTGTATTCTTCTTTACTTTCTGATAAATTGCAATTTGCCGAATTTTTTTTTCATCTTCCTTTCATCAGGTACTTCATTTTTATACATCAAATTTTTTTTCGACATATTACATACGATCAGCAACTTGTAAGTATATTCACGTTGTATAGCATAAATAATATCTACGCCGTGTAAACATTCACGAAATGTTTTCATAATTTCCGGGAACATAATATTGAAAATTACGTTAGTTGGAATTAAAGCAGCCAATTTTTATGAGGGGTAAAACAGACTGGCACAATGCGCCTAAATAAAATTATGCGAAACGTAGCGTCAAACTTTTACACTGCGTGTGTTTCATGCCAACAGCAATATTCTTTTCAATTCAAATATTATCATCACTATGTACTCGCCACACAATTTTTTATTATTTACTGTTGCTCTCTCTGTTTCTCGGTCTCTATTTTTGTAAACTTGCGTTGAAGAAAGAAAAAACATGTTGAACTGAAAGCATACGAGTACACGTTTTGCTTGAGCTTCTTCAATGTACACGAATTATACTGCAATGTGATATTTGAATTACGGCAATCGACTACCGGTGACCGTAATTTTACTTTTTCAACTTCTTGAGGTTGATCACAATTGAATACATTAGTTTATTTTTTCTGCTACAGGAGACTTGTCAAGAGTTATCAGCCGAAAAAAAAGGAGGAGGAAGATTACCAGTGAGTAAAAAAGAGAAATATTTCTTGTACTATAAATAGGAATTTTATTCCAATCAAATTTTATACTATATTGCTATACTGTATATGAAGGTTGCTTGATGAAAACCAGAACGTCTATACGCTTATCATCAAATAGCTTGAAAGGTGTTTGCTGGCTGCGCACGTCTATACATAAATATTTTACACTTGAAAGATGGCAGTTTTTTTTTTTTTCCATCCAAAATTAAACAGTTTTTATTTTTGTTCAGTAAACTTCTGGAAATTAAAATTGCAGTTTTCCCAAGATTAACCGTGCTTGGCAAATTCTGGCGACTATTTAGAAAGTTAATATAACAGTATGTTGTGGAATCTCAATTAATTTTGTACTATGTCAAAGTATGAAGTACCAGTGGTCATTTTAAATTGACGTATAGAGTACCATAATTTTCTTTTTTTTTTCAACGGTTTTTACTCTTCCCATCTTGTGATCCAGACGGTATGTCCTTAATTAATGATGATAAATTGGGAAACGTAATTAAATTTGTTCATTTTGAATCAAAGATGCTGATAATTATTTTCTGTTATAAAAGGTACAGTCCATGCCGTGCCTTTAAGCTGGAATTGAACGAAGTGAACGATCAAGCAGGCCAGAGAGAACTTATAGCCGAAAATCTGCAGGCGAATGTCCTTCGAGAGCTAAATATTCTTGTAAAAGACTTCAAGGAAGATCGAAAGAAACATTTGCAGGAAGGAGCCAGATTAATGGCGTCACTTGCTGGTCAGATAGGAAATTTAGAACGTGCCAGAAAAGCTTATGAAAAAGCATTTCGTGAAGCGGAGAGAGCGTTGGACAATTATCAAAGGGCCGATGCTGACCTTAATCTTTCTAGGGCCGAGGTTTGTAATTTTCTGGGAGACAAATACATACATCTATAATCAAGAATGTAAATTATATGCTGAATTCATGGCAAAAGATTTCGAAACAATGTTGAAAATAATACAAAAGTGAATTTCACAGGTAGAGAAACAGAGAATGAACATGACTGTGAAAACGCAGCAGTGCGAAGAGGCAAAAACGGAGTATGCGAATCAGTTGCAAAAAACAAACGACATGCAAACGCTACATTACCATACAGCGATGCCCGACGTTTTCCAACATTTGCAGGTACATATTCAACGAATAATATCTACAGAAAACACTTTTAGACCAGACAAAATATTTTCGATAGATCTAGAAATTGCACCGGGTTTACTTCGTGAAAATTTTGCATGGTCAATTCAATACACGTATGTATATATGTTGGGGTGTTTTAGAAAAAATAATTTGCAATTTTGCACGATGGCACCCCCTAAAATGTTTATTTACGCTAAAAGAAAGATTCTGTCAAAAGACTAGCGTTCTACATTATGTGGAAGATTATGCTCAGTTAATACTTCATTTTTATAAATTTGTTTAAACTTATGACGTATTACGAATGAAATTTTCATTCTATCGCTTACATCAATTATAATATTAATTTACGTGACAAAGAAGACCCACACTTGTAATATTAAATCTTCAGTTGATATTTGAGAAGCATATCTTACAACTTTTTCATTATCAATTCAATAAAATAGTTATAATTTAATATGAACTCTTAATTTAGAAGATTATGATTCCCGGTTGATTTATTGTTGTATTATGGATCGAGATCTTTTGTTTGAATATAAATGTTAGGAAAGAAATAATTGAAGTGCTACAACGTGTATCTTCACAAATTCAAAAACATGTAAAAACAAGTGCAAAATCAAATAAGCGTGATCTTGCACATAACGCAAAACGCTCGTCTTTTGACAGAATATTTCTTTCATGGAAAATTATATGTTTTTGAAACATTCTAATATACATATTATATGATTCTTCAATTGAGCGCAATAACAATTAGGCTGAAATCATTACAGGTTTATGTGATAATCTGATATGTTACTTCGAAATATATTCATCTGATCAAAAGTCCATGTCAGGTGGTTTGTGTAGAATTAAGTTACGAACATAATTCTACGGTAATGTTCATTAATGCCTTAGGCTTCCGGGAAACTAGTTTTCGCTCTGAAACAAAATGCGAGTTTAATTTTATATGAATTATGCAACAATGACTTCCAATCTCTCACCTCGGCTGCATCGCTGGTCATTGTCATATAATTTGTATAGAATCGAGCTTGAGTTTTATTTTGGATTGAAAACAAGTTAGCTGAAAGCCCAAATCATTAATGCACATTACTGTATATAGGATACGAAAATTGTCACTAACAAGAGATACACGATAATATAACTAATTTTAAATTATCATTCACCGAACCATTTCAATCAAAAATTACGGTGCTGAATTTTTTTCTTCTTGTAACAAAGGTATAGGTTTCTGATGAATCTTATCGGAACTTAATATAGCCATTGGTTAAATTTATTTCATCTTTCTTTCGTTTTCACTTTTTTTTTTGACTAGACTATGCACTATTGGTACATCCTTAATTAAAATATCTCTTAGTACAGTAAATTTTTTAAAACCCACGCATTTCAAGTAAACAAGCCGGATGATTAGAAATCTTGGAGCACATTGTCGTATAATTTTATTCAATGCTAAAAACTTTTTAAAGGTACTAACTTTTAATTAACCTTTCTCCAATAGAACTTGGGATTTAATTGGAATTAACTTTCTACTTATAATTTAAATGTTATTCTGCGAATAGAAGAGCAAATTTTGCGAACATAGCAAAAGTTAAGTTCGTTCACACTGTGAATCTTTTTTTTCGAGAGGTTCCTAATAGTTTGAATACAAGAAACACTGTCTGCAGGAACTGGATGAAAAAAGGGTGAAGAACATGCGGAATTACATGATGAAATCTGTGGCAATCGAAAGAGCCGTCGCTCCAATTATTGAACAATGCTTGGACGGGATAGAAAAAGCGGCGAATGAAATTAATGAGAAAGAAGACACGCTGTTGGTTATCGAACGTTACAAAAGCGGCTTTCAACCACCGGGGGATTTTCCATTCGAGGATTTATCAGCTGCAAAATCATACGATAGTAACAGCCAGTTATCTCAGCCAGTGATGCAACCAATCCATAATCACCTCACCGTTAAGGGAACAGTTTCCGGTGGGAAGATTAAAAAACGTGTGGGTCTTTTCGGAATATTCAGCAGTAACAAGGTAACATTTGTTCCGATTTTCTTTTCCCTATTCTCCATGTTTCATTAGCTATTCATTATTTATTTATTAAAATCTTTCAAATCTACACAGTATTAATGTTCGCACTGGTTTAGTGATGATTGGTTAGATATATGTAGCCACACACAGTGTTGGGCGTGTTTTTTTAATTAATTGTATTTTAATTACAAATTAAATTGTAATTTGTAATTGAAAGTAAGAAAATTATTTATTACAATTTCAATTTGCGATTAGAAGAATAAAAAATGCAATTACAATTGTAATTTGAAATTACAAAAATTTCAACTACAATTTTCGAATGTAATTAGTATCGATTTTTCTCCCAACTACAAATTTCAAATGTAATTAGAATCGATTTTCCTTGTAATGTAATAGTAATGTAAACAAATTACAAATGTAATTAGTATCGGTTTTTCTTTCAATTGGAATCGAATTCCCCTGCAATTAAATGTTTTAAATGATTTTCATATCATTTTAGAACTAATTACAATCATACTTCAGGCATTTATGGGTCATTCTAAGGAAATATGAGCAACCTCGAGAATGTGCCATAATTGAATTTCATGAAAATATCAATGACTTCCGCTATGTATGAAACTTTCTAAATATATATGGCTGACTTAAAGAGTACACATGGGTTGTTCCAAGGGAGCATGACTGACTTCATACACATATGGATTCCAACTAAATGTCAATGATTTAGAGTACTTATGGATCATTCCATTTATAAATAGAGTCAAGAACTCGAAATTTATTGAGCTTAGAGCTTTTCGAAAAAGCTGTGTTTGCATAATTTAAGATATCAGGCTTCAATTTTCTACAAATTACATTACAAGATGATTGGAATTCTGAAATATTGTGAAAAATAAAGAGTTTACGTGAAAGTTATTGCAAGCCTGAAACAAACTGCAAGTTGAAACTTGAAAAAAAAAATCACATTTAATCACTCATTACATTGTGAATTTGTAATTAAAAAATGTAATTACTCTATACTTTGAGCATTTGTAATTAAATTTCATTTAATTACTTATGTAAGCAGTTGTAATTGAAATCCATTCAATTACTTTAAGCATTTGGTATTACATTTGTATAATTTAATTACATTCCTACAATATTTTTAAAACAATATTTAGTGAAATCAGTTATCAAAGTCAGTCACATTTCATCGCGATAACCCAAAAGTTATCGGTATTATTAATACTTACAGGGAATGACCCATATATACTTGCAATTTTACATATTTCCTTTGGAATACTCCGAGTTACTGATATACATGAAATACCCATATATACCTGAAGTCATTATCACTTACGTTGAATGATTCAGTCACTCGTGTATCCGCCGAATGACCCACATACCTATACCTGAAGTATGATTGCAATTATTTCGAAAAATGACATAAATTATTACTTATCCTTATTACCTACTTACTTATTTATTTTTGCGTTGTAATTAGAAAAAAAAAAAAGATTCCGAGTACATTCGTATTTTGTAATTAAAAGTAAAACCGACTAATTACTTTTTTAATACATAATTAAAAGAAAGACTGAAACTAATTACTTTTCTAGTTTGTAATTATAGAAAAACCATACTAATTACATTTGTAATTTATAATTAGAAGAAAAATCGATTGTAATTACATTTGTAATTTGTAATTAGGAAAAAAAAACTGTTCTAATTACAGTCGTAATTTGTAATCAGGAGAAAAATCGATACTAATTACATTCGTAATTTGTAATTAAAAGAATAAGCGATATGCGATTGTAATTAGTAAGTTTTTCTTTCCTAATTATAAATTGAAAATGTAATTAGTATTTTATTTTCTTTTAATTGGTAATTTCAATGTACTTAATTACACAAAGTAATTAGTGGTGCCCAACACTGGTCACACAGATGTATGTTGTACTCAAACTTTGGTTGAAACAGGGCTTGCAGCAAGTTACTTTTCCATCTTACCCCCACTTTTTGACCTCATTTTATTAATTTTCTTTCAAACTTATCTGAACTGCAACTGAGGTATTCAGCAACATTGATAGAAGTGTATTTAATTATTACCAGAATATCGAGTAACAAATAATAGTAAATTCGAGTTATTTTCTGCACTTTAAAAAACAATTTTTTTTTGTTTTAAGAATTGGTGTATCGTAACTTAATATTTTGGTGACTAAATTTATTTGTTCGTTCGTCAGAATATTTTTAAATTTCGTATGCATTTTCCGAGGTGCTGTAATTTTGACACAAACAAATAATATCCTTGAATATGATGCAATGATCAAGTATTCAAAAATTAAATATCTAAAATATTATTGGTTAGCATCAAAAGTACATTATTTTGGGATACACTGAATTTCAAAAGGTTCAAAAATTGAATGACGTGATCTGTACTTTACGAAAACTACGTTATTTTCCAAATTAATTTAATTTCACCTTGAAGTACTAGTAATCTGCCTAGAAGAGAGTAAAATGTTCCAAATATGACAAAAAGGTCCTTGAAAAAATTCTATTTCTTTTTTTAAGTTTATATACAATTACTTATATGTAATATCCTCTTATTGCGTTTTAAGCAGAGGAACGACTCCCCTTGTTTTTCTTCTGATGGTTCGTTGTCAGCTTCCCAGATAACATTGCTAACAATATTGGAACCAGTTGTGTCCTCCATTGCTGTCAACATTCGAGCAAATCATTCTAAGCACAAGCTGTCAGCAAAATATCTGCTAAATGCAAGAAAGTTTTGCTATGCACCAAAATAACAAACAATTATTACTGTACATTATTTTGCGGCACAAAAATTATTTCACGATAATTTTTGGTAAAAACTCATCACCAATCACAGCAAGCGAAGCAGACTTTTTGCACAGACACACTTCGTTATCTGGGTTCTAATTCTGTAATTCAAGTGCATATGATACAAGCATGAATTAGGTGAAAAAAATTAATTGATTATATAAGTGTCTTGATGAGCAGGCGCGGGTCCAGTGGTGAGGAGTAGGGGGCGAAGTGGGCTAACCTCTACCCTACCCTAAAAAAATTGTCCTGGATCTGCGCCTGTGATCAGTTGTAGGATGTGCACTGTAACATGGTATAAACACGGTAGATAATTCATTCACTGATTGAAACCGTTATTTTGGTTTTACTATTTCAAGAAAACATCCTCTGAATTTGTTTTTATTTCTTATTACACATCAGATTTAATTTAACTTACTTCTTTCTTGAGTGTTTGTTCTGTCAAATGATGGTGATTTAATTTCTTCTATACCTTTCTCTTAATTTGGTGGATGGTTCTTCGATCTGTCTCTCTGGTCTCTCTGTCATGTTTCCAATCCACAACCTATGAAATTGGATGCCATCCCACTTAGTAAGTACATATAGTGATAATTGCTACCTGCTTGTCTATCGTCCGCACATCTGAACATTAATAATTGCATCTACATCTAAGAAAATTCACCAGACTGTTGTCGTCGGGCATTTTCAAACCTGGTGAAAAAAATTCTAAGACATACATTATCTTTTAGAGAAAAAGTTTGCATTATTATGATAATGTTAGAGACTTTTAGAGATATTCTGAAAATTTTCTGGAATGATCTCGTATTCTTTCTAAACTCTATTTTCTGTTCATTATTTTAAAAACGCGAATTTTGTTGGTCTTTTACTATTCCTGACCAAGTTTCAGAGGAGCATGAAAATCTGACTAATTTCCAGGTATAACTCCTATATTTTTAAAGCCTCTTCATTTCGCAATTCTGAAGAAAGCGGAATTCTGTTTAGTTGATTTATTTATTTATTTATTTTTTTCAATGTATTTCCTGATGAAACTGCATTATTGAACACTAAAGCTGATGTCTCAGAAAGAATAAATTTTCAATGAAAATGGAATTATAAAAAATTTTCCAATATGTTGAATGGTATTGTATTAGTAATTTTTCTCCATAAATCTTCCGAAATTAATTTTATACATAGCAATTAAGAAATTTCTGCGAGAAAAAAATAATCCGAATTGGTCACAGATTTTTCTGCAAAACTAAGAAACTGTAAAGTCACATTTATCTATTATAGAATCTTGGTGATCGGTCAATTAAGAAAACGTATTTTTAGTTAATGTTTCGACCCGGATATGGGCCCTCCTCAGAACGATTTATTTTTTAACTGTCAAGAATAACAAAAAGATTTTTTATAAAATAAATAATAGTACTAGTAATAGTAATATCTTATCAATAGTACTTATTCATCAATCTGTAAAGTCACATTCTGAGTGAAGTCTTAAAAATTGTGGAAATTTTTTTGAGAATGATTTTCACCACGGAAGGCATAATTATTACTTGTCAGCTTCAACGACAATATTACCCTGTCTCTGCATTCAATAATTTAGCCAGAAAATGCCCGAATGTATTGAATGACATACAACATGATGTGTGACTTACTGCTTTTGTGATTTGTTTCATGCTTACGACAGAAGTTGATCGAGGTGTGCATTGCTTTAAAGGTCTGTCTCTTCTATAATATTTAATAATCGGCCAGTACGCTGAACGAACTTGCCTATAAACATAAAACATGTTCCACTACCCATTTCAGTTCATAAAGTATAAAAAAATGTAAATAAATCGCGTGTCTATGATTTTCACATTAACTCATCAACTGTAATAAACTAGCTTAAAACATTTCAGGATTGCTTGAGCATAGCTGTTTTTATTTTTCATTTAATTTATATTATTATTATTAGTTCTTAGTTTAAAAAATTTGACAAATTAATTGCTAACCCTTTGCGGCACAGCGTCTCATATTTGAGACACTTTGATTGAATCTGTTATTCAAAATTTATGTTCAATTTTTGGAATATTGTTGTCATTTTTCTTTGCACAATTAGACTTCTAACATGTCAATATTGATGTTTTAAGAGGGATTATGATGAATCCCCGATTATAGGAAGCACTTTAAATAAACAAAGTGTTGAAAATGCCTGTTTTTACAGAATAAATGTAATTGTGGGAAGCTTATGAGGACTAGAAAAGTGGAACTCAGTAATTTTGGATTCTCGGGCTCGCTGAAGACGAATCCGAAGTCAGAATTTAAAAATTCAAGATTGCAGATCCAGTATCATATTAGATCCGTCATTTTGAATTTTCAAAATTTCTCAGATCCGAGCTTATCTTTGAAATCAGCGACTTCGATAACCCTGACATACCCAGTTTCAAGAAATTTGACAACGCAATATTCTGTCGAGTATTTCTCAATATTTTGAGACACAGAACTATTATTTGCAACTCTATAATCAACGTGGGTTTCCACTACCGTCATGTTATAGAACAACGTACCTGGTTATGGTGATGGTGCAAAGGAGGATTGCAGCGATTTGCCGCCAAATCAACGGAAAAAGCGCCTTCAGCAACGGATCGACGAAATACAAGCGAAGATCCAACAGGAAACCGCTGCGCGGGATGGTCTCATGAAAATGAAAGGTGTCTACGAACAAAATCCTGCCTTGGGTGATCCTATGAGTATAGAGGGTCAACTCAACGAATCCAGTCATAAATTGGACAAACTTGGGGCTGAGCTAACTAAGTTTCAAGGATATTTTGATGAAGCTATGCGTGCTGGCCTTAACTTATCAAGGTAATCATTACAAGTCTCGGAAATAATTTTGTATGGATGTCGAATAAAATTACAGTATTTTGTGAACTCTCCATTGAGAACTTTTGAACTATTTTTTTGCAACTTTTTTTCTAACAAATTGCTCAACTTCTTGCACCGACTGGTTCAGTTTTTGTAAAATTTGCAAAATTTTTTGAACGTGAGAATTTTGGAGCTTAGAATGAAATATCAGGAAAAAAGGTGTGTATTTTTTATTGAATTATGTAACCTCCAGTAGCCCGTTAAACAGTAGAATTAATAAATCTAAATAAATCTAATAAAATTGTTCTGAGGAGGGCCCCCACCAGGGCCGAAACGTTAACACGATAAAAGTGTTTTGAGTTGTGACCTTCATATCCAAGAATAACTTTAATCAACAAATCTCCAAGGTCAAGATAAATCTTCTTCAGTAGAATTAATAAAATGACTTACCAATTTTTGAACTGAAATGTTCAGTCACCTAATCTTAGAACTTTCGAATCACTTGGGCAATGAGAAGAAATTACCATTGCTATTTCTAGAAAAAAATATACACAACATTACGGAAGTATAAAAATCGCAAAATATAACCATATCCAATGTCACGTAGTGGGAGTATGGCACACCTTCAAAAATAGCATAGCCTTGTGGAAGAAGAACAGTGGGAGTACAAAGAATTACAGAGAATTTTGAAAAAAATATATTGAAACTGGTAGCTTTTACTTTGGAATACCATTTGAATCATTCGTTTAGACCTTATTGTGGACAAGAAATACTTTTTGTACCAATGGACAATTTGCAAAGTGCTGCTAAATTTTTGAACGCATACCGTAGGATTTCCAACGATTCCGAAAAAGTAAAAATTCTTCAATGCTTTTGCTCTTCAAT
This sequence comes from Neodiprion fabricii, assembly GCF_021155785.1. Taxonomy (NCBI): domain Eukaryota; kingdom Metazoa; phylum Arthropoda; class Insecta; order Hymenoptera; family Diprionidae; genus Neodiprion; species Neodiprion fabricii. Next base: position 23,165,066 of record NC_060240.1, read on the forward strand.
GATCAACAGTATTATTCGATAAATGTCTTTCTAAATGAAAAACTTGTAAGTCGTCGAACAATGCCGCTGTATTTCACGAATATCGTGTAAATTTAACTCGTAACTTTTCTAGTCCAAGCCAAATTTCTCGCAAACCTACGAGCAATGGTTCGGCGACCAGACCTCTCAGCTCTAGAAGATCAAGCCATTCTGGTGGAGAGGAAAGCCTCTCAAGATCTGCGTCAGACTCAAGTGTTAGCAACGTTAATACTAGTCAACCAGTGCACAAAAAGAGTGCTCCTGGAACACCTCAACCAATCCATGGGTAAGCTTTTCTTTAATGTAAATAGACGTTATATAAAAATGTCTGAGATTCTTTGTATGTAAGGGTTGTTCCTAAAAAAATCATTTATAAATTTCGGTTGGCTCGCCCCCTAAATCGGCTTCAAATAATTCCAAAATAATTTCCTTATTTTTTCAAAATTTAATTTCAACTCTAATTTGTATTCACAAGAGGTGGATGTCGCCATTTAACTCCTTCAGGGGTACATTGAATCTACAAACGAATTTCAATCAAATTTGGTATATGAGCGTTTCTTAGGTCGCTGACTACGCATCTGAACTCAAAATTTGAAAATTGAAAATTGCGGGTAGTATGGTGAACCATAATTCAAAAAGTTATTCGATTTTTGTGAAACTCTGTATTTATAGACTTTTGAGGTCGCTGATTACAAATCTAAACTCGACATTACAAAACTCAAAATGGCGGATCTAATATCTCAAAGATCAATTGATGTTGCCATATTGGATCCACCATTTTGAATTTTGCAATGTCAAGTTAAAATTTCGAGTTCACATGCGTAAACAGTGACCTCAAAAAGCCTCAGAACACCGAGTTTTATCGAAATCGAATGACTTTTCAGATTTTGGTCCGCCATATTGGATTCGGCATTTTGAATTTTCAAATTTCCAGTTCAGATTTGTAATTAGTGACAAAAGAAACTCCTCTACCAAACTTTATCGAAACCCGTATCCCTGAAAGAATTAAATGGAGAAATCCAAGCTCTTACGGGCACGGATTAGAGTTGAGATAAAAATCTGAAAAAATAAAGGAATTTTTTTTTAAATTATTCGGAACTGATTTGAAGGGTGAGACAGTTGAAATTCAAAAATGAGCTTTTTAAGGGCCACCCTAATGCAGAGCCGAGTTCAAGGGGACTGAGAAAAATGGTTGAATTCTCAGAATTTTCGTTTCAGCATTTCTCTATTTATTTCGATTGATTTTTTTTTCATTACCAAATAGACTTATGGAGGTATATTTTACAATGTTTGTAGGAAAGTTTATCACACAATGCGTTGTTATTTCACTTGAAGTGTCAAGGATTTTTTTTGGTGTTACAATATGATAAACTCTACATTTCGAGATCAGCTTCATTGATTTGATTCAAATTTTTCGTAAATATTCTTGGATAGTATACCCTTCCAACCTAGATCACACATTTTATTCAATCATTAGCATTCCTTTTTAACTAAATGGTAACGTTGGTAATCATACACAAAAAGTTAGACTTCCATTTCAACTGATCGTTGCTTTGGTAAAAAAAATGTGTTCAATCTAGGATTGAGGTTACGTGGATAAACTGTGCAAAACTATTATCGTGAAATTTTAAGTAGTACAGCACAGCTGTTTGCCAGATTTGTATATTGTTCACCACAAACTGTGTCACTCAGAAACGTGGTTGACCTTAACTGAAACAACATATCGTATTGATAAATTTTCCTATAAGAAGTCCTGAATATACGAATCAGTAAACCTACCTTTTAACAACAGAATATCGATCGAATTACATGAACTGTTTTATTGGGAAAAATTCTAGAAATTTTCTCATTTCTTCAGCTGTCTACTAAGATATTACACCTAAGAACGACCATAGGCGTCCTTTTCTGCTTCTTTTCGTTAATACATGTAAATAGATGCAAATTAATTTAGCAGCAGTATTTTCTACTATATGAAATGACGGCAACAGTAACTGGAACGTTATTTCACATTCAACTAAATCCTAGAAACTGAGAATTTATGCTGTAAAAATTCATCTGTATAGTGTGCTCGAGTGATGGTGTCATGCCAAAAAAGGCATCGCAAATGGTGCATTCTTAATGTTGCATTTATTTTTAACATGGGATTTATGATAAAACTTTTGTCCAAATAAACTTTTAAAGAAAGTTTAGATTATGAATAAAATCAATGCTGTGTATAGTTTGGGTCTGAAGGATGTATCCATTGATATCGAACACTGAAAATCTTGATTTATTTTAATGGCAATGTCAATCATGATATTAGTAAATACATAATGCCGTAGCAGAGTCAAATTCGCAGTGTGTTAGGTAAGATAAAATAGGGTAGATAGACAGCTCTGGCTTTACTGTACTGATGCACAGTTCCACGAACAGCCCGGAGTCCGGCCTGGGAGCATCGCGAACATCTTTGCCTGGTAGCGGAGGCGAGGAATACTACCTTGACGAGCTTGAAGCGCAACCACCTCTAGGAACATGTCGAGCTCTGTATCCCTTTGACGGTGAGATGAGTTAATAGTAACCAAGTTGTATGAAACAAAGTTGAAATTAAAACTTGAGAAATGGGAAATAATGATTTCAAAATCTTCAACAATGTTATTTGTGCCATAGAAAGTTTTCGTCTCTGGAGCACCTGATGTAAGAATGTATGTCGATGAATGTTTACATGTTGGAATCTCACGCTTATTTTATTTTACCATTAATTAGTGAACACGAATGAAACAACATTCCTATTATATAAGAAAAAATAAATCCAAGCAAATTCGAATAACAAAAGCTAAGAATTTAACAAATTTAGAGGAGGTTTCACAAACTGAATGCTCTAAATCACCAAACTCTGGTGTTTGTAGTTATATTTTAATTTTTTTGAGCCGATTTTTCTTCCTAGCCAGATCTGCGCAGGTTGTCTAAACGTTCGCGCAATCTTACGTCGTAGTATCGTTATAACGGTCAACTGTAATTGTTGACAAACTTATCTGTCCCACTCAAAGGATTAACCACTCTGGTTTGTCTGTACACCAGATTCAAAGATCTCGGAGATTTCATTGTTTTGGGATGACTTTACAGGATTTCACAAGATTCCATAAAATTTTGAATGATTTCAAAAGATTTCATAGGATTTCAGGGATTTTATGTGATTGGTTAAATTCATTTTATGATGGGCTGAAGTTAGTAATGTTATCGTAACTAAACAATGGGCATAAAAAAATTACTATTTTGCAATTTTCTAGTGACTTTGAAGTGGCTAAGTTTTAAAAATATGAATTACTTTTGCCTCATTATAATTTACTGCATTTTAGAGATTCCTAAAAATACGAAATAACTAGTTTCTCGAAACACGAATCATTACAATAACGTTACCAACTTCAACCTCGTATTTTATGTTTGTTAAAATTTCGCGTGATCCCAGCCGATTTCAGACATCTCGAAAGATTTTTTAAGATTTGATGACAGGTCGTACATTACTTGCAAAAATCTATCTTTATCAGCCCTGGAAAAAACTGCCAGAAAATTTTTCCTTAGTTCATCTCTGTAGAGCTCTGTGGCAAACACAACAAGCTCAAAAACATTAGAACTAAATAAAAAACACTCATTTTAAACTCTTCAATTCGGAAACTTTTTCTCAAATTGTCGATATCTTGGCTTGTGTTATCGAAATTTTTTCAGATTCATGACTATTACATAATAAGTATCTTGTTTCACTCAAGTTCACCGTCATTCGAATAAATAACATAAATAACAGATTTATCCAACGGTTATTTCCTCATTTCTTAACTTTCAACTCAAACGATGCAGTCCATTAATTCTGAGGTCAAGCTAGGTGAAAAAATTTTCATATATTATCAATATTTGCAGCAACAAGCGAAGGATCCATACCCATGTATGACGGAGAAGAACTCTATATGATTGAACTCGATCAAGGAGACGGCTGGACGCGTGTGCGACGTATTTCACAGCCCATTGAAGGCTTCGTTCCCACATCGTACATAGAGTGCAATCTCTATAATACATAGCTAAGTTCCGGCGAAGTAGCAAGTACCCAATTACAGAGATTGGTGGCTCTTGGAGGTGGGAGGGAAAAGTTACGTCCAGCTGAGATCCCGAGTTTTGAGCAATGCTGAAAACAAAAGGAGACCGCAAGGAAACAACAGAGCGAAAGGAAGAAAGAAAAATGGAGTTGCTACAGTTGACTATTCTATTTATAGCAGCTCGGCTGACGACGAAATAAACATTTGTGTTACTTAATAACAAACTTTGAATTATACTGTAGCAAAAATCAATTTTTCAATCGATCGGCGTAAAACCATAAATCTTTTTGACGCGTAATCAGGCTAAATTGTTTGCCTTGGTGGTGGATAGTTTTTTACAAGATCGTACAACAATCACAGTTGCATCGGGCAAGAGTATATAGTGAAAAAAAGTGAACAAATCCTGCAGTTTGCGCATAGAGCTGGCAACGTTAGGGTATAAATTTTTATGCTCAAACTGTACACATAGTATTCTCTATAAGTAAATAGTGTTTAATAATAAGGATACGGAATATATTTATGGCAAGGATTGCCTAGGTGTCGAAAAGTTTGGTGTAAATGATCCGGTCAGATGAGGAATACGAGAAGACTGAACTACTAAAGTACGTTAGATGCGACATCGTGTCGGTGTTACTCTGGATTTTCAAACTTTACACTAGACATGTGCAATTTGCCATTGGAAATATTAAAGTTAGATTATGGCGAATTCAATTTTAATGCATTCGGTACGATTTCCCTGGTTTTATTACTCTATGCTATATAAATGTCGGCAAACTAGGAAAACCGCACTTGGTGTCTTGAAAACGATGCAGCAGTTAGGTTTGCTATTAAATTCTTGTATATAACGAGGGTACGGCGTGAATAACGTTGAAGTAGAGAAAGTTTCTTTCGTGCAGCGTCACAAGTATCGAGTGTATATACATTATATTAAATTGTACGTTTAAAATAAAACTTCGTTATAAATATATAATATGAAATATAACCAACACGCAAAACCTGTTTCGAGAGAAACATTATCTGTGCAATGCTTCTATTGAATCCATGATTATGTGTCCAGGTTTTTTTGAGACTTGTAATTAATATTATAATATTTATTACTATTATTATTGGTCGCAAAGCACAGAGGTTTGTATGATATTCAAACTTCGAGCAAAGTTGAGATTTTATATTAACAAATCCCAACAGTATTGCCAATATTGTTATTTCAATTGAAATATCAAAGTTTCTATCGATTTATAGCAGAATAAAAAACAAGAAAGAAGCTACTTTCGTTAAAAATGAAATCCGCTAGCTGTATTATTCAAGATTAATATACGTGTAGGGTATCTATCTAATGTTTAATCTAATATACGTGTCCATTGTATGTATATTTTGTGATTTTATATCTATTGACATGTATTGTAGATAATCAACTCTGCAATTCAATTATACTCTTGTTTAATAGTAATAGTAATAGTAATGATGATGATGATAATAACAATAATAATAATAATAATAATAATAATAATAAAATTAAAGGACATACTAAAAAAAACGTTTAACTCGTTTTTACAGTAGCAGCCCACATAATTCGTTCTAACAGTGAGTTTTTTTTTTTTTTTGCAACCGAATATTTATATTCCTCTTCTCGCACTCTCTGTGTATATAAATAATAAAATATTATCAATGACTAGGTAGTTTTTACACGAATAAATTAGAGGTCACAAAATACGGTCATATTGATGTAACGAGACGTCGGTTTTCATTCTGATGAGTTTTTTTTTTTACTAATTATAAATACATATATAGTTATTTGTCGCGTTAACTAGTAACCACGCGATTCGCGTTATTGGCGAATAATTGAATATGGATCATTCAGCGATATATCTACATATAAAATACAATTATATTATTATACATGCAAATATTCTGGGTAATTGCCAGAGCCGAATGCAACAAGTCATGATTAAAATAATGTAAACTTTTATTAACAAAAAAAAAAAAAAAAAAAAAAAAAACGTTATTTAATTCGCATTCCACTCACGATCCAAATTCCTCAAAATGAAGGCTGAATTCAACTAAAGGATTTTCACGGAATGATGAAGAAAGACGAACACTCGCGCGCGCGCGCCAACGCAGCAAACAGAGAAAGGAAAAAAGAAATCAGTTAGTTTCATAAAATGTATTGCAACGTCCGATTGGACAATTGACTAGATCGAAATACAGAGTAATACAAGGTAATTCTTTTTTTCAAACATAGGATACAATCTTTACAAAGAACAGACGTTTTAAAATTAAATACAAATAGTAATGTGCTTCGGTATTTCGGCACAAGAGGCTGTAGATAATCTGTCTAAATCACAAAAATGCTTTTCATAACATGCGTAGTTGGGGCGGCTCTTTAGATCAAGGCGAGAACATTGTTTTTACCCTAACTTTGAGCGATGTTGTTGACGTAGGTACGTATATCACCCACCCTGAAACGTTTTAAGTAATTGATCTAGTAGCCGCTCATACACGGCAAACCACCACCTAATTTATTTATTGAAAAATTGGCAGTCAGACGGATCAATATACAACACAAAATTGAATTGTTTTTATCATAAAAAAAAAATAACACATTATCATGTATACGTGTTAAATAAGTTAAAACTGGGGTTAGCAAGAAATAACGTTAGGGTTCTAATACATCATTTATATATATATATATATATATATATATATAAATATATATATACATGTATGTACATTATACATATATATTTATACTGCATACATAATATGTATAATACATCACACCCTTGTAAGAACACATCGTGTGTTATCAAATAAATCGTTGAAAATTTCAAGCTTGTTTGCATGGTACATAAAAATGACATAGATAATTATTTGTCTTCAATCAATCTTCCTATTTTTTTATATTTGGCAGAAGTCGAAATAGTTTGTAAATCAATCAATATATCTTTATATGTGTATATGAATATAAAAAAAATATTATATGTGTATATATATACATGTATATTACAATATGTATATATACATACGTATATACACATACCTACTGTGAGCAATAATGACATTATGTTCAAATATTCTAGTCTTGTTCGTAACTGTTGCCTTAAAATGAGCCGTTAAGTCTTGTGGTTTCTCTCGTTTTTTCTTTCGCTCTGCTTTTGCATAGTTATTGCAGCATAATTGTCTTGAATAATTTCGTGAGACTATAAATTGAACGTCTAAAAAAAAAAAGACGAAAGGTAACAATTTTCCACAAAATATGTTTACAATCTCTTATATATAATACGATAAAGGATATACTTATATATAATCACAGTAGTTGTTTTGATATCAATTAATTTTATGAACGGTAATCATAAACGTGTGTTTTTGAGAAAAACTTTCAATTACATCATGCTATGTACGTATTTGTACATATTTACTCGCGTAATACGGAATAATATTTGAAAATTATATCGCAACTGTTCTGCAAGGGTGTTTCTAGGATGAGTTACAAGTGTTATATATTATATTATATTTAATTAGTGTTTATAAGACGAAGAAATTAAATCACTTTGGCGTACGTATCCCGCACCGGTAAATATTATTGTTCTGTCAGTCTCTTCTCTGCACCACACATATAAAACACAATTATACTTGGCTATATATATTCTGATAAATCGCACGTTGTCCCGAATTGCTAATACTCAAATCGACACGTTTAATCGGTCGAATTAACATATAAGTGCAACGGGATTAACATCTTTTTACTCTATTTTCCCACTTCTACGTAAAAAAACAGACAAAAAATTTCTTCTCTTATCAGGTAAACGCGCCACACTCCAGTTTCATTTTCAGACTGTCAGATCTTCCCAGTCTTCCCGCTCTCGTGGTGTCAGCTCGATTTTAACTTCTATCAAAGTTTGGAGTAGGTCGTGAACTCGCGACGTCAACGGGTTGTTTTGTAAATCAATAAATTCCAGGGCTGGTGCATGCCTCAATCTTTCCACATCAACATCTGCACAAAAAACATTAATTTAAAAAAAATAATAATACCTGAAAACTAATTGGAATACATTACTTATCACGCCTTTTCAATCGCACAATGAAAAACGCTTGAAAATCATTCGTTCTCCGGAAAATAGCATTTTTTTCAGGGCTTTGTGATTAATCGAGCAATTGTTTTTCCAATTAATCGATTAATCGGTAAAAATGAATCAATATGTGTGTGTGTGTGTAAATTATTATTATTAATATGATAATTACAACTCTGAATCCTTGAATTTGGTCTTTCGAAAAGTTGAAAATTATATTTTTATAATACCTCAGAATAAATAATACAACGTAAAGAAGCTACTGAAAGAGTACAATTCACATTACGTACTAATATACAAAAACCGCAAGCACATGTAAAGGTGTTAAAAAAAAAGAAAAAAAGTTCAGCAATATTCCCGGTTTCATGACCACAATTCTCAAATTGTCCGACTTCTCGGTTTTCCAGGATCAGTATAATACACCCTGTTGAAGTACAAAAGAATTAGGGCTGTGCGATTAATCGATTAATCGTAGACTTCAATTAACCGTTTCTTCTAAGAATAACCAAAAATAATCGATTGTTTTTTCTGACTCGACTATTTTTCCTCACAATCGGTTTTGGTTTTTTACTCCCATGAACGACGCAACGCAATATCAATTTATGTGATTCAAGTATCAATTATTATCATTGTCTTACTAATAGGTATATATATTTTTTCTAATTGAAATGACAAATCAGTGTTGTTAAAAATTGCTGTACTAATTTGTATTTGAAACGAGATCGGTTATACCAATTTAACCGTTGCAATTTTAATTTTGTAACCGAAGTGTAATATCACGGTTTTATTGTTCGTTGCGGAATAAAAGAAATATACGTAAATGTACAGAAGTAAAATGATAAAGTTTGCGAACAAACTAAGACTGTGCAATTCATCGATTGATCTTTTTTTCGGTCATTGATTAATCAAACCTTTCGATTATTCGTTTTTTTTTCTATTTTTCGATTAACCGGTTAATCGTATAGCCCTAGAACAAACATAACCGAAACATACCACAAAAACAGTAAAAAATAGTATTATTTTGATGAACAGAGTTGAACTAAATTTTGATACTAACCTATGATTGAATTATTGTTGGCAAGAAGTTGTTCCAGTTGAGGTATTCTGCAAGTGACGGGTGGTAACGCAATGAAGGTATTATGGGAAATATCAAGCCTTTTCAAGGCTTGCAATTCCGAAAGCTCCTCGGGTAGTTTACTCATTTGGTTGTGGCTCAGGTTCAATTCTTGAATTGAAGAAAATAAAACATAATTCATAACTCATGATTTGTCTGCAACAATTAACCGATCTTTGACGTATTACTTAAAATTAATCTGATTGAGACATATATTTGACACGAATGTTCGTTCAATAGTTTGCGATATTAGATCACCGAATTCGATATCAAAAAATTGTTTTTTCAGCACTCTATCCTCAAAATCGCGACTTTGTCGTGATTTCTTGGCTCTCGTGATAAAAAATACATATCGAAACTCGTATCGATAAAGTTTGACTCGGGTCTCACGTCTCGTCAAAAAGCCTCATCCATACTCGTTACGAAATGTACTATTTTTATTCTTCTCTATTATATTTGACTTATTAATTTTGTCCAATTAAAGAATAGGAACGTTTGAAAAAATTTTGAGAAATAATAACAACAATAACAATAATAATACGACTCGGACCGTTTTTTATCAAAGTTTTTTAGACAGTAAAAAAATTGCATATTCGGTAAATTCGTAACGTTTCTAGCATATTTGAAATCTGCTTTCTAGAAGTCTGTTCAATTTTATTCATTTGATTTGACGGTGGACAAAAATTGGTCGTTGCATTAAAAAAAAAAAAGTTGTTTCATCATATCGCACCTTTAATATTGAATTCAGATGGTGATCGTCAAGCGTCTCGCGTCGACGTCAGATTTAAAGTTGCAGTTAATGGCGAGACTATTTTTTTCGTAAATTCTCATTCCAGATTAATTCCAATTTTTTTTTTTTTGAAGATGTTCTATTTTTGTTACATTTAATTCAATTAAAAATTTTACTTTCGCCGCTGGTGAAATCGTTCTGCATAATTTATTCAGCGACTGCAATCTAAGCTGCAATCGGCCGTGATCTGAATTTATAGGGAAAATCAGACAATTTTAATTTAAGGCTATAATAATTCGAGAAAAGTCATATACGAAAATATCACGTTGTATGTTTCGAATTTCCGTCATAAGATGCAGCAATACTATAAGTCATTAAGAGTTACTATACTAAAAATCCCGTAATTCACTTATTATCACTTTATTTCTTTCTTGATAATTTCAGAGCAAATCTAGTGATTTTGCATATGTATCGTATGATATTGCATAATCTATTGCATCATTCCGGAATAGTTTAAATCTCGAATAGATAATATATACTGTAATACGCGTTTAGCAAACAGCTTTTTAATTCGTTGGAAAAGAAATTTATTAGCGTGTTTGGAAACTATTTAGAAATGGTTGAAAATTATTTGGAAATTTGTGAGTAAAATACATGCGAAATAACATTTTTGAAGTACATATCAATGCATCGAGTGTACAGTCCCGTCAAAAAACGTCGATCAAATTGGAATAATTGATAAACAGAGGTTTCAAATTAGCAACAGTGTACCCAAGTTGCAAACCGTTGGCTTAATAGTTGACTTATTATCGACAGAAATTTTCAGTCAACTGTTTCAAGTCAACAGGGAATAAGCATATTATGATCCTATCATTGACTGTACACTGCCTAACGAAAGAGTGCGCGAATGCCATATGAAATATCACGTTGGGGGCAACACTCGACATCAACTATTATTAAGTTTTCAATTGACCGTGAGCAGTCAAGACAAAAAGGCAGAAATTTGCAAATGGACTAATTACGTGTACTAATAGTCAGTTGGTGTCAAGTACGAGATAGCGATTAGTCAGCCTAACTGCCTAACAGACGTTGACGTTCATTCGGCACATGCATGCGCTCACATAAGCAATTATTTATCTGAAAAATATGAAAAACTCTTCACCTTACTTTCCAGTGGTAACTGGAATAGGGTGACAACGGGTTGTCTAGTCAAATTGCCTTATGCTTGGCATTTCAGAGGACATTCGTAATCATGAAGTATACTGCATGTCAACTTCAAGTCCAGTTTTTTGACGATCTATAGCCAATCAAAAATAGCCGACCTTTTGTTTATTTTTTGCAAGCAATGCGTCGATATTTTTATAATTGGACAAAACGTCGACTTTTTGTAGTCGAATGATAGTCAGTCTCTGGCTGAGTGTGCTATCTGAGGTAAAGTTTTTATGTCGAGTTTGATCACAAAATCAGCCACTTGTTCTTCAAAAAAGAAAGAGCGGGAAGTTTTGAACGAAAAACCATGAAAAGATATTTCGATTGAAATGGTTCAGTGATTAGTAATATGAAATGGGCACATTATCCAATCTAGCACCTTTTGTTAACGCCAAGTTTATTAACTTTGTGAAATTTCATTTAAAGATAGCTCATTATTATTATTAATCGATGAATATATCTTGAATTAACACTCTAGTCTGTTACATGCATCTTGTAAGTCGATTTTACATCAATTGTTTTTCGGTCTATCGAAAACCTAAATAATAATTTTTAATTCAAGCAATTTGTGGTTAATTCAATTCTTATCAAAATGAGCTACGACTCATCAACAAAGGCAGAATAGTATTGGGCCTAAATAGCTGTCGATAACTGCAGATTTATACGTGCAAAGCTTACTTTGTGCTTATGCTTTACACCACCAATACTGAGATCTTATGAAATCATTTGGAATATCCGAAATCTCGTGAAATCTTCGGAAACCGTGTGAAATATTTGAAATCGTATGAAAACCTATAAAATATTTTGAAATCCTGTGAAATCCGTCTAAATTTTTTGGAGTCTTATGAAATCTTGGGAAATTGTTTGAAATCGTGCAGTCTTGAAATCTGGCGTACGTACGAAATGATACAATATTAAGTGATTTTTTTGTCACCCTTCGGTGTTGAGCTAAGCATTTGTTATCAGTAAATTTATTTGGCAGTACTTTTGTTCTAGACATATTTTTTGACTGGATTGTACACGAAGCTTATGCAGAAAGTGTACAGTCTTGTTACTTCTTTTTACCGTTAGTACTTATAACCGATTTGTATTGGCTTACCGTTGATCAGCGAAAATTTGACGGCAAACTTTGGCGGGATTTTTGTAATCACATTACCGGAAAGGTTGCATCTTTTTAGTTCTGTATGTCGCATAAGGTGGTACACCGCGTCTGGCACCTGCATCAGTTGACATTCGGACAAATCTGCAACAAGTATATGGAATACGGAATTTTTGAAATACTGCATAGGTGTAAAAATTATTACTGCAATACTATTTTAAATGTTATGAAAGTCATGTTTGAATTTTGACTGTGTCACCCCCGAAATTGGCGTCAAATAATTCAAAAATAATTCTTCAATTTCGTCAGATTTTTTTATTTCAACTCTAATCTGTGCCGCCAGAAGGTTCATTTGCCCATTTAACCTTTTTCAACGGAATATTAAATCTGCCAAACGGATTTCGACGAAATTTTATATAACGGAGTTCCTTAGGTCGCTGATTACGAATCTGTGGCGGATAAAAATCCCAAAAGTCACTTAGTATTGCCATATTGGATCCGCCATTTTGAATTTCGAAATTTCGAATCCAGGTTCGTACTCAGCGACCCAAGAAACTCCCCTATATCAAATTTCATCGAAAACCGTCAGGTAGATTTACTGTTCCATTGAACAAGATTGAATGGGGAAATCAACCCTCTGGTGACAAGGGTTAGAGATGAAATAAAAAAAATCTGACAAAATTGGAGAATTATTTTTTAATTATTTGGAGCCAAGTCGGGGGGGGGTGAGACAATCGAAATGCAAAAATGACCTTTTTAAGGATCATCCTAACTGATATAAACATAATGATTTGGGCGGTGGTGATAAATTTTACATATCCATGTATATACCTACGAATCACATGCAATTATTATACCTATATTAAAATAATTTTGACTCTCCTTATACTGGAAATTACGTTCATATTAAAGGAGATTGGTTAATAACGTGTATGTACATTGTACATACGTCACGTGGATTGCGATGCTTATGTGCTGTCGTAGCAGTTTTCAATAAAGCCGACCATGCAGTCGCCGACACCGGAATTTAACACGAATACATAGCAATTTTTTTCAAATTAGCCGAGCGGTCATCCTGAGAATATCCATCAAATATGGAATTATTTTTACACTGAGGCGGAATCGTTTTCGTACATTTGCTCACATTGCATAAATTCGTTTTTTTTTAACTTAAACTCATATCGCCATTTAATAATATGTATTCGTATTATTGCTTGTCATTTTTTCGGAAACATTTTACATTCTGTTTGACTTATAAATAACTCAATTATAAATAATAATTATTATTCCTATTTCAAATCGATACAGCTGGTACATTCGCGTCAGAAATCAAATTAATATCGTGCGAACTGGCGGGAATTTCAAACCGTCGACGAACTACGTAATTGTAACGGAATTTATAAATTTTTCAATAACACTATCGTGGTGTTTGGAAACAAGAAGGTGTACAATTTTTAATGAAAGTTTTTTTATGGCGTAACTTTTTTCGTCTTATTGCACTGTATATTGTTGTGTAATTCATTACGAACAATTGTCGGAGTATTAGAATGAATCGATTATATCTTTGGGAATATGTTCACCTGCATGCGCGAAAGAATCTCTTTGAAAGTGAATATCGTGTTTGCAAACACACTGCAGGCATTTCACGCTTTCTCCTGTACGATTTCCGCCTGAGAAACTTTGTTTATATAAAGCTGAAATGGTTACCAGTCAATTAACAAGCCCAGCTCATCCGCATTATACGGATAGTGTGAAGTTGTGATTTAATTTTTTCCAGATTTGACCAAAAAATTTTATAAGACTAAATTAAACTGTAGGAGAAATTACACGTACCTCACATACAATCAAAAAAACCTTCGCATTATGCTTATATAACAATTGCAAAATATTCTCCTGTATAATAATTAAGAAAATTTCCACACTGTTGTCCAACAGTAAAAAAGAAGTGATATACATTTGATCACATGCCTAATTACTGGCCTTATTATACGTATAATTCATTGAAATGCGTTACTTCATAACTATGCATAGCGGTTTGAATAATGATGTATCAAGTGTAACAAAAAATCACGCTCTTTTTATACTCAACGTCAATTTTGCAAAAGGAATACGTGAATTTTAACATTTTTTGAGTATCTTGCAATTGGTTCTCCAGAGAATGCATTTATTTTGATTCTTGATCTGTGATGTGAAATAGAAATACAGTATAATCTCAAATCACCGGGCTTGCTGCGAAATATTTAATTGTTTTTCTTTTTTATCTCTGGAAATATATTTGAACTATAAAAGATTGACTACATGCATGCTCAAAGCGTCTGTCGTACGTGTAAGGCAGTGGATTCTAACCGAATATTAAGATTTAATCAAGTCGGCGAAAAAATAAAAAATTGTTTTTTTTCTTAATTTTTATAATGACGATACAATGGTTATAAACAATATTTTTTCATTCATATGAACTGTTGTAGATACTTGTAGAGTCGTTGACAACTGTTCTTCACATTCAACAATGATATAATATGTCTTGTTCGGATTATGCGTGGATTTCATTTAACCGGGTAATTCCCCGTTCCGTCCTCCTTGTTTCAGGGGATACCCGACCTTCATCTCTAGCTATAGATCTCCCAAAGCTGAAACATTTTTAATTAGGGCTATTTTTTACGTAGAATTCGAATATCAAAAAATAAAAAATGAAACAATTGTGGTACGGTCTGTTTAAATTATTTTTCATCGAAAAAATGGGATATCGCAAAATCCATACGATCAGTTTTTCGAAATCAAATTTGCAGCACATAAAAATTTTCTCCGATTTTTAAATTAATTTTTGCATTACTGACGTATTATTTACTAAAAAAAAATTGATCTTACTACAATTTTTTCATTTTTATTCTTTTATAATTGGATTCTATGTAAAAATGAGCCCATATTAAAAAGTTTCAGCTCTGGGACATCGTTGCTTCATATAGCTATAATAGAAATGAAGGTTGGGGATCCCCTTAATAGAAGTTCCACTATAACTTCAACTTTACTCTCGTCACAACGAGTGATTTGTTACTGTAACATTGACTGATCATTATCACATTTAAAAGAATTGTCAAGCACAAAATAAAAACCAATATCAAATCAACCGTAAAGATAAGCTCATGTGTATTTTGTCACTAATTTAACAATTATATCCAATCGGCTACAATCAATTCTACTAGCAGGTCTTCAAGATTCATACGAAAGAATCATATTTTCTTTTGAAGAAAAAAAAAAGTTACTCCATTAACCCCGAAAACAATCGAATTGACTCAGCAGCTTCACATTTCGAGTCTTGCGAAATCGATTCAACTTCATCTAGGTAGCTTGGAACTGATTTAATTTTGAGTAAAAGCAGTCGAACAATTTCTGACTTGTTTGCCAGAATGACAATTTTGGTCACAAAGGTCGTTAAGCTAAATAACGGGAAGTTCTAGGATTCAAAAATTCAATCCAGTTATTTTTCCTGCTCCGTTTTAATTTTGTTTTTTTTCAATTTCGCATTCACACGTACGAATATTTCCTGATCGAAAGCAAAGTGCCTAGACTCGAAAAAATTATCGACTTTACCAAATATGGAGAAATAAATATGGTTTCACCCAATAACCCAAATTGTTTTGTGATAACAATTTTTTTCATAAAATGAAATTTCTTTTATTCAAGTAACTATTCTATTAGTATAAATTTCTGTAGTCATAAATCACGAAGTCGTACGGATGCGAATACGGAATTCCAACTCGAGATTCATCTGGAGTTATATTATATATATATATATTCATTATATATATATATATTCACGTTGTCCCACTTTGTTGTGTTCGGCGTTCTGTATAGACGAGTCAAACTAGGTCACTCGATAACTACCGCCTGCATCTAACCGGTATACACAGATGGGCTGCACCTCGATTATGGGTCAGTAGATTCGTCGCGTACGCAGAAGCAAAAGAAATACTAAAAAATAGCAAAGGAACTAACAGTAAAACCGTTAATCAACAGCGAAAATTTGAAAATTTGAAAAATCAAATGTATGTTTCCCGCGCTTTTTCATTTGAAGATGTATTTTGAGCGTACGTTCCTCATCCACTGTTGCCACACGGCAGAGGCAGCGTTGATACTTGACACACATTGGAATCGGATATAGGTCTACGAAATTATTACACTCTATAATATGGGTTACATTATGAATAGATTCAAACACATGCAATTGTTTATTATGCTAGGCCTACGAATCCTGCATAGAGCGAAAAGTCGAAGCTACAGCACGTGACTAAAACTTCCGGTTTAACAGTTTATCGTTCATGTATTATGAATATTATTACGGATTGTTGGTTGTCGCGTTCTATTTCGTTTGTATATTTATATAATTATTGCACAGAAATTTAAATTCATACGGTGTATTTCAGATTGAGCCCCACCTAATTTGGTTTGAATAACTGTAACCGAAATGAGACAAGCATTTAGACCAATAATTAATCACATTTAGGCACAAAACGCGTCGTGTAAGGAGCGGTACATTTTTCCAAATGCATGTATCTTTTACCTAAATCCTCGTCTTCTTGTGCTCTCTCACAGCGTAGCACTACTCGTGTTACCGCGTGCGCCATCTTGACTACTATACTCTGCCTCTGTTATCTAGCGAGTGGAACGAGATTGAAATACAGTACCGTGTTGCCAGTAGGCTAACTCTAGGCGGCGCCAGGAATTCGCATTACGTACCTGGCGAAAAATATTTTTAGAAAGTTTCAGAAATCACTAAATAAATTTACTCAGAATGTGAATTTCAGACAGTTGGTCAGTTTTTTAATCAAAAATCTCAATTGCCAGATTCGGATTATTTCTAGGACTTTATTTTTAGAAATACATCAATTTCTGTGCAAAAAAATAAAATGAAATTCATTTCGGCAGATTTACACAGAAACCTTAATATTTTTATGAAAATTTTGGGAATATTTGTATAAATCGACTTTCATGAAAAGTATTCTTTTAAAAATATGACCAGATTTTGCAACTGCATTCTCGAAAAATTATTTTCAATTAGCTGTTTCCTAAAATTCTTCTAATTTTTCTCGAAAATTTTAAAGCCAGGGTGCTTACTAATTTATTTACTTTTACGTAAATTTCAATATTAAATAACACCTTTATTTTCCACGACATGTGATTCTAATTGTTGTCAGAATATTGGTAGATAATATTCGGCAATTGAAACGCGGAAGTTGATCGGCGTGAAAGTGTGTACACGCACATGTACATAAGTACATAGCGCGTGTATTATAAACACGCGTTCGCATGTATAAATAGTTTTGCAACAAGGCCAACGTACGGTTCGAATTAATTACCAAACCGCAGAAGCGCGATACATGTATGTAATACGTTTATGTAATACATCAATTTACAGTGATCCTGCGATGAGATAGGAACGAGGGATTTAAACATGTCGAAGTTCGTCGATCCTTAGTTCAAAATATATTTTTGGATTTCAATTGGCAACGCTGTTTCGTGCCCGTTTTTCCTCAGAAGATGGTAATACTGCATGAATATGTATAATAGGGATGGGCGATATCAGTAAAAAACATCAACATCGAACTATCGATATTTTTTCAATTTTCGCTATCGAACCATCGATATTCTTAGAAAAACATCGAAACATCGATTGTCGATATCGATATTGAAAATGAGCGCGAAAATTTAAAAAAATTATAATTATCTCTAAAATAAACATACAAAAATAATAATTCTAACTTTCAATTTATTTTTTACTCAAATAATTAAAAGCATTTATACTATAACATAAGTAATTTTATCATAGATGGAGTTAAAAAAGATGGAGTATACCCTCTGCAGGTAAATCACTCGACGATGTCGATAGTTCAAATTATTCCATCGACTATCGATATTTCGACCTAGAAAAACCATCGACTAAAAATATCGATGTTTCCCCCGAAAACAATCGATAGTTGAAACATCGATGCATATCGCCCATCCCTAATGTATAACCACTACGAGTCAGAAAGACTAATAGACGTTGATAAAAACATCGCAATCTACCCTTTTTTTGATTTCATCTAAAAAAAAGGATAAGTTTAAAGCAATGTGGCGTCAAAGTCGACTATCAGCTACCCGTTTCAGGTAAATATAATAAAATATTGTGGCACAGAAATCATTGCGCGAGCTGTTAGCCTTTTATTTTGTGGAATTAAGTCGTCAGAGAGTAAAACATGCGATGAAAAAACACTTTTACTTTCAAATGCGAAATAGCTAGTATTGCAAATGTGTTTACTGCCATTTGGTGGCATTTTTAATTCTTCCCTCGTGCTAAAATAAATTTGTAGGTTACTTATTCAAACTGAACTTACAGATTTTTGACTTCTATCGAAATTGGGTTTAAACAACTAAACTTTTCTTACAGCCTTTACATCATTTTACAATCATTATAATCATATTAAAGACGATATTAAATTGCAGGCTTGTAAATTACACAGCTTATCTAAAATTTCTGAAATTCAATACACGCATATTAGTTCCAGGACAATGTTTTTTTTACAATACCTAATCGGGGAGTTTTGTAAAACGACTTGGAACGCTGTTAGCGAGTAGTTTATAAGTCTGCAAAGGCGAATTGAAACCTGGGAGTCTGCACATTGGTTTTTACCAAGATGTACATTCTTTTTCCGCGTTCGTGCGTGCGTAGCTGGCCTTAGGGCCTCAAAACAAGCTACCATTTAAGGGTATCCTTCCTTTTACGGCAACGCCCTGCATTACCCGTAGCTCACATCTGCGGTGACTATAATGCATGCAAACACGCGTACACAGACTTGTGTTCAGTAGCCGCTGGTGTAAAATAGCGAAAACCGAATGTACGGAAAACCCTTCATTAAAAAACCCTCATATACGTGTTTTTTGTTATTTTTTCTTACGTAGTTACGTGACGACAAATTGAACCTATTCCTAATCTAACCTAATTAAATAAAAACATTGAATGAACAATTGAAAGGATAATGTTTTTTAAACGGAATGCATGGTATATATTCTCAATGCAGTGCCAAGGCCTGTTCTCTATTTTTGGATTGTTGATCTTTACTAGCACTATATTGATGCGTGCGAGGTGCGTGTGTGTGTGCTTGAATAAGTCACTCCGAAAGGCCGAAGGTATTTTGCTTATATGTATTGAGGCCGGTCTTTCACTCGCTAAATTTTAAGCTTATGTAGCTGACTTGAACCTCTTCAACTCACATTGCATAATTATTTATTATATCGATTTTATTCTGTGTACATTGAATATGAAAATCCACGAAGTAATATACACAGATCAAGAGAATTTGATGCATATAACTTGAACAAATTCGAAAAACGTGCAAATTTAATACATAGTAATTTCTTCGGATAATATTAAGCATGTAAAGCGTAAAGAGATTGTAAACAAAGACAAGCTGAGATTGCGAAACGTTTGATACTCGCTACTCGTCTGTATTTCTTTGTGTCGAATTACGAAAACAAAGAACTCGGACGTTCGGAAGATTTACCTATAAAAGAAAAATATTTGACTGGTTTCAGAGATCAATGAGAATGTTTTACGAACCCCATAATTATTTTAGAGGAATAACGAGTTCTCAGTGATGTTCAGAAATTTCTCACTGATTATTCCACGAAATAAAACGAAAATGATAAATAAGATGTCACAATTGTTCGGAGCGTTGTTTCTATCAGAAATGCGGTCGGAAATTTCGTATCTTATTAGCTGAGTGATGTACTTGCAAAGACAAAACATCGTTCTGTTAACAGGTAACGTGCATCTCTAATTGTAAGAAATGATCTTTATACATAGATTAATCTCTCTAAATTTTGCGGAGTGAAAACCGAGCCACTCCGTTACATAGAAATGAAATTTTAATACGAAAAATTCATGAACACTATTTAGAAAATTAGATAGCTTTTTAAATTTTTGTGAGTAAAATCTCACTCTTCACTTCAGGTGCGTTCTAAAATTAGCTGGCAGTGCTAAAAACTCCCTAGCATAGAGGCATTGCTACTCATGAACTCGGCAGCACAATAGAGATGAAAGATTGTGGACAGCATTGGGAGCTAATATCGGAACGCATCCATAGCGTGGTTCGATTTTCACACCAAAAGTATGACATGTTACTCGACAGAATTTCGAAAAATAATTCATGATAATAGTAAGAACAATTAATGATTACAAACATAAATGGAACGTGAACACTCGCTTATAAATGACTATAGCGAACACGTATAACTGGATAAATACGTGGAAAGTATTGCGTACAAGCTGATACGATTTTCAACGTGGGCGCGAGCAGCCGGTCCGCTGCTAATTCGCGTCGTAGGCTTTTGAACGCGTAGCGAGACTCTTCGCGGGATATTCTGCAAACAAAGAACTGAATTCAAGTATTTACGTATCAAACGCGCAACTATACAACCGACGAAAGAAGCGTACAGGTATACATGTAAAACGAAAGATGAAGAGGTTTCGAAATCCAGATTTTTAAATTAATCGAAGCGTTTTCAGGTTATAGTATCACTTCTAAAACCAGCTAATAAACATTTTTTATGTAATTGTTTTAAAATTGCTAATATTTATAAAAATTTATTATAGTTCCACTACATTCTTTTAAATTCTGGTGAAAAAAAAATCGTCCGGTTTTACTCCGATCATTATATCTAACATTGATTCCGTGATGAACTTCTTTCGTTCTACAGATTTTTTTTTCTCAGTATTTTAATAATTTTCGATGCGCACAAAACAGTGTTTTAATATTTTTACGAAAACTTTGGGCGAATTTCAAATATCTTCGATTCAATAAAAAATATACATTTTCATCAAAATACGATGAAAGTATCAAAAAATTGGTTCATTTCTTCCTCATGATTGCAACATGTTTGTTAGGTTTGAAAAAACTTCAGATTTTATCAACATTTTGGAATGAAATTTACGATAAGTGATACAAAAATTCTCAAATTTTTTCAACATTTGAAAAATAGTAAAACAATGATTTTTGTGTATTAGAAATGCACAAAAGGCTGGAAAGAAAATTTAAGAAGCAGAATGATTCCGCCACGAAATTAATCTCAAAATACTCATAACAAATAACAAGTCTATTTGAAAACTTGAACAAAGGTGTAACTGTGATAAAGAGTTCGAATACTCACGACGATAAAACAATTGCCCAAAAAGAAAGAAACGTTTTTTTTTCAAATTGGAGTGGCGCCTGCAAGTTTTCCCCAAATAAAAAATCACGAGATTAAAAGTCGGTGAAATTGGCACTGAATGCCCCATATGTATACTATAGTTATAAAAATCCAGGAACTCGTTTCCTCCGGCTCACTTTCGCCGCTACTGTAGCAGACGATTAGAAATCCCGTTTTCATTTCTAATATGTAACATAGGAGGATCGTTGTTGCATTTCTACGTTGTTTTTGCGTCGAATTTACCATCGCATTCGCAAGCGTACACATATATACGCAAAGATTGAGTATATAACTAAATATACATATAAATATACGTATATGCATGTAATTGAATATATGGACGTATAGTTAAATACCCGCTGGATCGTCTTGTATTATCTGAAGAGACACATTATGTGAGTCACCATGAGCAATAAGGCTAATTAAAAATGGTAGAAAAGGCTGTGCACAAGGTCTCAAATCTTTCCAAGTATGGTTAAGGCAAGGCCCGGGCCTTGTTCAATCCAGGAAGTACAAAGTGTTGCTGATCCAGCTGGCACTGCCTATACCGCGTGGCGTTGCTCTCCATATACCTATGGGCTATGTATAATGAGTACAATAGCGTTTATGTACCTACTCTCGTCACAGGATTATATATGATTATATATCAGGGTTCTTTCCTTTGGAAGTGATCGTTTTCTCACCCTACCTGAAAATAATGTATTGTGTAACAAGGAGGCATACTCATTGTCAGTGTTTTTGGGCCGAGGATAAGTTTCCAACATGAGTCGTAGACGAATATTGCAAATGCGAGGCGAAAAGACCGTTGCCTCCTTGTTGAACGCGATTTTTTTATATGACAAGAGTATGTTAAGCGTTTTTACACGATACACGAAATTGAGGATAGCGACGCGTAATGTGAGATTTGTTCGCGACAGCGCATGCGCGCAGTACAGAAAAGACCCCTTTCAACTCCTAGGACTTAAAAGCGGTCTTTTCGGTACTCTGCGCATGCGCATTCGCAGACTCACGTAAGTGTTATAGAAACGGGTACTTTGTGTACGGAAAACACGCACGGAAAAATGCGCAACACATGCTCGCGTTATATAAACTTGTTTTACTTAGCAAACCGTTTTCCCATTTAACAACATCAGGAATTTACAAATCGTTTACTACCACTTGGCCACATTTCATGATACCGACTTGTCCTAGAAGCATTTCGTAAGAAATTTAGTTCTTTGCAAAAGTATCCTTTGAGCAAAATTCGTATCTCGAACGATTCAAAAATCATAAATCTCTGAAATCACTTTCATGCATAGGATTCATATTTAAACATTTTTTGTGTCCGTGATATTGACCTTGAAACAGACTTAAATTACATTTTAGCAGAGAATCAAGTTTTCTACAAATGAAATGAATGACAGTTTTCCTATGTTATTTAAATGAGAAAACTTTAAAATCTGAGAGCAACCTTCTCAGAATTGGATTTAGAAGATATCCTTGTGCCAGGTCTTTTTTTTTCTGAGTATAAGTTTTTCAGGTGTGACGATAAAAAATGTTACCTCCAAATGGAACACCGTATTTATGTATGTACGCAGTTCTTAAAATTACCAGTAGAAACCATGTATCAGAAATTTATATTACAATCGCATATCACTACTTCGATGTATTCAACGTTCCAATCCCACGTGCTTATATTATGTTTAATTATGAATTCAGGACATTGAGTATTTACTCTGTACCCATATATTATACAGCTAATATATCTATACACATGTATGTATACACATTAAAAAGTTTATGCTATAATCCATGTAATATGTTACGATCATTCTATTCCGTTTGGTATTTCAGTCGAAAAGCAAATAGATAACTTAACATAGGATCTCTTATAGACATGTATATATAGTAGTTGCCATCAGAAAGAAAACGTAATTTACTGTAGCCATAGATGTGGGTACACATTATGTATCCGCGTGATCGTCGTTTATAAGCAGGAAATTATCATGCTTGTCTCTACCGACCTGATGCTAACGGTAAAATAAATTTTCTTGCCCTGTAGGGTTTTAAAAATTCGAGATATAGCTTCAAGAGCTTGTCTGTGGAATTGTGACACATATTTTAGGTGTATATAATATAGGTATGTATAATGTGTGTGTTTCTGCCGGAAACGAATCGACTGGATAAATTGCGTTCTTATGACCCAAGGAAGGATGACTAATTATAGCAAGGTGAAGGTAGTCGGCTAAGTGTGTTGTATACGTTTGCCATTACGCACTTGAAGTGGTATTGTCTACATACAGGCTTTGTCGTCCTGTCAACAACAAACAAAGAAAGAGTTCAGGCCGGTTGTGTTTTGACGGTGCCTTATCTCTATAATCAGGAATCCGATAACGCATAAGCGACGTAAAAATTTATCACGATGAAATTTTAGATAAAAGTAGTACACCACATAAACACAACAATTTACTACGGAATATTTTTCTGCGAATCGTTCGCGTCGATAAAATTGCAAAATTTGCTTTTCAGTCCAGAAGCACAGTTCCGTAATATTGCAAAATTACTGACGTCTGTTCAAATTGCGCGACAGCTAGAATTATCGCTTGTTTCGATTTCAGGTAAAGCTACGCAATAAAGATATGGTAGTTCGCCGAAGAATTAAACGTTCGAATTTCGATTACAGCGTTTGAAAGTGACTGAATTGCAGTCAGCTTCAGAGCGTTGGGGCAGAATTTCTATTAAGTACATTCTTTGGACGATCGTCTGCTAGCTAACCTAAAACTTGCGTTCGAATGCACAATCCTAACAATATCGGATTGAAATTTTCCAACGCTATTTTATTTCATCTTCACTCTTCCAACAGCAAACATTGTTACATAAAATTCATGGAAACTGTTGTGTAAATCCGTGAACATTCATCGGATTTGCGAAATGCGCGCGAACCGTTACGCGCGAAATTTGAAAGTCTGTTTGTTTCTTTGTTGTAAAATATCGGCGATCATTGTTACGCGCAAGGTACTCACCCAAATTGCAATTGTCTTGAGCGGCTTCGCATCTCGACACAACCCTGATGATCGCTCTTCCAGCTAGTTGTACGCAAACAGCCATCGCCACATTGCGTTCTCCTTGTTCCTGGGAGATCCGCTGTACTTCCTCGGTGTTATACGACGGGGGCTTCATCTTCGTTTTTCTTATTTGTTCTTTGTTTCGTCAATTAGCGGAAAATTTTCCAATTCTATCGAACACACTCGCGGCTCAAACTCTTTGTCCGAAAAAGTTGACGCTCAAAACAATACAGAAAAAATGTATACAATATATATACGTATATCTGTATGTGTGTAAGTATCTGCACAGATGTGCGTTGTATTCGACGAACACACTCGACGCACTTATCACGTACGAACTACGCTTTACGTAATCTCTTGCATAGACGAATTGCAGAATATCTCTGACGGATTTTCCAACGGAATTACCGATCGATTGTATAATTTAGGTTGAACGAGTTTCCCGCGCCGCGTTTGAAAACGTTCTTCTTTTTTTATTATTTTTTTGAATACTGACCGGACAGTTTTACCGCCACTTCTTTTACGATCTG
The DNA here is from genome assembly GCF_021155785.1 of Neodiprion fabricii. NCBI lineage: Eukaryota > Metazoa > Arthropoda > Insecta > Hymenoptera > Diprionidae > Neodiprion > Neodiprion fabricii. The sequence goes on from NC_060240.1 coordinate 23,190,163, forward strand.
AATTTGCTAATCAACTTCTGGGCTCCTGAACGGAAATTGTGTTTTCCTTTCAGCTAGCCAGACCGAAGGTTGATCAGAAATAAGTCGAGTGTCGTTTTGTTGGAAATTGAAGTTAGTACTGGTGCGTTTGAGCGGCGAGCGGTGCTATTTAAGCCTTCCTCTCTCTCCCACCAGAGATGCATCTCCGATCAGCTGACTTTGTCCGGTCTCGCTCTTTGTTTGAAAACAACTACACGCACCGATTCCGTGGAACGGAGCCACGTGAATATAAACTCGCGGGGCAACGCGCTGTCAAAATTTTCCAAATCCATTCCGCATTTACGCGTCTTTTATTCTCAATATCTCTAACGCGATCTCGTGATATATTCATCCTCGCGATCAATTCACACAAAATAGTTCAACACTCGACACGCTCCGGATACTACGCATTATCGTAAACCGAACAAAAAAACGCGCTTCTCAATTTTAAAGTACGTAATAATTTTCAGTCACTTCCGGTTTCCAGTGCTAATTCATCGCACCTCTTGCGTAATTTTGTAATTTAAATCTTTCCGGTTTCAATAAGGTTAGCCGCGTTATCTGCTCTGATATCCTTCATCATATGTATGGGATATTCCATACCAATTCTATCCATGTTCAACCTTAAACCGTTCTAATTTCTATGCGAATTCTTAACTGCATTACATAGAAGACCGTGAATATCAGGTAATTTTGGCGGCTCTTTATCTCATTCAGTTCTTGTGATATCAATTTTTCAAACATAATTTGAGTAGACTACGGTGACAAATATTTGTAAAGGAGTTGAGACGATATGCCACAAGGAAAAGATATGAACAATTAAATTGAAATATATGTAATTTTAACAGTTTTTATTTAGAGCTTTAGTTATAACTTTTTAACCAATTTCTAACTATACTGTGATTATTTTTAACAACTTAAAATATTTTTTATTCTAGATATCTAAAATTTGCACCTAGTGGATCATTTTGACGGTGAATTTCAAGCCTGTCATAGTTGCAGGTTCTTTGCAACGTATACCTATAATAAAAATCTGTGGCTTTCTAACGCTTCGAACCTATAAAAGACAGCCAGCTGTGGCTCCAGTTTTCTCCCTATCCGACTCACTATCGGTGTGCATCGTGCTTCATACGTTACGTATCAGGCATGACAATTTCAGATTATTACGATAATTTCGATGTACGGTACTCTCGAAAGTTTGACTGATAATTATTAAGATACAGGAAATGCGTAATGTGTCATTATAATACACTCAAAAATCGCTGCTCTGTTCGCCTGCTTTTCAGATCACCTTACGCAAGTTCATTCTAATCACTACATGAAGTAATATAGCAGAGGTTCTGTAATTATGCAATTATTCAACAACCATCCCAGAAAGCTTGTACGAAATTCGAAGATCTCATTGCGTGATAATTTTACAACATATATTGTACGATAGTTAATGTGCGCGTAAACATTTATGTATTTCACCAATACGCAACCAAACTCTGTACTTTCAACGGTTCGCAAATTATAAGAATTGAAAGTCGATTTTGTACAAAAATTCATCGTTAAACCACTTCAGAGAAGCCGACTCGCCTCAGATCACATTGCACACGATCTTATTCGACACGGACTTATTGCGCAAAGGTATTATTCGACACGGACGTATTCTATATATATGTTATTTGACTCGACATTCTTTCATTAGGACGTCCCAGTAGACGTGATTGCACGTAAGTATTTTTATTTCCAATATTCTGTAGAGCATGCATTACGGTTTTTGTAATTTGTATTGGAAAATGTCCTCGTGACGTTAGAGCCTGGTTATCGGCACCATTTTATCATCACATCACCTAAGTGATTATTAATTTTAACGAAGTCAAATTTTAATTCTTGAGGTTTAAAATTACTCGTGCCACATAAAGTAACGAAACGGTAAATTTATTGTACCATGCACACGCCAAAAAGGACGGTCAACGGTCAGCTGTCAGCCTGGTTCATTTTTTTAGATGACGCAATACGAAGTAACAATCCCAATTCCACATTTATTTATCCGGAATTTTTTTGCAGGGAATCGATATCAGATGAAAAGGTACCCCTCGATATCTTCACTGGTCAAACTCTTGACTTCGCAACGAAAATTCAAAAGACAATTTTAGGTGGAATTTAATTCTGTACAAAATGCTTCTAGAATTAAGTCTATATCTATAAATTATGCGGTTCAGTCATAATAATTCTTTTGACTGACATCTTGCCCCATTGTTAATTGGATGGGGAAACTTCGAATTACAAGAGCCACCTTTTGGACTCGTATTTAAGAGATTTCTTTCCCAGAGAAGCCTTTTTACGGCTATGTGCAACAAGTTTTTCAAGTGGAAGGAAAAAAATATTCCTTTCAAACGAAACACCTTAATAACGATAAAGTTCGAAAGTATGTGATTACGAATCTATTATTTATGCTCTTGTGACCAAAATTGAATTGCTGTGATCCGTCAAGCCTCTCGGATTTGGCTGCATTCGCAACTATGCATGACTCGGCTTATTTTAACGATTGGGAATTTCGTTTGAGGCTAGAATATAAGTGATGTCTAACAATAAATGTTGGTGACCCATTAATGCGTGAATTGCGCGTTATGTAGCGCAGCTTATAAACGTCTCTGGCGAACGATTTCTTTTATTTTTTAACGCTAGTAGCGCCACCAACCATCAAATGGTCGAAATAGAAAAACGTTTAGATTTGAAAGAAAACCATTGGAACGAAAATACCGCGCACATTGCACGTGTTGATTACACCGATCGTTGTTCCCATTTCGCACAAGTAAAATTATAATTCAAAACACAACGGGTTCAAGATTCGCGTCTCAAACGAGAATTCGCTTCATTATTAATTGATATTTAATGATTTTGAAGAGTGTAATGGGGAAAGAGGGAAAGAGAGAGAGAGAGAGAGAGAGAGAGAGAGAGAGAGAGAGAGTTAGAGAAAATGCACTGCTTCAAATTGCGTTCTACTGAAATGAAATAGAGAACTGTTTTTCACATTTCAACTATAATTTACGGATTACAGTAATACTTTTTTCTGGAAAACGGCACATTCAGTCGACGGCCTGCTGGCGTCTGTATTAACTTGGTATATAACGTATTTAGATAATAAAAATAATCTATGCTGTTTCTATGCTGAAACTCAACGGTTACTGCGTAGATTGAAACGGTTAGCGTATAACGCGTTATACCGAGAAAATATTTGAAGGATTTTGCAAAATTGGCAGTGAGTTGCAATGTGTGAGCAGGCTGCATATGTGCTTTTTTACTTCAAACAAAGCAATGTCGGTGTCGACTAAGGTCATAAGAGAAAAGCATATGTCTGGGGTATTTTTAAAAGAAAAATCCTTTCGTGCAGACTCACTCATACGGTTCACTGACCCAGTGGAAAATTTTCAACATCACAAGTCGTTCGTTTCGAGTTTCTTGAATTATAATTGTATGCAGAGATGTATGAGGTGCTTAGTTTATCTCTGAGACTTAGATCCGAAATAAGTATACTTCAAGAGATTGGTGAGTTGAAAATCTATCCGTTTTATTTGTTCGCTGATGAAATCGCTCTTCGAGTATTTGACAAATTAATTTAAAAAAAAAAAGAACCGAGTTAATTATAAACGAGCGGTTCAACATCCACTTCTGTAAATAGTTTATTGGTTTGTTTCACTCTGGGATTGCACATTTTATTCTAATAGATTTCTTTACCAATTTATATCAGAAAATCTATGCCTCATCTCATGTTTATAACTTTAGTATTTCTACTTCTGTCGCCTCAGCGTTGATGTTTGAAATTTCAAATTCCCGCCTAACCATCTGATTTAGACGCGTGAATATATCCGCACTTAAGCTACAAGTTGTTATTATTATAAAAATTGTTTATTAGAGGAGTTATGTTATTTTTAAAATGGCGGGAGTGTAAACTTGTTTTATTTTTGTCTAACTCTATCTTACAATGTCTATAAAAATGAGGTCGAGATCAAACGATCCTAACTTGCAGCGTAGATCTCATTGTACTCCGAGTATAATCATTTTCGATACGCGGGCTATTGTTCGATAAGATATCCTCTGATACTTTGGCAGCTGTAGCTTTTTATTTTCCTTTCATCAACACACGTGTGCAGTTTTTTTTATCTAACTAGCACGAAATTTCTTTTGTTTATTTGTTTGTTTGTTTATTTTCCAACCCAATTCCATCTTGTGTTTATTCTTCTCTCCCTATTTTACTTATACCGGAAAATTTGTAATATTATTTTGAACCGATGCGCACGTGTTCCGCTTATTCTTCGCCGGTATATATCATTATTTTCTAAGAACGTATAACCGCTGAGTTCATTTGTCTCTGTTCCAATTCAAAAATATATACTAACTTAGATATATGTAAAACTCAGGTTTTTCCCTAATTTTCACACTGTATACAGCTATACTTTTGCCATCACCGGATGCAACGTCTGCGCCTTTCTGGCAAACCTTGGCTTTACTCCAATCTACGAATGGAATTATTTCCCACATTTACTCCAACGGCGCACTTTTTAGTTGCGAGCAAATACTCACCGCAAATGCTAAGTTGTGAAAATATGATTAACCCTTTCATACATATATTTTTTCTTATATGCGATTCACTCGAAATTTTGCAAACAAAACATGGCTTTTGGGGTCGCTGATTACGAATCTGAACTCGAAATTTGAAAATTCAAAATGGCGGATCCAATATGGTGGACGTCATTTCGAAAAGTTATTTGATCACGATAAAACTTTATGTTCAATGGTTTTTAGGGTCACTGATTACAAATTTGGACTCGAAATTTGAAAATGCAAAATGATGGAACCAATATGGCGGACAGACAAAAATTTTTTGGTGTGTATTAAGTTTGTGTTAAAATTGGCATTCAGAATCTCATGGTCGATTAGCAGAAAATCCTTTTTTTTGTGGAAAAGTACGAATTTCGACTATTTGTTTACACGTGCTGTTTTGGCAATAAACAAATAAATAAATTTAATATTTTTTCTACTTAGAAATATTTCAGAGACCATGTGGAACCGAAAAATACAGCAGTTGTTACCAAAAAAGTAGTTGAATAAATAAAAAACTCCAAAAAAAAGGTGGGCGTCCCAGCGTAAATTAAAGGGTTAATAATGATATTGTTATTACATATGCATAGACATCGCATCACTGTTTTTTTTTCATACAACCGTAAATATCTATGAATTACGCTTTGGCAAAAGAACAAATTCAGTATTTAAATATCGCTGATATTTTTCCTACACATTATAATTCGTTTCGTAAGATAAATGCATTTACGTGAAATTTGAGGTCTATCAGTCGGTCCTTTTATTTCTTACAGAATTCTGTTTTTATCGTTTACTCAAGGGAGTATACAATAGTCTAGAAATTTGAAAAAATCATTTTTTGTCTTGTATATTATTATAGCTACATCTTTCAAAAATATTTTATTGCAAAGTTGACACCGAATTTCCAAGAATTGAGAAAGTTATGAGCACTTGAGTGAAACAATGCAAGGCGTGCGCCTTAATTAATAGAGCCGAGGCTAGAAAGATCAGCCTATGAGGAAGCTACAAATGCGGTAGAAGACATATATGCCTCAGGAATTGCCCATCAAGGTAAAAAAAATTCCATTTGTAAACGGAAATAACTATTTTCATATGAATATTAATCATAAATCAATTGATCAGAAAAAAATGGGAATAAAACAGAGCTCTGCATTTTTGGAGATCATTCGATATTGTTTCAAACTGACCTAATTTGTGCTTGCCGATCATAAATTTCCACCTGCGAAAATCAGTCGATGATGATAAAGCATCATTTTCTGACGAAATTCCAAATCCGTATTAATCTAATTTGTCGTCGGGCTTTTTATTCTATTATATTTTATACATTACTTCAGTTACTATTTACAAAGAATAGCGTAATTTTTTGAAGCTTTTTCAAAACGGAGTATCGTGAAATTTTCTTTCCTTTCTTTCTACCAGTCAAGACGAAAATTTTCTTTTGTTTCTTGTAATACAGAAAATTCGAGAACACTGCAAAATCACGATGAATATGAATCAAAGCTTTTGGCAAAAAAAATTAAACATTCTAATTTTAATACTAGTTTAGAATTACTTTAGAGGAATCCTAAAAGTGGTGAAAAAATCAACTATTTATTAGTGTATAATTTAAAACTGCGATCAATCGAAACGCCCTTTACTTAATTCGTAGCTAAAAGGTTATTTCTAGCAGCGCTTCATCAAGTGTGAAATAGAGTTCGATACAGCTGCAGCAGTGTACTTAAAAAGAGTTAGCGAATATCTGAAATTGTATTGCAAAAGTGGTGTCAACGATGGCCGTAATGTCGATTTTCCAGAACAGAATACATCTACGCAGTACGAAATTTTTTGAAAAAATATGTTTTTACGGCTTCAATCAGAAGTGTGTAACCCAGAAAACCAAAATGAATTGAAATGAATTATGTCAGTCAAAAAAGAAATTGCCACGAATTAAAACAAATTGAATAGAATCAACAGACCTGTGTGCCAATTCTTTTAAATTTCATTTGATTTGTGTTTATTCCGTTTTTGACATGCTCAATTCGTGTTGGTTTATTAAGAACTGACCTACGATTAAACTTGCATTCAATTTTTTTTAAATACCAAACTGTTTCCCCAAAATAATACAAGTGAAATTGCGGCCAATTAAAAGGCGATTTTAATTCTCAATATTCTGAACGTATCTGCAGCTTTGGGAGGAAAATCATGCCGCCTATGTCTTAGTTTATTTTTCTCATTCACTGGCCTCGTACGAAAGTACCGAAGAGAGGCAAAATGTTTATACACGACGGTGTGCTTGGCCGGAAGCCAGAAAATACTGCGCGTGCATGTCTTCCGACAAAAATAGAACGTGGGCCAAAATCCCCCATGACTTCTTCGCTTGACTTTATAGTACTGGGCAATAATCTCCTACGTCTTTAGGTATAGCTCAAAGACAGAGCTCATTGGAACCAGGAAACCTTGGCCAGCGCTTGAATCTTTGTGTCTTCGGCTCGCGTCGTTTGTATTAGCTACGAATATTGTAAGCAAGTATTTTTGTACTTACTGCTCTGACGCACGTGGATAAAATTCAATATTGCTTAGGCCACGAAAAAAGTAAACAAATATACAAATACAAGTGAATATAAATAAGCCAATTATATTGGTAATACATTTTTTTTACCGTTAATTACTATACAGTCAATGTTTAAAATAATGCAGATCAAAAATATGATGCACTGTAATAAGGCATTATTAATAATTCAACGCAATTTAACTATAATAACGCCTTATTGTAGGCAGTTTTCGGCGAAAGCACGGTATAATAACCTCGCGATATCTACGTCGCCAAAAAACAGACCAGCAGCCTTGTACTGATGATTTTCTCTGATTTACTTGATTTGCGAAAGTGAAACACATGGTAGAGTATTCCTCAATGAGGATCCGTGATAAGAATGACCAAAAATAATCGATTTAATCGAATATCGATTATTTTTTCTCATTTAATCGAGTATAATGGATTATTTTTCAAATTCGATTAATCGACCGACCCGATTATTTTTCCTCACAATCGTTTTTTGTTTTTTACTCCCATGAACGACGCAATAAAATATCAATTTATGTGATTCAAGTATCAGTTATTATCATTGTCTTACTTATACTAAGTACCTATTTGATATAATTAGTGAAAAATGAATGATCATTTTTACCTGAAATTAAGAAATATTTTAAATGAAATTTTGGTTTGAAATGCACCATTTCAAAAAATACGAAATAATTGATTAATTTGTACCGATTAAATCGAGTCATGTTCGATTATTTTTTTGTACTCGATTAATCGATGCATCGATTATTTTTAGCTTAGTGCACATCGCTCCGTGAGAATGTAAACAGCCATCTGCAAGGCTCATTGCAATCTCGGTCGATAAAAAAGCTGCCCAATCTTCATTGCATTAAAGTAACAAGTTTTCTACCTACTTATTATTAAGTGACTACAAAGTTTTGCTTGTGCAAGATATCGTGACGCACACATACCGAAATTGATTTTGAAACAGTTTTCCGCTCGGGCGGCGCGCTACGGGCTGAAATTCTCCAATTGCAATTCATTATCATTGTAATTGGCGAGGGAATAGAATTGGCTTTCGCAGAATCAATTTCTAGATTTTCTAAAGAGCCTTTATTACAATGATTTTATAAAAATTACTTTGAACGATTGGGATTTTTGTAATTTTCATTCGTTATCGAGGGTTCATTTTCAAACTATACGGGGCTACGTGATTAACTGAATAATCGGCAGTTTGTAATGATTTTTTGTTGGTAGATTATAGTCATAATCTTGAGTATTGCAAAGCACAGTAGATTAATCGCACAACCCTGTTTTGAAACTAGCTCAACAACCGATTTCAGTTTTCAAACTCCACATACCTATTTGGATATTTAATAACTGCCACCCAAACTAACACAAATTTTCTTGTCCCATCTAGAAGGCGTTGCTGCTGACAGGGATGCTTATTTTCATAAAAAGGCTGACAATAAATAATACTTGCAGGAAAATTTGGCTTCGTATGGGATTGAGGAGATTAACCCTGATTCACTTTTTGTTACAACGCATACGCGACACACGATCAGTCCAATAGTACCCAATTGCAAGCAATTATTCTTCTTTTTCTTTCCCTATTTATATAAGTATCTGGTTCCTAACCAGATGAACCTATGTACCACTTCAAAGAATTTCAGATCGCATTAAATAATATAAATTATTGGAAATCGGAAATTAAATACATGAATGAATAATTACCTAAAATGTTAGATATGATGAGAGACCAATGGCAGCTAAATGTAGAGAGAGGGTAATAGGAGTACGAGTGAAAGGCAGGCGGAGTGTACAGCGATAGAGCAAGAGAGTAGTAAAGAGTTGATGGTAAAGGTAGTAAGATGAGAGGCGGAAGAGAATAAGGAGAGAGTAGGGAAGAGAGCTATGTGTGTGAGTCGAACTATAGAAGTAAGAGAACGAGAAGAACATGTTGAATTACCTGATTTATTAATTCTGCGTCTCTAATTTATCGTCGTATTGTTAATGTATTGTTATCATGAATACATAACTCGTTCCTTCTACCGACTCTTGAGTGGAAACGAATATTTCTCCCTATAATTAATATTTCCTTATCCAAGTCATTCCCTACACACACCTAACAGAAATATAAAAAAACATAAAATAACATAATACGAAAGGATATGTAAAATAACTTTAAATCAAATTTTTATACACCGACGTATCTCATCGATCCCTTAGTCGCTTCACTTTATGGTGCTGAAACGTCTCAGAAAATTAAGAATATTATAAACATTAACAATTCGAATTATTTATGAACATCAGTTCTATAAAAAAGTTCTAATGTTGATTTTCCGTAACACAAATATAAAAAAATTATTATGCTTCAAAAACGTTCATCAGTTAATTTTGGAATTATTTTTGTAACAGACAGTTCGATGCAAGAGTTGTAGATATAATAGTATTTACAAAACAGCACTGCTCAAAATTATTGTGGGACCTATAGTTTTCAAGGTAAAGACAAGTAATCATACAAAAAACTAATCATGCCCTTACTTTCAAAATGTCGATTGAATGGTGGTGCCCCTCTCTCCAAAAACTCAAAGTTAGGCTTACAATAAGATCAAACCTTCGACAAGATAGAAAAAAATACAATTGTTGCCGACCCAAAATGCACGGTTGGCCTTTTTTCAATGCCAGATTTACATAACCGACTTACATAACAAAACCTTCAAATTTCTAAGACGCCTAATTGAAGGCACCCCACCAACAACAAAGCATAAAAAGACAAACTGTACGACTATTTCTTAATCTTCCCAGGAAGAAGGAATGCCCTGCATTCACGTCACTCCCATAGATGATTCGAAATCATTGACCTCTTTAGTGTTCGATATAATATAGTCAGCAAACAAAAAGTCTTGTCATGTTATCTCAGCTATTGATCCGACAGCCTTCTAGTTATCTTATTTAAATGTCTTAAGGCCGAATTGGTAGGAAAAGGCCCCTACAAATCGAACCAGATATGATAAGATTTTGGCTGTAAGAGTTGCTAGGAAAGGATGTTTTCATTCGATTTTGTGGTTTTTCGAAAAAACCTTAATCTCAATTAACTCAAACCCTGGCGTGCTTCAAGACGGCCAAATTGATCAGGATGCATTCAAAATCCTAGTTCTAAGAATTCACCAATTCACATTCCTGGTGTTATATTATAAAAATTTGCAGTCCCCCCGTAGTTAGTGCAACGGACGGGAACTCGGAAAATAATAACTCACTGGCTACTTTATCGACTATCGCAATCAGCCAAAATACTATACTGAACGCTGCCAGCCTACGTAGTCATTGTCAACGGCTCAGAACCACCCTCTACCTCCTCGCTCTTTGGGCTCGGATGAACATTCATTCACAAGATTTCTAGCTTCCACAAAAACTGGGGTCTCAGAGATAGAAAGAGTCGAGAGCGAATCTATTGGCTATTCCTCCCCCTCTCTTTCTTTGGGTCTCGGTAAGGGTATTTCAATTTTTTGTTATTTGTTGTTCTCTTTGCATTACTACAATATCTAATCTTCAACTAACCGCAGAGTCAAAGCAAGCCAGGGACACCTCCGATGAGGACCCTGGAGATTCGAATTCACCTTATAATAAAAGAGAAACTGATATGAAACTCCCTGGATGCCGTCTTTCAGGGTCCGTGATAATAGATACAGGCAGGGTGACCATACTCCATATCTTGTTCAGGTGTATGATAAACACGGGGGCAACGCTGGCAACGAAAACTCACAAGGGTAACGGCCTACTCAAAGATGTCGCTAACATTAAAGCCTCTGGTATCAATCGGTATAACATCTTTAATAATTTTGAGGATGTGAATTTATTTGTGGACCAGGGCATTCATATGTGTAATCCGGCCTTAGGGGTATATGTGTCCGATGGCTGTATTTATAAAATCACTTTAGTTAAGGGTGTCGAGCCCCTGCTTTTGGAGGAAGAAATTTTTAGAAAACTTTACAGCCTTAGACCGCGAAAGGATTTCTTGGGTCTTCCGAGCTCCTGACGGTAGCTTTGGCAGGAAGAATTCATCTTGGATTAAGATCTTCTTTCGGCGCATGGCCCTTCCTAAAAAGGTGGCCATTTTCCTCAATGTGAGGGACTCGCCATAGTCTCAGCCTTCAACAAAATTTCCAGCCTCTATGCGGTGAAGGAATATTCATTTTCCGATACGGATCATTTTGGCCAGTTACTAGATAGCGACCTAACTTTAAAGGAACTGAAATGGTCCATCCACACTTCCAAATGTAGCTCCTCTTCTGGAATAGACTTCATAACTAACGAAGTGCTTAAACGTTTCCCTTCCTAGGGCCAAGATTTACTTTTATCCTTCGTTAACAAAATCCTTAGGGCACACGATTTGCCGACCGCTTGATCACTCTACTCAGTAGTTTTTGGACCCAAGTCGGGTTCTAACGGATTTAGGCCCATCTAACTTTCCTCAGCAATCCTCAAAACACTAGAATGGATAATAAATTTTAGGCTACTTTGGTGGGTCGAAATCGGCAAATTCTGCTGAAATGTTTTTACAGTTTCAGGAAAGGAATATCTGTTAGCAATAATGTCGACAACGGACATCAGATTAAGCTTTCTCAAGAATGAGTATCTCGGTGGTCCATTTTTGGATATCGAGGGGGCATTTGACAATGTCATTTCGAAAATTTTCATTCCACAATTAACTGAACTTGGCATTCCAGACCCGATTGTAATTTTTATAAAGCATGTCATTTGGTAAAGGGTGGTCCATGGCAGGGCCCAGGGGGCTGACCTTGGCATAAGGATAACGAGCCTTGGTCTGCGCCAGAGTTCAGCCCTATGTCCTCTTCTTCTCAACTTATACTCAAACTCCATCCTCAGGAACACTGGCCATAACACAAGAAGCCTCACCTACATTGACGATGTGGTGATTTGATTCTTGCACTAGGACTTACAAGTGGCACTCAATGAAGCATCATCCTCATTAGAATTCATTAACACCTGGCTCGTTCACAGCGGGCTAGTGGTAAGCTCCAAAAAAACTCAACCCTGCATCTTTTCCAGGAGACCCCTGGGAGACAACCCAATACACGCCCATCTGAATGGCTCCTGGATTCCCAACTCACGCTCGGTCAGATTCCTAGGTATCTATTTAGATAGGAAACTCCTTTGGAAGTCCCACATTGAGTTTAACAGATCAAAGGCCATCTAGGCTGTTTCGGTTCTCAAAGTTATCTCCAGTCTTACATGGGCAGGCCACCCTTCCACTATGATCTTGGTATACAAAGGCTATGTCCGAGCCATATTAGACTGGGGCAAGCAGTTTTTCGGAGTCGCTGCCAGGTCTCACCTCTCAAGACTAATTGAATCTGTTCAAGCTTTGTCAATAAAAGTCAGCTTAGGTTGCCTCAAAATCACCCCTAATAACATAGTCATTCATCTTGGAGGGATCGCCCAACTCTACGTCAGAAGGCTAGAGCTTATGAAAAACTTCATACTGAGGACTATCTCTCACCAAGAAAATATGATCATTCCCAATCTCCAGCTTATGGAAATCCTAGTTGATAGGAGAGTAAGCAATTTCAGTTGTCTTGTATTTTTAGGGTATGGTCCTCAATCCCAACTGAGCATCTTTGATTTTATCATCGAAGGTAACTCCCTCTGTTTTAATTTAGAATATCTGGCGATCTTCGCTAAGTCCAATGTCAACGCGTCTATCGGTCAAATAGCTAAAGACGACCCTTCTCCTCCGACAACATTTAAGATCCATTGTGAATCAGAATTCCTCAACTTCACCCACATCTATTCTGACAGATCTAAAGCTTGCTCCCCCCTAAGGCTATCTGCAGCCGCCATACCACCTAATGATGGTCAACCAACTGTCTTTAGGCCCAATGAAAATTCTTCTATCTTCTCCACTGAGGCTCTTGGAATCTCCAAAGCCTTATAAGTCTTAGCCAGAAACAAGGGCTTTGTGAAGGCGTTAATTTTGTCAGACTACTTGAGTGTCTTCACGTCATTTCTTCAATAAACACAAGATCACCCCAGGCACAGATCTTTAGAAATTGTTTTTAAAAAGTCCATCGTGCATCTTCCTAGTTTTGGCTGAATTTATCATCAAAAATAACCTCAACCTGTAATCACTGGTATCTCTAACCAAATAACAAATTTTGGCGTGTCTGTTTCAGTGTTTTTTGTTTGATTTGTTGCTGTCCGTGCTGTCACATACTTATATTCCCAACCTACGCCATCTCGAAAACCTAAAACAAAATATAGGAAATCTCCCTGTAACTCTCACACTCTACAAAGATCAATCGCATGGAGGATCACACTTCTCCAATATCCAGTAACTCAGAACTGACCCAGGTTACACCAGATTTAAGAGTTCTTTGACTTATCCTCTTAAGGGGTATAGCCATACGAAAGAAGATGACGAAAACGAACTCAAACCTTACTTAAGTTGTGTTTCTAGTATGCACTCAAATCGCTCAGAGCACTCAGATCTAGTACAAATCTGTTATTTATAACTAGAATTGAGCGTTTTTAACTGGATTTGAGCGCTCGTAGTGATTGGAATGCATACTCCGAACGCATCTTTTATCATAACATTGCAACAGTTTTCAATTGTGCATGAAACCAAGATATTACTTGTTAAAAGTTACAGGATTACAACCCAAAAACTAAGTAAGTCTTATTACATATCTGCAGCTTATCATGGTATAATGTTCTGGTTGGGTTTTTAAGGTTCCTAGAGATCCAATTAGTAAGGAAAAGCTCCTATGAATCGTTTTTGAAACGACGGGTTTGGGCAGTGCAAATTACAGTAATACTAAGTTTACCCTTTTGGTTTTTCAAAAATTTTGACCGCTTTCGAAAAATGCTCAAATCAATCTTTTGGTACGCTACAGCGATGTAATTTAGCGCGAGAAAAAAATTGCAAATGGTCTCAAGTTGATCTGATAGACAGCTCAAAAAATACAGTCAATAAACCAAGAAATATTGACATGTCTTCTCAATGGTTGATCCTAATTTGCTACGAATATTATTATGATATAATATGAAAGGTAACAGGGAAATAAAATCATTTCTGCACCTTGTTTTATTCAATATATTTCTGTTTTTAGTTGTTGAAATAAGTAAAAACTCTGAAAATGGGAAAATGTTCAACAATTGATATTATATATTCATTTGGCGTGTTGTATGTTATCGTCACAATCTCATGTAAATAATAATCTTGGATATATTCACCTCACCTCTCATCTACCCCCTTATCTAGATAATAGACATAAGCTCCTTATCTTGTAACAACATCGTTTTTGTCATTACTTCAAGATGTAAAGGATAAACTCATTTATCTCTAGCACATATCCAAGTGTAATAGGAGCATCAAATTGATAAACAATAAGTGAAATGAAATTTACACAACAACTGTGTATCATATTCTAGATACATTTGTTGTGTAGAAATATACTTTACATTTGTGTAAGTTAGTCGCTATGATTGTATGTAAAAAAAAGTTGTTTGTAGATTCGTTGATTCGCATATTGATACATATGGATTGATGCATTATCAGTATTTATATTATATTCCTACATATTCCCTCTTAGCTGAGAATGAAATAGTAGGCATTTTGCTCATACGAAGTATTTCATTCCTGCTATAATAATCTTACTATAATTGATTAATAATTGATAAATATGCATACAATTATGGATAATGTCAATATTGGACATTATTTTTCGTTGCTGTATGTAGCTGTATACGCATGTTTCTAAACGAAGTGTAGCAATTGAAGTGTGCAACGCAGAGAGAGTAATGAAAAACGTTCTCAGTCACACATTCGTGACAATAGTGAAACACTTCTTTTGTCATACAACGTACAATGGAATTCATATCTAGCAATAATAATGGAAATGCGAGAATTAAGTGTAAAATTTGTCTTATAGATAAATATCTAATCAACACTACTTTCTATATTCATTTATCATTATGTAATTCAAGTCTTGGCCTTTGGTGTTTTCTGGTAAATAATTTACTATAATATACTGATAATAGACATGAGTATTTAGCCTTCCCGTTATATTTGAGCTGACTGGTATTTGAAAAATTTATCTACGAAAAATGTAAAAACTTATTCAACCATCTTACTTAATAAACTTGACATGAAAATATTATAAACTTCATAGATCATATTACAAATTACAATTCTGCAGATTGCACTGTATAATAATAATAATAATAATAATAATAACAACAACAACAACAACATGCAGCTGATGCAAAACGCCTCAATAATTGTTTTTTAAATTAATCAATAATGAAACAAATTATTTCTTCAAATCATCTTAGAATAATATAGTATATAAATATTCATGAAATAGACGTATGATAATTTTTCATCTTTACAGACAAATGAATTTTTAGTTAGTGACCGTGAACTAATTAGTGAAAAATTTCGTCGGTGATGGGCAGTGGACTCCTTTATCTCATTTGAATACAATTTCTATACAATAATCGTAGTGTGCATGTGCAGGACGTGGGACAATTTTTACGTTAGACTACCTTTTATAAGATTTACAAACAAAACTTTCAATGTTTTAGATATCTTAATATCGAACAAAATCTAATTTTGCATGATTTTGAGAAGAAAGGATATGTTACATTGTATTGATGATATGTAGAACTTTAAAAGAATTATTTATAAAACGTGCAAGAGTGGATGTGACCTAAAAATTGTCCCATGCCTTGCAAACCGTAAATATTGTTTAAAAATTATATTTATTTCATAATATTTTCTGTAGACTGAAGATGGATGGGTATATCTGGCTGAAACGTCAAATGAAATAAAGGATTCCACTGACTATCGCCAACGAAATTTTTAAATATTTACGTACAAAGTTTCAGTACCGCTTTGAAATTCTGATCAATAACACCTTGAATATTTTTAGACAAAGACAATTGATTCGCAATTGCTCTATATTGACTTCGCGTTTTACATTATTATTACTCTCTTATCTATAAATAAATATATAATTGGGTTAAACGGAGGATCGATTCAACTATAGATCCTTCTCAACTTCTGGTCGATCCATAGCTTCCTGAGCATGTTGCAGACCTGCGCAATAATGTAGGAGCAAAACACTTAGCGCTTGGACTCTCGAATCGCTTTGGGCAATCAATTTTGCACTGTCCGCTTCTCCGCTATGAGATAATTTCAGCCTAGAGGTAGTCTCAATGTCGAGCGCTGTCTTCAACTTGCCCATCTGTGTGATATAAAGACCAAGAACAATGACTTATGAACTGTAAAAGTAGTTAATCATCATGAACAGCTTGTGCACATATGTATCATAAACAACTACCATGGAATTGATTTTCTCAACTCGTTCTTCAGGCTCCAGATATGCATACAGACATTTCCCTGTGTCTTTCGCTCGCGACATCAAGCCGTCATCCAAGTCTCCACTCAAAAGTGGCCCTACTATCGATGGGTCCGCTCCTTCCAATAAATTGGTGCTTATACCCAGTCCACCAACAATAGAACTCTGCATATTTGTGTGAATTAGGTCAAGTTACAGAAATGATATAAGCTGGAGTAGTGGGTGATGATTAATTGATAATCGTCAAGCAACAGTAAAGAAAATATATTACTACAAGATTTATTACTACCACCATTAGTTCTGTGAATTTTTGCCATAAATGTTCACTGAACAAGGAGACAAATCAACAACAGTAATATGCACAGAACAGTTTCAAGTTCACTTCCAAGATGACTTAAAACATTTTATTAGATTAATTTTCTAAAAGCAAAGCAGATTGAGGTGAAGTATTAAGGTTCTATGGTGTGAGTAAAAGTTTGCTTATTTTACATAATATAATAATTACTTGCAACACATCACAGGGTATAATAATAACATTATTATAAGAAGATTCTCAAAAGTTTCTGAAGAACATTTAAAAACTAAATTTCATTCATTATTGTTTTGAATGGCAAGTTTAACTGAGTTGATAAATGGTTCTGGCCTTAAGGAGAAACCTAAGTTCCGATCTACCTTGCGAGAAGAACATGGGCTGGGTGGAAGGCTTCTGGAGGCAAGTCCGCTGCCAGAACTTGGTGGTGCCAGGCAAGTCGCACTTCCAGCTCTCTTTAGACCGAAGAGCGTATTCGCTATACTGGCCTTCACGGCCAACATCCCCGCGCCCTGATTTTTTTATTACCGCATTCAACTTTTCAACTGTATTTTAACGGTTCTACATGCTAGCTGCTACCAGGTATAACTCATAAAATTGAATTTTAGCACTTTACGAGATGTATATCGGTATTTATCTGTACGTACACAGTAGGGTGGTTCTTAAGAAGGTAATTTTGGAATTTCGATTCGTTCAGCCCTCAAGTTAGCTTCATATAATTAAAAAATAATTCCCTCATTTTTAAAATTTTTTATTTCAACTGTAAGACGTATCCCCAGAGGGTTTCTGTTCCCATTTAACCCTTTTCAAGGGAATAGTTAACCTACCAAACGGATTTAGACGAAATTTGATGCAAGCGGTTTCTTCATTCGCTGATTACGAATCTGGATTCAAAATTTTCTAATTCAAAATAGCGGATCCAATATGGCGATGCCAAGTGACTTCAGAACTTTGTAACGTCAAGTTCAGATTCGTAATCAGTGACCTCGAAAACCCCAGAGCACCGAATTTTATCGAAATCGAATGACTTTTTGGATTTTGGTCCGCCATATTGGATCAGCCATTTTTATTTCGAAATTCGAATCCAGATTCGTAATCAGCGATCCAAGAAACCCCTCTATATCAAATTTTATCACAACCCGTTAGGTAAATTTACCGTTCCCTTGAAAAGGTTAAATGGGGAAATCAACCTTCTGGCGGCACCGGTTAGAGTTGAGATAAAAATCTGAAAAAATCAGGGAATTATTTTTTAATTATTTGGAGCCGATTTGGGAGGTGAGACAGTCGAAATTCAAAAATGATAATTTTAAGGACCATTCTAGTACACAGCATCTTTGGATGTGAATTGTTAAATGTTAATTGAGTTAATCAGTGCATATATACAACTTAGGATGTTTTCTTTGGAAGCTAAATTTCTTTATCACTTCCGCCTCAAAAACTTGTACATAACTAGAAAAAAAAATTCTTGCTCAAGTATATCTTCTAAATCAAATTTTAAAGGGTTGCTCTTAGAATTTAAAGTTTGCTTATTTAAATAACATGGCCAAAATGTAATTTTTTTTTAATCGTTACCATTCAGCTAATTCAATGATTAAATTCTTTAAAAAATCGTAATTTTTGTTTAAAGTCAAAAGTTTAGCCACTAAAGACATTTATACATGAATTTGTTCACAAATTAAACTTTCAAAGCTTATAAGTTTTCGCTTTACGGACAATTGCGAAAAATTGAATTTGTAGGAAATGCATTCAGGATCACCTACGTATCATAAAGTGCAACTGAATGGTAAAAATCTTGTTTTAAAATGACGCCTTCCCTGTATTATAAGATGAAAAAACAGAGCAACCTTTCAAAACTTGGATTAAGAGATATTCTTCTACGTGAATTCTTTTTTTTTTACTGCTCACAAGTTTTTCAGGTGGAAGTGAAGAATAGGATGATGCTTCTAAACAGTATGCCCCTAAGTACATAAATAACACAAACTTCATTACCAATCACAATGCAAATATGGCACCTTTAAATACTGTTGCATAGAATCACAGCTCGTATTTTTTAATTATATCAATTTTCCTTATCGTTTTGGAGATATATTATACCATTTAACATTGACTTGCTGTTCTATTATTGAAATCCTATGCTAAACGCGAGTACATAATTATTAGAGGACTTTGAAAGTGGCTCAACGAAAGTAAATGGTGCGTTGTTCCAAAATCATAAGCAAAAGAGAGAAAGATAAAATTATGTACTACAAGGAGCCAACATTGTTTTGCGATTAGAAACTAAATATAGATTATACTTTGTCAAGTTACGAATGATTATTGTGATGGATATTGGAGTTGGCTTTAAATAATCGATATTCTCTGGATATTTTTTAATCTATTGTTTAAAGCGAAAAACTTTGTTACGAACTCTGAAGAAATTAGTTGCAGGGGCAAGGTGTGAGCCTACAATAAACCTTCACCTTCAGTGAATACAGACAATTATTATTATTATTTTTATTGATTATAAAATAATATTAAAACCCACAAAAAATTTTACCGTTCAGAATCATTAAACTTGAATTTTAGATGTTATATCAATATCAGTATAACATCGAATAAATTAATAGCTTGATAAATAAAATTTAATATTCGATTATTGGAAAATGACTAGATAATTATTGATTCAGTCGCATTTTTACTACAATTATAAGTATAAAAATCATGTAAGAATAGATTTTTGTTACATATCTAATACCTGAACTTGGTCCTCACACACAGTGAATGATATTTCAGGTCCGCCATCTCCCACAACAATATTAGACTCGTTTTCATCCGCTTCGAAAGCCAAAGTTGTAAGACTATCAGCTCCACATCCTCCAGAAGTCTGGCACCTTGTTTCACATTTTTTGTGGCAAACTAATCCACAATCCCGACACTGAACAGCGTCTTTAAGCCAGATCTGAAAAAAAATTCCGGAAAATATGATTTTCAGACTATTTTCCCTGCAGAAAATAAGTCTATGAACAGAACTGCTACCTTTTTAGAGCAAAAATCGCAGTGTGTCGCTCTGTGGAAATGTGTTCTTATGAAATCGTGTAATTTTTTGTCCCCACTTTCGACGTTTATCATTTGCGGCGTTCTAGCAATCTCAGGATTTTCCTTTCTGCCTGTCTCACCGGCGTTCAGTTGATTCTGAACTTGGCTGATATTCCATGTGAAAGACAGTAAGACGTCACCATAGCAGAGTGTCGGATCAAATCCAGAATAACCTTGCAATTTCAGGTTTGATGTCATCGTAGAACCTGTTTGTAAAGTGTTAATTTCAATTAGTAACTCAAAATCTAATTGTATGAAATAAATCGCAGATGAGCTCTTTCGGTATTATCAAATATCTGTGCGGTAGAATATATACTATGATTCTTATAATGCTTTTTTGTGTGTTAGTAATACTCGTCGATCATATTAAGCTAGGTGAGTAAATTGTAGCGTGCGATGTTTGCAATCTTGTGCATGGGATGTTCATATTGGCCAACAATTTGGTTGTAAGAGTAAATTGCTAACTCTCTTTCGGTATGTAATTTTTGTTAGGAAGTACATGCACCTCCGTAGCTACCTTCTACCTCAAGATGTATGTTCATGAGAATACCACCAAGTAACATGCAGTTCAAGAGGTAAGAAGTACACCTCAAAAGATGTAAAGAGTATAATAATCATAGAACGTGTGTGCATGTATTCTTGAAACTGCTTACTTATCTTTTGAAGTATATACAAACAGGTTGATGTAATGCTCAAAGTGATAAAAGAACAGTGAAAATTCTCTTGGAATTAAAACACAAGAGAATTGAGAACATTTGAAATGGTATTAAAATATTTCTAACTTTTCGCGTCACTGTTTTCAAAGAAAAAAGAAAGCTTAATCACACCGAAAATGAAAAGTGGAGTTTCTACTAGATCTCGACGTTTTAAGATCTAGAGAATTGTCTCCGACCATTTTCGCCTGGACGTCTGAATGTATGTATGTGATCAAGCTTTTTGTCTGACAATATTTCGAAAGCGGATTACTAAATTTCAATGATTTTGGTATCAATCAATGTGGCATTTCTCAACTTGGGAACTGATTAGATTTTGGCTTTGATCAGTTCGGTACTTTTCAGCTATTTAAGTAACAAGATTCCAAAAGATTAAATGGAAATGATGACATCTTTGAGGATGGCTGGATGGATTTGAATGAAAATTGGTACTGCGAGGTTTTTTGGGTCACTACTCACGTATCTAAGGTCAAATTTGCAAGATTTAAATTTGTCGTATTCGATAAACTGAAAAAAAGGTGGCTGATCACGAATCTCAAGTCGGATTGGGAAATCCAAAATGTCGATCCAATATGATGAAAAAAGATCTAAAAATATTCCGATTTTGGTAGAAATTCATGCGCGGAGGTTTTTTTTGTCACCGATAACGAATCCAAATTCAGACTCCCCAAATTTGTAATGGTAGGTTCATTATGGTGATTCAAAATAAAAAAAATCATCAATTTCATGTAATATGGTATCCGCTAAATTGAAATTGGATATTATTCCTTTTGTTCCTCCATGAACTTGGAACCGGCAGTATGAGAACGGAAAGTTAGAGGGCTGGTTCGTGGCCAATTTAAAGCCACTTGTTTCTAAAGGCTTGGTGTTGTGCAATGGAGGATTTCATTATCCTAATTTCTTACAGTAGAAAACTGGTATTCTGAAGTCACATTAAGCAAAGTTTCAAAATTATTGCGACATCATTTACTTTAGTTACAGCCAGTAGAAACGATAGTGATTAGCGTACGATAAAGATGACATCAAAATTTGTCCCAATTTGCTGCTAATGTTGAATCATTAGCCCATTTTGGCACAAAATAATGATGTTTGAAATATTGGATTTCCAGATACTCATACCGTTCTTGTGTCAGCAAAATTTGCATGATTTTGAGAAGAAAGAATATTTTATCCACGCAGAAACATATTTAGAACAGATGATACTTCAGAATATAATTGGATTTCCTCAAAATTACATTACTATAGAAAGTGTATGATAAATTTAAAAAAGTTATGCTGAACAATGTTGTATCAGGCCTACAAAACCGTTTCTACTTCTTTCTGATAAGGTTAGTAAATCAAATATTTTATTGTAATTTATTATGTGAATAACTCGAGAACTACTAGACTGATTCCAAAATCTAATCAGTTCCGAGTTGAGCAGAGCCGTGTCGATTGAGGCGATAATCATAAAAATCCATGGGTCAATTCTCGAGATATCAGGATTTAAAATTTTTGGTAACTTTTGTTACACGCGACACTCGAAAATATCTGGACCGAATGAATCTAACATCTAATCAGTTTTGAGATGAAAAAAGCCGCGTCAATTCAGACCATATTAACAACTTAACCATAGACACACAGCCAGTGTTTGCATGAAAATGGTTGGAGTCGATTCTTTCGATTTCAAAACATCAAGACCAGTCAAGTTCTGGTGAAAAGCTAATCTAGTGAGTTGAAAAAATGTTCTGTCAAGATACGCCAGTTGCTGTAAAAAATCATTTCTCGAGCATTGTCTGCCAAACACATGAATTTTGAAAGACTAGTATATACGATCATTAAATTCTAGTATTAAAATGCTGTATGACAAACCAGTATCCGGTGGAAGTAGAGCGTAACATTTGAGATAGTGACCAATCGTAGACATGGAGCACTGTGCCAGTATCAATTTAATGGGAGCATTGATGTACCCCAAGAGAAGTGGAGGATTATCTCCGCCTTTTACTTTAGCCCAAACTCCCAGGTTCAAATACTGAAGGTCAGAATCAATTTGAAAGTTATGCATTTCCTCAAATGATATTAGCGACGCAACGCTTTTCTCCTTTGTCGTGTAATACAAATCAGTCATGCTTTGGATACTGCCATCGTCAGTCGAGTAAATTTGGCTGATATTTGTGATCAAAGATTGATTGGAAATAGTGGAAATTGTAGAAATTCTGCGAGATGGTGATTCAGGACATGAGGGGGTCTGTGGTATATCCTCGCAGCTTTGTGTCGCACTTTCTTTCCTTTTAGACAGTTTACTAGCTTCCCCAAAGTCCAGCACCTCAAAGTCAGTTTCTTTTAATTCAGAAAACTTGATCGGGGTATCAAATTTCGTGGTTTTCATATCTGAGGTGCTTTTCTCGCTAGCTATTAATTCGCTTTTCGATACCTCATTCTTGGCAACCTTCTGCTCAACACCAGCCTTATCCAACACAGTTTTCTCAAGTTCTGATTTCACGGAACCTTGTCTTTCCATCTCTGCTTTAGCATATTTTCTCTCTACTCTAATAATGAACCTTCGTTGCGCAGCACCTTTGACGAGTTTTGCAACCTGATTCATGTTCAAGACCTTTTTACCATCCACAGCGATCAATATGTCGCCTCGCCGCATTTCACCAATTGCTGCTGGACTGCCCGAGACGATAGTTTCTACTATAACGCAGTTGATTCCAATTTCGGGTATGATATCCTGCCTGAATACAACGCCGAGTTGCTGCTGCGGAGTTTTACTGATTATCAAATCTAAGATCATGTATGCTACTCCGCTGTACTGTGTCAAGCAAACCCAGGGCATCACGTCAACACTCATTGTGCAGTAAATTTCAATTCGATCAATTTCATCGGTGTTAAATGAATTGGGATTCATGTTTAATCGACTCACTTCCAGAAGAG
The DNA here is from genome assembly GCF_021155785.1 of Neodiprion fabricii. Lineage (NCBI taxonomy): Eukaryota > Metazoa > Arthropoda > Insecta > Hymenoptera > Diprionidae > Neodiprion > Neodiprion fabricii. The sequence continues at coordinate 23,213,686 of NC_060240.1, forward strand.
TCACTTCCAGGTTTCCTGGACTCGACTTTCGGTTGGAATCCTGGGGAAACAATGGTGCAAGTCGTATTAAGGGTGACCAAACCATACTGCCTTAATCAAAAGTCAGAGAGAAATAAAAACTTTTTAAAAAACTTTCAGCAGCGTTACTTGTTAACGGTAATATCAACTGCTGTTATTAACAATGAATTAACAATTGAAGTGTGAATGAAAAAGGATACATACGTCCATTTTTGAGCCCTTTCTTACAGACACACTAAGTTTTCTTTCCTTTTCCTAATTTTTTACTTGGATGGTGCGGCCCATTCACGCATAATTTCTTTTTTTAAAGAAAAATAGCTGTTTGCAATAGAAAAGGTTTAAAGTATGGGATACTTACCTCAATCAAATCAACATCCTCGTCATTGAGCCTACGAAAAAAAGGCTTATACCGCATCTTGTATCTGGGAAGGGTGTGTTTCTTACGAATTGCTCTCCGTATCTGGCCGGTGATCAGCGATATAATTTGTGGTTGTAACTGACGTCCCTGAAAGTGCGACTGTACGTGAAATTCCAGAATTGGTTCAGAGTAGAAGCTGAGAGACCAATGAGTGTAAGGGACACGCGTAAACTGCAGTCGAGCTCTCCCTGTTACTCGTTTCACTGAAATTGTAGGACATTCCATATTTTTTGAATGAAATAAAAATTGTAAGGAATACACAATTGTAACGAAAAATGGATATTTCATGGCAGAGACATTCCAGCTGTAAACACCTGATCCAAATTCTCACCATTTCAAAACCGATTCAAACTTTATGAAACATTCTTGTTAGCTGCCAAGAGCATGTTTGACTTTTTACCGATTTTTATTTGCATGCGTTTAGACATGAGTATCGGATAATGCACGAGTTCTAACATAGTATACATACAAACAAAAAGTTAGATACAAAACAGGTTATTTTTAAGCAAATGAAAATGAATGAAAGCGAATGAAAAACAGATTAAAACCAACTCCCGTACCATAATGAAACTTACACATATATCTTTATAGCACAGGAGTATTCTCTGAGACTTTTGGTGAATTAAAGACGGTTTGCGAGAAATCTAAAAAACGGAGGCCCTATGATTTTTTTCAACTTTCGGGAGCCACCATATTTTCTTTTGTATAATAATCTTTGATACTCAGCTAATACTGTAACTGTGTAATAAGGTGGTCCTTAAAAAGGTCATTTTATTATTTCGACCGGTTCCAAACAATTGAAATATAATTCCCTCATTTTTTCAGTTTTTTTATCTCAACTCTAATCCATGCCTGCAAGAGGTTGAATTTTCCCATTTAACTTTTTCATAGGCACATTCAATCTACCGAAGGTATTTCGATAAAATTTGGCCAAAGGGGGTTTCTTGGGTCGCTGCAATGATTACGAATCTGAACTCGAAATTTGATAATTCAAAATGACGAATCCAACACGGCGGACCAAAATCCAAAAATAATCCAATTTCGATAAATCTTGGTATTCGGGGGTTTTCAAGGTAGCTGATTACAAATCTGAACTCGACATTAAAAAATTTAAAATGGTGGACCCAATATGACAACATCAAGTAAGTTTTGGGATGTTTGTCCACCATATTGGATCCGTTATTTTAGATTTCAAAATTTCGAGTCCAGATTCGTAAGAAACCCCAGAGTACTGAAGTTTTAGCGAAGTGTAATTAATTTTAGGATTTTGCCACGCCATATTGGATCCGCCGTTATAAATTGTCAAATCTTTGAGTTCAGGTTTATAAACAGCGATTCAAGAAACCACCCTGTACCAAATTTCAACGGTAGAAAATCTGGTCGGTAGATTCAATGTGCCCCTGAAAGAGTTAAATGGGGAAGTTCACCCTCTTGTGTGCACGAGTTAGAGGCGAGACAAACATCTGAAAAAATTAGGGAATTATTTTTGCATTCTTTAAAAACCTTTTTAAGAACCACCCTACTGTACAGTGCTTAATTTTTTTTTTTTTGTATCAAGTATAGTTTTAAAGTTATTACATTCAGCACTCTGCCGTTGTTGATTTCTGTATATATTTTGTCGGCTGCTAACATCTAAACGTTTTTAAACAAAAATCTACGAAGAATCGTACATACTCTTACCAACTAACTAATATATTTCACAAAGGTTGAACCGGTTTTACGTAGGTCAGGGTTTTGGTCAGGTTGATTACACGTGTAATACCCCATGATTGTATAATTTCTAAATTCACACCTTGCACAGACAAATAAGCCGTCTTTCCCAGCACCATTTTAGCATCAATCGACAATTGAAAATTCCCACAATAATGAAGGTCCAAAGCCAAGTCTAAGGTCTCTAATAATCCTGTATCTGCGTCAATTTTTGCGTCTGCCACCTCCAACCCTTTTATTGTTGGGAATTGATTGCCGAGGTGAAGATCTCGCAACTAAAAATTCAACAAAAATAATTAATATGCATGAGCAGCATTTTTAAATTTCTAAGTAAATATTTGTTACTGTTTGTACTTTTATGACTCGGAAATAATAACGATGGATGTCTATAAATTACTATTTTTCATGAGGCTGAAGTTAGTAACGTTATTCTAATTCTTATAATAAGGTAAAAGTCATTCATATTTTCAACATTCAACTACTTTAAAGTCACTAAAACATTTCAGAATAGTAATTTTTTTCTCCAAAGTTTCGTTAAGCTAACATTACTAACTTCTGCCTCATGTTTTTATCCTGAAAAGCCTGCCAAAATCGATGTAGGGCAGAGCAATGTTGCTATGGGATCAAAAAATTCTCAACTTATAGGGTTCAAGTGTTAGAACTTGTGCATAGTTCATTGAGTATATTGGTTACGTTGAGTATAAAAAATTCGGAAAATATGTGGTAGGATAGATGTACTATTTGTGGCCACCTTAATATCATATGTGCCCATCAATCGTACCATTTTTTCATTCAATCTGTTAAAATCAAGCAATACATATCGAATCCTATTCACGTTACATCTAGCATTGGTGCTCAATTTGGTCCACCATTTTTTGCTACTTTTATTAATATCATTCATTTAGTAATTAAATTTGTTCGATTCTTATTTTCTGCTGACGATACTAAAACGTTTAAGGAAATATTGAATGTTGACGATAAAGTATTATTTCAAAAAGATTTAGGTCCTATTTGTAGTTGGTATATCGCAACAAATTTTTTTATATTACGTTCAGTAGTTGTGGTAGTCGCGTTCTACAATATGAGTTTAGTGCATACAAATTGGGTAATTCTTTCCATAACCCTTTCATGCGCACATTGTTTTCCTTCCATGCAGTTCACTTGAAATTTTCCAGGTATGTGCTTTTGAAGTCGTTGATTACGAATCTGAACTTGAAATTCGAAAATTCAAAATGGCGAATCCAATATGGCGGACAAATAAAAAAAGAAGAAAGATTTTCAAAAAATTTTGTCAATTTTTTAGTGTGTTAAATGTGCTATTTTTGCAATAAATAAATTTCTAATTTTTTTCAGACTTAGAAATATTTCAAGAACTATGTGGAATCAATTAAGAACTCGGTAGTCATTACCAAAAAAATAGTTGACTAAATACAAAGCTGAAAAAAAAAAGCCAGGACTCTGATCATCCTAGCGTGAATTAAAGGGTTGAATAAGTTTCTAAAGCAAAAGATCATGGTTTCTATTTTGACTGCAATTTAAATTTTAACGAAGATGATGATTATGTTTTGAGAGCTACAAAAGAAATTAGCTTTATTAAACGTTTTTCTAAAGTTTCTGATGATGTAAAAACTTTCAGAACACTTTATTATTCATCATTTCTGTATCCAATTTTAACGCACTGTTCGATTATTTGGACACCTCATACTATATGTATCCAAACATTTACAAACTTGAAAAATTATATTACTTATTTTTGCGTTTTGTAGCTTTTAAGTCCGGCAATCCAATGCATTTTAGTGATTAAGATTACTGAAATATTTCTTCAATTCTTCTAATACCGTCAGTTTGTTCAGAAATGTACAGAATTGATCTAATTTTTGCTTATTGAATTCTTAATAATGTGATTGACCACCCGAGTTGCTATCTAGGTTTCTTTTTTTCACTCCAAGCAGAACTTTACGACACAACAATGACTATTTCTACATAAATTTGAACATCAAATCATACTCTGTAATTGACCGTCTATCATGATTATGTAACGAGAATGAAAATTGATTTGATCCGTACAACACTAGTTTTTATACTATAAGAAACCTCTCTAGATCTTTATTTAAGTATGAATAACTCTTTTCTAAATTACACTACAACACTGTATTATATCTTTTTCTATGTACAAGGGTGGGATATACCCTTTTACATAGTTAATCTCTAATAAATAAATAAATAAATTTCTGACCATAACCATTCGGTGTAAAATAAATACTTAGCCATAAATGGCACAAAAGTGTTTGGTCGGCTTTGAGCATTGTGAAATTCGATTGTTAAACAATTGAATATTCAAAAGCTGCGCTGATATTTACTGCAGAGGATAGTCTTGTAATTGGATTAATAACTGAATAGATTTCTAGTAGCAGGAACAATTGAATCGTTTCCCTGGTGTAAATTTCTACTACTACGAATATTTACAGAAATTGGGCTATATTAAACTGTATTATTTCATACAAAATAATAAATATGGGGCATTGACATGACATCTTGATCAAGATTTTACATCAATGTCTCAGATTGGCTTTATAATTTTTTCTCTGAAAGTTCATGACAAAAAACGCAATCGCAATTTTTTTCAGAATTTTTTGACCCAGCGTATCTAAAGTATGATTTAAAAATTGAATAAGCCCCCACTTTCTGAAATTTTCAAAAATTTAGAAAAATTTTATACGATATAACAAAATTTTTGACACCTAGTAGAAGATGGAGATTTCATAACTTCAAAAGATAAATAAGAGAAATGAAAAAAAAATTGTTATTACTGGATTGCATTTTTGCCGTAAGAATGAACACAAAAGTTCATTATAATACCTCTCTGAATACATATTTTTTAGCCCACCATACTATAATGAGCTTTATGTTCATTCTTATGTAAAATATGCAATCCAATAATAATAATTTTATTTTATTTTTTCATTTTTCTTATTTATCTTTCAAAGTTATGAAATGGCCATCTTCTGGTAGGTGTCAAAATTTTTGTGACATATTATAAGATTATTCTGAATTTCTTCAGGTTTTAGAAAGTGGGTTTTTTTTTAAAGTGTTTAAATCATACTTCAGATACGCTGAGTCGCAAAATTCTGAAAAAAATTGCGATTGCGATTTTTGTCATGAACTTTCATAGAAAAAATTATAAAGCCAATCTGAGACATCGACGTAGAATCTTAATCGAGGTATCATGGAATGCTCCATATACGTAGTTTTTCATCAAGAATGGTTAATTTTTTCGAAAATTGTAGTGGCTTGAAGATTTCTCACTGAAAAAATGCTAATTTTCACGAAAATATACAAGTTTTAATAAGAAACTAGGCATATTTACAATTTTTTATGAAAACAATGTTTCGTAGAAAATTGTACGAAGTGTCTCAATTTCTATACCCTAATTGAGTGAAATGACCAGTATCTTCTGAGAAAATTCTCCAAATACAGACAGCTTTACAAAAATAATTAAAAACTAGTTTCCAATATTTCTTTTCTCAACAGTAAACTCTCATGCAGTGTGATGACGAAATACAAGTCTCTTTTTTCTGACATAGAAAAGTGTGAACAAATATGTGTTGAAGTCAATTCCTTCTATTGCGCTACTTGTCCTCAATAGCCAAAGTTGTTGAATGAAAACAATTGAAGATCAAAGCGAGCATCATGTTCCTGTGAGTTCCTGTGAGACATTAATTGTATGACTCACTTGAACGCTGTCGAACAGTTTGCCAGTAGTCGACCTGGTAAGCAGAACTTTGAACTCGTTGTTAAGCTTCCTGTAGAGCCAAGAGCGAACCCGTTCTGCGCTTCTGAGCTCGTTGAACAGGAATTGCAGCGTCAAATTGATAGCCAAGTTCTCGTTGCCCTGGGAGACACTTTGCCTAGGAGTAAAGCTGCTGTTGTGAAAGTTTGATTTCTCGTTTTCAACCTCATTCAGAAGTTCGTCAGGCAAAACTGCACGTCCATGAGGCGCCGGTTTTTCGGGAGGATCGGCAAGCGGCGCCGCTTCCAAGTATTTTATGAATATGTACCATTGTAGAGCCAACGTCGATATTACGCCGCATATAAATGACAATATTAAGAGTGTTACAATGCTCCAGAAGTCCATGGTTTTATAATGAATTGATTGAATTTAATTTATCAAACATAATCGATGTACAGAGAGAAGTAATTTCTTCTTTTTCTAAGCGGAGATGCATAGGTACGCAATATTTATAGTGATGCGATCATACTTTGGTGTATTTTCACCTTCAATTAATGAACATTATTTCATTTGGTTGGTAGGAGGTGTTGGAACAAACTTAAGAGTTGATTTACCCCAACCTGATTCATAATTGATATTTCATTACTTCAACAACTAGTGTGTGGTGGTGTAAAGCTAATAAATAGTGTCAGACTTTCACTCTGAATCACGCATTTCTAATTTAACTACATGTAATTGTCTACTAGGTTCAATGGTGTGAACATTGTTTATGTGGAACAATTAGTTTTATCAAGTGACAAAAAACAGTCGCCACATGCCGTTTTATGTGAGAATTAAATTTTGACATTTCTGTATCGATTCCAGCGGCTTCCTCCACATTGACACTTCTCTCTCAGCTGACGCGTGACAGCTGAACGAAGCCTTTATGGAATCGTACTACACAATGAAGGGGGGGGGGAGGCTGACACTACGCGACATGCAACGTTTCTACCCTTACCGGCCGAGCCACTTATTAATTCAATTTTAACTGATTCTTGCAATAGGATTGATAATTTTGATGGTTGATATACAATTTTCACGGTCACGTTTTCACTCGTTCGTTCAATTGCATAACATGATACATTGCTGCCCTATTTTTATGCAATTATTACGACAGGGTCTTGCAGCATTGTGTATTCGACTCGGTGTATACATACCCACATGCTCGAGGGACAGGGTACAGAAAACTACGATTTGCTAATAAAATCATTGTCAATGCATAGTTTATTTTTATGGCGCACATGTTGCATGATCATTTGTATTTTTGGTGCCTACCGATAATCGTGTTGAAAAATATCATTTTATCACTTTCAAGAATCCTGAAAAAGTTCCGGAGCTATGGATATCAATGCCCAAATTGCGATAAAAAAATTACTCGGCCGGTATGGAAGAATAGTGCGAAGAAAAATTGCAATAGATAACAGATAACTCTTATTTATAAACAATGAGTATTTGTTGTCTAATAATGTTTGTTAAAATGGTCAAAAAGAAGATGACGGAGAAATTAAACAGAGGAATGAGTTGTGTCATGCACAATTGTGTCGTATGACCATACAACTTTAGCTCATGGAGACTACACAAGGAGCACGAAGTCCATGTAAACAAGAAGCTGCCTGAAATAAGATGATACTGGTGATCCGTATGCACCGAAGACAGTACAGGGAGTATAAGGCAGTAGAGAATACTTTCTATGAATCACATTGTAAGATCATCGATTAGTCGATCTTGAGTATCCTTGCAACCATGGCACGGAATAGTAGTCCTACTATTCCGTCGTTGACTGAAGAATATGTATAAACACGGATAGCCCTGGGTAAATTTTTGTGACCAATTTTCGTCGGGCAAGTGGGCCCAGGTGGGCCTGGGAGCCTAGGAGGGTTCTGGTCTATCGACTCTATCTAACGGGTTCGCACCGACATTTGTAGCAGCCAAAACAGTGTCGGTATAGAAGCTTGAGATTGAGTCGGTACAAAGTGAGTACGTAAGACTACTTTTCGACTGCGACTTAAAAATGTCGATCAGCTCGATCATCCCCGTGAGAAGACGCCTAACCGCGTCCACAGCCAACCACCGCATCAACCTCCGAACACCTCCAACCACTGTCAACCACCTCCTACCATCTCCGACCACCTTCTACCACCCCCTACTACCTCCTACCAGCGCCTACCACCTTCTACCATTTCCGAACACCTCCTGTTACGTTCCGAGAGGAACGTTCCGAGTCGATCCTGATTCGCCGCGTGATTTAAATCGTTCTCTTGACTTACGTAGTTGGTGTATGTAGATCTCGGGAATCCGCTGATCAGCTCCTCAGATCTTCTCGTTCAACTCGCCCACAATTCTGAAAGTTCGTTAGGTAGGGCTCGTGCCAACCATCACTATGCGTGATTGAAATAATTAATTATGACAACACTTGGGTTAATTACACATTTATTAACGGTCTTCTTCCAGTTCTCGATGGTAGGTTTACAATCGTGGTACAGATTGGTGTTAATCACTATCACAGTGACAAACTGTTACAAGTCTCGAAGGTTCTGAATGACTTATATTGATTTTATTCTAGGATTTAGGTAGAGATCTGATTTGTTCTCTATGATGTCTGAAGTTCTTCTGATCTATTCTATTTTCTAGAGAGGTTGAATTAGAGGAAAAGTAGGAGGAGTTCAAAAGGAGTCGCGGTTTCTCGCGGGTCTCGGATGATTGGTCAAAGATGATGAAATAATTGAGGGTAGGATTTCTGATTCGTGCATGAGATCTCGGTGGTGGATTAGTGCGAGGTAGTTGGTTTAGAGAAGCAAGCGGCGAATCGCTGATTGGTCTTGTTATCGTTAAAATAAGGGCGCTATCCTGGATTCTGGGAATAGGGGTTTCTTTATTTGTGAATTATCCGTGATTTCTCTTCCCATGTTTCCGGTGTTTAGTCTACTTGATTATCTTAATTACTGCAGGTGTTTATTACTTTGAGTTATTACGGTTGAGATCGTAAATCAAAGGTTTTATGTGAAAGCTAATGTTGAAAGGTATAACGGTTAAATGGGAAAAAATGTGCATACCATGTATGTTATGAATATGACTGATAAAATAACGGTTGATCTAGCGTGTGAGAACTATCGATATAAGGATTTGGACGTTATGATGGTAGCTATGTGTGTTAGTATTAATCTACGACTATCGGTAAGAGCACGTGAGGCTCTCTTATGATAACTGCACGCTGGTCAGGTAGGGCGCAGGGAGGGCGCCGCCGTGGATACCGGCTGGCACGTAACACTCCAACCACCTCCGACCACCTCCGACCACCTTCGTCCTCTTCGTACCCCTGCTCCTCTATGTATTCTATAACATTAATATTCATAATTATTCCTACAACTTTTCATTTGCTCTCTCAATCTTGAATTTTCGTAGGCACAGAAGCGAAACGCTGTTTTAGCTAGTCGCATGTGAAGTATCTACGTTGGGTAGAAAAGCGGAATTGTTTTTCGAAAAGTGTTGTCATGGAAAAAAATTCAGAGTACCTGTAATACATCACGAATGCGTTAATTTTGATCAAGATGAAATGGATGCTCCGTATATGAGACAGTATTTAACGCAGTGTCCTGATTTAAAGACCTAAAAAGGTGATTGTCGGCGATTTTTTTTTTTGATAGGGAGGGATAGAACGAAGCTTCTTGAAACTTCGAATGTATTTTAACACACATTCGAAAGGTACGAGCAAGAATTTTTATTATCCAACTATCGCAGTACGGCAGCGTTATTCACTGACCCGTTAACTGAAGAATATATCTCTAGTCAACGACTGACCATCGGAGGGCCTAGCCGTTTATGAGTCTGGAATCGGCAGGAAAGATAAGGTACGTATTTCTTGTCTGAAATGTACAAACTAAAATCATTATACATCATACATGATACATAATATTAAAGTTTGCCACCAAAGTTTGGATGTTCGGATCTTCGGATGTTCAGAGAGTGACGTCACCCAAAATTTTTTTCTTCCGACGTCATCGATCTATACCTATATATATATATGTATATATACTTTTTGGTTTCTGCATCATTATTACATCTGATCTAAACATGTGTACATTCTTCTCTCGGGTACCTATACTTCAATTCAATCACTGTTTTGCTAAGAATTTTGGAAGAAATTTATTGTCATTATTAATTTCTTGTATGGCCGACAAGTCGGTAAGTACACACAGGCTAAGTAATGACTTGGGCTTACCATTGCGAAGACTGTGTTACTCGAAAGGTGAATGCAGCCAGCATCATGTCGAAATCGGTAACTCTCTGATGTTCTGCAATAAGTTCTCAACTCTACCGTTGGAACATCTCAGGGAGCGCAAGCGCGCGACGTTTTTCGGTTGTCACACCAAAGCCCATTAGGGCAACTGTCTTTATATTCTTCAGTCAACGATTCCGTGCTTGCAGCCAATGACCAGTGCCAATGACACTCTGGTACAAAAGGAACACTAGCGACACTAGTGGTACAAAAGATAAACCTAACGTGAACGTGACAAGTTTTGTCAATTTACCTATTTGAGTTCATACTTCTTGTGTAATCTCTATGCCCATGCTCCATGCTTTGGCTTACGATACTAGGCTAAATATGGCCACCATGATCTGTCGTCTGCAATGTATCAGCGGGTTTTTGTCCTTCGCGACATGTCAAAAATCGGCTGTCATCGATTGATTCGGGCGGTTCGATTGTGACGTATGAAAATTACGTACGATGCGAAGTGATCATTGAATGACAATAAGTGCGATATTGATGTAATTTAGAGTGAATGACTAACGATGATCTAGATTGGAATTAATGCCAATAAGTAAATAAAATTCTTGTAGTCGTCGCGACAGTGAGTCATTTGACAGTGTGATCAAGTCACACCCCGGACAATGGGAGTGATCTATTTGAAACGTAATTAGCAAGAAGTAGAAATCAAAGTTATATCGTTTACAACTCAACCGTGTGTAAAACTTAATTTCATGAACCTCAATGTAATATTCCTCGGAAATTGTTTATACTCGGAGAATAAATATATATCAGTCGAATTATACAAAGGTTACGTATCCATGACCGGGGTTCTTTAATACTCAAACAACGAATACGGGATTAAATTTTAACATAAGATAAGCTAACTTTTGAACTAAGCGAATGTTTCGATCGAGTGAAGAACTGTATCGAGTAGAAGAAACAATCTGAGCTCTGACGAATCGCTTCTGCGGTGACATGCAATTCGAGATTATACATGAACAGTGATTATGGATTGAAGTAGCCTTTCTTTTTGGGTAACCGTAACGAGAATTGCGTTATAATTCTGCCAAAACCGTTATTAATACTATAACTAGCTTGATAAGCGAATGCGTAAAGGAAAGAATAAATACGGTAGACAAAAGGCATTTAAGATGTCTGCAAGTAATAATGTAGCTGGCGGGGCGCCACGTGTGTCGAACTTTCCAAATCGCAATTCCCAGAGGTCGACGTTGTTGAAAGTAGTTATTTTGGGTGACGGGGGTGTCGGGAAGTCGTGTCTGATGAATAGGTTTGTTTCAAATCACTTTGACGAGCACAGCTTTCACACGATCGGTGTTGAATTCCTAAACAAAGACATTGAAATCAACGGTGAGGCATACACGCTCCAGATTTGGGACACTGCGGGTCAAGAGCGGTTCAAAACACTCAGAACGCCGTTCTACCGAGGCTCTGACATCTGCCTGCTAACCTACGCTGTCGACGACAGAACCAGCTTCCAGAACTTGGCCCTCTGGCGAACAGAGTTCCTTTACTATGCGGATGTTCAAGAAGGATCGACGTTCCCCTTCATCGTGATTGGAAACAAGGTTCGTCCGCTTCAATAGCCAGCTTTATAGACCAAAGCTCAGGCTGCGACTCGATCGGCCATTTTTTTGCAGGTCGACGTTCCTGAGTCGGAAAAACAGATTTCTACGGAGGAGGCAAAAGCCTGGTGTCTTGAGAACGGGAATTCTCCACTTGTCGAAACATCGGCCAAGGACGCGACGAACGTCGAAGCCGCCTTTGGTGCTGCGGTTGCTGCCTGGGCTAGACTGGAGGCGAGGCTAGAGCGTCCGATCGTCGAAGATACGGTCGATCTGTCCAAACAGCAATCTCCGCATCGCACCAGCTGCTGTATGCCAGCCTCAACAGCAGAGTAGGTCATCAATAACGAGTTTAAAATGTGATTAAAAAATGGACGCGTATATCCTGTTACTTCCACACCTTGAATTGTTGTGTTATATTCGATACATCGGTTGATTATTACAGCGTATATTCAGTTGGGTTCTTTTTGTTTGAACGATCATTTTAACCAAAACTATAACACAAAGTCAAATGACGCTTGTGTAGTTTTTATTCACTGTTTTCGATGTTGAACGCAACTGTCCAAATGGACCAGCTGTTTAAACAAGACACATCACACTCTTAACTGATATTGGACCTTATAATAGATTGCGAATAGATTATTCACGAATTTGACTGATACTTTTGTGAAACTAACATTAAGAATGAATCGTCTGAATTATCTCTATCAAATTTTAGAAAGTCAAACCATTCAAAAAATCTTTAGCAATGTCAATTTGCACTAATATTAGAAAGCATGAGTAAAACAAGATCCCTATTATGGAATAAAAATGCGTCTAAGCTGATTTGAATAACGCAAGCTGATATTAACAATTTGACAGAAGGTAGTTCTAATTCACATGGTAAAAATGATTAAACGTTGTTTTATTTTATTTTATTTTAATATTTTCGGGCTTATTTTATTCACCACAGTTTTTGAGAGATCACTTGAAAAAGATTCTACTAATAATTAAGTTGATTTTTGTAAGTACGATAGGACAGATGTTGAGTGCAGAATAAAATTTGCACATTTTGATTATAACGTCAAATTTCTTGTATGTTTTTCTGACAATTTATGGGGATCTTGTTGGAATACGTTTTTTTTTTTTTTTATCTCTGAAAAACCCAGTTACGTTAGTAACAAAATGTGGCACAAAAATATCATATTATGCAGAGATGGAATACAACTAAAATTTAAACTAACAAAAACTAAACAAATAAAATGAGCCCAAAACATTAAAATCAGATCATGAATACCGGAGTTTAATCGTTTGAACATTCGAATCGCACAGCTTTTTCTCAAATTGCTGATTTCTCAAGTTTTTATTTGAATTTGATTAGATTCAATTCTGTTAGATAGGAGGGATATTGTATTAATTGTCTTTGCAATCATTGTCGCAAATAACATTCCTGTGTGCATATCAAAGTCTCGACCTCCAAAACTGCCAAATTGCCAAACCTTAGTGTTGCAAAAATGGGTCGTATCGACCGCATGTCATCCCTAACTAGTATTTTATGAAGCAAAACAAACGCGAGGGAGTCTCTTATGGTTACAATAAAGTAAAGTACGTCAGCTTGCCTATCTAAAGGTGGTTACCGGCGATTCGCTGCAACAAGTCTTAACATCGTGCTAAATTGCCAACACACCTTACAGCTATTTTCAAAATTAATAATTAAATCTAATTTTCTCAGATTCTGAATGGAAATGAAAAACATTCACATAAAGCGCTTCTGCATCAATCAACCTCCTTTAAAATATTGAAAGATTTATGCGTACTGATTAGCACTTTTTCTCTACAGTCTCGACTCAGTATTAGGTAAAATTTGTATTCCATCCTAGACGCAATGGTGCACATTTATTACAATCATCGTGTAATCAACGAGCAATGGACCGCTTATGATACGCTGTAAGTACAGTTGGCGCACCTTCAACAAGTATTGATACACGAGCTAGCAGAGATTTGTCAAATATTACAAACAGCATGTAACATTTTTTTGTTGCAATACACTCATGTTAATAATATCCTAATAGCGGCAATCAATTACATTGCAGCGAATAGCTGGTGAGCTAGTGAGCTAATCTATCATACTTTATTGTAACTAAAGTAGGCTCGTTTGCGATTGCTTTGCTTAGGAAAATAACGAGTTGTGACATTTGTAGGTCTGGATAACGAGCAGTGTTGACATTTATGATTGGAGGCAACGTGCAATTGTGACGTCTGGAGTTAGAGACTCTGCTGTACATTAGGGTGGTCCTTAAAAGAATCATTTTCGAATTTCGACTACCTCACCCCCCGAAATCAGCTTTAAATAATTCAACAATAATTCTCTAATTTTTCACATTTTTATTGCAACTCTAATCCTTGCCGCCAGCGGGTTGATTTTCCCATTCAACCCTTTTCAATGGAACAGTAAAGCTAGCAAACTCATATTGATGAAATTTGACATCGGAGAGTTCCTTGGATGGTTGATTACAAATCTGGACTCAAAATTACGAAATTCAAAATGGTGGATCCAATATGGTAGACAAACATCCCAAAAGTCACTTGGTATTGCCATATTGGATCCACTATGTTGAACTTCAAAATTTTGAGTCTGGATTCATAATCAGCGATCCAAGGAACTCCTCTATCATATTTATTCGACATCCATTTGGTAGATTTGCTATTTCCTTGAATAGGGTTAAATGGGGAAATAAACCCTCTGGCGGCACGGGTTACAGTCGAGATAAAGATCTGAAAAAATTAGGGAATTATTCGGCGCCAATTTGGAAGGTGAAATAGTGGACATTAAAAAATTACCTTTTTAAGGACCACCCAACTTTATACCAACATTTTTGGTAATATTTGGAACAAGTTTCCTCCTTTCCTAACTTTTCATTCAGACAGTCTAGCCCATTGATTTTCAACACAATTTAAAGTTTTACAACTAACCAATAAAAAGAATCAGTTGCCTGTTCGCACCTTTTCCCATAAATATACTTAACTATACAGTAGCACCAATGATTGATTAATTGGAAGTTGGTTTAAAAACCGAATAATAGGATAACCCATCCAAATTTTGATCTAAAATCATGAAGAATGCATGCTTCTTCATAAAAAAATACAAAAAGATAAAGTAAAATAAATCATGTTCGCAAGACTTCACTAGGCATGCTTTGTTTCTTATAGGTCTAACAAAGTAATTTGAAGAGAAAACGTAACACGTTCGTGGAAAATTTTTGCTACGTACAACACTGTATGTATCACACCTTTAAAGAGAAATAAATACATCAAATATTAACGCTGTATTTAGCTAAACACACACAGAGCCAAAAGTAGTACTAATTTTTGAGTTTGTAGAAAATTAAAAAAACGACACTGTTTTTTATTTTTACTCTATTTATATTTACTTAAGATATAGTGCAATCATATTAAATGAAGATGATTATACCCTTGCTACTCGATTGTGATTAGAAGCAGCTCATGACACTGCACAGTATTTCAAGTCTTTTACCTAAATATCCCACCGGCTTGTGATGATATTTAACAATAATCATAAATACGTAAAATAAGACTTAGTTATGAATTGTAGAATATACCAATAGCTTTGAAGCACATTTTTGCCTTATTATCGCAATGTAATAAATAATCGTACCTGAGGAATGAAATGGGGCCGCGGTTATCATGTACTAACACAAACTCTTAGATAGGTTGAGATTACTACACCTTGTGATACACGGCTACTTTATGAGCATTATTTATCTAAAAATTTTATTATTAAAAAAATGTATATTTGTAACATTCTCAAATTAGAAAAACACAGATCAAAGACTCAGTTCAGATTTAGTACCGGTGATATTTATTTTATTAGACATGCCTCGTAAAAATAAAATGATAATCATGCTGAAATATTTTCAACATTTGACAATAATTATTTGAATGGTCATTAATTCCCGAATTTTCTCACTCATCGCAATCCTAGTTTTCTCTTCACTTTTCAAGACTGTTAGATTTAGAATCTTTTATTTATTATTTTTAAACTTGAACTCTACAAGTCCCATGCGCAAACCCCATTATCCTCAGCCTGTACATTGCCTTGAATTTAATAGCTTTTGTACAATTTCAGAATCAAAGTATAATTCGAATGAGTATGCTTTTATATAACGAGCATGTTTTGCGTGTTTTCCGTACACAAAGTACCCGTTTCTATGACGGTTGAGTGAGTGCGAATGCGCATGCACGGGATACTGAAAAGACCACTTTAGTCCTAGCAGTTGAAAGTGATCTTTTCTGTACTGCGCGCATGCGCTGTCGCGAACGAATCTGACCTGACGCAACCCTAACCTCAATTTCGTGCGTCGTGAAAAAGGCACAACATATTTTTGTTATATAAAGAATCGTGTGCAACAAGAAGGCAACGGTCTTTTAACCTCGCGTATTTGCAATATTCCTCTTCGGCTCACCTACGACTCATATTGCGAATTTACACTCGGGCCAAAAAGACCGAGTTTGGTTCCTTGTCATACAATATGCTATTTATCAAACCAACTGTATTCGACTGACCGTTGAAATTTCATGTCATGTTCGAACATTTCAATGATTAGTGCTGAAGTCAATATTTAATAATTCGAAAGAGAGAAAAATAAAATGAGAATATTCGGTTATCAGTTATTGACTCGACCTCACAGAACTGGTTCATGCTGATTTTTGTGTCAGATGTGTATGCGGTGCTTTTGTATAGCTGTATGTCGGAAACAAACTTACTATAATGAATAACTATATTAATATAATAATAATATAATGATAATAATATAATAAGCATCTAAATCTAATCATATCAAAGCAAAGGAAGAAAGAAAACAACGTAAAAGCTCAATACTGCTCTTATATATATGTATACAACCGTATCATAATATGTTTATTTTTACAGCGCAGTTTCAAATGTGTAATTGCTTTCTAATTTAGAGCATTGTATTTTTGAGCGCAAACCAAAGGTCTAACGTAATACACTCTTGTGTTATTCTCGTCCACTCTTATTTTTATTTCCTATACATTTTTCAATTGTCCATCAATAAAAGTTTTATCAAATTTGAAATAACATATGATAAGTTTATTTGTTACAGTAGATATATTAAACCCTCAATTCTTCAACATACAACTTTAAAGTTTTTAACATTTTCAGAATCAAAATTGATCTATAACTTCTCATCCATACCTTTATTATTCTAACTTTGTTCAGTGATGAAACTCCTAAGGTTTGTCAACGTTCGTGATCAATGATGGCGATTTTTTACTTGATTCAAAATATACTTTCGTGTTTATAATATGAAAAAATTGTATTGAAATTCAAATTCTTTTTATTTTACTTATGGCTATAATTAACAAGCAGTTTGTCTGAATTTATCAAAGTAAAAAATTAAAATACGTATTAATATGTTCGAAAATTTTGACATTATGTTAGCTTATTTTGCTGCTTGGGTCAAGCAAAATGTTATCCTCAACTTCACAGTTTCACAAATATTAAAAACGTACATTTTTCACGACTGTCATACTGCAATGTTTTGTAAACTCGCATGTATTTTAAACGAGTACATAGCTTGGTGATTCTGTGTTGCTAACTTCGTCTCAATCAATTCTCTCACCAAGCCTCTGCTGTGTGAGAAGTGCGACGTCGAGTGCAGCTTCAGGTTGTAGCAACTCATTCGCAGAGTATTTGGTAGATTCATCATAAGCGTAAATTACTGATGTATCAGTGAGTAAAATGTTGGATCGAGCCAAAGCCAAAATGCAATTTCGCAATCGCGCGCACATTTCTCGATCCTGCTGCGGTATACGGGACAAATCTTGAGCAAATCCACCTTCTGTCCGATCGGTGTTGTGAATGCTAGCACCTATCCACACATAACCATTATTCCCCAGTATCAAATTGGCGCCAATTAACAAATTGTGGAAATGAACCTTCTTTCGTTTAATCAGCGAAGGTGGCACTTTCAACAAAATCCCCTGTGAAAGTTTTCCATACTTCAAAACCCTTGTGTGCAATGACAGCGAACCATCAGCGAAGACATTTTGCACCTCTGCACATATCAAATCACCCTCCTGCAAGTAACGTCGCATCGTTTGTTCATCCTCTGCTGATCTCCGCCTCTGAAAGGTATTTTTGAATAATGGCAGACATTCTACATAGGAATGAATGTGCCGTACTCCTTAAGTGAGAAGTTGGAAATAGAGAAAAGAACCGTTAAAAAAATTTCCAGCAGTGTTGTTTGCGTCAATGATAGTGAACACAAATGTCCGAATCTAAAGATTTTGGATTCATTTTGTTCACTGACTAGACCACCCTTGCAAATTGTCTGGTAAACATTCCAGAAATCTTCAAAATCAACAAAATAAGTCAGAACATTAAATTAGAATCACCAAGCACCAGAGTTCAATCATTCTGAATGTTTTAAATATTAAACTTTTTCTCATATTATTGATATTTTAGTTTGTGTTAATCAAATTTACTTCCAACTATTACTATTAACGAAGCTGAAGTTAGTAACCTTACCGTAATCAAAAAGCGGGGAAAAAATAATTATATTGTTCAATTTAAGAATGATTTTCAACGAGTTGGCTTTTCAACATATGAATAGGTTTTGTTTATTATGGTTTACTAAATTTTAAACAATCCTGAAGATGCGAAGTAACGATTTTTCCCAACCACGCATCGTTGCAATAACTTTACCAACTTCAACCTCATTACTATTACTCAGTTAGGATGTTGCTTCATCCGTGTTCACCATGATTGGTGCATATAACATAGTAGGTGATTTTTCGAACGGAATTTTC
The DNA here is from genome assembly GCF_021155785.1 of Neodiprion fabricii. Taxonomy (NCBI): domain Eukaryota; kingdom Metazoa; phylum Arthropoda; class Insecta; order Hymenoptera; family Diprionidae; genus Neodiprion; species Neodiprion fabricii. Next base: position 23,232,264 of record NC_060240.1, read on the forward strand.
GCTTTTCCAATTATCATTCAGACAGTAAGGCCCATTCAACCTTAAGGTCTTGTAATACTACCTTGACCGACGGAACAAATTCACCCTTTTTCTTTCTATATTAAAAAAACAAAAGAACGGAAAGGGTTCAAATTTCGATGATGTATCGCTCTTTTGTAGCGGCATTCAGGAAATTACTCATATCGCGAAAATCGTCAATGTCAATAGTTACACATGTCAAGAAACGATACTTTTTTTTCATGATTTTCAGGATATACATAAGAAAAGATGCACCGTCAAAATTTAAACCCTTTCCGTTCGTCTGTGTATTTAATGTAGGGATAAAAAGGGTGAGTTTGCTCGGTTAGTAAAGATAGAAGTACTACATGACCTTAAGTGCAGTAAATCACATATAGGTAAACACTCGTTCTTAGAAACATCTCAAGTTCAGAGTAATATTCGAAATATGGTTTGTAACGTTGATGTAACAACATATGTCTGAGAAATCACGTTATTTCACAAAATTAGGATTGTTCGGAAATCAAAAAATTTTAATAAGGCAGTAAGGCAACCTAGTGCTGCACAACAGTGATTACTTTTCAGTATTGTAATAACATTGTTACTAAATTGAACTTCATTGTAAAAAAAACACTAATCTTGTTTTGCATGGAGATTGTAGAGAAAATTGATGGGGTAATCAAACCTACCAATTCTCCACCAGGAAGATTGACACTGGATAAAAGTAGGGCCGAATCCAATTTTGAGTTAGTATCAACCTTCCAGCGTTTTTGCTGAAGCTCTGTAATTCGGCCGACAATTACATCTCCAATTTCACCTTGGTATCGTGCCTTCAAAGGTTTCACAGATATCAGTTTATTCACTTTTTCTAGCACACCAGCGACGGATGCGCGCAGCGTGTCATTGTCATCCATGTATGTCCCATGACCTCTTTATAACATTACAATACACAGAATTGAATTCAAAGTTAATGAATTTCAAATCATGAGTCCTCTTTGTACATAATTGGTGATATAGCTTGAATTTAAATAGGATTAAGAACTTTCATGCATAACACTCTGCAGACATTCATTCATCCAATCAAGCTCAGTGATTTTGCTTTACCCAGAAAATAAAAAAAAATAAAAGGTATATTAGACCGTTTTGAAACAGATTTGTTTTGATGGCTGTAAACCCCGATTTTCAGAAGAAAACTGATGGCATGATATAAAGGTTAAACTAAATCAATCATTTTATAGTTTTGAATAATTGCCTACGGTTTTGATTTCATTTCTTTTTTATTACGATCATAATATCATTAAGACTCAATTCAATTTATACTGTATAATCACATCTCTATCCATTTTCATTTGATTGTTTTGTACACTTTTAAATTCACTTGAAATGCAGTTTGATACTTCATTATCAAATCAAGTTCAATCCATTTATTTCTGTTTAATTACTGCAACAGGTTAAATCCATGTTAATCAGTGAATAGCATTAGTGCGTTGATAGTTTTCGAATCGATCTTTATTGTGGAAATTCAAATTGCTATAACTCCAATTCAATCTATGACAAGATTCCGAATTCTGAAATATAATTGCTCATATATTTTGGCCTACACTCTACTTGTATTTGATAGGTTCCAATGACTATAACTGTAATGACACCTGATATCTGATAACCAGCCTTTATTGGTACAGAAACTACGATTGGAACGGATTCAACTAGTAATCCAAGCTTTTATAACAATTGCAATTTTATTTTTTGGATTTTCTATTGATCAATTAAAATGGATTTAATCTTCACTCGTTTATTGGGTGATGCGTCACACGGGATCTGGTTGGACTGTGTAAGGAGTATTATTGGAAAAAGCGGGAAAATAGGTATAAGCGGATTTAGCACATTCCTCAATAGGTAATAGCCACTAGGGAGATAGAAGAGCTCGTTGGATAAGATGGATTATGATGTACCTCATGAAGTCAGGCTGACTACACACCTCTTCACCGGGTGTATAATATCTGGGCATCCCATGGTCACCGTTAGATAAATTCGTATTTGTGCGATGAACTGCCAGTCGCACGCGGATCATGTCTTCATCATTCATTTTCAGGTTATGTACTGTATCCTCAAGTATTCTTGTAGAAGAAACACACTGTTTAATTATTGCGGATTCTTATGACGGTTAATAAAGTTTTTCAAATCGTATGGAAAAGTTAAAATTAAAACAACTGATTGTAATACTTTCATACTTTGTACTAGCTCACTATTGGTACTGCAGGATAGGCTGGAGATACGCGCTGAATTGTAAAACAAAATAAGCTGTTGTTGCCAAATTCATAGAGGTATATAACAAGTATATATGCTTATTTATGTTGCCAGCCATCAGGCGCAGCGTAACAAGCAATGCCAGCGCTGCGATAGGTTGTTGGTTTATAACCTTTGGTTCAACCAGGTTTAAGCGGTAAACTCGGTTTTAATGTCAAGGTGTGGAGGTTGTGGACCGGGCCTAACTCTACAAAAGTACATTTTAAAATGGGAGCTGGATCCATTGGGTGCTTTCCATTTACTAACTCAAGTCGACTTGTGTCGCTATTTCTGGTGTATTCCTTTGCCCAGATTGGCCGGTTACACCAGAAATAGCGACACGAGTCGATTTGACTCAGTAAATGGAAAGCACCCATTATATTCAAAGGTAGGTACACTTTCGCATTCGACCGACTGTGGCGCTGTAAGTTTCTCTGTGTTGCCTATAGACTTATAAAGATAGACCGAGCGCTCTTGTGAACCATTTGAATGAAACATTTAAAGGACAGAAATATGTCGGGAGTACTCCCTTCTCTCTCTGACGATATTTGTGGCGGGGATCGAGGCGATAGAGGAGAATGAGGCGAAATTATGTGCCTATATCTGTAGCTGTTCTACTGCTCCGTTGTCTCCCACCATGAGGCCGATTGAAAAGAGAGAGCAGTACTCCTGGTATATCTTTGTCCTTTATATGTAATTGTCAGTGCCTTTTATAGGAGCGCTCAGTCTATTTTTATAAGTCTATGGTGTTGCCAAGGTCCCTAGATTAGACAGGTCAAGACAAGCGTGGGCAAAAAAAAAATTAGTGAGAATGCGCCAAAAGTTTCATATGACAATGGATGCTTCCATTTAGAGCACAATATGACACGGTGTAAACATTTCTGGTCTATTCCTTTGCCCTGATTGGCCGCTTACAATAGAAATTTGTACGCTGTGTCACACTGTGCTCTGAATTGAAAGCACTTGGTGTGGTTCTGATTTCTGACCTGTCACAATGATTAACCTAAAAATATATACGTGCTTCTATTTATTTCGTGAACGTCAGGACACTAGGGGCGCAACTCGTTAATGCTTAACCTCAAAACATTGAGCAAGATTGGTCAAAACTGGTTAATGCGGTAATGTAAGTTTGATGTTTTTTGGGCGAACGTGCATAGAACATTTTGCCCACGTTATAGTGAGAAAAACTGGAACACGCGTGTATTGGGGTATGTTCCGATATACACTGCGAGCACTGTAAGGTATGACGTCAATTTAGTATACTGCGAAACCGTTCCTTTATAGTTAGCTATACTGGTTACTGCTCAAAACGGAACGCAGTACAGTATACTGTGATCGACATTTTTTGGCGTTACTTTCATTTCATACATAATATTTGTTTCACATTGCAATAAACACAATTTATTCAAATGTTCCATTTTTGTTTTTAACGGCCGGTATTTTTAAATGACAATATTCAATAATAACAATTATCAATAGTGGAAGCTGTTACATTTCTGAACGTTGTTGATCACGTGATCAAAGCACTAAGAGTACCTTACCTCGAAAGCACCAGTGTTCACAGTAGAAAAATGGCGACGATTTATGACGTCATATATTTCCCTAGGATACTGCGACTGTATACTGTACGGAACGAATTTCTCCCCAGTAAGAGCATTGAACAGTGCTCGCAGTGTATATCGGAACTTACCCTTGACTTTCCTAATCTAGGGACCCTGCTCATCCTTACCGACGCATGAGGTCCCTGGCGGATTTCCGTCGTACTAAGACATAATAATCACAGAGCTCAACACAGGGAGTATAAGGCAGTCGGACCACCTCTTATTCTTATACCGTGGATTACTCACATTCATTAATTGAAAGTTTTCTGATCTAAAAGGCACTGCAGTTGTTTCTCGAAGCGGGTGTATTCGCGGCGTTACGATTATCTTACGTTATTTATTATAAGAATAATAAAGAAATGGCAGCGATTAGTCTCCTAAACCCGAAAGCTGAGTTTGCACGAGCGGCTCAAGCTCTGGCTGTTAATATATCGGCAGCAAAAGGCATCCAAGATGTGATGAGAACAAACCTGGGACCGAAAGGGACTATGAAGATGTAAGTCGATTTCGCCGCACATGTGATCACACAAATCACCAACCTATGTCAATTCGTCGGCGCTGTCTCAATCGCCAAAATAATAAGTTACTCTATCTGTTACCATGAGCCTTCATTCCGTTCTCAATCATAAAATCCTAGCTCATGTATTGTAGCCAATTAACGTACCAAAATTTGTATCCATATAAGGTCATCCACAATGATTACATCCACTTATACACGTACACCCATAGAGGCCTTATACTGATTTTGGTTTTAAACGCCGAAAATAGTGATAAATGTTGTTCAGACCTATTATTGAGTAGTTGTAAAGAGCTACCGGAATTCTGTCACATGCGGCAAATTGTATTTTATAATTATTACTTTATCCGAGTGCTGATATGTCTTCAAACTTATGATGATAGAAATAGACTTGTGGGTCGAGTGAGAAAAGTTCAGAAAATCTATGATGAAATGAAAAAAATATCTGATTCAGCTGCAGGAGCGTGCACTTTAAATCCAATAACCTCAAATCAAATGTAGACTAGCTGCAAATATTTTAGTGTTTCCATTAATTTTCCGAACTTTTCTTAGTCAATTCACAAGATCTATTATAAGCCCTATCACTACCTGAAATTTAAATAAACTTTTTTACGTAAGATCAGAAAGAATTGTAAGACACGATTTATCATATTTGATGGACGTCTGACATCCCCTTAGCCAGACAATTTCTTTTTAAATGGCACAAAGTAAATTAGAATCAAATCCGCGCTATCCATGCTAATCATTATTTCACGCATCATCCTTCTCATTTGTGAATTCTTATCCTACATCTACTGTGAAAATTTGTAAGAAATCATTATTTAGTCATAATGATATTCTGAGGCTTGTTATGATTTTATTTTTCAAGTATTTTGGAGATGATAATGATTGAGTTTTCATTCTTCAATAAAATTTCAATTTTCACAATTCTACATTGTTTTGTTTTAGAAATAATGCAATCAAACTTAAATTTTATTGTCTTGTATACTTCTGACTAAGCAGTAGAAATCTAGTTTCATAAGTGTGATCATTTTCATTTGCTTAAACCTGATTTATATAATTTCACATGTTATTAAGAAAGCAATATTGAAATTTACAAGCGTTAGTATAATGTAACATTGAAATCCCAAACCACTATTGCGGCAGCAACATAGGTAATCTCTATTTTATTCAAAAGTTGGTAAAAGAGTAGAAAGCTGTTAAAAAATCTCCCACAGTGTTATTTAGAACAAATATTGTAAACATGAATGAAACAATATTTCTAACATATAGTTAAAGTTTTTCTGAGGAAATTTGAATGATACAAGTTGAGTTATATCAACCATCTAAGTAAAGGTTATGTAATTAAAATCTTGAAAATTTTCAAAAAAATTGGAAATCATACTTTTGTTACATAAAGCATAAGACACCAAACAATTATTGCAATTCCAATTTATTCACCACAGTTCTTAGTAATACAATGTAAACACTGAATACTGCAAAGATGGAATATCATCTGTACGTGGGTGAAGTAAAAATGATACAACTGTATATATGCACATACATACTGGGGTGGTCCTTAAAAAGGTCATTTCTAAATGAGACAGTCTCATTCCACAAATTGACTCCAAATAATTAAAAAATAATTCCCTAATTTTTTCAAATTTTAATCTCAACTCTAACCCGTGCCTGCAAGAGAGTGTGTTTTCCCATTTAACCTTTTCAGGGGCACATTAAATCCACTGAACTGATTTCGATAAAACTTGGTATAGGGGGGTTTCTTGGGTCACTGATTACTAATGTGAACTTGAAATTTTTAAATTTGAAATAGTGGATCCAATACGGTGGAACAAAATCCAAAAAGTCAATCAATATCGGGAAAACTCATGTACATGAGCCTCTGTTATCCGAAGGTCTAGTTATAATCTGGACAAGGAGCACGAAACCTTTTTACAAAAGTTTATTAAGAAGGTCTTCACTATATGCATCAACTTCTAATATATTTATGCTGAAATCTCCAACTAATATGTAATTCTTAACTTTTTGATTATCTATTAGGTACCTTCCAAGACTTTTTATGATATCATTTTTAACAACGTTATGGCACCTTTATAAACTCGATATCTTAATTTTAGTTGACGTAATCTGAAAAGTAACAGACATTATCTTTAGTGAGTTAATAGTTACCAAGTCAGACCTATGTGAACCTAGCAAATAACTATCTACAAAAACCTACAAGAATCAACAAAAAATAGTTAGGTTTTGTCAAGTCGGGTGCTAGGTTCACATAGGTCCAAGTCAGTGTCAGAAAACGTTCTTTCAATGGTATACAGTCACTATTTTCTATGTTAACCTTACTTTCGTTATAAAGGATTTGATATCCTCTAATTTGTAATATCTGCGGTCTAGTTATGTTTCAAGTTTCCATACATACTATCAAAACAGATTTGCTTTTACAAGTGGATAAAAAAGCTTATAATAGTTTGATGTTGGGGTTAAAACTCCTCATATTGATATGCATGAACAGGGTTCGTTCGCACAAGGAAAACTGGGAAAGCTCAGGGAATTACACCAGGGAACAATCAGGGAATTTCGAAAATAAAATTGGAATTTTTAGTCTGTCGAAGAAATAAACTCGTTCTCATACAAAGTACTGCCGATCTTGAGAGAAAAAAAAAATTACACTTCAAATTACACTGCAACCCTTCATACATTCTATGTATGTTACTTAATACCAAACCTTCTTTCGTTTCTTTCTTAGGATTATCGTAGGCTGTTGTTTGCAAATTGATTGTCAGACAGTGAGTTAGTTACTAAGTAATATTGAAGGCGTTAGTACTAATGTATAAAAGAGTTGTCATTAATCTGTGGCATATTTCATGAAGTGTTTTGGAATTTCAAATTCCAAAAAACGTACGAATACTGTAAGAAAACTAAAAATGGCACTTCAAATTTTGTTTCTTCACACCACCTCATACATTCTATGTATATTATATTAGACATTCTTTCATTTATTTCTTACGAGATGTCGCAGGCTGTTGTTTGTAAATTGATAGTCGGACAGTAAGATATTTACTAGGTCATATTGAAGGTATTAGTATTAATGTATAAAAAAAATTGTAGTCAATCAACGCTATATTTCTTGAAAGGTTACTGCAAAAATCCTGTTTCAAGGATGGAATACCTGGAATAATTAGGAAATCTTAGACTCCAAAAAGCGTACGAACCCTGGGTAAAATATGTGGTATCAATGTATAATTTCTTCAAAGTGGGCACATCAGTACACTCATGGTGTGTCGCTATAAATTCAATATTGCGATTATATATTGTAACTTACATTTCCGGCGGGTCTGCAAAAACTGTTTAGCGGCTTGGACTGGACCGGGATTCGAACCTGGGCGACTGCTATGAGCATTAAGCTACCCAGGCCGTTGCCAAAACACTATCCCGGACCGCTACCTGACTAGTTCTAGAAATGCCACATTACAATATATAATTATCCAGACGTTAATTTGGTTTTTTAAATCTCTTGTAATCATTCGTGAAGATCATACGAATGTTTAAACTTGTGAATAATGATTGATAGGTTGGTGTCTGGAGCAGGAGACATTAAAATCACGAAAGATGGGAATGTCCTCTTGCACGAAATGCAAATCCAGCATCCAACAGCATCTCTGATTGCCCGTGCATCCACAGCACAAGATGATATGACCGGCGATGGAACGACAAGTACCGTTCTGGTAATTGGAGAGCTTATGAAACAAGCTGATCTTTACATCTCCGAAGGACTTCATCCCAGAATGCTTACGGAGGGTTTTGAATTGGCCAGAGCTAAGACAATTGAGGTTTTGGATTCTCTGAAAATTCCCATCGAGCCCACCAGAGAAGGACTTATGGATGTAGCCAAGACATCGCTGAGGACCAAAATTCATCCTAGCCTAGCGGACAAGCTTACTGAAGTTTGCGTTGACGCAGTCTTGGCCATTAGACAGGATGAACAACCTGCCGATTTACACATGGTCGAGATAATGGAAATGCAGCACAGAACTGCAGCCGATACTACATTAGTTAGAGGAATTGTTATGGATCACGGCTCTAGGCATCCCGATATGCCAAAGCGAGTCGAGAATGCTTATATTTTGACCTGCAATGTCAGTTTGGAATACGAAAAAAGCGAGGTATTTTGTTGAGAGAAACATGAAATGTTTACCCTTGTATACTGGTGTACATCACTCTTATAATCTTTAAAATTCATTTAAAATCCCCTCAAGTCTACTGAACCTGTTGAAAACCTGTAAAATCATATAAAATCTCTGAAATCTTTGAAATCATACAAAACGCCTGATATCCTTAGAATATCTGTAAATTTCTTGAAATGGTGCAATTTTGAAATTTGGAGTACACACAAATTGATGAGGTTCACCTCTTGGAGCAACATATCTGTAACAATATTGCATTACCTTACACCATTTTCTGAATGAATGCATAAGTTTCCTATAATTATTGCCTGATTTTCCAACTCATGTGCTAATTTCTTTAGGTAAACAGCGGCTTCTTTTACAAAACAGCCGAGGAACGCGAGAAACTCTTGGCAGCAGAGCGTGAATTCATTGAGAACCGTGTGAAGAAGATAATTGCTCTGAAGAAAAAACTTTGTGACGGAACAGACAAGTCGTTCGTCATAATCAACCAGAAAGGAATTGATCCCCCGTCTTTGGACATGCTTGCCAAAGAAAATATCGTTGCATTACGTCGTGCTAAACGCAGAAACATGGAACGCTTGGGGCTTGCCTGTGGTGGTTCTGCCATGAATTCCGTCGACGATTTAGTTGAAGAGAATCTGGGTTGGGCAGGGCTTGTATACGAACATGTCTTGGTTAGTTGTCGTCAAGGTGATATTAAAAACAGGGCATCTACTCACTGGAAAAACTTTAAAAACCATAAATTCTCAATACATGTATTTTTCTTTTTAATTCAATACCTTGAAATAACCAAGTTGAGATTGGAAAAAGAGAAAGATTTTAATTTTTCTGATGCTTAGATATTATTTAATACTCGCTAACAATTAGTATTTTTTTCCATTTCCATTCTTACTTGAATCCTAGAACTTCAGAAATATTTGTTTTTTTTTCAATATTTCCATGAACAATTCTCTATAACGTAGATAATGGTAAAAATATGTATGTTAGACCTGTCCTTAAGAAGGGCAAAATCGAATTTTAATGGTCTTACACCCCAAATTGGTTCGAAATAATTCAAAAAAAACGTCCGAATTTTTAAAAAATTTTCACTCCATATTTACCCGTGCCTAGGAAGCCTTATTTTTTCCCATAAGAAAAGCATTGACAGTTGTGTTACCTTTTTCTCCAATTTTTTGGAATTCGATACAAGCATTTTTGGGCTAGATCGATTCACTTTTTTCCGCGTTTTTCGTAATATACAGGGAATAAAGATGTGATTGATCTAGCCCAAAAATGCTTGTATCGAATTCCAAAAAATTGGACAAAAAGGTAACACAACTGTCAACATCTTCTGAGAATTAGCGATTTTTTAGCTGATAATTACGGCAGCGGTAAAAAAACGATTAAAAATTCCGAAAAACCAATGCTTTTCTTATGGGAAAAAGTAAGGCTTCCTAGGTACGGGTAAATATGGAGTGAAAAATTTTTTAAAATTTGGACGTTTTTTTTTTAATTATTTCGAACCAATTTGGGGGGTAAGACCATTAAAATTCGATTTTGCCCTTCTTAAGGACAGATCTAATGTATATATATCTCTAAGGATTAAAACTATGTAACCGGATTGTGAAATGTAAATGAGACATTATATTTACGTTACACTTGAAAAAGTGTTGATTTTTTTTAGGAGTTTTGGTTTCATGTTTGAGTAGACACCCTGGACAACTATTGGGAAGACTGTAGCAATTGTCTGGATGACTAGTTTCATTCATTACGTAATAAACTTTCTACATTTTTCAGGGTGAAACAAAGTACACCTTTGTAGAAGATTGTAAGAAGCCAACGTCTGTAACAATTCTTTTGAAAGTAAGTTATTCAGTAAGGGTTACAAATTTAGAAATAATGAAAGCAAAGAAAGGTATTTAATCACGACAATTCTGTAGTAAATGGCTAGAATGATAATTTATTTCTGTTAATATTTAGGGTCCCAATAAGTACACTATTACCCAACTGAAAGACGCCGTTCGGGATGGTCTGAGGGCAATTAACAATGCGATCAACGATCGTGCTGTTGTTCCTGGTGCCGGTGCTGTTGAGCTAGCTGCCAGTCGGGCACTTCATGCCTACAAAGAGCAAGTGAAGGGCAAGCAGCGACTTGGTGTTCAAGCCTATGCCGAAGCTTTACTTGTCATTCCGAAAACACTAGGTGAGCGATTTATTACTTTCCCGTTCCTCTCTTTTCAGAGTAAAAAGCGAACAATGTAAGTTATTGTAATAACAATTGTATAAATGATCATTCAGAAATTAAGAAATTGAGTTTTCACTAGATCGCGACATTTTAAGATCTAGAGGATCGCCTTTGACTAGTTTGCGCGCGCGCGCGTGTGTGTGTGTGTGTGTGTGTGTGTGTGTGTGTGTGTGTGTGTTAGAAAGAGAGAGATTAATTTTCTGCTGAGGATATCTCAAGAATGACTGAACGGGTTTTTATGATTTTCGTCCGAATCAACGTGACTTCCTAATTTAGAACTGATTACATTTCGGATCTGAATGATCCAGTACTTTTTGAGGTATTTAATACCAAAAATTAAGATAAGAATGTTTCATTTAATGTTTAGTGAGCTCGAAATGTCTCCGAATAGGAAATTCGTGGGCTGGTCTATCCAAGTCAACCAAATCAACATCTTATTTCTCGTAATAGGTTACACACATCTGGCAAATCTTCTAGTTACTATGTTGTCAGATTCATGTGAATTTTGATTCGTTTCTATGACTAATCAGTAGTTACATTATGGTGTACTAACGGTCTTGTATTACTTTGTGTCTTAGCTGTGAACAGTGGGTTCGACTCCCAAGACAGCATTGTAAAGCTGTTGGAAGAATCTACTGCACTTGGTGAAGCAGTCGGACTGGATGTGACAACTGGTGAAGCTCTCAAACCTGCGGATGCCGGAATTTACGATAATTATGTCGTCAAAAAACAAATTATCAATTCTTGGTAAGTCTTTCCTCTAACCTCTTGTAAGGTTCTTTGAATTTATTATAAATATACACATGTTTCCGTCTTGTTTATTACTTTACTATTTTTTTTTTTTGTTGCAGCACTGTTATCGCTAGCAACCTTCTGCTTGTCGACGAGATAATGAGAGCGGGAATGTCTTCATTGAAAGGATAAACTCTGCAAAACTCCTTCAAAAAATATAATTTATCCCTGCAAATGCATTAGCTTAAAAGTTAATTACTTGTCATTGACTTTACACATAACTTTTATTTCCTCACGCGTTTCCATGTATCGAATTTAAGCATACTACGAAAATTTGTTACTTATTACGCTTGCAAATAATGAACTAACATTTCTTACAATCATCAGGAATTTTTATTTTTTTTTCCCCTAATTTGCGATTTTCACTCAACTCTCTGCGATTCAAACTAACTGCATTTCGTGTATTGTTACAAAAAGTGATATTTTTGTCAATAGATATTTTGGTTCTGGTTGTTCTTACATACATAACAAAAAGGTTGTGATCATCAGGATTATTATATTTCCTATACAGGATGATTAAATTCTGTATTAAATTCATTCTTACACTTTTTTTCGTGCCCGCAGTTCAAAAAGGTATTAACAAAAATACTACTTTTTATACCTTCTGATCGAAACGAAAACAGATATGTTATTATTTGCATTGAGGACGTATCGGTCGACCAACTGAATCTAAACTCAAGAAAAAAGAAAAACCCGATAAAAAAATGTCCAGCAATATTGTTTTGACCAATGATGGTGAAGATAAATGTAGCAACATCCTTAATCTGCTATAGAAATGAATCTGACTAAAATCGAATAACACGTCCTGAAATATCAATAATTTGAGAAAAGTTTTGTAATTAGAACGTCCAAAATAATTACATGGTGTTTTTTTATTTGATTCTTATTAGTGTTTTAGAGTGACTCTGCTCGCTGACCAGACTGCGACAAATGGTCTGAAATATATCCTGAAACACTTAAATTAGAACATAGTTATAATTTTCAAGTGTAATATTCATATATTATAATAGTCAATGAACATCTGCTGATGATAAATTCACTTTTGGTGATAACTATTTGTACAGTCACTTTCTAGCTTTCTCCAGAGTTTTTTATGGTAAAAAAATAATCCCCAGAATATTAGAATAGGACAAGAAACACCAATGATCGAAAATTTTATACATTGTCGTTATAAAACGTTTTCCCAAATCGTTGGTATCTTTGATTGTGTTATTTGAATTCTTTTTATCGCTAAGATGAAGCCAATCTATCAGATTGTACTAGACGAACTTTTTGAAAAATGGATAAGTAAATATTTTTATATAACGCAAGGATGTCATGCGTCTTTTCTGTACACAAAGTACCTGTTTCTACGACGGTCGAGTGAGTCTGCGAATGCGAATGCGCATGCGCGGAGTACAAAAGAGACCACTTTTTAATCCTAGGACTTAGAAGTGGCCATTTCTGTACTATGCGCATGCGCTGTCACAAATAAATCAGACATTACAGAACCCTAATCTCAATGTCGCGCGACGTGAAAAAACGCGTAACATACTCTTGTTACGTAAAGAATCGTGTGGAACAAGGAGGCAACGGTCTTTTCGCCACGCGTATTTGCAATATTTGTCTTCGGCTCACCTACGACTCATTTTGCAAACTTAAGCGCGGCCCGAAAAGACCGACTCATATTCCGGGATGATTTTGCAGTAGGTAAAAACGGTCATTTAGATCTGATTTCAGAGAAATGGACAAAAATTCCCTCAACTGAAATAGTCTTAATACCTATATTCGTTTGTCCACACGTACAATTGAATTTTAACTTATAAAACACAACTAATAATAGACTACACTTGAGCACCGCCCGCAGCTTGAAATGAGTTAAACGCGCACTTATACGTGCGCGAGTTTCTTATCGCGTACTGTAATTGTGTGTAAATGAAGCTCATATTAATTTATGACTTGACAGACGACATGATTATGTCGTATTTGCCGGTGATCCAAGAATCAAGCGCCGATTGGTCCGTGAACATTGAAATAAAAAGAGACACATTCTACTCTGATGCCAGTCGCTGCACGATCATTGGGGCGTGAATTTGTTCCACTTTCATTCTCGTGTAAAATGGAATCTTATACATTGGAGGATATTTTAAATAAACATTTGCCGATAGATGAGTTACGAGAAGTGAAGAGAATTTTATATGGAGGAGAATTGGAGTAAGTTATGAGCAGATGTGCCTCATTTTACAACTCAACATATAGGATATTCCGTGCCAATTCGAACATGAATTGCCCGCACATTTTTGTATTTTGGATTTTTTCATGCAGCTGTTTTTGAGTTAATCAAATTTTTCTACAGATCCATCGTATTTAAAATTCTCCAAAAATTTTCGATGATGTCATAGTTTAGTCCGATAATTTTTGGGTGGATTCTCTTATTATTCTTCCTAATGTTTAAATATTAAACGGTTGCGTCAAAAAAATGGTAAAATTTTATTTTTTAGAAACGCTACTATCATCTAAAATGTTTTGTATAAATTAAATACGATAAGGTCAAAACCGGATCGAATTGGCATAGAATGCCTTATACGCAAAATGTCAGTAAGTGTTTGTTGAGCTGGCTGTAGTATTAAAATCTGGAACTAAAACGTTATCATTCTATGACTTATCTGGGTTTTCAGTTTTCATGTTACATCTCAATGCATAATGCATATGATATAAATGCATCGGTAATAATGATAATGATACGTAAAAAATGGTGCCAACAGGAATTTAAACTTACCAAGATTCAAAGGCACCGATGATGTCGAAATAAAGGGATGGAAATTTAGAGCTTCACCCGAGCAGCTTCGTCAACCCCGAATGGTTAGAGTTGGATTAATACAGCATTCGATCGTACTACCAACAACAAGTCCTATAAATCACCAAAGAGATGCTATATTCAAAAAAATTACAGCATATGTGGAACAAGCCGCTGAGTGTGGAGTCAATTTACTTTGTCTTCAGGAAGCTTGGTGTACGTTTCTTTAAATTGAGTCGTTAACTTAGTGGGCAGCAAGTTTCTTTTGACCAAATCAATTGAACTGAGGTTTTAACAGGATGTTCTATGGCCAAATCATATAATAAAAGTTCCAAGATGTTCCCTTGTACGAAAGAGAAAAAAAGCTGTAATTTTGTTGCTTAGATTTGTTGTGACTGTGTGCTTTTCAAGTGTTATTAAATGTGTGGTTTTCAAAACACTCATTTTCTAAAAACAGAAAAAATTCAAAAAAGTCACTAAAGTACAATAAAATTTTTGAACACTGTCAGAAGATCGGAATAATTTCATAACACCAAATGTTGATTGCAAAAAATAATAAAAATCAAAATATAATTATTGGAGCGCACTTTTCATGTGAAAATAAACGAAAAAGAGTTCCTGACAAAATATGTCGAGAAAAAAAAATATTACAGTATTACAGAATTTATAATCATAAAATATCGACAAACGTGTCATCAATATTGGAGTTAGTTAATAACGTTTTTTTGAATATATTCGTTACTGTGTAATTTTTTGAAGATACATTTTTCATCCATTTACAAAAAATTGTTTCAATCATTTTCACATGAAAAATGCATTCCAATAATGAATTGTTATATTTTCATTATTTTTTACATATAATTGCGGCTGTTGTGAAACGATCATTTCGAAATATTTTGTGTTATTCTATTAAATTCGGTATCTTGCATTTGTTCAAACTCCGATGCTTTCAAATTTATTTTAATCAACCAATCTTGTTTGAGATATCATGGATTGTCCCATATATAAACGTATTACAGTCATTTATTAGTCGATATTATAATAGTAAATGAGTAGGAATTCACAGCGATGCCTTTCGCCTTTTGCACGAGGGAGAAACAGCCATGGTGCGAATTTGCAGAAGATGTATCGGACGGTCCAAGTGTGATGGTTCTTCGCAAGCTTGCGCAGCAGTACAACATGGTCATTATATCACCAATTCTGGAACGGGACAGTAACAAAGGTGACACCATATGGAATACATGTGTGGTGATCGGTACAGATGGAAATATCATTGGAAAGCACAGGAAAAATCACATTCCACGAGTTGGGGATTTTAACGAATCAACTTATTACATGGAGGGCAATACAGGGCATCCTGTTTTTGAGACTCGGTTCGGTCGTATCGCCGTCAACATTTGTTACGGCCGACATCATCCGCAGAACTGGATGATGTTTGGAGTAAATGGCGCAGAGGTAAAAATTACTGTTGGAATAGGGTAACCACTTGTTTGGGAAATCTGGAAACTCGACAAATGTCAGGAGATTTTGTACCAGTTAAGGAATTCCAGCAAATACTTCTAGTTTTTCTTGGAAATCCTATGACGTATGGTCTTTGATATGATCTTTCAGTTTGTAAACTATTCCTGATGATTTAAACTAACTGTTAATCTAACACACATGCTACACTTATTTCAGAAATTTTGTGGGTTTAAGGTCTAGTACTCCTACCCTTACCGACAGAGCGAACTTACCCTTTTTCGTCCTATATTAAATAAACAAACGAAAGCAAAAGGTTCAAATTTCGGTGGTTGGAATTTTTTTGTCAATTTTTGTTATATGAGTAACTTTCACGAATTCCGCTACAAAAGAGCGATGCACCGTCGAAATTTGAACCCTTTGGGAGGAGATTCTATCACTGCGGCACAATGAGTTTTGAACTAGATATACTAGCAAACGAACTCCCTAAAATTCATGAAACTTTAACATAAGTTTGTTTTTACAAAAATTAATCAATAAGTGTTTTCTTGAGAATTTTTACATTATCTTCACTGAAGATGTGGAAGCTCCTTAATAAACTATTCCATTTCAACGTTTCTAAAATCACAGTAAGTGTTACAAAAAGCGATGTATCAAAGACAAAAGTCAGGGAAAAGCGTAATTTCGGCCAGGAAATTTCGAAAATCAAATTCTGGGGTCACCCGTTGGAAACGTAGAGAAGTGAATATTTGAACTTCAATTTTTCACTCTTCACAGGTGGTGTTTAATCCTTCAGCAACAGTCGGCTTACTGTCTGAGCCTTTGTGGCCGATCGAGGCTCGTAATGCAGCTATCGCAAACAGTTACTATACCTGTGCGATAAATAGAGTTGGTAATGAAATATTTCCCAATGCTTTTACCTCTGGGGATGGCGCTGCTGCTCATAAAAACTTTGGCCACTTTTATGGATCGAGTTATGTGGCTGCACCAGATGGAACCAGAACTCCCGGTCTTAGTCGTCATCGTGACGGTCTTTTAGTTGCCGAATTGGATCTTAATCTCTGCCGCCAGACAAGAGACGCTTGGGGATTCAGGGTGAGGAGGTAGAAATTACCAAGGAAAAAAATACAGTTAAAAATTTGTATCAAACAACGATGTAAATTCTATTCTGTGTATCTCTAATGTCTAAAGACAGCTTAGAGTACAGTTTACATGGTCTACACAGATATTATCTGTTGATTTTGTTAAAAATGGTTCCAATTAACTGGAAACGAATTTTTTTTTTGTAGCACTGTAGAAAAATGAGTGTGAAATTGTATTGTGTAAAATTCATTTTTGCATTTGTATTTGTAAAATATAATTTATAATTCTAGATGACACAGAGACTGGACATCTATGCTCGAGAACTTGCAGAGGCAGTTAAGCCTGACTACAAGCCACAAGTAATTCGGGAATAAGGCCTTTCGCTTTTTCAATTTCTTTGAAGCTCTCCACGTCTTCGTCGTTTAGGAGTTTGGTGAGTTGAAAATCAACGCGTTTTGCTCATTTGATTAAGACAGTCGCACATCGAGTATTTACTCGACTAATATATTCGTAATTTACGATGATTTTCTAGAAATGCGCGATTAAGAAACAGCAAAATCACAAACAAAAGCTTAGATGTCGATTTTTTGTAGAAAATTGCTTTAAAATAGTATAAAATCCAGTAGATTCATTCTATTTTACTCCATCATTACTTATTATGTTATTAGAACTATTTTTAAAAAATTTTCTGAAACAGATTCGTTTGCCGCTAGTAAATTTATTGCCGCTATTCTTTGATCAACCTCGACACCAGTAAAATTGTTTCAGAAAACGAATATTTAACTATACCAATGTGAGAAAAAAAAAGTGTGTTACCAGTGCTGTAGAGAATAGTTTTCTGAATAAAGTCCGTCTTTACAGAGTGATATCGAATAAAAATACCAAATATTTCACCCCTTAAAAGTGATTTGAATTGAAAAATCGATATCTAAGCTGTTGCTATCAACTTTGATCATTTCGTTTCTTTCTCTTGCATACTTGCTAACATCATTGCTGCTTACGAATACATTAATCCGATAAATAGCCAATGTGCTCTTAGCTCGTAATGTAAAAAAAAAAAGAAAGATCTACGACCTAACAATGTCCTTAATAATTTAATCCAAGCGAAAGTCACATTTAGAGAATATCGACAAATGTACGTGATTTGCGCTTGGGTAGTAAAATAAACGTGAAGAAACAAAAATATAACCGTATTTCAAACAACTGGGTATTCACTATAAGTTATACAGGTGAGGCTGTGGCAAGCGCAGAGTTGTGTGTTTGCTTGCGATAATGCAGTGCCTCTTGATAGGCTTTTTTGACTGCTTTTCGGTCCGCAGGTTTCCGAGATTCGATTAGTTTCCCTTCGTCCAACTCTTTTGACACTCCCAATTTTTCCAACTTCTCACCAGGCAGCCATTGCCTAGAAATTGAAAAATGTGATGACGTGTCGAACTATCGAAATATCATTCAGTCGTCTAATACGCTTGTACAGCATAATATAACAAGCTTTTCGAAAGGCAAGAGAAACTTAGATCGCAATTTCTGAATTGTCAAACTAACCAGGTACGTTTTGTGTCGAAGAACAAAACAAGAAAAACAGGATCCTTGTAATTGGTAGCGAGAGCGAGAACATCGTCAGGCGGTGCTGGAATCGGAACTCCTTTATGCACGGTTCCTCTGGGTGTTCCAGGATCGATAATCAGTGCGGGATACCAAGGATATCCTCGGCACTTTGCCCACACAAGTTGCAGTGCCTCCAAACGATCTTCGTCTTCCCCTTCCCCGTCGGCATCCTCTTCCCCTTCTTCTTCGGTACTTTTCTCCTTCTCTACCTCGGATTCTTTTTCGGTATCCATATCTGCATCCTTTTTTTCCACCTCTGGGCTTGTCGTACGACTTGTCGAACAACTGCTACAGCTTGAAGATTGACTTTCGCCTTCTCCTCCATCGCTTTCAGTTACTCCACTCCTGGAATGTGTGTGTGACTAGATTTGAGACTCGTCATTGCGTTAAAAACATTTCTTTCCTAATAGAATCCATCGTTACAAAGTACTATCTATTAATTAAAATGTTTTTACTAAATTGGTACAGGCCTCAGAACAGCAAATTGGACTTGCCTTTTTTAAGTATCAGCATATGTGTAATGAAATTATGAAACATTTTTAGGACAGTTTGCATCAGCTCTAGCAGCCGTTAAGATTTGTGAAATGTTACACTATCTTTAGTTACAAAATGGTCAAAATTCAACTTGGAAGAAAGAAATATTGATCATTGCTGTATGACTGTCTTTCCACTTTCATGTAATTGTAGTATAAAAATTGCGATCGTTACTGGTTTGTAGGTTTTTCAAGTTTTACATCATCTTCCATAACCAAAACTCAAGGAATAGATGAATTTGTAAGAAAAAATCAAGTATGAGATAAATATGTGACACAAAATTTCTCGATTGCATAGTCTAATTCCATGTTCCTGAGACACTTGACAATTTATTCGATTTTTTAGTCCAAGCGTTTTCGTTACAAATCTAATAATGACTCCATTAATCTAAGGATAAACCGGCCATACTGTCAGAACTCAATTTATTCGATTTCTTAGTGCAAGTGTTTTAGTTACAAATTCAATCATGACTTTATTAATCTAATGATAAATCGGCTATATTGTTGGAACTAAAAATTAGAAAACGAGGAAAAACCGTATGAAGAATCTCCAGCAACGTTATTTTTGTTAATGTTGATGAACACGAATGAAACAAATAGCATTGATTCTGAGCAAATCCGAATAGCACAAGCTGATTGTGAGATGTGGATGGTTTGAGAAAACGTTTAAAATGGTTGAACTTTGGTGTTTTTAATTGGACCTGATAGTTTTAGGTACATTTTTTTCGCTAATCAGATCTTCTGTCAGATAAATGGTCTGAAAACATTTAATAAATCTTACATTGTAGTATAGTTATAAAGTATAAATGTCATTGTTGATTAGCATATATCCTTCCTTAATTACGGAAATCTTCCACTTAGTATTTGTGAAATTTTTTTCGGGTCATCTTTAGAAATCTATGGTGAATAAAATAAGTTTCAAACCATTAAAATCGGATTAAAAATATGAAAGAAACTGATTAAACTCTACTCTGTTTAATCCATTCGACAATTCCAACTTAAAACCTTTTTGCAAATTGTTCATATTTTAGCTTAAGTTATTCGAATTTACTCAGCATTATTTCTGTTACACAGCAGGGATGTCGTCTTTATTCGAGCTCACTACCATCGGCACAAATAACAGTGAGGACATTTTAAATGTCAATTCACCCTTATTCCAAATGATTCAAACCCATTTATATCTAGTTTCTCATTGTAAAACTGTATTTTCAGTTACGTTTGATGGTATAGTGAATTTATTTGCCTCTTAGAATTGCTGCTATGTTTACGAAATTATAGGATAATTTTAGAATAGAATATGCAAATACAAAAAATCTATGAATTTCAGGACATTATTCCTGAAGTACGTAGATTTCAGCCTCTCATACCTGTACACTCTGAAACTATCTCCTTGTTTTTTTTGATCTCCTTCTGGAACGGGAGGCACGCCACTTCTACTTGCACGAGCTTTGGCCTTGCGTGTGAACAACACCGCAGTTCGTCGATTAACCCCACCCCCCCCTGTTTCTTTTTCGTTTGTTTGTGACTCTGATTCCCCTCTATTGCGACCAGTTCTTTCTCGTTTTCGTGGTTTGGCGACAGTTGATTCCTCTTCGATGACAGGATTGAATTCAGGATGGTCTTTACGAGCTTGCTCAATAAGCGCTCCGCCTTGCTCGCGCATTCTAACTCCGGCTCGATAAAACATTGTATCCTTCCGATTGTAAGCGAGACAATTGTTCACCATGAGGTTGAAGTCAGCTTCAAATGCGCCGATGGAATCGTACTCTTGTTTTTCCAGTTTAGCCTGTAATTAAGATATTAATTTGAATTGGTTTTTTTAATTTCCATTTCCTGCAAATACATTTGTTTGGAATAAAGCTTATCAGAAATGCGTATATACCGTGTTTCACAATCTGTAGGCATAAGTAATTTCCCGCTCTACTGAAAAAGGAAGTTATTATAATCACCCCAAAATTGTAAAATTGGGTTCTTACCAGATCTCCAGGTTTTAAGGACTAAAGAATAACTGGCCATTTTCTGACACCGAGCGTGTGTGTTATCGATTTTTTTGCCAGATGATATCTCAAGAATAAATGAATGGATTCAAATGATTTGTTCCTCAATCGACGCGGATTTTATCAACTTACAATCGATTAGATTTTAGATCTGAATGGTCCGGTAGTTTTTGAGTTATCTGGATAACAGAATTTGTAAATAAAAAAAAAATTATAATGATTTTAGTCCCAATCTACGCGGCACTTTTGAACTCAGTACTAATGAAATGTCGGTTCTGATTGGTTAAGCAGTTTTCAAGTTATTCAAATAACAAAAGGAAAAAAATATATATATTCAATCAATGATACATCAAAAACAGGGGTTTCGATGATTTTTGTTGGAAACGATGTGGGTCTTCTTAATTCAAAACTGATTAGATTTAGGATCTGATCACTTTAGTGGTTTTAGGATTATTCAAATACTATGACAAAAATTCTTTTGATAATATTTCAAGAATGGGTAAATGAATTTTGATGATTTTGGTTTGAATCGATGGGGCTCTTCTCGACTTGGAACTGGTTAGATTTTCGATTTACTTAAGTAAGTAAATTTTTACTAATTTCGAAACGTTTCCAAGGAAAAGTTTATAGATTGGCTCGTCAAGGTAATTTTTTTTTTCTTCGATATAACTGTTTCATACCTGCATCGTTGACAGGTCCATAGGATGCGATACTATTTCAAGATAGTCTGTGACTTGATCAGTATCAACTGGCTGCCCAAACACGTCGTTGGTATCTCTTGCTTTAATTCCTTCTAAGAGTGATCTAAGTATACTTTCAAGCGGTCGAAGTTCATACCACAAGCACTTCTCTTTTCTACGAAAATAATATTGGAAGTTAGCTGTAGCTTAAGTGAAGTAAAAACTCATCTAAATCCCAGTACTACAGTATACTTATGCAAGGACATTGAATGTATCAGATTGGAGCTTACTTACACTTTGAAGAACTCCTTCTTCAGCTTTTCACGTTTTCGAACCAACTCGCAGAGGAGTCTTGCCCGTTCTAAATCCTGACGTAAACATTGCCAATACTTTAGTTGACGGTAAAGTTCTCCTCTAAGTTCACCGTCCACAGCTGGTGATATGTGACCTCCTAACGTCGGAGGACGAGAATGTGGATGGGAACTTTGAAGCCTTCTCAGAAGCGGTACACCATTTCGAAATTGGCGTTTTAAAGTCCAGTAAGCTATCAATCTTTGTATCAACTGACTTTTCTTAGGCAAGCCTTCAGCCAAGCTGGATAGTTAAGAAATTTAATGATTACTAAAAAAAAAAAAAAAACTTTTTCACTGGTGTAATTAAATTTTTACTATCAAAAATGTTCAATTTTAGATTTAGAACTTTATTTAGTCGAAATTCAAAAATGACTTTTTTAAGGACCACCCTGGTGCAGATTTATCCTACATGGGGAGGTCATGGGTCCGAGATGGCTGATTGAGTTCAAGTTCAAATCAGTGAAATTAGGTCAAATTCTATTAGACTAAGCAGCTCTGGCTGTAGTCCGCCAGATGAATGCTGGCTAGCAGAGCCCCTCACCGTACGGACTTGACAGTCGGAAATTTCAGCTCCCGATTACTCAAAAACTAGTAGCTACAGGCAGATAAGAGGGGGAAAAAAAATAAAAATCGTGCATTGTGGAATTTGATCTAGTTTCACTGCTTTCGAGTGTAACGAAATCGGCTGGCCACTCTTGTTAGTCTCGTTATTTGAATTCACCAATAGGAAACACAACGTGCATAACAGTTATTTTTTTACAGAAATCAGTTTAATACTCAAAAAGATGAGTTTCTTAAAAATCAGATCCTAAGAAAGCTAATTTCTTACAAGCAAAAATTTCAAGAAGATGTATATTTGTATGTTTTTTCCTGGTGTTCACGTTCTCCAAGATATATTTTTGCACGTGCGTCACGGAAATAGTTGTTTACTTGTAGATCAAAGAAATTATGCAGTGTTTTCACATCCTTTTTTGTTTGCTATCAATCAAGCTGCAGAAAATTATTATGTGCAATGATTGAAATGAAGAATTTTTCCAATGTGCCACGATACAAACACAAACATGACAAATATCTGAAACTACTGTTAAATATTAGAATTTATTTATGAATAAGTTATATGGTTCATGTACGACAAATGAAAAAACTTCAGGAAGAATAATTTTGATTCTATAATATAGAACTGGTTGTTCCAA
The DNA here is from genome assembly GCF_021155785.1 of Neodiprion fabricii. Classification (NCBI taxonomy): domain Eukaryota; kingdom Metazoa; phylum Arthropoda; class Insecta; order Hymenoptera; family Diprionidae; genus Neodiprion; species Neodiprion fabricii. Next base: position 23,255,540 of record NC_060240.1, read on the forward strand.
GGGTTACAAGAAAACAAAAAAATTCCAGATTTTGCAAGTGTTTCCAGTACGTAAGTGCACTTGTATATACAGGGTGTCCCGATTTAAAGTACGCATTACGTTTTCAGCCGAACTAACGTTTCAATTGGAAAATGTATCCCACAGAAGTTGTTCGGTTCAGAGGGGGACAACATGAAGATTTTTTTTTTTTGGTCCAGCATCATAATTGGTGCTGCTGTGGAGGATGCACCAGTTTTTTTTAAATGGAATCATGCATTTTTCTTTCAACTTAAATATTCTTCATTCAAAAATTTACAATTTTCTCAGAACATGTTTTTTTTCTAAATGAATAGTTCGTAAGATAGAACAAAAAAAAAAATATTTTATTACTCCAAACTTTCTCTGTGATATGTGTGATATGTCGGAGCATCAGTGGGGTGACTACAGATGTTCAAAAATACCACCATCAAGAGCAATACATGCTCTTACTCGCTTTTCGAAGCTCTGCACCGTTTTCAAAAGGATTGCCCTTGGAATGGCTCTGCACGCTTTAGTAATTCTATTTATCATGTCAACCCTAGTCGTTGGAGGCTCTTGGTAAACAACATCTCTAAGGAATCCCCACAAGAAAAAATCAGGCGATGTTAGATCCGGCGATCTTGGTGGCCACTCAACTGGACGTTCTCGACCGATCCAATTACCACCGTAGGTAGCCTGCAGATAATTCCTCACAATTCGGAGATAATGAGGAGGTGCTCCATCTTATTGGAACCACATTCGTGCTCTTGTATCCACGTCAACTTCTTCCAAAAGCTCTGGTAATGCGTTCTGCAGAGTCGAGATATCTTTGCTCGGTCACCGGTCCCTCGAAGTAATATGGCCCTACAAGATATCCGTTGACGATCCCACACCAAACATTTAATTTTCACCGATGTTGGTGATCAATCTGTCCAGAGCTTTTGGAAGAAGTTGACTTGGATACACGAGCACGAATGTGGTTCCAACAAGATGGAGCACCTCCTCATTAAAACCGAATTGTGGGAATTATCTGCAGGCTACCTACGGTGGTAATTGGATCAGTCGAGAACGTCCAGTTGAGTGGCCACCAAGATCGCCGGATCTAACATCGCCTGATTTTTTTTTGTGGGGATTCCTTAGAGATGTTGTTTACCAAGAGTCTCCAACGACTAGGGTTGACATGATAAATAGAATTACTAAAGCGTGCAGAGCCATTCCAAGGGCAATCTTTTTGAAAACGGTGCAGAGCTTCGAAAAGCGAGTGAGAGCATGTATTGCTCTTGATGGTGGTATTTTTGAACATCTGTAGTCAGTCACCCCACTAATGCTCCGACATATCACACATGTCACAGAGAAAGTTTGGAGTAATAAAATATTTGTTTTTTTGTTCTATCTCAGGAAATATTCATTTAGAAAAAAAACATGTTCTCAGAAAATTGTAAATTTTTGAATGAAGAATATTTAAGTTGAAAGAAAAATGCATGATTCCATTTAAAAAAACTGGTGCATCCTCCACAGCATCACCAATTATGATGCTGGACCAAAAAAAAAAAAATCTTCATGTGTCCCCCTCTGAACCGAACAACTTTAGTAGGACACATTTTCCAATTGAAACGTTCTTTAAATTAAAGCGTACTTTAAATTGGGACACCCTGTATATATTATAGATGTTTATGTTAAACTTAATTTGGATGCTCTTGAATTTACATTATCATGTAATATATCGTTCATAAAGCTGAAAATATCTTAATTTGTGGATTTCTTGTTTCAATTAACATTGAAGTGTAATAAGCAACGAATTAAGCAATTATTATACAAGTACAATAGATTTCAAGATTTCAAAGGATTTCAAAATATTTTATAGTATCAAGATGGTTTCATAGGATTCCAGAAGATTTCAGGAGATTTATGAAATTTTGAGTGTTTTCAGAAGATTTCAAAACTAAGCAAAAACTTCGTTAAAATCTTCCAAAATTTACCTGGCAATTTCTCGTATCCGTTCGGGAGGAATAGTTGGTATTGAAATAACTGGTGCGGATGAGCTTTTTTTGTTGGCAATAGCCCTACGCCTAGCATCAGCAGGGTTGTTGGAGGGTTGGTAATCCGGAGGAGCATGTCCCTCGCAATAAGCAGTTTTCTGAACGAGCATCGGTTCACCGTTAGCTGGCTGAACAGTCCGCATTCGCATGCAAAGTCCAGCTTGTTGGGCGCAGGTGACGTGGAACGCGGCATAGCAGCTGCTCTTGTGACATTGTATGCAGGCGCCAGCGCCTCTCCTCTTGCATACGCAGCAAGTAAGTTTCCAGCGAGCCGAAGGAATACTCTCTATGCTGTCTATAGGCTCCAGAAATACCGTATTTGCAAATCGCACCTCTGGTATCCAAAGCGCGCAAACTACATGCGCCCAAGTCGCAGGGCGATCTGTCTGCTTGAAAGCTCCGCCTCTGTTTGGACAGAGAACGCAGTCGACAGCTCTGGAGGGACTCTGCAAACACCTAAAACGAGCAAAAAATTTGGTTATCTTCATGAATTTGAAACTACCATTGGAATATGTTTCGTTGCAATCTGTTGGCTGAATGAAAAAGACAAGAAAAAAAAAATGGCAATTAGGTCGAACTTAGAGATAGCATTCTTCAATATACAGAGTGTTTAATTTTAATCGCCCTACGCCGATTACTCCAAAACAAAGTAAAATATGAAAAAAGTTTCCTACAAAATATTTGGGGTTCAAAGGGGAAAAGAAGATGAGACTGTCAGCATCTTGAAGTGAAATTTTTTAAACGGGGGTAACTACAGAATTTTGTGAAACACAATGTTTTAAAACGCTGTGTTGTGAATCGTGATGTTATGAAATCCCCAAATGACTCCTATCAGTTGTCTTTCCATTGTGCGGATTTTCATGCCCCCACTAAACTGTGCCTGAACACAAAAACTTATTTAATATTTTAAATAAAAATCGAAGATTGACTCTCTCCCTCTCTTTCAGATTCATTCTCTCAACTTCATTGTTTGAATATAAGCCATCCAAAAAGCCATTCTTTGAATAATTAAAGTCAGAGAGTAACGGTAAATGACTTATATAAATTTCAGAAGTTTCACTTCTGTCACGCGCGATTGCCACATACATGTTTTTTTGTAAATGGAGTCGCTAAGGTCAGGTACAAGTCAACTCGGTTTTTTTAAATGGAACAGTGTATTTTTTTTCATCGGTATCTGGAACGGTATTAAATTCTGCAACAAAAATTGCTTACTTAACACGTAAACTTGACCAGTGATGAGATACGAGCGGGTCAAGTTGCTACAGAGAAAGGTACCGATAACTCGTTAGACGAGTTTAGGTGGTAAGTATGTAATTAATGTTTGATGCAGAATTTTATGCTTTTTCAGTGTCGATGGAAAAAATACACTGTTCTATTAAAAAAAAAGAAAAATTGACCTTTACCTGATCTTAGTGGCTCCACTTACAGAAAATCTTTTTTCACTCTCATCTTTTTTTCCTCTTTGAACTCTAAATATTTTGTAGGAAACGTTTTTTCGTATGTTGCTTGGTTTTGGAGTAATCGGCCAAGGCGATCAAAATGAAACACCCTGTATCTTGCAGAAAAAAAATGAATCCAATGATTTGCTTTAGTTTCGTGAATGTTTGTGCATTATTTTAAGCCTTAAAGAATCTTGAAACTCCTGAAGGGGTATTACGCGGTAAATGGGTGGACTCTTTTCCATCTGTCGAGAGCCGTACAGCTTAAAGGACACGCCCTGTGAAACTGGAGCACAGACCCTTCAGAAAAGTTCCCTGAACACACCATCTGGCTAATTCAGTGGTGGAGGTGAGGAATGCATTGCTGGGATCAGTAGTAGAGGCAGAATTTGTAGATGAGTTCAACTTTTTGAGTCACACATTATTGTGTGAGTCAACTTTTATAACAAGATAGTATTCTATGGTTTTTGGACTCGCTAATTAAGAATCTGAAATCAAGATTTAGAAATTTCGAGATGGCGGATCCAATATGCCGGACGAAAATTTCAAATTTAATCAAATCAAGTCAAAAATACTCTATGCAGTGGTTTTCGGTGTCGTTGATTAAAAGTCTAAAATCAAATTTTAAAAATCCAAGATTACGGATCCAATATAGCAGACGAAAATTTCAAATGAGATCTAATTTGGTCAAAAAACTCTATGCAGGGGTTTTCGGGCTTGCTAATTACAAATCTAAAATCAGATTTTGAAAATTGAAGATGGTGGATCCAATACGGTGGGCGAAAATTTCAAATTTGATGGAATATGGTCAAAAAACTCCATGTAAGGAATTTCGGAGTCGCTGATTGGATTCGCCATACTGAATTTTCAAAATCTGATTTCAGATTTGTAATCAGTGACCCCGAAAACTTATAATTTATGTACAACATGTATATGCGGAGAGGAGTAACTTTCTCGGAAATAAATTATTCTAACAATAATAATTTATACGATACCGCAATAATTACTTGCGAGAATTGAAAACGTATTAGTATACTATCAGAAATAGCAAAAAAATATTTTGAAAAGTTCTCCAAATATACAAAAAACAGATATAAAATAGGTGGTAAGAATACTTACGACTATGACTCATTGTCGAAGGGTTAAAAATCACCTCGTCTTTCACTACCACGAGTTGATACAGTAAAGTGGAGGCCATACGAGCCATATAAGCGTTGAGTTAAAGCTAGCAAGTAGTAATAATAATGATAATTTCATTTGAATAATACCTTTGAACCTCTTTTTGTTCATCCCGCTATAGTTACGTATAAGCAATAAGAAATTAAATTACTGCCAGAGTCGCAACCAAAATTAGTAAAATCTATTACACACCTTCTGCACAGCCATTGTCCCTCGGGTATATAAGGCACTCCGTAACAATCCTGGTGTACGGCTAAATTGCACATGTCGCAAAAGAGGATCGCATTGCTATTCTGACATTCGCCATCCATGCAGATGCAGCAGACCGCATCTTCATCTGCTGCTACCCCTCCACCTCCGTTTGTTTGCTGCTGGAAATATGACTCCTTCTCTAATCGATCCATGAGTAGCTCAAATATATCAGCCGCCAATGGCGGCTGAAGGCCTGCAGCTGCTCTACGCTCGTTTACGATTGCCAGCCACGCTGAATCCTCTTCATCAAGGTCGTACTCGACTTCACCTGAGATTAGAAGATTACAAGTTAATGTCGTACACGATCTATTTAATTTCACCTAAGATAACTGTCTAAGACAAATTTATCTCATCTCTTATTTTATCGAGATAATGTGATTTCAATCAATCTATAATCTTCATCTTTTGTTGACGCAGTATAACAATAAGATCAACTGTGTACAGAAACGTAGGCAACACCATTAAAAGTCAAGACTCTTATGTAATTTTGCGATCATAAATAATTCAGTAACTTTCTGAAAGAATTTTTTCGTAATATATTAAACTGGAATAAAGAATGATTGGAGCCAATCAAAATTAGTTTTTTGCAGGTCGTAATATAATGATTTTTACCAACACTTGTCTGGAAAGTTTAATTTACGAATCCTGTGGAGCGTGTGTAAAATGCTTCCTCTCCGAACAGTATGGTAAAATAATATTAGCGCATGCGCAATATATAATTACTCTCTTTTATATACATCGGCATTCTTTGGGACATGCACACTTTCAAATAACTCAATTTTAGGCTTTTTTACGTTCAGTGACAACTTTGTTGATTTTTCAATCAAACTTTCCTTCAGAGGTGTTGAAATAAAAATAGCGTCTGTCACACATATGGATGATCCATATCTCACTTGTGTAATTTGGTGCTTGGCTAGGCTTACTTAATATTTATATTAAATTTTTGAGATATCGTAATTTTTTTGTGCATAATTGGACTTCTAAGATGTCAATGTTGATGTTTATGAGGAATTATGATGATTCCGCGAATATAGTAAGCACTATAGATAAACAAAGTGATGAAAGTGCCTATTTTTATAGAATACAAACAAAAACAAGATAAAAATTTTGTTGGCATATGTTAAGATTTTGTAAAAATTGGCAATTGGGATTTCATGGTAGATTGGCAGAAAATGGTTTTTTTTCGTATATTTTTTTAGATTTAGAAAGATTTCAGGGACCATGTGGAACCAAAGAAGTCTTTTAATTAATAAAAAGCTGCATAAAAAAGGTGTGAATTGAAGGGTTGAGAAAGATTGTAATTGTAGCTTCAAAATTTTCCAGACCCAAATAAAATTTCAGGATATTTTCATGACTTTTGTTAGGAATCATAAGTTCTAGATATATCCAAGATTCCTAGGATATCTAGTAGTGTTTTTCTAAAATTGCACAAAAAGCATAGCTAGCCGAAGAACCATATAGAAATTGTCCCTGTTCTGATGTTATCCTCATTCTAGTATACTGTGTATTCAAATGTCAATAAGCTTTCAGTCAATTTTTAGGTAAAAATGTTAATTCATTCAAGAGATATCGTCAAAAAACAAAAATGTTAATCATCGTTGTTTCTCAAATACTATTCGACTAATTTTGTCCACCGAAATTGAGGTTGTACACTACCAAGTAGTATAAGTAGTATAATTATGAAATAAGATTTATTTATTTTTCTACGGTAATTGTTTTTCACATGTTTATTTTGCTTTCTCAGGGGAACACCATTTTTTGTCTAGCTTTTCTCATCACTACACTATAATAAATTACTTATTAAGAATTTTCGAAGTGATGGACCCAAAACAAAAAAGTGGTAATTCTTGTCAGTTAGATTTCATTCTATCGTTAGATTGTTTGTTGTAAATGTTCGATTCATTGTAAGATTATTGAAAATTTGAAAACTATTTGACAATATAAAGAGACAGTAAATAAGTATTCGATCTAGTTTTCATTAATTTTTTTTCTAACGTGTTTCACCACTTTGAAAATTATCAACAAATTCTGTATTATAGTTAAGTGTTAGAAGTAACAAAAAAAAAAGGTAGTCGGAGTGCAGTTAGCAAAATATGAGCATGTTTTGTGTATGTTTTATTGCATTTCAAACAATCCTAAAGTTGCGAAATGATTTTCCTAAAAATGCATCATTGCATTACTATTACGAGTGGTTGATGAATGGTTCGTTTAGAACATGAAATTCAACTCCATAGTCTCAGGTTAACCAAACGATTTTTTTTCATCGTTATTCTGCAACTTTCAAATTACAAATAAAGGCTTTGACAAAGTAAAACTTATTACATTCGGCAACCACAACGTTTAAGGAGGTTTGATGACCAAAAATAATATATACAGTGATTTCATTACAAAATAGTCCTACCTCAATCATTTATCAAATTACTATATTCGTGATCTCTTTATAAATATGCAAAAGAAAATACTGCAATTGAGAACAAAAGCTTAGGTATCGATGCATCATTTCAAATCATTTTAAAATGTTCAAAAAAAAAAAAAAAATAGCATCTATTGATTTCACTCATAACTTCTTTTACTGAGAATTCTATTTTCCACAAACTCACTGAAATATTGTTTTTCATCATGGTGGCATAGTTCAAAATTCAATCTTACGATATTGCACTGACAATAATGGTGATCAACAAACGGCAGTACTGATTTAAGTACCATAAGAAAAAATTTTGTTCATTGACTTTGTAAAAAATAATCTATTGAATAAAATGAGAAATAGTAAGTTTTTAACGATATGGAAGCAATCTCAAAAGAAGCATCGATATTGAAGCTGTAGTTCGTGATGCCAGTATTTTTAATTTTTGTGCTGGTAAAGAGATCTTCAAATATAACAATTTGACAAATACTTAATGTCTGAATACTTCTCAATAGGATTAATAAAAATATATTGATTTTCAGAAAACCAAATCGAAGAACTAATTAAAAAATTACGAACTAGTGTTTAATTTTCAATTTTTACTATGTGAATGTAACGAACTTCAACCTAGTTTTAAAAAACACATTGATCAGAGTGATGAATGTTTATTACCGTCAAGTTCTTCCCCGCTGCGCTCCATAAATCGAACATACGAATTCGGGAGGGGTTCAGCTTCCCCGATTTGACTTTCATAACCATCTAAAGCTTTGACCATGGCGACTGGCAGCGAATTTAATGTAGTTTTGTCATCTTTATCCTTGTCAGTAACCGATGTACTTTTCCTGTGGTCGGAATTTTTGTTATCCGCTTCGTATTCCTCGGATGAAATGATGGGAATAGCCTCTGTTATACCCAGACGATTTGATTTACTTCCTTCTTCTCCGATGCTATGAATCTGTTGAAAAATAAATCTCAAATTGAATTAACTAATACTTAATGTGCTGTTTGAGAATCTCTTATCGATTTATGCTTAGGCATCCAATTTTGAATATTGTCAAATATAGAGTGAACGAACGATAATCTTGATGCAACGTGTAATTGGAAAAATAAAAGCCGATATGATTACGAATAAATGCTTGCATAAGCTCTTTAATAAGTAGGTGAGCAATAATTAAGAAATTCTGGATAAACGTACCAAAACAAAACGCGCGGCCTCTTGGGGACTTAACAATTCGGAATCACTTGTTGTGACAGCATCGCCTGGAGCCCCAATTCTGTTTCTTCCCTTCTTTTTACTGCTTTGAGGAGTATTCATGCTTGATTATGGGGATATAATTCGTGACAAAACCGACATGGGAATGTATCAAACATTTGTTTATTCTAGAATACAAAAAAGGCAAGAGTTGTTTTTAGGGTTAATGCACCATACAATCGCGTTCATAACCACAAAGTACTAATTACTAATAGAGCAGCATACTGTAACATCTAACCGGAACGTCCATATGTTTTATCGACTATTATTACTGCATATCACTTTTATCAACTAACCAAACTCGAAGTACGAGAATCTTGTAACCATAAGGTAATAAAACAACTGTCTAACTATTTGGAATATCCCTAGATGGAAATAACTATGACATTCACTAACCAAATCTTAAAAACCATGTTACGAGATCTTCGCACTACAAAGAGCTATAATATTATTATACGTTATTATGCCCATCATCTTATTAATACCATAATTAACTAACACCATTATATCCAATTATTATATAACATTCGACAATGGGTATGTTCCGATATACACTGCGAGCACTGTAAGGTGTGTCGTCAATTTAGTATACTGCGAAGCCGTTCCTTTATAGTTAGCTATACTGGTTACTGCTTAAAACGGAACGCAGTACAATATACTGTGATCGACATTTTTTGGCGTTACTTTCATTTCATACATAATATTTGTTTCACATTGCAATAAACACAATTTATTCAAATTTTCCATTTTTGTTTTTAACGGCCGGTATTTTTAAATGACAATATTCAATAATAATAATTATCAATAGTGGAAGCTGTTAAATTTCTGAACGCTGTTGATCACGTGATCAAAGCACTGAGAACACCTTACCTCGAAAGCACCAGTGTTCACAGTAGAAAAATGGCGACGATTTATGACGTCATATATTTCCCTAGGATACTGCGACTATACTGTCAGTCTATAACGGAACGAATTTCTCCTCAGTAAGAGCACTGAACAGTGCTCGCGGTGTATATCGGAACATACCCATAATGTAAAGATAAATGCACTGCTGCAATAATCCATAAAACTAGAGACTGCAAAACCATCAAAACCGTAGGTTTGTTCGTGCTAGCTACACCTTCTACACTTTCGTGGGGAGTGTACAATTGCCACTGATATATAGCAATTGCGCGTTCGTTTTAGCAGACGTGACGTCGATGGCGCTGTTCGTTTTACAAATACGTATTGGAAGCTTCTAGAACGTTTTCTTTATGTTTATTGGTTACCTGTCATTGGGCGTTGCCACGTATGCATGTTTGAGTTTATTGCGAGTTGATTTACCTTCAATCGTTTCGTCGTTAAGTTTCCTAATGTGTTCTCTAGATGAAGTTCTGTATGGCTCCACATTGGAGATCTGCATTGCCTTCAAAACGTTGCGCGTGTTGCCTACAATACGGCGTTACGGAGGAAGGTATAGTTCATGCTGGATAATTAGTATTCACGGTTTTGAAGGTTTTGCAGTCTCTGGTTTTATGGGTTATTGTAGCAGTGATATCTTTACATTATATTGGTTATACGTTTATCTATGGTTTTACAGTCTTCTATACTCCAGGCTATATGGTAAAGCGTAAGTTGCTTATAGTATAGCTCTCAGCTCCGAATACACAAATGGCATTGTCGAGTGCTGTATAATAATTGCATATAATCGTGTTAGTTAATTATGGTGTTAATATGATAGTGATATATAATAACGTATAATAATATTATAGCTCTTTGTAGTGCGAAGATCTCGTAACATGGTTTTTAAGCTTTGGTTAGTGAATGTCATAGTTATTTCCGTCTAGGGATATTCCAAATAGTTAGTTGTTTTAATTCCTTATGGTTACAAGATTCTCGTACATCGAGTTTGGTTAGTTGATAAAAGTAACATGCAGTAATAATAGTCGATAAAACATATGGACGTTCCGGTCGGATGTTGCACAGTGATAGATAGGGACGTCGTAATACGCATATATCGGGACAATCTCTTGAAACTTGAAAATCAACTGCCGATGCGGAAAATAATTCAATCTCATTGGTCGGCGAAATCTTCCCGCAGCAATATTTTTGTCTGCGTTAGGGGGGGGGGGGGGGGGGCAACGTACACAAAATGTGTACGTTTGAATTTTCAAAGAGAATAAGAATCTAGGCTCCATGAACAGATGCTTCCCAAACCTTTCCGAGCACGGTCTTACATACAGGTCTGGAAACTCTAGTAGTGGGGGCTGAACGCTAAAGAAATAGCATTTAATTCCCGTTGGGGCCGTTAGAGGCAGGGCGGTAGAGTAAGGTTGTTTGGGAAAGAGGTAGAAACAGGGCTATCATCTCTGTTTAACCATATTATCGGTTCAAATGAGTCTGAATAAGATTTTGATGAAACAACCCAGAAGGTTAAAGCCACGGTCTTACATACAGGTCTGGACACTCGTCACATAATCAAGTGGTGGGGGTAGGACACTTATGGAAGCACTGGAGTAGTTCGTAGTCCCGTCACTACTCGTCTCTGCGATCTATCTGCCTACTGCGTATTCTCAAAGCTAACCTCAAAATCCCCGTGTCATATATTGTGCTCTGTTGTGCTCTCATACGTTGTATCTTGCTTTGGTTGTGCTTAAAAATATAATTAAAAAAAAAAGAAAGAATAAATTTTTGAAAAATTGGCAAAAATGCCAAGACGGTATGCGGTTGCTCATTGCAATACCGGCTGCAAATCCGATAATGCAAAGGTGTCGTTCTTCCGGGTGCCTAATGACAATGTTTTGCGCGAGAAATGGGAACACGCAATTCCAGGTGTCATAAAGTTGGAACGGTCAGAGGTTTCGTAAAATAAGCATTTGCGTTTTACTGCGTGTTATAATAGTCTACAATAATATCAAGAACGAGAAATATACATAGAGGTGACAGAGATTGAAAAGCTAACGCTGCCTCTGTCTCCCTTCCCCCACCCATCGTCATCGCGCCGGAGTTTAGATCGCAGCGATCACAGTGGACAATACATGAACTACACGTCTGGCATTCATAAGCGAACTACCCACACGACGGGAGTTTCCAGACCTGGGGCCGGATTCTGAACATCAAGTGAGTTCGCGTTCGTCTTTGTGGAAACGGAAATTTGGAGTGTGATGTCAATCTTTTCTTTCCTGAATAGTGGATGGTTCAGAAACTTGCGGTCTGTGCCATCTAGCGGCTAATAAATCGTTCTCTATCTGCTCGTGGTAATTGCCCACCCACTAGCACCCCGTGTTTTTTCTATTATTTTTTTGCCTGTGGTGCCGGTTTTTGATGTAACCTCGCGTTGAGCACACAATATATAACAGACTACTTATTCGAAAAGTAACTCTAAAATAAGAAGAATACAGCATACTCAACACCCCACCTTTTGAAAAGGAATGAGAGGTTATATATGGTTATTACCAACAAACGTCAGAACTAACATCTATTTTTCTCTCCTTTCTTAGCTATCGGGCTCTATCAACAGCATGTGCCACTTCGTAATAATATTTAACATCGATAGGCTCTGTACCGACCGTGATGTTCATTAACCATCGACTATATTAATAGTATGGAGAGCGGAAAACCGTAGAACTCACTAACTCAAACTTACTTGATGTTCAGAATCCGGCCTCTGTATGCATGGAGACTATATAGTCTTCAGTCAACGCACGCTGTGTCCACTCCACGGTCTTACATACAGGTCTTGCGACTCAATAGAATTCCAATGGTAGAGAGTGGCTCCTCTGTTGAAGAAAAATCCAGATGGAGCTGCGATCGAGGGATGCATCAACATAACCTACAATGTTTGAATAAGCCTTTGACGACTGATTCCACGCCCATGTGACGCGCGAGCGCGACTATCGTCATCCTTGTCGCACCGGGCATCCCTCGATCGCAGCGACGCTAGCGGCTTGACACGTTAAGAGGCCCACGGCGAAACTCAGAGTCGCAAGACCTGTATGTAAGACCGTGGTCTACTCTCTTACTCTAGTCTCCATGCCTGTATGTAAGACCGTGGTTAAAGCATATTTGATAGAATTTAGAGGTTATGTTTGCGAACATTACCTTATGACAGTGCGAACTAGCGGCAGTGTCGAAAAACAAAAAAATGCAGCGTAAGTGTATTTCCCCCACCTCGCAAATTTCTATGAGTTTCAAGACCTGTATGTAAGACCGTGTTTCCGAGTCACTACCTCAATTATTTGGGAATCTAACCTGGAAAATTCGTATCAATTACAGCGCTGCCAGAAACAGTTTGACAGCTGAAACTCGGGATGGCCAGCCTGCACGAACAGCCGATAAAACTCGCGAATGCTCGGTTAATTATCAAGTTTCAAGAGATTGTTCCGGTATGTAATATTCCTATATTGCTAGTTCAGCATCTGCTCAATAAGTGGGAGCGGCGCCAAGAAAGAGAGATTGAAAACGATAATATGTATGCAGAATAGGTGTTTTTTACCGTTTTGCGCAGTCGCGGCGATTTATTCAAGTAGCTCCCCAAAGCCGTTGACTGAAGATAAATAAAGACTGATAGCCGTATGGGACTTTTCGTAATCGAAAATGGACGGGATAAATGTTTGGTCAAGCGGCGCCCTCTGCGTCCTCCCTTGTACGCGTAACTCAATTCGGTAAGCGGTCGGTACGTAGAGGCGACAAGAACGATGTTACTTACTATCGCTCACCGCGTGTTCTCAGATATTACAGAGTTGAATATTGTTATGCCTATGGAACGAGGAACCGGAGCAGACTGAAATTTTCATATAACTCTGAGTGGACGCCGTACACTTTTCAATTACGCAAATTCATTTTGGCCAAATTCAGCAACGTCAATCTAACTCCATCGGATCGACAAAAATCATGCTATCTAAATAGATGCACAAGGAAATGACGTCGACAGGATAATCCAACAACAGCTCTGAGAGAGTATAAAACTGGAGGACCACGAAAAGCGGTTACCAGTTGTCCGGCAAAGCGCCGAGCTGCGTCATTATCGTACGAAGCGTTTCTCGTCTAGAGAGCCTTATCGAAATTAGCTTCACGACATTTGGAGAGGAAATTCAAGCAAAGAGCTTAGTCCGAAATTTGAAAAGAGTACAGAAATTAGAGTCCACGATAGCCCAGGATCTCTAGAGGAAATATTGAATAGAGCTGCGTATTTCACGTTTGAGCTGTAGGGAAATTTAGGAGCTGAACCGACGAATTCTGATAGTTTTATTATTTCTTTCATTTTGTTTTTATTCTTTGTTTGTCTACGGTTAAATTTTGTAAAATCATATCATATCATAACTGACAAAGATCATTGTAGTTGAATTTATCGCTATTAAAACATGTATTCTATATAAACATACACTCGTCTGTCTCGTAGTCAACATATTTCCGAGCATATAACTTTACCTTGAAAAGGGGAGGGGAATAAACGAACAGCCAGCCAAGGTAGTCCCTGGTCTGGAAGGTTGGCGGTGTTTTGGGTCAATAACTCATAACAAAATATAGGAAGGCGACTCTGTTTATTCCGAGTTCGCGATTAGAAGGAAGTACTGGGAAACCCGTATCTCCGACTAGGTGACATACGCCTCTCTCACTTGTCTCCAGCCGTGAAGCAACGGCTCGCAAGCCCTTCTCTTACTGAAGGGAGCAACGGGCGGAGGTGCCTGTTCACACATCCAAGCGGCTTTGGTGATACCTAAGTCCGTACAGTTCGACTAACCAGGGTTTTTGGGTCTGATAAGCTGATTCAGCTTTTAGCCATCGGAGGGGGTTCCATATAAAACTATTGTTTCATCAGAATTTGATAAAGAACACACAATAACAGGCTTATCTCATAGGCTCCGGCCCCAAGATAAAACGTAACCGTTACAATAAATATATATATATATATATATATGCATCTCTCCTACATACATGTTTGACATTATAGTATATATTTTTGTTACATTATTTTTGAAGTATAATAATTATTAATTTTGTCAAATGATTTTTTGACTATTTCATGGGGGGAGGGGGGGGGGGGGGCCGCTAATTTCATCAGGCCTAGGGCGCCAATTTTCCTAAACCGCCCCTGCTCGCGTAAAGCTATACCAGTGGCGGCTAATTCATGGGCGTTAACGAACGAGGGCTTCCTTAATGGAGAAATAGATACCATTGATAGATTGGTCGAAGAGTTTGAGTTGAGATTTTTGTAAATTGTCTGCCGGCGCCTGAAATCGAGACGCAGTATGTGAAGTCGTTGGGACATAGGATATGTAGCGTTTCTGTTTTGGAAGCTGAATAAATCTATGAATCCAAGTTAGTCAATGCAGTCCAGTACGTACCAGTGAAGGATGTCAGTCTCATGTCGCAGTTTGTGGGTGCTTATAATTGCTGAGGGTTCAAGAATAGGTTTACTTCGCAAATCTTATGGATTCCAATATGGAGCAGCGGTTTGTTTAGTCTGCGTATGTGGATGTTTTGAGTTAGGGTGCACTTTGAGAAAATGAGTTACGATAATTCGAAGTACGATGTGCGGCTTAGGGCTATCGCTAAATAGTCACTTGCGGGCTGTATGAATACGAATTTGTTATTTGTTGAGTCGTATTTTAGTTTTGCAGGTAATGGAAGTAGGTGGTAAAGGTTAAAAGCGTCGTTATTTAATAACGAGATAGTTATGACGTAAATCAGTCGTGGTTTGATATAAGTAATGTCCACGGTCGATATTCTACTCAGTTCATCGATGTCGGAAATTCGTGTTGCGGTTTCAAATTTCGAATGTGTTGCAGACTGGATATGATCTGTGCTGGGGACAGGATCTTTGGGTGAACCATACCATTTTGTGCGAACAAGACGGCGTCAAACACGTTATTTAAATCAATTTCGAACTCGTTCATGTATACGTCTAGCTCGACTAGACGGTTAATGACAGTTATTGGGAATATGTTATTTGATATATGGGCCTTAGATATAATTGCCTGGTTCCTAAGTCTCATGAGTACGTCGTCTTGGTCACGACCATGCTGTATAATGTCATCGAGTTTATTTTGATAGATTCCGAGAGTTGACTGTATAACGTGTGTTTGTTCGTTAAGTATTGTCGCTAAGTGTTTTGTGTCATTACACAAGTTCTCAATTAGATCGTTTAGGTATTGTCCGTCGTGTGCGTCTAGCGTCCCGAAAAGTGATTTTGCGATCGGACCTATGAAGTTTACGGCACCGAGTTTGTTGTGATGCGTTACGAGTTTAACGAATTTCGCATGAGATTAACTGCTGATGTGGTGGCCCATCAATTCGTTTCCTAAGTCTGATATTTCCTGGACGAATTTCTCTTGGTCAACATGTTTGTACGGTCGCCTGTATTATAATGATTCTGTGCTTTAGTACGTTTATTACGAATTATGTCTAAATATTCGGAGATGCGTTTGGGTTTCTAGAACATGTTACCAAGGTCGATAAAGTTGATCATTTTCCATTGCTAGTTAAAGGTCCGAAGGTTTCTTAGTTGTTCGAAGTAGATACCCGGATTAAGCTCGATTCGCTTCATGGAATATGGTACTGAGTTATCAGTGCCGTGAACAGTTATGAAGGACCTATAAGAGTATGTTATGAAGATAAAGTTTGTTTACATGACATAATATTTTGGATGTAGGATGTGCGGGGGGGATTTTCAGAAAACGAGAGTCGGGCTTTATATATACTAACTTCAGTGTGCTGCCTTAAGTTTATTTACGTGGACTACTTTTATCTTGTTATTCGAAAGATATATTTCGGTATTGATATCGTTTATGATAAGTTTTATCTCGTACGGCCCTTTGTGATTGTCTCCGAATTCCGTTTTGGTCTTACTGAGTAGGTAAACTTATTGACCGGGGACGAATACGCGAGGGCGGGAATTCTTGTCATAGCACGTCTTAGATTTTATGTTCTGCTGCTGTAAGTTTGATTGCAGGGTGTTTGCGGATTGCTGAGAAGTTATTGATTAAATCAAGTACAAGGGAATTGTAAGTGCGAATGTAGGTAGAACTTGGTAAAACGTCTGTAGGGAGTCTAGCCTTCATGCCGAATACTGGTTGGTGTGTTGTGAAGTCTGAGTCTTCATGTTTTGCATGTTCGATGAGTACCACGTGGCTCCGTTTGAGTGAGCCGTCTGATTGTAGTCGGTAAGCTGTCTTTCGTAATTGCTTGATTTTGAAAACTTTACAGAGGTTCTTGATAATAAACTTATGAAATTTTGTGCTTGATCAGGATTGTTAGCAGTAGTATAGCATGGAGATTTCAGAATACAGATCCCTACCTTACCGGCAAAGCACAACTAGACGCAAACCCTTGAAATTTATCCCCACCCTTGTCAGATAAAACGCGCTTTCCCTCACCTCCCTTACTGTCCCCCACCCGCATTGCGTTGTACGGTACCGACGTTTACAAGGTAAGTAATGTTATTATTTATTTTATTTTTATTTTTTATTTTTATTTATTTACAGCAAGTACCCCCTACAGATATATTGTATGAATTGATGTTGAAATAAACAAGTTGAAATTATTTTTGAAGGGTTCACATTATTATTGAAGAATAAATAATTTGTCGAATGAAGGTCAAACATTTTAATTTTTTACAACATGTAAAATGGACGTTTCGGCCGGGCCCCGCCAACCATCTTCAGGCTAGAAAGATACAGGAATGTTTTGATAAACATTCGTTTCTTTATCTTTAGACAGTGTATTGATTATTAACAAAGTTATTTAGTAAATTCTAAATATAAGTATATATGTTACTACGAACGATATACTGTCAATTTATTGAGGACAGCATGTTCTTGAAGGTTAGGTTGCATAAAACTATAATAGTTTATGACTTTAATGAATATTATCAAATAATATATACAGACATGTCGAAAGGCAAATAAAGGGTTTAGAAATGGAATTTAAGTTATAGGAGAGCTATGTTACAAGATTACTTACAAATAAGTGACAACCTTTTCTGCTTAGATGTTAATTAGACGCCAAGATGAAAGGAAGTAACAAGAGATTGATGGCAATTTATTACCAATATCGATAATTCAATACGAGAGTCAACACAATAGACCAACCGATGTCATTAGACGTGAAAATTTTATTTTTTTGTAAACTACAGTACATCGAAATATAGATGACTTAGATTTTGTATATCTGTACGTCTATTAACAGTATTAGTATTTTTCCTAATACATATCATCTCTTTGATATTGCGTTTATACCAATTTGGTTCAAATCTTATAACCTTCCCATTGTCCAAATCAAAATAATGTCCTTATTGTTGAGAATGAGCTGCTAAAGCATAGTGTTATGGTCATGGCATTCAATATTCGATTTATGTTTGGAAATTCGTTTCCAATGTAGGTTTTATTACATTCTAAACAATCGATTTTATGAACAGTGTTAATTTGATTTCGAACAGGTGTTTTGGTTTTAAGAGAAGTGAAAAGACTATTCCCCTGCTCTCCTATATTATACATACTTTCTCTGTGTTCTAGCACGTTTTTGTACCTCCTTTCTTTCCGATTCTACTCTAGATTTTTCTCGTCGGTGCTTCTATCGATATTATCGACCGTGTTCTATATAACCTTTGGGTAATAAAGTAATCCGTATTGCCTCTTTTCTTCAATGTAAACTATCATAGTTTTATGCAACCTAACCTTCAAGAACATGCTGTCCTCAATAAATTGACAGTAAATTCTTCGTAATGACAAATGTACTTATATTTAGAATTTACTAAACAATTTTGTTGATAATCAATACACTATCTACAGATAAAGAAACGAATGTTTAGCGAAACATTCCTGTATCTTTGTAGCCTGAAGTTGGTCGGTGGGGCCCGGCCGAAACGTCGATTTCACATGTCGTAAAAATTAAATTGTTTGACCTTCATTCGACAAATTTATCATTCTACACAACTACCTGGTCACGAATAATTTACAAACATATTATTATTGGCAATGGGCAAGAGGGAAAATTGCATTTCAGGGCAAGATGGAATAGTAATAGTCGATCTTGAAATGAAGAAATGATGCAGAAGGCGATGGATAAGATGGAATAAGATGATCAAATGTTGCAACATTCGGAGCAGCTCTCACTAGATGATGTGTTTCATCTATTTTATGGCGAACAATATTTGGAACCACTTACAGACTGGGTACAGTTTTCATTGTATTATGGTTAGGCAGGTGAGCTGTGTACTGATATAGAAGATGGTTGTCTCGTACGTACTAATCGTAAAATGTAGGGTTATCCTGTACATTCCATGTTGCCCGTATAAGCTTTACATTTTTCCTGCAGGTTAAGGGCAAGATGTAAGTTTTCATGTTTCGCTTCATGAGTCATAACAGATTTTACACTTAATATCAATTATTATCAATTACATCATTATGTAGGCGTGTAAGATCGCTCTTAAGAATCATTAAAATGAAAGATAAATATTATGTTGTTTTATTCTTTTTTAGGTCATACAGTTAGATATTCCATCTTCACAGCCAGTATGAAGTTTTAAAACGATGTTATCAACGTGGCAGGTTATGCTCATATCAAGGTCTTTTATCGCCTTTTTCATTAATGCGCCTTCAATCGATGGAATTCATTCAACACAGGGAACCGACAAAGGTTGCATAGCAATGTGTAGTAGATGTGGGGTAGACTCAGTTGTTTTTAAAAGAAATACAAGATGTACCGCCATATTCTTCGCAAATTCTATCCGCAAATGCAGCGTAATATTATAAGTGAACACTTTTTGTGAGCATAATTACCATTCTTGTTCATTAAACATTCTTTCAAATCATAATTTTCGTTATCATGTAGCTGTACCTCTAATTCAGCTCTGTGTTTGCCTTCAGCTTACTCTGTTATTTTCGAAGCACAGATAGCGATAATTGTTAGCGGGAAATGAATATTTCACGTCGGGCTTTCCATGTCAAGTCAACAAACGGCCGACCTTCGCACCGTTCGGATTCTTAAACTGTTGGTTTATTACATTCCTTAGAACGAAGTAGACACTATATATTTTTTAGATATTTATCTCACTCAATTTTCTACGTAAAAAGTATTCAATTTTGAAAATTTAGCGTTCAGTAGTTGTAGTCCATTGAAAATATTCTTCATAGAGATAATTTTAAATATGAGACATTTGATAACTACAAATTTGTATGAGATAAAATCTAAAAATACTTATTATCTACTTTGTCTCAAGAAATGTAAAAAAAAGTTGGCAAAGAAGCCAAGAAGGTAAGGGTTGTACGTTGTCGAGTTCGGATGATCTCCCCATATAGATAAGGCTGTTGTTTTTTTTTGGTTGAATGCTCAAATAAGATTTTTCTGTAGCGCATGCATGATTTTCGCTTTTTTCTTTGACCCATTAAGAGGGACTAGAGTCTTCAAGCCGGCGGGCAGAAAAAAAAACAGAAAACGCCTGCAAAAATATTTCTCAATATTAAAAAAAAAACTATCAATAATGGAGATAAAATATGTTTATTTACTTAAAACGAGTTTTAAATTGTGAAAATAATCCATAGGTACATGCGTTACAAAATAGTATATTGGGCACCAAGGGCTAAGCGGATTTAGTTGGTAACCTCGTGTGGTTGCTTCGTGCTAGCTTGCCTTCGACTGGTACTGCAATCTTCACACTCGGTTCAAAAAGCTTGCCTTACGCCCTTGATACGCAATATATTACTTCGAGTTATATTTACGTTGATGTGTTACAAAAAATATTTTCGTGTCAGTTAAAATTGGCGATGTTCAAATAAAATCTGCGATGATGCAGTGATTGAATAATATTCTTCGGCCCAATAAAGTTTTCACCGAAAGTTAATGTTTACGTTTTACCGAAACTTTTGTAAAATCATATAATGAATTTAGATCACTTCAAAAGGGTCAATACATTTAACATTTAGTTTTACGTATTTGAGAATGAACACTTATAGATAACTTTCTTCTTTTATTTGTTAATTTGTAATTTGAAAAAGACGGAGTGAAACTTATCATAAGACTATTTAAGTTAAGCTTTTTAGCCGCG
Source organism: Neodiprion fabricii (assembly GCF_021155785.1). Taxonomy (NCBI): domain Eukaryota; kingdom Metazoa; phylum Arthropoda; class Insecta; order Hymenoptera; family Diprionidae; genus Neodiprion; species Neodiprion fabricii. The sequence goes on from NC_060240.1 coordinate 23,276,127, forward strand.
GTATTTTACTGCAACTCGTTGTTATAACTATAATATTAAAACTAAACGCAGCTCGTCGACTATAACGGTTTTATCTGTCATTCGACGTGCCGTGATTAGTGCCGGTCCACTAAAGCGAATTAAAGAGATTGAAGAACAAGAAGGATAAGGAATAGTAAAGGAAAACCAGTGTACATAACGTACAGAGGACGAAGAATTAACGCTCCGCGCTTTCCTCTCAGTGTCGTGCTGCGCCCAGAGGAGCAAGAAAGAAAGAAAGAAAGAGAAAATAAACGGATTAAGGGAAAAATTTAACAATCGACCAATCTATTTGAATTATACTTTTTATAGATATTTTCTTTTGGTTTCCAGTACTATCTTCGTAATTATTTTCCTGTTTAACCTGAAAGTAAGTTTCATCTATCTTTTTTTGTTTCTTCTATAATCATTTGCAACGTTCCAAACTTATTTCTTTTTCATTTGTTATCAAGAGAACGAGAGAGTGAGACATTATTTTTTAGTGATTTATCAAGTTTCAAAATGACCAATCGCCATGTATACGTTTTCATTCGAATTTTCCATCGCTTTGAATAATTGGTATTCTTCATTCGCATGCTGTAATAATAATAATAATTGTGTATAGAATATAATAATTCTTTCAAAGTGGTATACGTAAGGGGGCGTCCATTAATTACGTGAGGTAGTTTAGAGAATTTTTTGACCCCCCCTCCCCCGTTGGTGAGATATTGTAAGATTTTTCTCGACCCCCTCCCCCCTGCCCCAATCTCACGTGAGATTTTCCAAAATTTCTATTTCGGGTATAAAAGCGTTGAATTTATTAAAAAAAAAAAACACAGCTTGCTTAATTATTTTTATTTAAGACTAGTATTTCATGAGAATATTGCTGTAATCTTAAATCACAGTGATAAAATTAGATAATAAATAATTAAACGAAAATTAATAAAATATTTATTCTACTTCAGTCCATGGAGATTCGTGCACGGTCTCAAGAGTGACTATTGGAACCAACATATCCAAGTGATTTTCAATGAAATCATCTGCTCCTTCAACTTCGCTCTGATTTAGCCACTCTAAGCCGTTGTCGCTTGCACACAGAAGCTTATTTAAATGTATTTATAATTCAGATTAAGTTAGTGTACGATTTTTAAAATAACAGAAAATTTTAAGATACTGAACTATAGCGAAACAGAAATGAAAGAAAGAAAAAAAGGATTCAACCTACCTTATAAAGGAACGCTAAAGTATTTCGAGCCTTTCTCTCCGCCGCTTCTCTCAGAAGCTCGTTGATCTTATGTTGAACGTGCTGAACCAAATCTTCTTTCTTTGGAAAATTATGTTTTGCTGTGTTCCATAACTTTACCTAACTTAACCTAACCTAACCTAACTTTACCTGCTGTTCCTGACAGCGCTTTTTCGTCTTCAAGACGTGTCTTTTGACGTGAGCATTATAATAATCTTGAAAACTCATTTTAAATTAATAAAAACGTCGGCTGAATTGTGTCAGGTTTTGCCATATTTTATTCAAGACACGTTGTTTACTTTCATCTAGCTTTAGTTTCACTTAATTATAACGCAGTTTCACACCGTTTTCTGCTAGAAAAAATTTCGTGATATTTCCCAAGACCCCCCCTCTCCCCCAAGTGAGATGTAGTAAGATTCGGTTCGATCCCCTCCCCCCCTGAACACCTCACGTAATTAATGGACGCCCCCTAATCTGATTTATTATTATTATTATTATTATTATTAGTATCACTGATGTTGTTGTTGTTGTTATCGTTTTTGTCATTAAAAATATTATTATTACTTTTACTGCTATTGCTAATGTCACTACACTACTACTATTACAAACTACTACAACTACCACCAACTACTATTAAATCTATTATCGATTGACGAGGTGAGAAGAACAGCTTGCAGGGAGCTAATCTATACATAGAATTTGACGAAGGGACGACATACGAAAACGAAATAATGAATAAATTCATACCCCTCGGACTGACGTTAGACCAGAGTGAACAGAGTATATAATATTAATAAAATTAGATAAGGAAAGAAGGAAGGTAAGAGAAAGAACTACGAAAAACAGAGGGGAAAGACGGAGTACGAAAATTGAATAAATGGAACTAAACAGTGGATCAAAGTATGTTTAACGGACGCTTAACGTTGTTTGTACCAGTCCGTGTGTTTCACTACGATTTTTATTACGTCACAGGCGATTCAATTTATCGTTCGCTACTAGATGGAGCGAAATTTTTAAACTTTTTATGAACAGTAACTCGTACACCTCTCGTGACGCAATGAGTCTACCTATATAATATAAATAACGGATAGCATATCACCATTTAGCAATTTTGTAAACCTCCGTGAAGTATCACTTGTGCTGCAAGCCATAGTCAGTCATGTCTGCAGAAATTGCCGCAGCGTTCACGTGCCAATATAACGCAACGAACTATTTGTTGGAGGTGCTTTTATTGAACATTTGTCTTACCCATTGTAACGTACCTCAGCCGGGAAATGTGCCGATTATTAGTCAGGAAGATCTGCCGCGTCCAGAAACGACGATTCCTCAAGGAACACTCCGAGGTATAAATATGGTCACACGCCGCGGAAGAAGTTTTTTTGGCTTCAAAGGAATTCCATTTGCTCAGCCCCCCGTTGGAGATCTCAGGTTTGTGAATCAGGTTTAGGATTTCAGATTACTGATTTAACGATAATTCTCGCCCATCAGTTTGAGGTGAGTGTCCCAGTAATTGATCTTGTCCCAATTATTGACCTTTCTTGGTTGTGTCTGTTTGAACCTTAGTTTTAAACTTGACAAAAAAAATTTATAGTCTCTAACCCTCTGGTAATTGGTTCTAGTCATCAAGAAATTCACAATTTGTAATGACAATTAAAAATTTTGCTAAATAAAAGGTTCAATAATTCGGTCTAAACGTATCAATAACTGGCACACTTACCTTAATATATATCAATTTGTGCCACAGTATTTGAGGTGGATAACAAAGTTCGTTGATTTTGCTGATAATATCATGAATTCTACTAATCAGTTATTCCCAAGATGCAATCATGTAACAGACTAAGTGAATCCCAATTTAAATAATTCATGAACAGTAATCGCGTATAATTTAGTTCTAATATTGCAAAAGACTCATAGCAATGTGTGTTTGCGAAACTCGAAATCTTGCAAACATATTGCGCAGTATTGAGGAAACTTAACTTTGGAATTTTTGAGATGTTTCATACCATAATGCGCAATGTATATTCAAGGTAGTAATCACCCCGCGGCAATGTTTGTGTCTCTGTTTTTTTACGTGTACTTACGATATTTCTGCAATGATTTAACGAAACATTTCTAAAATACCGTATTTCTGACTTTTTAAACTACAAATATGATGCAACTTCGTAATATTTTGACCATTAGAATAGAAGCAAATATTCTAGCAATAATATATTTTTACAACGCTGCAGCTGCCTTTGTAGAGAACAAATATTGTGCTAATATTTTTGTAATACAGAGCATGCGGTGTGAACAGTAAATGGAGGAAAATAAATTGAAATGAGTAGTTTTGGATGTTTAAGAAGTGGATTGACACGATTTTCGTAAAATCTTGATCAAATGCGTTTTTTACTTTTACGTTTTTTCGTTCGTACGATAAATTCCGATGGTCTCGGCAGTATCTGCTCGTGGACTACATCAAACAGTTTCATCTGTACCTTACTCGCTTGAACGTTTTTCACACCTATACGTCACTTATTGGTGCCCATAAAGTGCTACTTTATTTTCACCTGAAACACGTTCATCTTACCCCAGACCTGAACGTGAATCGCAGCTGATTTTTCAGTCGTGACCAGAGTTTCCACCTTTCATACATCTAGTAAAAGGTTTTTCAAGCAATCGAAATACAAGTAATAAAATTTGTGGCAGATGCATCAGCGAAATCTGATAGTTTGAGAACAGACTAAGATAATAGCGAGCACTACCATATTCATATTAGTGAATCCAACAAAAATTTCGTTCAAAATTTTATTTATGTCGCATTCCTTGTGAAAACGCCTTGCTCCGCGATATGGAGTTGGAGCTGTAATTTCACATATTATGCCAAACGGGGAAGAACGTCTAACCGCGTTTGTAACAAAATCATTGATAATAGCGGAACAGGGTTATGCACAAATAAAAATAGAAGGTTTGGCTAAAGTTTTTGGTATTGTTACGTCCGTGAAGGAGGTTTACTCCTGAGCGGTAGGAATAAACAGGTTCGGCTTGGCTTTTACGTACTAGGACAAGCGGAAGTTGGGATGAGTGTTGAATAAACTTGGGTGTGATTGATATATCGATTATGTGTTTATTACGTAGAAGTTCAGGTAGCCATAGGAATGAGGTGTGCTGTGCGAAAGATGTATAAGAGGTCTAGATGTGACGTTGTCGAGAGTTAGAATAGGAGTGTCTCCAGAGAGGAAACGTACGGGTGCAGAAAAGGTGTGAGGATGCTGAAGGATGGGAATAGAATTAGATAAGTAAGGGCGATAGTGAGTAGCGTGAGGCTACATAGAGATAAGAGAACAGGACGGAGATCGTGATTATAATGTAAAAACTGTGGGAGAGTTAGCGAGCAGGAAAATAGAAAGTTGTGGTACGCCGGACGTAACCGTCTTAAAAAAATTTTACATCTTCATGAAAGGTTGCAAATTTGTATTATTTACTGACTAACAACCTTTAACAATTTTCGATGGTAAATTAGGAGTTCCAAGAATGTTTGAAAAAATGCGTGACACATTTTTGTAAAATAAACCATCATATTTTTTCAATTCTGCTGACATATCAATTATATTACAAGTTACTATGATGCATTCCTTAATTAGAAGAGTTTCGTCGGGGAAAGTCATTGAATGACATGTTGTTAGATTGATAGCGATCAACGTTTTGGGTTGGCCCAGTACAACCATCTTCAAACAACAATTTATTTAAATATAACAATAAGGCAGCTACTTAATTTGATAGTGCCAAGTGCTAAGTGCACTAACCATTTTTGTAGGTTAAACACGTGTGTACCACTGTTACGTCAATTAAATTTACGCACAAATTACAATTTTGTGAGAAAGAGAGATTAATTTCAGTTCGAGAGAGAAATATATATGATGAGTTGTAAAATACAATCTGAATGAGGAACAAGATTTGCAATATTTTACTATCCTTAGCGCTTGGGTGTCGGTTTCACGGTACAAGAGGAGGAAGTGATCGCTTGTTAAGAAGTCAAAATGCTTGTCTTACCGTATATCGATGTCTTAAGTTGTCTGAATTAATCATAGATCCAGTTTTATTAGAGTTTCAAAGGCACGAAAATTTGATAATTTTATCTTAAAAAGATGGACTTACAATTAGTTAAATGATGCTAGGATATAAGTGGCTTATGTGTTGAATGTCGGTGCGTTCGTTAATTGTATCGTTCTTAGAAATGTGTATGATTACTTTAATAAGACATTTTGCCAATTGTCGTCTTCATCGATAATCTTGACATCATCGAAACTAAATGTTTGTGAGTAAAAGCGCTCGCTGATAAACACACTGACGAAAATACACAAGCTAAAGTTGGTGAAGTTACATCAATATTACGTCCACTTGTATGCAAAGCTAAAAAAATCATTCCATCACACGTGTGTCCTGTAATACCCCACGCTATAATAGAAACAGAAGTTGAAAAACTCAATATCGCTCCTGTACCACAAATGAACTCTATCAGAGCAGGGATGAATATACCAGGATACACACATATTGTAAGCCTTAGACGATAAATGTATGTGTAACCTACGGACGTAAAAAAAATTTGAAACAACCTGAAATTTCTGCATGACAACACCAAATATTGCGCATATTTCTCCGCTGAAAAACTTACTTGTTTTTTATGCAAAGAAGAAGGTCACCTAGCGAAATACTGCAAAAATGCAGAAGCCAATCAAGTCATTAATACAGACCAAACATCAATCAATGAAAGCGTTAATACAAACAATCAGAACATAAACGAAAATGATGAAAAAACAACGAAAAGTCAAGAACAAACAGTAAATAACGACTTTCCTGCCTTACCTTAAACTATACAACAAAAACGAGTGCTATCCAGCAGTGGCTCTTCTGCCTCAAACAAAAAAGCTCCTCGCTGTGAACATTATAAATTCCTTCTAACATTGTTTATCTTGTAAGTTTTGCTAAACTAAAAGAATTTATCGCTAACATGCATACGGTGAAAATAACATGTTAAAAATAGCTCAAAAGTACACAAACAAAATGGTCCCTCTAGTCATAATGCCAAACCACTTATATTACAATATTACTGACCGTAACCGGAAAAAGAGAATCATGCGTATATGGAAACTCTTGAATCCAAACGACAATATATAGATTTCAGCAACAGCTCGATGGATGATACAATGCAAACCCAATAAAAACAGCATCTACTTTAACAAGAAAATAACTACGAACGCTAACTCACTTAGAATTATGTACTGAAACACGCGCAGTATTAATCAACAAAAAAGTGAACTGAGCTCTGTACTAGAAAATATTGATTTATTCGTGTGTGTAGAATCTTAGCTAAAAACTGAAGATAAATTTAACATACCTGGTTTTGACACATTGCTCAAAGATAGACTACATATGCTCGCGGTGAAGGTATTTTATACATAATTCGAAAAAATCAAAATTTTAGCGACTTGAAACAAGTATCATCTCAAACAGAAAATATTAAACTATTCGGCATACGCTCTAGACACACCATCAATCGATATTATTACTTGCTACAGAGCTCTAGGAGTAACTCTTACACACAACGTTTTGAACAAAATAGCTGACTCTATCGGTCATAATCAAAACTCAATACTGCTAGGAGACTTCAGCACACATAACAAAAAATGTAATTGCATAAACACTGATACAAACGTAGAAAGACCAGAGTGTAGTATTGGTCCAAAAATCTTTTTGTAGAACTTATCATCGAGAGTGCAAATCCGGAAATTTCAGGTGAATTGAAAAATTAACGACGGAGCCAGGAATCGAACCTGGTATCCAGAGATGTTTTGCCGGAGACTTACTCCACTAGACCACCTAGCCGTTCTGACTACAATGTCATTAATCTCTCTCATCACCTGTATTCGAATTTTTTTTGGTCGTGTGCCATGTATTTGTAGAACTTGCAGATTTCGTTGCCAAGAGGCACATTTGAACTATCTATTACTCATTGAAAATTTAGAATACTCTCAAATAACTCAGAATAGTTCTGTGAGCAAAAAGAACTTAGATTACTTGAGTACAACACTTAATACTTATAATATTTGAAAACTTACTTTTAGAACTGCAAAGCGCAATTTAAAATACGCCAGGAGCATAATTGACAGATTCTACAAAGCCTTATTCTACGCTTCTTTCATATTATATTCTTTTTCGTATTTCATTTATTTTACATTTTGTTTGTATACGAATTACGATTTTTCTTTATCATTGGAACTTGTGATAAAGCCAATCTGTTTCCTTGTTCGGTAGAGTCATTTCAATGCTCAATTTTGATCAGGTTAAGCAGATGGTGACAGTAAACCTTGTGGAGTTTCACGGCACTAATAATTCTCTGTCCGACAACGATATCTGGGGATCTCGAACCAGACAGACAGCCACGGATCACCCCCTGGTCTGAGGTTGTAGAAAAATCGTAATAAAACGAGCTAGGCACTTCAGACATGATTTCTGAACCCTGTTTTGAGAAGAAAGGCGGCTCTGACAACACCCGAGCCTCAGACAACCAATGTAATTATTTAGGATGTTTTTGGTTCGACGAATCCGATCCTTCTTTTCTACCATTTAAAAGAAGTCCTTTAAATTCATCTATTTTAGTCTTTATTAATCTCAAGGCAAAGACAATAACGTGAGGTTTTCACAAGTCTGTTGGCTTAGAAAGACTCGCACACGTTACAATAGATAGCGCCGGTTATAATCACGTTATATAAAGATCTGTAAAAATAGACGTGTTTAAAAATATCGACACAGTAGTATATTTGTTCGAGGTATTAGGTTATATTTGGCACAAGAACTCGTTATTGCAACGAAAATAAAGGATTTTATTACTTGGCGAATAAGTCTACTCACGTTTACTGACATCAAAAACGAAAAGAGGAGGAAAGGGGAGCGGTAACATAGATATAGTTTCAATGTTTAGGTGTCACTCGTCACAGTTAAGGGGGTGACGCGTGTATTCAAACGTAGTGATTAGATACTAAGGTAATATATTTTATTTCAAATAGTTTAAAAACATTTTATTACTCAGTATTACTTGTCCCTACATTACTACATTACTACATTTCTATTTCAAACAATATTATTAACACTAGTGAAACAAATGTGACAAGGGTCCTCTTTTACAATAACTTAGTTTAATTAGATTATGTATGGGTTATGCCTAAGTCTAAACTCTTTCAGTTCAAAATGCACTTACAAGTATCGAATTTTATCACTCTGCCTTATCAAAATATGTGTGAAATGACACTAGTAAGGCATAAAAAATTAAAACAACTCTTTCAAAAGAATAATGTAATTGATAGAAAAATATGAAAGTACAAAAGATGAAATCTTTCAATGACAAATTAGTCAATGCGTAACGTGAGCTTGCTGATCTCCACATATTTTTTCAAATCGCGGGATAAGACTTGATACTGCTACTGTCATTTCTTCCTCGACATTGATTTTTGACCGATATTTGCTCTTTATTACAGCTACAGCTGAAAAGCATAATCGTTATGTTAATCTAACAAATATTGGTTACGCAGTAAGTTTATAATTTTGTTAGAAAAAGTATTAAGTTGCCTTCGCACTTTCTGCTGGCTACATCAATTTTTTGACAAAATCGTTAGACCATCTGAACAAAATCCTAATACTGGAAGTTGTATAGATAACTTTTATTTAAAATTTGACGCACAAGATGTACGGTCTTTGAAATATATGAATGTAGACTAGACTATTATCTGCTTTTTCTGTCTATAAACTCGTCAATAAATACTAAAACATAACTAAATGGAAATACTAATATTGATTATTGTACACTTGTTAATGATGTTAAGAATACAAATTGTTCTGAAATACTGCATAAAACAGATCCTGAAAGAGCCATGGATATTTTTATAAATAAAGTAAAAGAAGTAATTGTTGGTGCTACTAAATAGAAAAATAAAAGAAATAGGCCGACTCCGAGAAGTAAATGGTTTCCAAGTGCGATGATCAATTTAAGCAAAACTAAAGAATTGTTATGTAAAATCTGAAAAAGGGAACTTAATAATGAAATATTGAAAATTGATTCTAAGATCTACTATGTAATTATATTAATTGTAAAATACACAAAAATACTCCCTCTCTGGTCCCATCCTCAGGCTGATCTCTTGTGAGAAGGTGGATAAGGAAGGGCATATGACAAAGAAAAGGGAATGTGATGAGATTGACCTTATTGTGCGTGAACTGCCTTTCGCTGCCGTTAAATATTTTACGGGGTAAGGGGAGTCGGAGGTCACCAACACGTATAAAATACGTATAACATCCGTAAAATGCATTAATTAGGGATAATATACATATTATATTAGCTCGCAGGAGTTGGGCGGAGCTAAAATTCATCGCACATTCGTGCGATTGCCCGGTTCTTTTTGGCTCCCGGATTACAAAATTCTTTAATAGTTGGCTGATGGATGGGCCAGTGCTCCATATTTCGCGCTGGGTGTTCCTTCACGGTTAAAATCGTCACTAAGTTATCAACACGTGACTCCACTTGGTGCCGCAAAATGCAAAATCGAAAAGTGAAAATAAGTAAAAACTCTGAAACATGGCTTATTCGCTAGCTTGTCCTGGTGCTCTTTGTCTGATTTAATTGCAATTCCTATGGCCATTTCCCTTATTTTGGGTTCCGCCTAGGGATCGAAGACCTGTTCGTAACGAGCATTAAAATTCCACGTCACAATGTATATGAAGATGATATGATAAGTTTGTTTAACAACAGCGTAGCAGAACTAGAAATGTTAATCTAATCCTATCGTTTAACCGTTTAAGAATTGTGAAAAAGAATTTTAACTCTTATGCGATTACATTTCCTAATAAACTGCCCGTAAAACTAACGAATATTTCTGCTAATGCATGTACTTTAAACGTACTATAAGAAAAAAGATACAACTTTTTTTGTATTTGTTATGTACTTCAGATATCTGATTTTATATTTTTTACCTAACATATGTGTAATTATGTTATTAGTTCTGATTTGAAGTTTTTAATTGCTGTAGACGTTTATACTTTTTCGTTCATCAATGCCCACGAACAAGTGCTGCGGTATTTTCTGTGGGTACAAGTGTGTTAATGTTGATAAGCACTTGTAACGGTGGTGAATGAATAACTAAATGAATAGACGATATGTAGCATGCGAATCAAGTTCAAAAGTTGACGTGAGTGGAGCAATTAAATGGTATGATGCATAGGGTAGCTAGGTGGTCTAATGGTTCAAGTCTTCGGCTGTAAGCATTCGTAGTATAGATGTTGGGGTCAATTCCCGGTACCGCCGTCAATGTCTCAGTCACCGAAATTTCTGAATTTACCGCATGATATATCTAAGTTATTACTTACGTCTTTCTGACATCAATGTTATAAGTACAGTTTCTAGCTTAACTTTGAACTACGGACAATAATTTGAACCATTAAACGAATAAATACTTTCTACCAATCAGGTTCAAATCACCTTTACCAGCAAGATCTTGGAATGGGACCTTGGACGCTGGCAGTAATCCTACTCCATGTACACAGCTGGTCAAGGGAAGGATAGTTGGAGGAGAAGACTGTCTGTATCTCAACATTTATACGCCACAGGTTGTATCCAAATCAGGGTTATCCAATACAGACACAATGGGGTGATTTCGTTTTAGGCAGTTTATTTTCCTCGTTGCAAGGTCAAAACGAAAATCTGATTCTACACTTAAATAATTGAGATTTCAATTTACGATTTAAAATTTATTCACAGTCAAGGTGTATACATCACAGTAAACGAAAACTACCTTTCGATGAAAATGGTCTTAGTAGTAATACAAGGCCGGTTCTGGCTTCGGATTCCTACTACCGACATCTAACCCAGACTCAAACCCTTCTCCGTGATGACGTCATCGTTATCGACCCCTTCTGTACCGACCCGGAAGTTAAAATTGCGCTGCCTTACCAACAAATTTATCTTTCGAAGGTGAAAATCACGCTGATTTACCAACAATTTGTTGAAATTTTTTATTGATCAAAGCTCAAAATTACGCTGCTCGGCCATGAATCTCACTGTGATGCCCTACCGATGGTAGAAGTATAGCGGAAACGCAAACCCTTCTCTCTGGAGCGTTTTTCGTGCGATCAATCTGTCAAGCTCAGAAATGTTCTCGTTACCCTTAGGCGGCTACTGATGTGACATTAAACACCCCACATTTTTATCCCATCATCGCGATATCAACCGCGTGACATTATTTACCTAATTATTGGTACTGAGAACTGTTGGTCGCTTGCAACTCCGGTGTAATATTAACCACGTGACATTCTTTGTCGCATGATTTACAGTTCCGAGAACTGTTTTGTCAATGAAACATCTATTCAACTCTAAATTGATTTTTAAATCTAAGAAAATATTGATGAGTGTGCTATTCTGAATATCAAGGAGAAAATATGAAGGTTGTCGGGCTGCGTTTGAAGCTCGTTACTGTTATGTAAACTATTCAATGAAGCTAGAGCGGACTCATAAGTCGAGTACAGAGTGCAAGGTTGGCTGACAGCTGCGGTAGGGTACAGTCAAAGCTTCGGACTTGAAGAGTTGGGTTACTATCGTTCTGGAATGCAAAGCATCATTTAATTGTGTTGGAGTACAGCTTGATGAAGGTTATGATGTAAGGTCGATCACACACACACACACACACACACAAGTGAATGTGAGAATTAACTCGAAATTAGATTAAATGTGGCACTCAAAATACTTAGCTGCTGAACAGAATTTTGCGAAAGACGTCAACGGTTGGAGAAAAAACAAGAATTATCACAACGATCAGACTGTTCAAATCATTTTGGTTACACGAACGCTAGTTGCTTAGACACACGTAACGAATTCACTACGGTAGTTGAAATACACTTGTATAGACTTGTATAGAATATAATGCCACCTTGTTACATCGTGCCTCCGTATATCGCGGTTTTTAAATTTCTCCTTGACGTTCCCATCGCCTGCAGCCACTCATGCGCATTAAGGGGGTCGTCTAGTCTATAGGCTATTTTTAAAGGTTTTTGGTTTATTTTCTTTTTAAGATAAATCATTGCAATAAAATTTCTCATAATTTTCACACTAGATTTATTGAAATTTAAAAAAACTTTATACATTTCTTGGAAACAAAGTGTTGAATATAACCTGATGTATACTGCCCGATAGGAACGTATGTAAAAAAACATGTGCTTGAGCGTAGACATGAATCCAGCTGTTTTCATCAGAAATCAAAAATACAATCGGCATTTTATCTTTAGGCTTGTGGATATGGCATGAACCAAAACAAACGTTAAACCTTTTAGTTAAAATCTTTTACATAGTTTAAAAAAAATATATTGAAATTTGCGTTTTTTTCACTTGTTCAGCTCGAAAAATAAAAACTACCAAAGCAATCATGATTATCCCAGTTCACGCGATAGGTATCAGGATAATAAAGATCATATGAAAAATTCAGTAGGATCGTTCTAGTGCTTTTTGAGATATCGTGCCAATACTTTGAAAAATGCTGTTTCGAGAAAAACGCATTTCAAACTTAGCATGTTTAAAATTTTGACTTCGGTTTTGACGTTAATTTCTGTATCAAATAACATGGGAATTTTTCTTACCCTTAATCGGCGATTCTTGGGGCATACATGAGGCTTACTCCCACATTCGCAGCTTCCTCATAGGCTGATCTTTCTAGCATTGAACTCGTTATATCAACAAGATCCGTCTGCCAGATTTGATCGATACCGCTCACGTCTATACGGCGCCGAAGGTAATTCCGGCGTGCAGGCTTATGCAGTTCCGTCACGAGCGCTGGCTTTTCCTCGTTCATATTTCTATGCTCTAATTCTGGTGTCCAAGTTGGAAATGGTCTTAGCGTCTCGAATCGACAGGGCTGTGTCCATTCTAATGTCTACGTATAAGGTTTTTCTCGTGGATATCCCCGAAGTTTAGATCATTTGATCGAGGTTGTGGATTTGTTTTTGCAGCAAGTTAAATTTTTGTTGTAAGATTTTTGAAGTTACAGCATTGTTTTGCTCAACAGGATCTGTGACATTGCGGTGTTTTATTCTGTAAATTGTAATGTTCACCACCGGAAGAGCCGCGATTACGTCGCGAAACACGTCAAAGCTCATCTTGAACATGGATACGAAAGCGATGAAAATAGCTTAATAAATGGTCCCTGCTTCACGTAGTTCTTGGATAACGGACATTATTTCGTTGTGACTCAGAGTTCCCGTTTGAATACCTTGTCGAGTAATCATAGCTTGCGTAAGTAGACTTTTACTCTCTCCCTGAGGTGATGAGAAATCAACTAGCAATTCGGTAATGAAATGTTTCAATTCGTAACTGATATCGCTTCGAACAGCTCCATCAGATGAGTCATATTTTGTATGTGCGTTCGTTGTGAGGATTATGTTTTTATAATTCTCTTGATCTCTGTTGCTCATATAAGACTTGTCGGGCTTTTTTTTAACAAAAGTTCCGGCAGACCCTTTGTTTTTGGGTAAGGCGTGTCACCTGTATAGATGCAGTCAGTCTCAAAACTTATCAAAGAATTACCAATCATGAGTCTATTGTTTGAGAGGTGGTGTACACCGTACATGTTGTTTAATTTGCTTTTCCGCTTCTCATCTGTCATAATTTCAAAATACGTATCCTCGGTTTTGTCAACAGGTGTTTCTATAATTTTTTATCTCCGGCCAAATAAAGGAATCATCCAGCTCCGAGATTGTTTCGTTGTTTATTTCTCATCTGCTTTATTTCTTCTTCAATACCTCTCACTTCTTGTTTGTCAGGTTTTGTATCGTTTGTAACATTTACAAGTTCTTGCAACGGAGTCACTACTGGTTTGAAATTTCTGAGCCATAGTTTTCTCACCTGACTTAACCAATCTGTGCTTTTGGCGGAGCGTGGCACTTGCTTGCGCGATCTGATGTAGGATTTCTTTTTGCTTAGGAATTTTGGAGCTCTGCATGTTGACGCAATTGAGTCTGCGACCCTACTGCGTTTCTCCCTTGGAAACGCAAGACGTTATAACTTTTCCAGGCTGATGAAAGTATCGAATCCTTTCCTGTATCGTTCTTGGTTGATCTTGTTGACTTTGTCGATCACAAGAAACCCATACTTATACCCATTTCAGTATGCCGAGCACACATTTTTAAACTTGAATAGACATATCGGTGTTCAGATGCTTGATGTATAAATGTTCATGTCGTCTTGTTTGAATAAGATCAGTAAGTTTCCGTTGTCGTGTATGAGGTGTTTGGGAATACGTACGTACGTCTGACAGAGATGAACACAATCACGGTGCAATTCCTGCTAATGCAGAAGTAGGCTCTAATATTGCCCTACTTCTCGCATACTACATCATCAAATACGATCATTGAGTTAGGTTACGACATGATGAACATACATTACCCAACGCATACTGTGCAGCTCGAAACGTCATGTAACTTCGAAATTGGTTATTGAAACATTATGCTGTATGGATGGCGACGCCTAGTGATTTATGTTGTTGTGTAGAAGCATCTGAAACAACAAGCCCGTATTTCTGGTTGAAATATCATGGTTATGATACTGCTGAATAAAACAAATTTTGTAGTAACGTTATAAAGTATTTACATTTCGCCTGTGAGCTAATATTTTTTTCAATGAAGCTTTTGCGAGGAATATTCATAAATTAATTTCACACCTTCACCTTCACTGTTAAGAGTGGAATTTTGAAGCAATTGCTTGATTTTAAAAAACCTAAGGGGTACTGTTAGAATGTTACCCATTTTAAATACTTTTTTGAAAGCTCTTTCCATTTTTCATTCTAAATGTATCTATTGACTCATTTTACCTAGCAGTGACCAGAGATCACCAGGTTGATCCCACGGGAAATGTTCTAGAGAGGAGGGTTTACGTCTCCGCTAAACCTCGACCGTCGGTAAGGGAATGACAGTGAGATTTTTGGTAAAGTAGCGTCATTTTGACCTTGGAGCGATAAAAATTTAGCGCATTGCTGGTGAAATGCTGGTTAAATGTATCTATTGAATCATTTTACCTAGCAGTGACCAGAGATCACCAGGTTGATCCCACGGGAAACGTTCTAGAGAGGAGGGTTTGCGTCTCCGCTAAACCTCGACCATCGGTAAGGGAATGACAGTGAGATTTTTGGTAAAGTAGCGTCATTTTGACCTTGGAGCGATAAAAATTTAGCGCATTGCTGGTGAAGTAGCGTGATTTTGATGTTCGGTTGATAAAATTGGGGTAAAGTAGTACGATGTTGATCTTTGGGTTAGTCGTTACGACGTCATCGCATAGAGGGTTTGAGTCTGGGTAAGATATCAGTAAGAATCGCTAGTAGGCATCTGTCTCCAAAACCCTCCTTGTATTACTATTGCTCTATGTGTGTCTGTTTAGGGTTAATTCAGCATTATGAATAAGATGTGCTGTATCTGAAATATCACATGTTCAATTCTGTTAAATCAATTACATGACCTGCATTTTTTCATAGCTTCCGAAATACGAAAACGCTACATTACTGCCTGTAATGGTGTACATCTATGGTGGACAATACAGAGCAGGAATTAATCACCCTGAGCGATGGGGTCCACAGTTTCTTCTTGACAAAGATGTGGTGTTCCTAGTTCCTAGTTACCGTCTTGGAATACTGGGATTCTTTAGCACCACGGATGAAGCTTCACCCGGAAATTATTGCCTAAAGGACATAGTTCTGGCCTTGGAATGGATCCAAAAGAATATTCAATACTTCGGTGGTGATCCTAAGCAAGTCACTATATTTGGGGGAAGTTCAGGCGCTGTCACCATCCATTATTTGACGTTATCGCCCTTGACGCAAGGTAAGATTTGATTGACAATTTTGTAAAGGAATCATTCTAGAATGATATAGTATGTAATCATTCACGACGTTCCGTCTACTAGCATCAACAACTGCTATTGTAGAGTTTTTGAACAGATTATTTTTTCTATGCATGTTACGCTGTATGCTCTTTTATGTTTTTCGATGTCAATTAGACGTATGATGTTCATTCATTGGAGTCGGCCTTTTTGGATCGAGGTTATTTCAGAAATTCAAAAATTAAAACGAATTCGTGAATTGAAACGACTGCAGTTTAATTTAAACGACTTTGAATAACTTCAAGTTACTTATGAATAAAAAAATCAATATCGAATGTAAGTTACTTCATGTGAATGAACCATATTCCAAGTAAGTTCAGTCAATTGTATATGACTTCATGCAACTTTAAGTCATTCCATGAAACCAACGGCTTCAAATGAATTCACATGATTTTCGATAACTTTGAGTTCCTCCATGAATTCAAAAAATTGCTACGGAATTCAAATGACTTTAATTGACTCCCAGTTACTTTACATGAATTCAACTGCAGTTTTGTAATGAATTGGGGCTTTGCATGAAAGAATTTTATATGCGTATTAAACGGAGCAACGAAAAATCTTTAGGTCATATTTTTCTCTTCTTTCCATTAAACAAAGTTTGATAAAAATACAGCACGTATCAAACTACAACAATATGAGAATACCTATGTTAAAGTAAATCTACATATTATGAAATTAATGAATTTCAATATCTTATAATACCTACAGTTACACATTTTAATAAAAAAAAAAAAAAAAACATACGACCTAATTATTTTGTGTTCCTCTGTTACACACATCGAAATTTTTTCTTCTTCAACAGTAAAGATCTAATTCAAGTGACTTTACATTATGACGTGGATTTTTCCTGTACCTCGGTCACTCGGAGCAAATGACCGAGAACTTACCGCGTGCACACTGAATCGGCGTCCGCGCGGTATCCTGGACCTAAAAACAATATCGCGAAATCTGTTGGGCGCTGTGATAAACACGCCTTGAAATCGTTGATGCGCTACGTCGCGACGATACATTCGGCAGCTCAGTACCGCGGAGAGGGGAGGGGTAATTTTTGGGTGGAGAGAGATATGCGAAATACGTAACGCCAACACGTTATTTTATGAAGTAATGATAAAATCAACCAACATATTTTCTCCCAATGATAGTACTAACAAAAAAAAAAAAATTTATACAAAATCAAAAAAAAAATATAATTCTTTAAATGTCGCTTGTGGCGACTCCAAATACAAACGAGAAATAATAATGCCACGGTAGCTCTTCGCGATCCGAAAGGCTAAACAATAGAAATGCTGATTCGTAATTCGCTATTCGAGATTCATAGTCAACTACTTAGAGTTAATAAAAAACAGAAAATAAGAATAATATAACAGAAAAGGAGAAAGAAAATTAAATGAATAAATCTGGACGACCTCTTAGTCTTACTGGCGCTAATCGCTGCCTTAATAATAAACACTATCTCCAAAACAAAGAAAAACAGAATTTTACTCGACGCGCTAACTGCGTCCGTCCTCTACTAACTACAGCGCTAATCGCCGACTTAACAACAAACCAAGCTCCCACTTTGACGACTCGCGACCTACACGCGAAGTTACACTTTATCGTACTTGATTCGACGTGACCCAGGGTAACGGAATTTGGTTACTCTAAAATTGCAGTTGTCTTGCTGCGACTCAAACCTGTGACGCTAGTCGACCAGGTCGGTCTCTTAAAATTGGCTCTACGTTATTCCGCGCAACTCAGGCTACGGTCACCAAACGAGAGAATCGGCAAACGAATTTCGAGGATTTTCCGACACGCAAATTACAAATGGCTATCCTTTTTCGGACAAGCCCTCGCTCAATCCCCCTCGAAATCCGATCGCAAGAATATCAGCAACACTTACCGCTCCATATCCAGTGTACAAACGGTCCTACTCCCTCGTGATTGTGGCCGGTTATCGTCCCTCGCGATCACTACTTCTGAACAACAAAGAAAACCCAATAACCTAACCTAACGCAACTTCGACACGTGACTACCGTCTTAGTTAGTCGCCAGAACTCGAGTGATCTCAGATGGCCGATCGGCTGCAACGCCAATCTCGTCACGCTAATCCTTCGTGACGTCATCACCATAAGAATGCGCAACAATCCATCTGTCATCGATTTCGGAGATTGCGCAACTTGACGCGCACCTGTCGTCGCTACGCGGCGCAGAACTTAATGCTAGATCGCGATGTCGTCTTCCGCGCAGCTCTACGGTGTCCTGGGGTTGGGCGGGGTGGTGCTCCCTCGTCGCTAGCTGGTCTCTCGCGGTTGCCTTGGTCAGGTGTAGGCGGGGTGAGCGGGGAAGCCGCGGCGCGCCGGCCGCCAGCGGGGGAATCGCATCCGTTTTCGATTCCCGCGCTGCAGGGATCTGCGTTGCGTTCCCCTCCGCAGCCTCGGCATCCTTCACGCAAGATCTCTGCGGTTTTGCCTCGCCTCGAAATATCTTCGGCGTCGGAGTTGGTCGCTGGCTTGTGGCCGGTGTACTCAAAAAAAAAAAAAATAAATAAAAACAAAAGCCTGCAATATCTTAGTCGTAATTCGCTATTTCGTCCCTGTCGAAGCTTGGATGCGTGACTCCAGTTCTGGCGCTCTCTATTATTATTTCGCGACCCGATCTCCGAAACCCTTATCCCTGGACTCCGCCCAAGATTCAGAGAGTACCTTGTAACGGGCATGCCTAACCGAAATGCCACGTTACAGAATATAAGAGATGGCAATTGAGTTCAAATGATGTCGAACAACTCCAAATAACTCCATGAACTCTAAACTCAATAATTGGATTAAAATGACTTCAAATTAGTTTAAGGTACCAAAAGTGAGTCCAATTAAGCTCGTGAATTAGAGAAATTTAAATTGGATACAACGGATTTTATTAACCCTGGGGGTCATCTTTAAATTACGGCACACCAATTTCATAGAGGTTGAGTTTGAATTGAGGAACATTTTTTTTTTAACCAGGTCAAGTATGTTTCTTATGTATTATGATGCGTTGGATCCAAATCTAAAGTTCATTGGATCCGTACACCTTCTATATTTGAGTGAATTTCGAAAAAATAGCAAAAAATCGTAAAAAATAGGCATGAAATAGCAGAAAATATCAAAAACTAATATTGTTCTCACCTACAGCAATAAACTAAACATGATTACATCCAAAATAAACTATGACATTCGTAGATTGTAATTAAAATTAAAGAAAAAAAACGACCTTCATTGATTTTACACTCTTCTTCGCTTATATCCAACAAACTTTCGATTCGGATTCAGCGCATCAAAATACATAAGAAACATACTTGATCTGGTTAAACAAAATTTTTTCCATTGACATAACTGCAATTTTTTACTATTTTTAACGATTTTCAGCGTTTTTTTGCAATTTCCTCAAAATTTTGAGGGTGTACGGGCCAAACGGACCTTACAATTAGATTCAGCGCATCGAAATACTTAACCCTGGATGGATCTGATCAAATGTACAGACCACGTTTTTATTTTTGTGTGCCGGTGTTATTAACCGGTATTGAAATAAATTTGGAAGCAGTACTGCGGTAGTAATGAGACCCTGTTATACAGGAGATGTATAACCGGTTAAATACCTATTCCAGATGCAAATTAACGATACTGTTGCAATGTACTTTGGGTATGTATACCATGTGCTTCGGGTGTGAGGATGATCGAATTCGATACCACATGTGTACAAAAGGAAATAATACTACAACGGAATGTATTGAAAAAATATAGCACTGCATTACTTGATATTCGTATGTGCGTAAAATTGCTAACGTGAGAGAAAAAATTGAATGCGTGAAAATGACGGTGCTGGTGGCGTCATCCATTACGCAACATTGGCGTGATAAATAATCAATATGAGCAATTTACTTACCTCGAATCGATATATCTACTTACTGACGTCATAGCCCACCACTTGTCATGCCAGGATGGTATGTACATGCAATAGCATAATTTAGCCGTACACGCACTAACACAAAAAAATTGACCCCCATCACTTTTTCGGATTCACCAATGTTTGCACAGCTCACACGTATACGCACTATCGCTAGGTGGTCCAGAAACCCCATACCTACTCTACTATTGATTTCTAGTGCATTTTCCGAAATTTTGATTTTCGATTTGTCGTACAGCAAGTTCTATGCTAGAGGAAAAACAATCGAGTATTTTGTGCTAAAATACTATAAAGTTGCGTGTTGTTATTGGCAACTTTTTTCCTTGGTCATTTAGCCGATGTCCATGTAGAAGTCAATGCTTTCAGAATTGACTTTTTTTTAGCGGAAGCAATTTGAAAGTTTCAACCTGCAGTTTGTCCCAGGCTTGCACTTACTTCCACGTGAACTCTTTGTTATTTCTCTCAAAATTTCACAATGTCAATCATCCCTTATTGTAATTCGCAGAAAATTGAAGACTGACATCTTAAATTACGCCTCACAGATTTTTTGGAATCCTCAAAATTTTGTAAATTTCTAGTCCTTGAATCTGTTTTCATGGAATCCACTTATACTCCAAGTCAGTCATATTTCCGTGGAATTACCCATACGTAGTTTGAATCATTGATATTTTCAAGGAATGACCCATACATTCTGTAGGATGCTCGAATATCCTTGGAATGACCCATAAATGCCTGAAGTATGATTTTAATCAGCTCGAAAAATGATATTAAATGAACCGATTTCAATTAAATTTGTAGTTCGTAAATGGAAAAAAATTATTCACATAAAATTTGTAATTAAGAGAAAAACCGATACTAATAACATTTGTCATTTGTAATTAGGAAACAAGACTATTTTAATTAGAATTGAGATTTGGTATTATCAGAAAAATCGATACTAACTGCATTCGTAATTAGTAATCAGAAGTGAAGTCGATCCTAATTACATTAGAAATTTATAATTACAGTGAAACTTCCCAATAGCCGCCATCTTCGCGACTAAAAATATTGTCTGTTATTGAGAAGTATTCGCTATTAAGAACAATATTAAGCTGTAAATTGTGCTTCTGGCGATATTTACACTGCCCGTTGTACAGATGAATCCGTTGTTGGGAGGTGACCGTTGAGAGAAGTTTCAGTGCAGAAAAATAAGCGATACTTTTTACATTCGCCATTTGTAATGAGACGAAAAGTCGATACTCATTATATTCTTAACTTGTAATTAAAATTTTTCTAATAACAAATCATAGTTGTAATTAGTATTTTTTACTCGTGTAAAAAATTGAAGTTGTCATTAGTAACTGAATTCTTTCGATTACAGATTACATGTACATTTGTAATTTGTAATTAGAATATAATTAATTAAAAGAAACTCAAGACTGCTTATGATCATGCGCTTGACTAAATCAAATAAGAGCGCTTTCTTAGCCATTGGGGGGTACAACCTGCTCAATATTGTCGCAATGGACGGTGTGCTATGTTATGCCGGTATCGCCCTCTCTGCTGGGTCAGGTTGCCAGACAAAGAAAGATTTCCAGATGGCAAAAACCCAGCTCGTTACAGGACTACTTCGCCACAACGGGAACAGCCCTTGCCCCGTAGCAGTGGCGAACTAAGAAGGATTGGCACTCGGGGCAAACGATGTAAACCCCCCCCAATTTTTATTTTAGGATAATTGTAGAAAAAAGGAAAATCAAAGTCTGGCGTATTTCAGTTACGCGTACTTGCATGCTTTTATTGCATTAAAATTTTCAATTACATCATTGAAATCTATATTCTTCGTGTGTCGGCTTTCTATTGAAAGTCTGGCGAGTTGATCAGTCTACTTTGGCTCATCGTTGACCTTAAACAGTTCTTTATTAACTTCAGCTTTGAGAAACTTCTTTAGCAAACTGCGACTGATACACACGCAGTTAAGTAAAATCACGTGCACAAAAACAAGTTGTGTAATGATTCGGAGTAGTCCCATTTTACAATGAATATCAGCAGTTCTAATGTTGTCCAATTCTCAGCCTCTGCGAAAGTGGAAACCAGTTATTCAAAATCTTGTTTCATCGGTGCCACAGCATCGTAATGACCACTCCATCTCGTCTCTGCGAGTCTTTTGACAGATTCACCTACATTCTTGAGCAGTATTTCCTATGAATGTGTTCATGCTGAAAAGAATGTATAGACCCTCTCCAAGGTTCCAAAAAAAGTTACACTTGAAAGAATTATTCCGAAAGAGTGGACTCCACAAAGATTTAACGAATGGTTTGCACAAGGCATAGCCAAAGCTTTGGAATTAATTTCTTTGATTTTTTTCTGAACTCCTCCATGAACTCCAGCCATAGTTGCTGCATTATCATATCCTTGAGCTCGACAAAGGTTGATATCTAGTTTATCTTCTTCCAGTTGCTTCAATATATCTTTCGTGAGTTCAGCGGCGATCTTTCCGGATAGTGGAAAGAACCCAAGGAATTATTCCTCTACTTCAAGTTTGTCACCTTCAATGTGAACGTATCTGATCACTTCACTCATCTAATTGATGTGAGCTTCGTCTAGAATACTATCAAAAAGTATTCCAAAGTCTTTGCTTTTGCTAAATCATCCAAAATTTTCTGCTTCACTTGATTCCCCAGAACGCTGATGAACTCATTGTGAATGCCCTTAGACAAATAAGATCCTACTCTCTTGTTATTGCCGACAGCATGCTGTACCTTAGCACATGTTCTTTTAAAACGACATCATACTTTGACTGCAAATAGTGACGCCATCTACGCACCTAAGTCAGAGGCGCAAGGTGAGGGGGCTTAGTGCCGCTCACTACCATCCCCGCACCGAGTGCAGTGGATAATTACATGTCTTCTTGAGTATATGCAAGGAAGTAACGTAGGCTTTTCCCGAAAGGGCCCAACTCAGGCTGCTTCCCATAAATTATGGCTCGTAGGCGAGCGCGGGGCGAGTTTGCCCTTCAGGCTTTGGTTATGGAATTTTCATCTAGCGCAGAAATGAAAATGTATTAGTTTTTTTTATTTAGAATTGTGTAGAGAATGGAGCTGCGAGGCCCTTTTTGTATTTGTGATACGTGGATGTCGATATTTGGAGATATATACGACAATGTCGCAATCGACTAGGGCATCCTCTCAAGGTTATATAGTTCTCTTACCTTTATCGACGGAGTAGACTCACTGTTTCTTTCTATATTAAATAAACAAACGTACGGAAAGGGTTCAAATTTCAATTATCGTTTGCCGACCTTGTGCTCTTTTTTTTAACTCAATAAAGGAAGAAAAAAGGTGAGTGTGTTAGGTCAGTAAGGATAGGAGTATTACATGACCTTAAAGGCGATCGACGAGTCAGTGCGCGAATGTTTTGAATACAGCCACGCGCGCCGAACAATGGTTAACATAAATAGTTTCAAACTTGAAAAATGACGTACTTATGACCCCCCCTTTCATGCTTGTCAAACTTTATGGACTCCATCTCTTCCCCTTTGCGTGTGACCTAATTAATGGATGATCCCTGAATGATCTAACCCATGACGTGACATGATAAATTCAAGTATCTTTTCAGGCTCGTAGCCCGAAATACTTATACATATATGTATAAGCAAATGTCAGCCGGCGCGCAGAAATAAGATCAGCGGCACATACGCAACCTGCATTTAATAAAATACCACGTAGACCCCCCCCCTCCTCACTGACCGTTAAATCGAGATCCTGTGTAGAACAATCTTATTTCAGGACTGTTTCACAGATACATAACTCAGAGTGGGTCAGTACTCCAGCCTGTCGTCCTCAAAGACCGTTCGTTAGCCGCTGAAAAGGCCATTCAGCTTGGCGAAATTCTTGGTTGCCCGACAAAGACGTCAACAGCCATTGTCGACTGTCTTAGAAAATTTGAGGCAACGTATCTCACTGTCGCAGACGTAGTTTTCTTCAGAGGTAGAGATACTTGGATCCCAATTGCTGAACCAGATGTCCCAGGCGCGATGTTCACCGACACTGCGACGAATCTCATCGCCGCAGGGAAAATTCGCGATCTTCCCTACATGGTCAGCGTTTCCCGGGACGAGGGAATTGTTCAAACCGCAAGTAAGTAACGAAACAAATAATCTTAAAGTGGCTGCCGGTATTTTGAAACTATAACGTAATGAACAAAGTTTATATATATGAGGTATTCTATACCAATTTGACCTGGGACTAATTCTTGGTGTTAGGATTCTCCTTGAATTTCCACCTCCATTACTTAATCCTGAATTTTGGAGCCGAAAGTTATCCGAAGGTCATGTTGTTACACATGGTTGGACGCGTTTTGATGTCAGCTTCCTTGTAGTGAGCAAAAAAATAGGTAGTCCTATTTAAAAAACCATCGTAAACACCGAAATCTCATTAGATATGACCTTCAGATGACATTCACTTCCAAAACTCATTTTCCCCCTTCAAATGCAACAACTTTTCTGGAAGACAGAGTTAAATGGACCACCCTCTATAAATCGCACTTGTATGAAACTAAAACACGTGTTGTGAATGTAGAAACTAGAAACATGTGGATAAATATTATAAATATGAAAACAGTGATCAGAGGCGTCGAGTGTGCCAACATGCGCGACTAATAGAGGTTCTATTTCTATTTTGTTGGTAGCTATGAGCGGTTTGGCGGGCAGCTTCAACCTGTTACTTTTGTGTTACACTTTTGCGTTACAGTGATGCGCGCGAATCTTAAAATTTCACTCTCAACGCGCCTAAAGAAGTATAACTTCAAAAATGTTCAAGTGACCACTCATAGTGAATTGACTCTTCGCATTCCTAATTTTGTTAAATGTTCTTTCTGAAAATAATTGAAAAAATAAGAAAACACCATCCCGCATCAGCTCAAAGCTTAAAAATTTTGATATCTGATGTAAGATTTCGCAGAATTATATTTTCAGATTTTTAATTGTGGCGATCAATTTGCGCATTCTGAAACACATTTGTGGATACTTCAAATCGATTTGAAAAGCGGGAAAAAAGCTGAGTGCCTTCGAGAGTTAAGATAACAATAATGACATGTAAATGATCGCCACGCGTAAGCCAAATCTAAGAGGCCCAGGGTTAAATCCGGGTCGAATCGATACAGAAATTTCACATTCTGAATAAACCGCTGTTTTCAGTGTTGTGAATTTCTTTAGCCTACCTTCTGTACACTAAATATAGGAAAATGAGTGTTTTTGTTGTTTCGATTCAATTATGTTTTCGATTCTTTTCATCGTTTGTTAGCGAAGTTTTCAAAGCAATCACGATAATTCCGTAATATCCTACAAATTCAGCTATTCTTTTATTTTGAAAAGTATTTCGGATTGTATGCAAAGAATCATTTTTGTTAAATGTGAGTTATATCAGATGTATGTGACGCAAAGAAGAGTCAACAAGATTTGCGACTTCTCTGAGGACTGCAGAATTCTTGATCGACAAATGAAAAAACTCATTTTTCGTGCATTACTATTTTCTTCTTGCATTGTAATCTGTAGAAATAATTTTCTAAAATGCCTTAGAAATTCCAACTTGTGTACATTGAGTTGTAATCGTAAGAGGTGACAAAATTTTCGATTTATTTGAAAAATTGAAACTGACGGCCTTCGATTTAAGCGACAGTCCCCACCATGTCGCATTTGTCGATCGATTTGCCGCATTGTGGGAGACAGTGGAGGACGCTTTTTATCAGGCTCGTAGCGTGGATTATATATGTATATGGGACATTCTACGTCAATTCGACTAGGGTCTAATCCTAGCCCTCTTAGATTTGGTCTTCGATTTTTTGTATTGTTGTTCCACTTCTAAAAAGTATTTCAGATTTTTCCAACCTTCCTGGCGCCCCGAGAGCTCTCCAAATTACGATATTATGACAGTGATTATGACATTTTTGAAAATCATTAAAAAAATTACATAATTTCTGCAATTAAAACCAAAAATATCCCAACCAAGATCAAAGTGGGCAGGCAATACAGTCATTTTCAATAATTATTCAACCAATTGACAATTTTATCAATAATTTTGATGTTTTTTTTTTTTAATCTTCACGGTTCAATAAACTTACCAATGTTACGTCCGCCAGATCTCATTTTCCTTACCCACAGTTATAGAGTCACTTTACACCCTGTAACTACTCCCTATGTTCACCCAGCTGCCTCGGTTCCCACACAGAGTCAGCAGGTTGATTTCCTGTTCAGAGGGGTAGGGATAACTACTGGATCATTGACGTGCGATCCGCGAATTAGTGATGACAGATGGGAGTGAGAGGAGCGTGATAATGATTTGCGACAGATGATGTTCATTAGCAATAAATGATATACTTTATTCAAAAGATGTACGATACGAACCGTGTCGCACGGTGATACAACTCATTGTCAGGTTTGAAGATCGAAAGAATACACATAGATAATACACAGAAATGATTTTGCGATAGCAGAAAATACATGAAGTGTACAACTGTTCGGTTTCAAGGCGCGACACAGGCAAGCGGCAAGATTTCAGGTAGTGATGGACAGGTAAACATTGTACGCCAGTGTGAGTACATATGTGAGGACAATTTTAAATAACGAGTGAAATGAGGCCGTAATGACCGCGGGATAATACTTTCATTTGAATTGTTACATCGCTACTTAGCCGAAACATTTCTAAATAAACTAGCGAGTCTTCTACATTCTCTAAGCTCGTCACTTTCATCGTAGCTTTCCCGCGAATCACTTATAATTATATCTCTCCATGTTAATTCAAGGCCTTTCCCCAAGCCGACTTTTTTATATGGACCACTGTCATAATTCAATCACTTGATCATTAATAATGAACCAACTGTGCCATTTAAATTGTCTACCTCTTTAAAACCGAACCCTTCTTTCTTTTATCATTTCCTGCATTGGGAGTAGTGGCACATAAGTGCATAATCGACGTATACGAACCCTATAAATGACCAAATATCACTTTGGCTGGGCGTAGAGTGGATTTCGGTAGCCGCTCATCGAAGTCTATACGATCTACCCCGTAACATCAATATAACAACTATCTCAAAATATTTATCAAAATTTGAAATTTTTTTTTTTAATCCAAAATCATTTTTTTCAGATTTTTTCAACGACCTAGATGGATTCCGGAAATTTCTGGGTGTTATTGATTTTCATTTACCATTACTTTTGCATTATGAGCATTTACCGCAAATCAACGTAATTGCACGCACCAAAGCATTGAAGTCGTACTATCTCAACGATCTGAATGCTGATATACGATTGGTGAGTATATTTCTTGAACTTATAACAGTATATTGAATTATCCGATCGTTTTCACGACTACGAGTATGAAGTTGGCAGTACGAGCCGAAGACGATGTATTACAAATCCATAAGTGTTAGTGTAAATAAACACGATCTAAGGCAAGCGCTGTAATTAAACGAATTCACAGACCTAGAAATAGGGCACGGACTCACGATAGTGACTGTCAGTACAGTACAGCAACCTGCTTCCTCTTGTACTTCCAAGATTCATACTCCTTGTCCATAAGCCTAGTATACGATCCACCCATAAGTCCTTAGTTTAAGACAAGTAGAAGATTGAATCACGCTCAGTGACGCCACTGGCAATGTAGAAAGCTACCTGAAAAAAGTCTTAGTGCGGAAATTCATCTTCCTGAATTCGTTTTAGCACTCTTCCGAAGTGAGGCATTATACGCATGGTCCAAAGGCTTTGAAAATCAAATTTTTGCAACATCTGCTTGGAAACTTGGATTTTTGAAGATTGTGGAACGTGCGTCAAGTACCCCATTTCGGAACTGTGTAGTAATAGTTATTTATGCTACATGTGGGATAAGTAGCAAATAATCGGACAGTCGTGATTACTCGTGTGGTTGTCGCAACTCGCCTGACGGCTCGTAGCGACATCTACCACACTCGTCTTCATACGAATGTCTCATAACCCTTACAGCGAATGTCGTAATCACGAATGTCATATTTGCTACTTATCCCACACGTAGAATACAATATTTTTTACAAAACTGATCTGGAAGTCGAATTTGAGAGGAATATAATGATTTTAAATTACTATAGCGGCATCAGATGGCGTTTGAGTAGTTTCTAGTAAAGTGAAAAAGATAGAGTGAGTTTAATACAGACTATACCCGTGTGGTTATATTTCTATAGTAGTATAGTTTAGGTGGAATCTGTGCAGTTATCTGATATTTAACCGAACATGTGCGCTTATGAAACACATATAGTCAAGTATGCGATTATTGTGTATTTCGGAGATGACATACAGCGCTCGAAAAGTCAACTTCCAGAGCAGGTGTTGTAAAAAATCATGTTGTTGCATGCCCGCAACTAAAATTTTACACCGTATAGTGCCTTCTTTGACGCATACGCATTTTCGAATAAGTCAGTTTCACTTACCGTGTTATTAAGCGTAAGTTACCTGATTTTACTTTCAAATAGTCTCAGTGGCACCACCAGCGCGTTTAAAATCACACTTTTCTTCACAGATGTCGCAAAAAATAGCGTGTGTCACACATGCGGATATACAATATCTGATTCGCAACGAATTTTAAATATGTAGATATTTAATTCGTGTGATTGCAATGCTCGCCCTAGCTGATGCTGTGTTCATACTAGTATTCGTCCGATTGCTGCAGTTGTCGTTTTTGCAATCAATCCGCCTTCCGCCAATTACTTACTTTTCGCATCAGTAACACCATATGCTATTTTCATATTTTTACCTTTATTCTAACAATTCTCCATTATGACTTGTTGCGTTTGTAAATTTTTACGTTTTCACTGTTCTACACTCCGACTTTGTACATTAAAAATTTCATGAACTAAATTTTCAAGCTGTTCAAATCTCGATTGTGACTACTGATTTCTATGCTAACTGAATGGCTGACCAGCGTCTTCGGCCTGAGGCTATTAGAAGCGGCCGGAATCGACACCAGCGCTTTAATAGCCTCAATGGTGCTGAAGAATTACGTGATTCACTGTGTATGTCATTGGTTAAAGTGACAGAACCACGTGACTAATAGTACATTATATAACAAGGGGATAAAGTCGAATTTTATTCCTGTGTTACATATAGCACTTTTTTCCAACTTAACTACGGACACATTATTGACTTGAAAAGAGAGGCTCGATATATTTTCTGCAATATCGAGTGTACAATTGAGAACGTAGATTAATAATGAAAAAATTCCTTCTTAAAAATATACATAATTAATATATAGGTGTGGGTCGGCGGGAGCTAGGGCGAGGGAGCGGGAGTTGCATGCCATGCGAGAGTGTAGGGGGCGAAACCCCCACCGAAAGGCTTGGGGGGAGCAGAGTTTCCCTCACGTAGGAAAAAAAATATATATCTGATATATTATTGAATAGAGTTGATGTGCCATTGAATATTGCACAACCATGTAATATTAAAATCTATTCTCATCGAAAAATCCTTGTGCAATCGAATTTCAAAGAATCTAATAAATTTCAACTTTATTTATTGAAATGTAACGAGTATGTTGAGTACATACTTCTAAAATTGTGGATTAAAAAGCATAATAATTCTTTTATTTAAGCGTAAATGTGATTATTGCATCAGTTTGAAAGTTCATAATAATACATATGTCTATTTTTGCCATCTTTTCGAATTTTCACACTCCCGACGTTAAGAGAGAATATTATGCTAATTTCGTCCCGCATGTCACGTCAAAAAGTTAACATTACGGTTGGATCGCGAATGAGTCTATTTCTGATAGGCTGTCATTCGCGTGACCTTTTAGTATAACTTCGGATATTGCAGCGCTAGTTTCGGTTTTTGGAGCTTGTAATCGGCACAAGCTGCCGTGTGCTGGTAGCATCTGAGTCAGCCATCCAGTTAGTACAGAGATCAGTGATTGTAACCTTTCTGTGGTGTGGCCATTATACTTTTTGACCCCATGCCCCTCTTTTAGCTGTTGGGTAACTTCACACAACTCATGGGCGACGCCACGTTTATTTACCCTGCTTGGGCCTCGGTACAGCAACATGTGATCCACGCGAAAAATCCCCTGTATTTCTGCTCTTTTGACTACCGGGGCACTGTAAGCTACAGCTACATGTTCAGCGGCGGTAACGAAGATGATTGGGGCGTGGCACATGCTGATGAGTTTCTATATCTCCTTCCTGGACGGCCGGAAATGTTTGGACCACCAGGTTACGAATTCAGCGATACTGATTGGCACATGGTAGACACGATGGTGCAATTATGGACATCTTTTGCGACCAAGGGGTAAGGTTTCTACATGATGTCCAGTATTGCAGAAACAAATTTATATGTAACGTCAAAGAAATATTTTAGCAATATTTTAACTTTCTGCTGGCAGTGGAAATGTTAAAGACAGTTTGCAGGAATATTGCAAAGGTATATTCTTGTACTTTCGACAAAAATATAGCTGCAGGGTTTTATATAACATTGCATAATGTGGTCTGAATGAACCTAAATGTATGAAATCTTGCAAAGTTACGTCACTGTGAAATTTTATAAATTAATTCATACCTTGAAAAATTGAGTTGTTGCAATGTTACCTTGCTGCAATATTTCTACAATATTCCATGCCGTGTTAATCATATAAAAATCTACAATTACAGGTCATATGTATAATAAGGCGGACTAGATATACTAGTTTTGCTTATTTTTAGTTTTAATTGTGGCTATCGTAGTTACGTATTATTGAAGGTTATAGCCACAAATGGTACAAAGATGCTCCGACTAATGCGAACACTGATTTTTGATCCATAAAGTACCTTAAAAATTAGATATTTTTGTCAAAAATTTTCTCAACGTCGGATTTCAATAATGAATTGTGTAATTGAATAGATCAAAAGTCATATTAATAAATAAAGAACCTTATAAAAGTGGCCCCAATTGGTGCACCTAATTTATTTTAAACGATATTCAACGATATGTCATGACATGCTTGCAGAGTTCCAGAACTGAATACAGGCAACACAATTTGGAAGCCATACTCACCGTCCGAAGATAATTATCTTCAGATAGGGAATGGACCTGATGCTAGTATTGAAATGAAAACTGGTTTTCACGTGGAGCGAATGCAGTTTTGGAATAAGCTCTATGCCACCACATAATTGACTTTTTTACTGTTGAATATATTCAATAAAAGTAAATACGAATAATACCGCGAAAAAAAAAGTTAGACATAAGTAGGTTGGCGCCTCTGTCGGCACTCAACCCTACTACTTACCTTTTTTCTAGTCGAACAATTATAGTAATAAGCAAGTATTATATTATATCACATAAGTTCTGTTATTCAATAAATATCCAAGTAATCAAACAATCGAGCATTGATTAGCCCTAATAAACAATACTTACAAACTTATGTCGAATAATTCCCCAGGCAGCACATTCACATTCCAGTAACGTAACAAATACTTGAATCTTGTTCCTTCCGAAATTACAGCTACATCATATGTGCTCTACATGTACCGTACATTTACTCTATTATGTCTGCGACAAAACATCGTGGCAGCTATATAACAGGCACAGAACAGTGATACGTATCAGTGATATCACAGATATGGATGAGATTCATATCCTTGCAAGTCCGTTATGCATCATTTATGTTCTTATTTGTTGCATCCAGCGCATGGCAGATATATTTTGCAGTGACGGATCAGATTCCTATCTGTTACGTAATACATCCAAATCAGAACCATTGAATAAACATACTTAAATCAAGTGCAAGGGAATCGTAAATGCGAATGTAGGCAGAGCCTGGTGAAAGGTATGTAGGGAGTCTAGCTTTTGTGCCTAATACTAGTTGGTGTGGTGTGAAGTATGTGTCTTCACGTTTTGCCGTGTTGTAGCAAAAAATCGCAAATCGAATGAATTTATTCCAATTTTCGTCTAAGTCTGTGTAATGTTTTACATGTTCGATGAGTACCACCTGGCTCTGTTCAAGTGAGCCGTCTGATTGTGGTCTATAAGCTGTCTTTCGTAAATGATTAATTTTGAAAACTTTACAGAGGTTCTTGACAACAAACTCATGAAATT
Source organism: Neodiprion fabricii (assembly GCF_021155785.1). NCBI lineage: Eukaryota > Metazoa > Arthropoda > Insecta > Hymenoptera > Diprionidae > Neodiprion > Neodiprion fabricii. The sequence goes on from NC_060240.1 coordinate 23,308,287, forward strand.
TTGTCCTTTATCTGTCAGGATTGCTAGCAGTAGTATATCTAGGGGATTTCTGGATACAGATGCCTACTTCACCGGCAAAGCTCAACCAGACGCAAACCCTTGAAAGTTATCTCCACCTTCGTCAGGTAAAACGCGCTTTCCCTGACTGTCTCGCACCCACATTGCGTTCTACGGTGCCGACGTTTACAAGGTAAGTAATGTTATTATTTATTCACAGCGAGTCCCTCCTAAAGATATTACGTAATAACATAAAAAAAAAACTTAATCCACACCAGATAACTGGATTGCCAATTTAACTGATACCAATATAGCTGGCGACGTAGCATGTGTTTTAGCTTTGGGTCCCAAACATGGTATCCCGTATAACAACGATAAATTACCTATCGACGAACTAATTTGTGGCATTGAATACGCACTAATTAAAAAAGATGCTGCCGCTAAAGATAAAACAAGATCTAATATCACTAGGTTGATTTTACAATAGATCAAAAATCTAAAATAGAAATCAACAAATTTAAACAAGCAGGGATTTATTTTAACAAACATAAAAATTTGTTGGTTACTAAAGCGGACAAAGGAAACGTCACAGTAATTATGAATTCCAGTGAAAATAAGGAAAAAAGCTGAAGTATCTTAAGTGACACTCAGACTTACCAATTAATAAGTAAAGACCCGACAACGAAGATTGAAAAAACTGTTAACGATAATATAAACCTACGGCAAAAGAAAAATTTCATAAATTCATTTACTGCTAAAATCTGAAAACACACAACTCGTTTCCACCTGAAATATATTATTTACCTAAAATCCATAAAGAAAATGTTCCTCCAAGGCCCATTGTTTCAAATTCAAATTCATCAACTTATAAAATGTCTAAATTTTGTGCTAGCATCTTGACTAATATCGTGGGTAACACTGAATACCGTATCAAAGATGCATGGTCTTTTGTTGATACGATAAAAGGTTTAACCATCCCTAACAAACATGTTTTAGTTTCACTTGATGTCACTTCACTTTTCACTAACTTCACTTTTCCCCACTAATCTTGTTATATCAATCCTGAATAAAAAATGGTCATTAATCAAAGCACACACTATTGTCAACAAGAAATAATCTGTAGAATTTGTTGAACTGTGCTCAGAATTATGTTATTTTTCGTGAATAAGATTTATCTTGACCTTGGAGATTTGTTGATTAAAGTTATTCTCGGATATGAAGGTCACAACTCAAAACACTTTTTATCGTGTTAACGTTTCGGCCCTGGTGGGGGCCCTCCTCAGAACAATTTTATTTAAATATCTGTCACGAACAAAATAAAAAATAAAAAATGATATACAAATAGGTTTGACAAAGTAAGACATATTGATGTAAATAATATGCAAAGGTGTTGAAGCAAGTATAAAAGAGAGATTACCTCATATGCGATAACACTTCCAATTACATAAAAGCGTGTTGATAATTGAAGAATAAATAGAACAAAAAGGCAAAAACGACAAAAAACGAAACACACTGCGTTCGCGACACGTAACTCCCACGAATTCATAATTATAGTTGGTTTGTTATTTTTCTTACGAAGACCAATTTTACAAACAAATCTATGCAGTAGCCATGGGCTCTCCCATCAGTCCAGTCGTCGCTAATATTGTACTTGAATACCTAGAACAAAAAGTAATCGAACAGTTACCTTTCAAATTACCATTCCTCTTTCGTTACGTTGATGATATGTGTTCATAAAGATCAAGTACAATGTTTGCTAGATGTAGTGTATTCGAGTTGGCATTATTGTTGTCCCATTCGATGAGCGTTCGATCAACCGATCCGGACTCGTGGGCTTAAGAGCTCAGTCTTTATTTTGCCTGTATACGGTATTCATGTGTGAATAAATCCTGAGTAATGAGTAATCGACCTTTTGTTAATTAATACTCCCTCAAGACATTACACTAGATAATTTCGACAATTTCCATCCAAGGTTACTGTTCGGTTGAACGAATAATCAGAGGTGCCTAGGCACGAACGGTCGCTCGCGCGTGTATACGCCTCTTGGATAACTCTAGTGGCGCGGCTTGGTGGTAGATTCAGGCAACACGTGGACGTGCGAGTGCGGTCAGCTGTACGGTTTATGTATCAATTCAATTGAAAAGTGCTCTCCGAAATAAACAAAAAATGGGTGGTACGAGGTCCTGTTGTGTCGTGGATTGCAAAAATACCCAATCAAAAAATCCAGAGTTAACTTTTTATTCGTTTCCGAGACCCAATTGAGAAATTAGCAAGAGAAATGAGTGGATAAAAGCTGTCGGAAGAATGTAAGTAATATTATAACAATTTGATATAAAGAATTAACGTATTGAAAATATACAAACGTCAGATTTTCTTAAATGTTTTATTTTTATAACAACACCAGATAACAAGCAGTGGCAGCCGAATAAGAACACTCGGATCTGCAGTGCTCATTTTATTGGTGGCAAGCAGTCTAACATAAGGAGATACATCTACATTTTTCATTTCTGTTTTGCATGTATAGATGCAAAGTTCCTGAAAACATATTTTTTTACGTTATTATTGAATTATTCATTTATCTCATTATTAATACATACCTCTAATTTCACTTCGTACGGCGGATTATGTACTCTCGTCTGTGGTATTACTTTCCCACGAACGATTCGTTCTCCACCAGCTTCATCATCAATTTGGACGACCTACTGAACATGATGGCTTTGGAATAGTTTATACCCTATAAATGTTTAATTAATTGATCATCGTATTGTTAGTAATACGATAATCCTAAAAATAAATACGTAGTAAAAATCACAATGAATTTGAAAGAATATCTCATATGTTTCGTGCATTTACTTACCTTTCGACACAGATTTTCAGCAAATGAATTCTGCATGGATATTCTGAAATCCATATTTGATGATAGTGTGGCTCATAATATCACTTTTAATTTCGTATTGCACTAAATAAAACAATAATTTAAAACGTGCCGTTTTATATGTGAATCATATGTTTACTGGTATGAAAACAACGTCCTCGAGTTGCCGTCGATAACCGACAGATAGCGTTGCCGTCGTTTCGCCATGATATCCAACAGGCGTATACGAACACATGCGTTGCGCGGCCGACTCTCTCTGTTTTGTCTTTGCATGTGTTTAGACGAGCATGAAGGTGGAAGGGATATCGCGGGCCAGGCCGCGTCAGTCAAGTAGTCGGGCGACTCGGGGTTAGTCGTTCATTCTTTTTGGTTTTCTTTTCTCTGTGCGTTTTCAGAGAGATGGATAAATCTAAGGGGTCTGACTGCAATTCGATCGGTACTCGAATCTTGTGGTGTCTTGTATCTTCAAATCCTTCCTGATTGTGCATGCTGGGGAGCCGGAATAACCTCGTAAGTACACTGACACAAGCGCGGTACGTCCCGCCAGGCACACCGGCGCAGCTCGGTTGTACCAATGAGCAAGCGGAATGCTTGACGCAAGTAATCCGAATCAAGCGGTGATACCTCAGCACAAGCGCAATGCTTATACGAAGTCGCCAGCGACTTCATTTACCACGATTATACTGTACGAAACAGTCAAGACGCCCAGCGCAACTATATATAAATATAGAGATTCAATTCGGATGTTTCAAACGAAACCAGCAACCAATACAACCACACATATATATATATATATATATATATATATATATATATATATATATATATATATGTATATGTGTGTGTATGTATACATATATGTCGGAGAAAAGCCTCGGAAAGGCGGATAGGATGAAAAGTGATCTTCCTGACGGGGATTGCTCATGTTTAAGCGTACGATCCCGAACACGTCCAGTCAGCTCTCTCGCTAGTCCGTGACTGTCGATTTCGTCCAACCGTTGTTATAAACAAACCATTTGTTTGTTGCTAAAATTCCATCATTAAGCTATATTCATAGCTTGCAAATAACGCTTGACGCTTGATACGGTGCACTCATCGGGAGTTCAATTTCAAATTGATTTGCTGAAATATCCTTTTTATTCTATTTTGACAAAAAGACTAAATACATTTTTGAATTGAATAAATGAACAAAGATTTGTCATACTCCGACATATATAATGTCTTCTAATCGTAGATTTCACCTCCGAAATAATTCATTGTGTGAAATATATTTGATATGATAAATATCCTATACGCTATGTAAATTCAACATTTGCAAGGGGTTTATTCTCTGAGGTTCATACCTCAAAGATTTTCCTTTCTGAGCCATAATAAAACATAGAACTGATGGCTCAAAATATGTGTTTATTTCATTTATTCCTATCCCTTACATCCTTGTTTTCTAGAGTTGGAAATCGTGACCAAATTAAAAAATACGCGGCCTCGTTTCTGTTAAAGAGGACGCGCCCCACGAAACAGTTACAATTTACTGGTGAACTTGAAACTAATAACAAAATCAGTTTTCTGGACACTTGGATTATTAATCAAAATAACGAAATTATTCTGCATTGGTACCACAAGCAAACGTGGTCAGGAACATATTTACATTTTGATTCAAAACATCCAATACAACATAAAAAAAAACCAGTTGCCATAGCTTTATATGATCGTTGTCTTAAAATTTCACATCCACAATTCAGATCAAGAAATTTGAAATAAGTCAATAAGACCTTATGGTTATCCTCCTAAATTCATCTGGGATATAAAGAAACGCAGAATCCACAAACTCTATAACACAATTAAGAAGAATGATAATGATAATAACGGTGAACAAATTAATTGCTCAATCCCTTGTATACAAGGCTTGTCTCCTGATATCAAAAAAATTCTTAAACAGAGAGGTATCGATATTTCATTATAAAACTTTGAATTTCACTAATAGTCTTTTCACTTCTCTTAAAACCAAAACATCTGTTCATGATCAAATTAACACTGTTCATAAAATCGATTCTTTAGAATGTAATAAAACCTATATTAGTCAGTCATCACAACATTTAAAAAAACAAATTTCCAAACATCAATCGAGTGTTAAATGCCATGAATGTAACACTTGTGCCTTAGCAGCTCATTCTTTACAATTAGGACATTATTTTGATTCTGACAATGCAAAGGTTAAAACATCTGAACCAAATTGGTATAAACAGAATATCAAAGAGATGATCTGTATTAGGAAAAATAATAATACTGTTGATAGACGTAGAGATATACAAAATCTAAGTTATTTATATTTCGATATACTGCAGTTTAAGAAAAAAATTTAAGAAAAAAAAAAATGTTGTGCCTAATAACATGGATTAGTAATATCTCACTTTCGACAATTGACTATTGTATTGAATTATCGATATTGGTAATAAATTGCAATCAATCTTTTGTCACTTTCTTTCATCATGAGGTTTAATTAACATCTAAGGAGAAAAGGTTGTCACTTATTTATAAGTAATCCTATAACATCGCTCTCCTATAACTTGAATTCCATTTTTAAACCTTTTATTTGCCTTTTCTAACAAGTCTGGACATATTATTTGATAATATTTATCAAAGTCATAAACTATTATAGTTTTATGCAACCTAACCTTCAAGAACATGCTGTCCTCAATAAATTGACAGTAAATCCTTCGTAATGACAAATGTACTTATATTTAGAATTTAATAAACAATTTTACTAATCATCAATACTCTGTCTACAGATAAAGAGACGAATGCTTAGCAAAACATTTCTGTATCTTTCTAGCCTAAAGATGATTGGCGTGTCCCGGCCAAAACGTCGATTTTACATGTTGTAAAAATTAAATTGTTTGACCCTCATTCGACAAATTTTTCATTCTACAAAACCACCTGGTCACGAATAACTCACAAACATATTATTATTGGCAATGGGCAAGAGGGAAAATCGCATTTCAGGGCAAGATGAAATAGTAATAGTGGATCTTGAACTGAAGAAATGATGCAGAAGGCGATAGATGCAGCTAAAATTACAATACTAACCTAGTAAGATGATAGAATCTTGCAACATTCGCAGCAGCTCTCACTGGATGATGTGTTTCATCTATTTTACGGCGAACAATATTTGGAACCACTTACAGACTGGGTACAGTGTTCATTGTATTATGGTTGCGCAGGTGAACTGTGTACTGATATAGAAGATGGTTGTCTCGTACGGACTAATCGTAAAATGTAGGGTTATCCTGTACATTCCATGTTGCCCCTATAAGCTTTCCATTTTTCCCGTAGGTTAAGGGCAAGATGTAAGTTTTCACGTTTTGCTTCATGAGTCATAACAGATTTTACACTTAATATCAATTATTATCAATTACATCATTATGTAGGCGTGTAAGATCGCTCTTAAGAATCATTAAAATGAAAGATAAATATTATGTTGTTTTATTCTTTTTTAGATCATACAGTTAGATATTCCATCTTCACAGCCAGTATGAAGTTTTAAAACGATGTTATCAACGTGGCAGGTTATGCTCACATCAAGGTCTTTTATCGCCTTTTTCATTCATACGCCTTCAATCGATGGAATTCATTCAACACAGGGAACCGACAAAGGTTGCATAGCAATGTGTAGTAGATGTAGGGTAGACTCAGTTGTTTTTAGAAGAAATACAAGATGTACCGCCATATTCTTCGCAAATTGTATCCGCAAATGCAGCGTAATATTTTAAGTGAACACTTTTTGTGAGCATAATTACCATTCTTGTTCATTAAACATTCTTTCAAATCATAATTTTCGTTAGCACGTAGCTGTACCTCTAATTCAGTTCTGTGTTTGCCTTCAGCTTACTCTGTTTTTGTCGAAGCACAGATAGCGATGATTGTTAGCGGGAAATGAATATTACACGTTGGGCTTTCCATGTCAAGTCAACAAACGGCCGACCTTCGCACCGTTAGGATTCTTAAACTGTTGGTTCATTACATTCCTTAGAACGAAGTAGACACTATATATTTTTTAAATATTTATCTCCCTCAATTTTCTAGGTAAAAAGTATTCGATTTTGAAAATTTAGCGTTCAGTAGTTATAGTCAATTGAAAATGTTCTTCATAGCGACAATTTTAAATGTAAGAAATTTTATAACTACAAACCTGTATGAGTTGAAATCTAAAAATACTTATTATCTGCTGCGTCTCAAGAAATGTAACAAAAAGGTGGCAGAGAATCCAAGGGGGTAAGGGTTGAATGTTGTCGAGTTCTGATGATCTCCCCATGTAGATAAGGCTATTTCTTTTTTTTGTTGAATACTCAAATAAGATTTTTCCGTAGCGCGTGCATGATTTTCGCGTTTTTTAACCCATTAAGAAGGCCTACAGTGACAGTCTTCAAGCTGGCGGGCAGGAAAAAAAACAAAACTAAAACAGAGAAAACGCCAGCAAAAATATTTTTCAATATTTAAAAAAAAATTATCAATAATGGAGATAAAATATGTTCATTTACTTATAACGTGTTTTAAATTGTGAAAATAATCCATAGGTACATGCGTTACAAAATAGTATATTGGGCACCAAGCGCTAAGCGGACTTATTGCTAGTTGGTAACCTTGTGTGGTTGCTTCGTGCTAACTTGCCTTCGACTCGTACTGCAATCTTCACACTCGGTTTAAAAAAGCCCGCCTTACGCCCTTGGTACGCAATATATTACTTCGAGTTATATTTCCGTTAATGTGTTATAAAAAATATTTTCGTGCAAGTTAAAATTGGCGATGTTGAATCGAAATTAGATCGCTTCAGGAGGGTCAATACATTTAACATTTAGTTTCACGTATTGGAGAATAAGCACTTATAGATAACTTTGTTCTTTCATTTTTTAAATTGCAATTTGACAAAGACGGAGTGAAATTTATCATAAGACTATTTAAGTTAAGCTTTTTAGCCAGGGTATTTTACTGCAACTCGGTGTTATAACTATAATATTAAAACTAAAAGCAGCTCGTCGACTATAACGGTTTTATCTGTCATTCGACGTGCCGCGATTAGTGCCGGTCCACTAAAGCGAATTAAAGAGATTGAAGAACAAGAAGGATAAGGAATAGTAAAGGAAAACCAGTGTACATAACGTACAGAGGACGAAGAATTAACTCTCCGCGCTTTACTCTCAGTGTCGTGCTGCGCTCAGCAGAGAAAGAAAGAAAGAAAGAAAGAGAAAATAAACGGACCAAGGGAAAAATTTAACAATAGACGAATCTGTTTGAATTAAACTTTTTATTGATATTTTGTTTTGGTTTTCAATCTCTTACTATCTTCATAATTATATTCCTATTTAACCTGAAAATAAATTTCACCTATCTTTTTTTGTTTCCTCTACAATCATTTGCAACGTTCCAAACTTATTTCTTTTTCATTTGTTATCAAGAGAACGAGAGAGTGAGACATTATTTTTGAGTGATTTATCAAGTTTTAAAATGACCAATCGCCATGTATACGTTTTCATTCGAATTTTCCATCGCTTTGAATAATTGGTATTCTTCATTCGCATGCTGTAATAATAATAATAATTGTGTATAGAATATAATAATTTTTTCAAAGTGGTATACGTAATCTTATTTATTATTATTATTATCATTGATGTTGTTGTTGTTGTTGTTGTTATCGTTTTTGTAACTAAAAATATTATTATTACTTTTACTGCTACTGCTAATGTCACTACACTACTACTATTCCATCTATTATTGAATGACGAAGTGCGAAGAACAGGTCGCAGGGAGCTAATCTGTACATAGAATTTGAAGAAGGGACAACATACGAAAACGAAATAATGAATAAATTCATACCGCCTGGACTGACTTTAGACAAGAGTGTAACAAAGTATATAATGTTAAGAAAATTAGATAAGAAGAGAAGGTAGGTAAAAAAAAACCAAGAACAACGGAGGGTAAAGACGGAATACGAAAATTGAGTAAATGGAACTAAACAGTGGACCAAAGTATGTTAAACGGACGCTTAGCGTTGTTTGTACCAGTCCATGTGTTTTACTATGATTTTTATTACGTCACAGGCGATTCAAGTTATCAGAAAGAATACAATTTCGAAAATTTTCAGGTGAGTTGAAAAATTAACGACGGAGCCAGGAATCGAACCTGGTATCTAGAGATGCTTTACCGGAGACTTACTCCACTAGATTACCTAGCCGCCCTGACTACATTGTCATTAATTTCTCTCATCACCTGTATTCGAGATGATTTTGTTTTGTGTGCCTTTGAATATATATATATATATATATATATATATATTTGAAATTCATCGCGAGAGGCACATTTAAGACTTGTGTGCGTGACTTGTTGACATGCGCACACATGAGAAATCTATATATGTAGTGGAGTAAGTCTCCGGTAGAGCATCTCTAGATACCAGGTTCGATTGCTGGCTGCGTCGTTAATTTTTCAACTCACCTGAAAATTTTAGAAATTGTACTCCTTCTAGCAAATTTTTCTCGTTTAAATATGGATATGATTCTTTCATATCATATGAAATGAACGGCTGGGCCGTTCTAAATGGCTAAAATAATGTAAATCACATGAATAGCCATATATAGATGTCTCATGTGTGCACATGTCAACAAGTCACACACACAAGTCTTAAATGTGCCTCTCGCAAATAATTTCAAATATAGATTCAATTTATTGTTTGCTTATCACTTCTCGTTACCCAATGAGTGTTTATCTATATAATGTAAATATTAGATAGCACGTCGCCATTTAACAATTTGGTAAACCTCCGTGAAGTATCACTTTTGCTGGAAAGCCGTAGTCAGTCATGTCTGCAGAAATTGCCGCAGCGTTCACGTGCCAATATAACGCAACGAACTATTTGTTGGAGGTGCTTTTATTGAGCATTTGTCTTACCAATTGTAACGTACCTCAGCCGGGAAATGTGCCGATTATTAGTCAGGAAGATCTACCGCGTCCAGAAACGACGATTCCTCAAGGAACACTCCGAGGTATAAATATGGTCACACGCCGCGGGAGAAGTTTTTTTGGCTTCAAAGGAATTCCATTTGCTCAGCCCCCCGTTGGAGATCTCAGGTTTGTGATTCAGGTTTAGGATTTCGGATTAGTGATTTAACGATACTCTCGCCCATCAGTTTCAGGTGAGTGTACCAGTTATTGATCTTGTTCCAATTATTGACCTGTTTTGGTTGTGTCTGTTTGAATCTTAGTTTTAAACTTGACAAAAAAAAAAGCAAATTTATAATGTCTAACCCTCTGGTAATTGGTTCTAGTCATCAAGAAATTCACAATTTGCAATGTTGATTAAAAATTTTGAAAAATAAAAGGTTCAATAATTGGGTCTAAACGTATCAATAATTGGCACACTTACCTTAACACATATCATTTTGTGCCACAGTATTTGAGGTAGATAACAAAGTTCGTTGATTCTGCTGATAATATCACGAATAATACTAATCAGTTATTCCCAAGATGCAATCATGTAACAGACCAAGTGAATACCAATTTAAGTACTTCATGAACACAAATTGCGTATAATTTAGTTCTAATATTGCAGAAGACTCATAGCAATGTGTCTTTGCGAAACTCGAAATCTTACAGACATATTGCGCAATAATGAGGAAACTTGACTTTGCAATGTTTGAAATGTTTCGTACCATAATGCGCAATGTTTATTCAAGGTAGTAATGTAGGAATCTGAAATACCGGCCGAGTGACGGTTTTGCGTGTGTGAGAGAGTCTCCGCGAGAGCGCGCGCGAGAGTGTCCAGCGTTGCCCGATTTTTCGGTAACGAGCGTGTGTGTGAGAAATGGCAAAAGCGATCAGTCGAGTGTACGAATGGCTCAAGGCGTGTCACGATTTGTTTCTTTGATTATTCAGTGTAATAAAGTCATTCTGTTTTTCCTTTTACTTTATCACATGTTAGTCCTGAGTTGTCATTATCCTCGTGTCCGTTCCAACACCACCAGGAACGAATAAAATATCCCATAGTAATTACCCTGCGGCAATATTTGTGTCTCCGTTTGTTTACGTATTCTTATGATATTTCTGCAATGATTTAATTAAACATTTCTAAAACATCAAATTTTCGACTTTTGAAACTAGAAATATGATGCGACTTTATAATATTTTGGCCATTAGAATAATGGGAAATATTCTAGCAATAATATATTTTTACAGTGTTGCAGCTGCGTTTGTAGAGAACAAATATTGTGCTAATATTTTTGTAATACAGAGCATGCAGTGTGAGCAGTAAATAGAGGCAAATAAATTGAAATGAGAAGTTTTAGAAGTTTGAGAAATGGATTTACACGATTCTGGTAAAACCTTGATCAAATGCGTATCTCACTTATACGTTTTTTTCGTTTGTACGATAAATTCCGATGGTATCGGCAGTATCTGCTCGTAGACTATATCAAACAGTTTCATCTGTACCTTACTCGCTTGAACGTTTTTCACACCTATACGTCACTTATTGGTGCCCATAAAGTGTTACTTTATTTTCACCTGAAACACGTCATCTTACCCCAGACCTGAACGTGAATCGCAGCTGATTTTTCAGTCGATACCAGAGTTTTCATCTTTCATACATCTAGTAAGAGGTTTTTCAAGCAATCGAAATACAAGTAATAAAATTTGTGGCAGATGCATCATCGAAATTTGATAGTTTGAGAACAGACTCAAATAATAGCGAGAACTACCGGATTCATATTAGTGAATCCAACAAAAATTTCGTTCAAAATTTTATTTATGTCGCATTCCTTGTGAAAACGCCTTGCTCCGCGATATGGAGTTGGAGCTGTAATTTCACATATTATGCCAAACGGGGAAGAACGTCTAACCGCGTTTGTAACAAAATCATTGATAATAGCGGAACAGGGTTATGCACAAATAAAAATAGAAGGTTTGGCTAAAGTTTTTGGTATTGTTACGTCCGTGAAGGAGGTTTACTCCTGAGCGGTAGGAATAAACAGGTTCGGCTTGGCTTTTACGTACTAGGACAAGCGGAAGTTGGGATGAGTGTTGAATAAACTTGGGTGTGATTGATATATCGATTATGTGTTTATTACGTAGAAGTTCAGGTAGCCATAGGAATGAGGTGTGCTGTGCGAAAGATGTATAAGAGGTCTAGATGTGACGTTGTCGAGAGTTAGAATAGGAGTGTCTCCAGAGAGGAAACGTACGGGTGCAGAAAAGGTGTGAGGATGCTGAAGGATGGGAATAGAATTAGATAAGTAAGGGCGATAGTGAGTAGCGTGAGGCTACATAGAGATAAGAGAACAGGACGGAGATCGTGATTATAATATAAAAACTGTGGGAGAGTTAGCGAGCAGGAAAATAGAAAGTTGTGGTACGCCGGACGTAACCGTCTTAAAAAAATTTTACATCTTCATGAAAGGTTGCAAATTTGTATTATTTACTGACTAACAACCTTTAACAATTTTTTCGATGGTAAATTAGGAGTTCCAAGAATGTTTGAAAAAATGCGTGACACATTTTTGTAAAATAAACTATCATATTTTTTCAATTCTGCTGACATATCAATTATATTACAAGTTACTATGATGCATTCCTTAATTAGAAGAGTTTCGTCGGGGAAAGTCATTGAATGACATGTTGTTAGATTGATAGCGATCAACGTTTTGGGTTGGCCCAGTACAACCATCTTCAAACAACAATTTATTTAAATATAACAATAAGGCAGCTACTTAATTTGATAGTGCCAAGTGCTAAGTGCACTAACCATTTTTGTAGGTTAAACACGTGTGTACCACTGTTACGTCAATTAAATTTACGCACAAATTACAATTTTGTGAGAAAGAGAGATTAATTTCAGTTCGAGAGAGAAATATATATGATGAGTTGTAAAATACAATCTGAATGAGGAACAAGATTTGCAATATTTTACTATCCTTAGCGCTTGGGTGTCGGTTTCACGGTACAAGAGGAGGAAGTGATCGCTTGTTAAGAAGTCAAAATGCTTGTCTTACCGTATATCGATGTCTTAAGTTGTCTGAATTAATCATAGATCCAGTTTTATTAGAGTTTCAAAGGCACGAAAATTTGATAATTTTATCTTAAAAAGATGGACTTACAATTAGTTAAATGATGCTAGGATATAAGTGGCTTATGTGTTGAATGTCGGTGCGTTCGTTAATTGTATCGTTCTTAGAAATGTGTATGATTACTTTAATAAGACATTTTGCCAATTGTCGTCTTCATCGATAATCTTGACATCATCGAAACTAAATGTTTGCGAGTAAAGCGCTCGCTGATAAACACACTGACGAAAATACACAAGTTAAAGTTGGTGAAGTTACATCAATATTACACCCACTTGTATCCAAAGCTAAAAAAATCATTCCATCACACGTGTGTCCTGTAATACCCCACGCTATAATAGAAACAGAAGTTGAAAAACTCAATATCGATCCTGTAACACAAATGAACTCTATCAGAGCAGGAATGAATATACCAGGATACACACATATTGTAAGCTTTAGACGATAAATGTATGTGTAACCTACGGACGTAAAAAAAATTTCAAATAACCTGGAATTTCTGTATGTCAACACCAAATATTGCGGTTATGACACATTTCGCAAAGATAGACTATATGCTCGCGGTGGAGGTATTTTATGCGTAGTTCGAAAAATTCTAAATTTTAGCGACTTGAAACAAGTATCATCGCAAACAAAAATATTAATTTATTCGGCATATGCTCTACACTCACCTTTAATAGATATTATTACTTGCTACAGAGCCCTATAAGTAACTCTCACACATGCCAATGGAACAAAATAGCTGACTCTATTGGTCATAATCAAAATTCAATACTGCCAGTAGACTTCAGCACACATAACAAAAAATGTAATTGCATAAACATTCATACAAACGGAGAAAGACCAGAATGTACTATTGATCTCAAAAATCTGTTCTTGCACAATACAAATTCAAACACACACATAGGTATTCGCAGCGGTACAATGTCGAATATACATATAGTCGTTTCTACTATAGCAATAGCCGATAGCATTGACGTACAAGTAAGCGACGAAACATACGGCTTCGATGACTTCTTCCCCATATTATGCTCGATCCATGTCAACAAACACACTTACATCAAGAAAAGATTCAAAATCAACAAAACTTGCAAAATATACAGATGAAAAATATGAAGACTTCCTTACTTCAAAATACACTGTCCTTATTTGAGAAATATGACTCTTTTATGAATATTATCCGTGAAGCTGCTCAGCATGCTACTCCACAATAAACTGTCAATCATCATATACAAATCCGAATCCTGTCCCCAGGTGGGATCAAGAATGCAATAAAAATAAAAGACTTAAACGTGCAGCTCTTAAAAAGCGGGAGTATTCAAGAAATATTGAAGACCTAATTACATATTATGTTGAGCAAGAGGTTATATTTGAATTGTTTGGGACGTTGCGAAAAAAATAAGAACGATATTTGTAAATGTATCTAATCTTACTCTCCAATTCACTACAAACTAACCTTTAATCACCACATCAACAAAGTAATAACAAAATGTAATTTGGCTCTGAACATCATAAAATTTCGACGAGGAACGTGGTGGGGATCTGATCCTCAAACACTCACAACATTGTGTACAAAAGCTACGTCGCTCTACATATAGTTGAATATGGTAATTTTGTTTACTCCCGCGTCCGTAAAGAAAGTATAAATAAGCTAGAAAAGATACAATTAGCCGGGCGCGCGAAGCCTCGAGCCCCCCACCACGCTGGCGGGCTTCATTCCTCCGACTAACGCCGCTCGACGAACATTGAGCAATTTTTTTTTTACTAGATACAACGCACCTAGAGATCTGAAAAAAATCACGGTGATGCCTTGGGGTGTTGAAAGATAGCTGATATTTTTTTTTTCTTCCTCAATAATAATTACAACAACAATAAATAAAATAACACTTAAACACCATTATCTCCGGTTCTAATCAAGATATTCATGTTTTTTTTTTAAATTACTCGTAAAATAAAGGGCAAGTGCAATCCATCATAATATTTACAATAATACGAATATTCTCGGAGATATCTTTTTTGCATTTTGCATTTTGCAACTAAACAAATAGAGGAAATTGATCTCACGATAGCTTGTCTTATCAAGAATGATGAGACGAACAACTTTTGTTTGAACAGTTTTCGTGTATGACCCATAACAAAGACGTTATTTAACAAAATGTGGGGTTTCAAAAGATTAAACAATCGTTACGGACAAACCCGGACCTAACTTTTTGGGGGGTGAGTGAAAATATGTTTGTCCGTCTCTAATGAACCTAAAAAACAATCGGCTAACCTACGTTATTCCAGAATAGAACTTAATTTTATTCTCCTGGACTATTCTAATGGCACGAAGATATAATAGCAATCAAACGAGAAATAAGTGAATCGCTCTTCCTAAAAATAACAAAAATGTATATCATAATAAAAGTAGCCATGGAAATCAATAACACTATTCAATGAGCTACCTACGGTACTAAAACAACTTGACTACAAGAACAAAGCTGTAGTCTAAAAAATAAAATAGTGGATGAGGAAAAAGAAAAAAAAAAAAAAAATAACGAAGTACATGCAAATATGGCATTTTATAAATTGTAATCAGATTATTAATATTTGGTTATACGTAATTTTATTTTTACTAGAGCACAGGCAGCTATTGGAATTAGAAGAGATGCGATGCGCATTCTGTCGGCGAAAATCGTAGGATACGTGATCACGCAGTCTGTATGATCAAGTCTCAAGCCCATTCAGGTGAACTTATCGTTCATGTTAACAATTTTAAGGCCTTAAAAACAGCTGGAAAATTATGTTTTTCAATGTTCATGAACAAAAATTGTCGAAGACAGATTATGCATAGTCCTGCACTTGTAACAGTGGTGAATAAATAACTAAATAAATAGCCGATACGCAGCATGCCAATCAAGTTCAAAAGTTGACGTGATTAGAGAAATTCAATGGCATGATGCATAGGGTAGCTAGGTGGTCTAATGGTTCAAGTCTTCGGCTGTAAGCATTTCTAGTATAGATGCTGGGGTTAATTCCCGGTACCGCTGTTAATTTTTCAGTCGCCGAAATTTCTGAATTTACCGCGTGATGTATCTAAAGTACTACTTACGTCTTTCTGACATTAATGTTATAAGTACAGTTTCTAGCTTAACTTTGAACTACGGACAATAATTTGAACCATTAAACGAATAAATACTTTCCACCAATCAGGTTCAAATCACCTTTACCAGCAAGATCTTGGAATGGGACTTTGGACGCTGGCAGTAATCCTACTCCATGTACACAGCTGGTCAACGGAAGGATAGTTGGAGGAGAAGACTGTCTGTATCTGAACATTTATACGCCACAGGTTGTATCCAAATCAGGGTTATCCTTTACAGACACAATGGCGTGATTTCGTTTTAGGCAGTTTATTTTCCTCGTTGCAAGGTCAAAACGAAAATCTGATTCTACACTTATATAATTGAGATTTCAATTTACGATTTAAAATTTATTCACAGTCAACGTGTATACATCACAGTAAACGAAAAATACCCTTCGATGAAAATGGTCTTAGTAGTAAAACAAGGCCGGTTCTGGCTTCCGATTCCTACTACGGACATCTAACCCAGACTCAAACCCTTCTCCGTGATGACGTCACCGTTATCGACCCCTTCTGTACCGACCCGGAAGTCACAATTGCGCTGCATCACCAACAAATTTATCTTTCGAAAGCCAAAATCACGCTGATTTACCAACAATGTACTGAAATTTTTTATTGATCAAAGCCCAAAATTACGCTGCTTTACCATGAATCTCACTGTCATGCTCTACCGATGGTAGAAGTATAGCGAAGACGTAAACCCTTTTCTCTAGAGCGTTCCCCGTGTGATCAACCTGTCAACCTCAGAAATGTTCTCGTTAACTTTACGCGGCTACTGATGTTATATCAACCACCCCACATTCTTATCCCATGATCGCTATATCAACCACGTCACATCATTTGTCCCATGATTTATAGTTCCGAGAGCTATTTTGTCAATGAAACATCTATTCAACTCTAAATTGATTTTTAAATCTAAGAAAATATTGATAAGAATGCTATTCTGAATACCAAGTAGAAAATATGAAGGTTGGTGAGCTCCGTTTGAAACTTATAACTGTGATGTAAACTATTCAATGAAGCTAGAGCGGACTCATAAGTCGAGTACAGAGTGCAAGGTTGGCTGACAGCTGCGGTAGGGTACAGTCAAAGCCTCGGACTTGAAGAGTTGGTTTACTATCGTTCTGGAATGCAAAACATGATTTGATTATGTTGGAGGATAGCTTCATCAAGGTCATGATGCAAGGTCGAAACACACACACACACACACACACACACACACACACACACACACACAAGCGAATGTAAGAAGTAACTCAAAAATAGATTAAATGTGGAACTCAAAACACTCAGCTGCTGAACAAAATTTTTCGAAAGGCGTCAACGGTTGGAGAAAAAACAAGAATTATCACAACGATCAGACTGTTCAAATCATTTTGGTTACACGAACGCTAGTTGTCCAGACACACGTAACGAATTCACTATAGTAGTGAAATACACTTGTATTGACTTGTATAGAATACAATGCCACTTCATTATATTGTGCCTTGGTATATCGCGGTTTTTAAATTTCTCCTCGGAGTTCTCATTCCCACCAGCCACTCATGAGCATTAAGGGGGTTGTCTAGTGTAGAGACTATTTTTAAAGTTGTTTTGGTTGTTTTTTTAACGACAAATCGTTGAAATAAAATTTCTCATAAGTTTCACACTAGATTTATTGACATTTAAAAAAACTTCATACATTTTTTGGAAACAAAGTGTTGAATATAACCTGATGTATACTGCCAAATAGGAACGTATGTAAAAAAAAATGTGCTTGAGCGTAGACATGAATCCAGCTGTTTTCATCAGAAATCAAAAATACAATCGGCATTTTATCTTTAGGCTTGTGGATATGGCATGAACCAAAATAAACATAAAACCTTTTAGTTAAAATCTTTTACTTAGTTTAAAAAAATATATTGAAATTTGCGTTTTTTTCATTTGTTTAGCTCGAAAAACAAAAACTATCAAAGCAATCATGATTATCCCAGTTCACGCGATAGGTATCGGTATAATAAAGATCATATCAAAAATTCAGTAGGATCGTTCTAGTGCTTTTCGAGATATCGTGCCAATACTTTGAAAAATGCTGTTTCGAGAAAAACGCATTTCAAAGTTAGCATGTTTAAAATTTTGACCTCGGTTTTTACGTTAATTTCTGTATCAAATGACATGGAAATTTTTCTTACCCTTAATCGGCGATTCTTGGGGCATACGTGAGGCTTACTGCCACATTTGCAGCTTCCTCATAGGCTGATCTTTCTAGCATTGAACTTGGCTCGATTGAGGTGCACATTGTGCATAGTTCTCAAGTGCTTAAAGCTTCACCAATTTTTGGAAATTTCGCATCAGCTCTGGGCCAACATTCTCAAAAATGTAGCTATAACATTACGAAAAGTAAAACGAAAATCAATTTTTTCAAATAATAAAACTAGACGACCGCCTTCAGCTATCCCATTCACTTTTAACTACTGTATGGCCCCACACACACTGCGCGACTGTGCGTGAGTGAGTAGTGGGCAGGCTTATAGCGTCATTGCAGCGCAAAGTGAGGGAACTATTTTGAAGAATTTAGGGATCAGAATTAGTTAACGTATATTCAAGTATATTATATCAAGTGTGTTATACAAAGTGAAACGATTCAAGCACGTCTATATTCGCCGGCTTATAGGTAAGAACTGACCAGAGTGACTCGCCAGTGAGCACGCAGTGTTTGGACTGTATCAAAACTGAGTATATCAGAATCCGGCAGTTATAGTATGTACACGCTACAACTTTGTACCATATTCTTACATATTCATATTGCGGTACATCTCTTCTACAGCCCCGAAGACCGCGTTATGACGAGGTGGAACCACATAATGCTTTAGAAAATTTTCTTCAATTTTTTCCATCAATTCACTTATCGTGTGTTTATCGAGATTCTCATCTTGAAATTTACGTGTATTAAGTAAAAGTTTCTCAGCTTTTCGAAAAAGAACATTGAAGAAATTTTCAAATTTTGGTCAGCGGTATGGTACTTTCCGCGTACCGCCACATGA
The DNA here is from genome assembly GCF_021155785.1 of Neodiprion fabricii. Lineage (NCBI taxonomy): Eukaryota > Metazoa > Arthropoda > Insecta > Hymenoptera > Diprionidae > Neodiprion > Neodiprion fabricii. The sequence goes on from NC_060240.1 coordinate 23,327,412, forward strand.
TTACCTATCTTTTCGCTAACTCTCCCACATTCCTCATGCTAAAACCGTAATCTTCATTCTAGCCTCCTATTTCCATCCAGCCTCACGCCACTCGCTATCGCCCTTACTCCGCTAATTCTATTCCCCGCTATTCTGGATTCCAACATCTTTCGTCCACTCCTACTCTTAGCCTCAGGCCCATTAGTATTCCAACATTCGTCTAATAAATTTCTATTCCATCCATCAGCAACTTCTACACCAATGTTCAATGAATAGAGTTCTATTCCATCCTTTATCAAAGACAGTTGTATTCCATGCTAGAAGGAAGCAGCGACGAAGAGTCGTGTTATACTGATCACCGACGTGCTGACGTCACTTCAGCTGAACGCATGGAGACTCCGTCTTTGTCTCACTCTTATTCTCGCCAAAATTTTGACCTGCCTAAGTACAAGTTCTTGCAACGGAGTGACCACTGGTTTGAAATTTCTGAGCCATAGTTTCCTTACTTGACTTGAGCAATCTGTGCTTTCGGTGGAGCGGGGCACTTGCTTGCGTGATCTGATGTAGGATTTCTTTTGGGTTAGGAATTTTGGAGCTCTGTATGCTGACGCAATTGAGTTTGCGACCCTACTGCGTTTCCTCTTGGAAACGCAAGATGTTATTACTTTTCCAGGCTGAAGAAAGGATCGAATCCTTTCCTCTATCGTCCTTGGTTGAGCTTGTTGACTTCGTCGATCACAAGAAACCCATACTTATAGCCATTTCAATATGCAGAGCACACATTTTTAAACTTAAATAGACATATCGGTTTTCCGACGGTTGATGCATAAACGTTCATGTCGTCTTGTTTGAATAAGACCAGTAAGTTTACGTTGTCATGTATGAGGTGTTTGGGAATACGTAAGTACGTCTGACAGAGATGGACACAATCACGGTGTGATGCCTGCTAATGCAGAAGTAGGCTCTAATATTGCCCTACTTCTCGCATGCTACATCGTGAAATACGATCATTGAGTTAGGTTACGACATGATGAGCATACAATACCCAACGCAAACTGTGCAGCTCGAAACGTCATGTAACTTCGAAATTGGTTATTGAAACGTAATGCTGTACGGATGACGACGCAAGTGATTTATGTTATTGTGTAGAAGCATCTTAAAGAACAATCCCGTATTCCTGAACGTTATAAAGTATTTACATTTCACCTATGACGTAATATTTTTTTTTAAACAGGCTTTTTTCAGGAATATTCACAAATTGATTTCACGTCTTCACCTTCACTGTTAAGAGAGGAATTTTGAAGCAATTGCTTGATTTTAAGAAACCTAAGGGGTACTGTCAGAATGTTTCAAAGAAACTGCTGTGACTGCAGTTAATCTGTTGAATGTCACATGGTTGATATCATGATGGTGGGAAAAGAATGTACAGTAGTTGATATCACGCCGACATGCAGGTTAAGAACAATTCTCGTAACTTGGTGAAAAAAAAATGTAAGGTGGTTGATATCACACGAGAAGCCGCCTAATGTTAACCAGTACCAGTGCTAGGTAATATTTGAAATGATTTTATTTAAAATAAGCATGCAAAATGCAAGAGGCATTTTGCATTCAATATTTTGAATATTCCCAAAGTAACCATTTATATTTACCCATTTAAACTATTTATTCGAAAGCATTTTCCATTTTTTATTTTAAATAGATCTATTGAATCATTTTACCCAGCAGTGACCAGAGATCAGCAGGTTGATCGCACGGGAAACATTCTAGAGAGGAGGGTTTGCGTCTCCACTAAACCTCGACCATCTGTAGGGGAGTGACAGTGAGATTTTTGGTAATGCAGCGTCATTTTGACCTTTGAGCGATAAAAAGTAAGCGCATTGTTGGTGAAGTACCGTGATTTTGTTGATCGGTTGATGAAATTGTGGTAACGTAGTACGATTTTGATTTTTGGGTAGAACGTTACGACGTCATCGCATAGAAGGGTTCGAGTCTGGGTAAGATATCGGTAAGTGTCGCTAGTAGTAGTCTCCAAAACCTCCCTTGTATTACTATTGCTCTTAGTGTGTCTGTTTAAGGTTAATTTCACATTATGAATAAGATGTTTTGTATCTGAAATATCACATGTTCAATTGTGTTAAATAAATTATTTGACCTGCATTTTTTCACAGCTTCCGAAATACGAAAACGCTACGTTACTGCCAGTAATGGTGTACATCTTTGGTGGACGATACAAAGTAGGAATTAATCACCCTGAGCGATGGGGTCCACAGTTTCTTCTTGACAAAGATGTGGTGTTGCTAGTTCCTAGTTACCGTCTTGGAGTACTGGGATTCTTTAGCACCACGGATGAAGCTTCACCCGGAAACTATTGCCTAAAGGACATAGTCCTGGCCTTGCAATGGATCCAAAAGAATATTCAATACTTCGGTGGTGATCCTAAGCAAGTCACTATATTTGGGGGAAGTTCAGGCGCTGTCACCATCCATTATTTGACGTTATCGCCCTTGACGCAAGGTGAGATCTGATTAACGATTTTGTGAAGGAATCATTCTAGAATAATATAGTATGTAATCATTTGTGAAGTTCCATCTTTTAGCATCAGCAACTGCAATTGTAGAGTTTTTGAACAGATTATTTTTTGTATGGATGTTGCGCTATATGATATTTTATGTTTTTCGATGTCAATTAGACGTATGATGTTCATTCATTGAAGTCGGCTTTTTTGGATCGAGGTTATTTCAGAAATTCAAAAATTAAAACAAATTCATGAATTGAAACCACTGCAGTTTAATTAAACTCTGAGGGGTCATCTTTGAATTTCGTCACACCAATTTCATAGTGGTTGAGTTTGAGAAAGGTTACACCATCTATAGTCGACGCTAGATATACAGCCCTGCCAAAAAAATTTACACCCACCACTTTTTCGGGTTCACCAATACTTGCATAGCTCACACGTACACGCACTATCGCTAGGTGGTCCAGAAATCCCATACCTACTCTACTATTGATTTCTAGTGCATTTTCCGAAATTTCGATTTTTGTTTTATCGTATAGCTAGTTCTATGCTAGAGGAAAAACAATCGAATATTTTGTGCTAAATACTATGAAGTTGCGTGTTGTTATTGGCAACTTTCTTCCTCGGTCATTTAGCCGATGTCCATATAGAAGCCAATGCTTTTAGAATTAACTTTTCTTTTTTTTAATTTGAAAGTTTCAACCTGCAGTTTGTCTTAGGCTTGCACTTATTTCCACGTGAACTCTTTGTTATATCTCACAAAATTTCGCAATGCCAATTATCCCTTGTTGTAATGCGCAGAAAATTGAAGACAGAAAACAGCTAAGGGTTTCACATTTGTGTTAGTAGATTGGAATGTGATGACGTTACACCTGCTGTTTCGCTGTCAGTGTTATTGTCTTTGTATAGTCTGCCGTGAGAAGTTTCACTTCAAAAATATTTCATGAATTTAGAAAATAGAGTGCATGCAAGGAGGTAACGTAGGCTTTCCTAGAAAAGTCCCAAGTCAGGCTGCTTCCCATAAATTATGGCTCGTAGGCGAGCGTGGGACGAGTTTGCCTTCCAGGCCTTGGATATGTAATTTTCATTTGACGCAGAAATAAAAATGTATTGTGGTAATTTTATTTAGAATTGTGTATAGAATGGGGCTGTGAGGCCCTTTTTGTATTTGAGATAAATGGACTTCGATACTTGGAGATATATACGAAAACGTCGAAATCGACTAGGGCACCCTCTCAAGGTCATATAGTTCTCCTACCTTCACTGACAGAGCAGACTTACTCTGTTTCTTTCCATATTAAATAAAGAAACGTACGGAAAGGGTTCTAATTTCAATCATCGTTTGCCGACCTTGTGTTCATTTGTTTATTCAATAAAAGAAGAAGAAAGGTGAGTTTACTCGCTCAGTAAGGATAGGAGCACTACGTCACCTTAAAGGCGATCGACGAGTCAGTGCGCGAATGTTTTGAATAAAGCCACGCGCGCCAAACAATACTTGATATAAATAGTTTCAATCTTCAAAAATGCCACACTTATATCACGATCATTTCGCTCCTGGCCATATTCTACAGTCGTATTAATATTTTAGATAATATGTGACGTCAAGAAGCTTATGAGCTCCCCCCCCCTCTCGTGTCTTGTCCAACTTTATGGACTCCCTCCCTCCCCCTTTGCGTGTGACCGAATTAATGGATGATCTCTGAGTGACCTAACCCATGACGTGACATTACAAATTCAAGTATCTTTTCAGGCTCGTAGCATGGAATACTTATACATATATGTATAAGCAAATGTCAGCCGGCGCGCAGAAATAAGATCAGCGGCACATACGCAACCTGCATTTAATAAAATACCACGTAGACCCCCCCTCACTGACCGTTAAATCGAGATCCTGTGTAGAACAATCTTATTTCAGGACTATTTCACAGATACATAACTCAGAGTGGGTCAGCACTCCAGCCTATCGTCCTCCAGGACCGTTCATTAACCGCTGAAAGAGCCATTCATCTTGGCGAAATTCTTGGTTGCCCGACAAAGACGTCAACAGCCATTGTCGACTGTCTTAGAAAATTTGAGGCAACGTATCTCACTGTCGCAGACTCAGTTTCCTTCAGAGGTGGATACACTTGGATTCCAATCGCTGAACCAGATCTCCCAGGCGCAATGTTCACCGACACTGCGACGAATCTCGTTGCCGCAGGGAAAATTCGCGATCTTCCCTATTTGGTCAGCGTTTGCCGGGACGAAGGACTTGTTCAAAGCGCAAGTAAGTATAGAAACAAATAATCGCAAAAAGGCTGCCGGTATTTTGAAACTACAATGTAATGAACAAAGCTTATATATATGAGGTATTCTATACCAATTTGAGCTGGGACTAATCCTTGACCTCTTAGATTGGGCTGGTGATTTTTGTATGACTGTCTTGACTCTTGAAGGCATTCAGTTTTTTCGGATTGTTTTGGTTCTATTTGAATTCTGAACAATTTTCCAAAATCAACATATTGGTCGACACAGTTTAACAATCTGCAGTAATTCTGAAAAATACTGTATCAGACATCCAATTTTATCCAATTCTGAAATACGGTAGAAATTCGAACTCGTGTACATTGAGTTGTAACCGTAAGAGATGATAAAATTTTCCATTTATATGAAAACTTGAAACTGACGTCCTTCGATTTAAGCAACAGTCCCCACCATATCGCACTACCCCGTAACATCAATATAACAACTATCTTGAAATTGTATTTTTTGTAATCCCAAATTATTTTTTTCAGAGTTTTTCAACGACCTAAATGGATTCCGGAAATTTCTGGATGATATTGATTTTCATTTACCATTGCTTTTGCGTTACGAGCATTTACCGCAAATCAACATAACTGCACGTACCAAAGCGTTGAAGTCATACTATCTCAACGATCTGAATGCTGATATACGATTGGTAAGTGTGTTTCTTAAACTCATAACAGTACATTGAGTGGATCGGATAGATCGTTTCCAACGGGTCTGAAATGTAAAGCATGAGCCGAAACCGAGTGTACGCAACACTAAACGCATCACACGACTACGAGTATGAAGTTGGCAGTACGGGCCGAAGACGATGTATTACAAATGCATAAGTATTAGTGTAAATGGGCACGATCCAAGGCAAGCGCTGTAATTACACGAATCCACAGACCTGGGAATAGGGCCGGAATCGACACTAGCGCATCAATAGCCTCACTGGCGCTAAAAAATCACGTGATTCACTGTGTATGTGATTGGTTAAAGTGATAGAACCACGTGACTAATAGTATATATAGTAACAAGGGGATGAAGTCGAATTTTATTCCTGTGCTACATATAGCACTTGATTTCCGACTTAACTACGGACACATTATTGACTTGAAAAGAGAGACTCGATATATTTTCTGCAATATTGAGTGTACAATTGAGAACGTAGATTAATAATGTAAAAATTTTGTCTGAAAAATATATGTAATCAGTATATGGTTGTGGGTCGGCGGGAGCTAGGATGAGGGAGCGGGTCCAGATCTACAGGCCATGATGAGAGTGTAGGGGGCGAATCCCCACAGAAATGCTTGGCGGGAGCAGAGTTACCCTCACGTAGAAAAAAAAATAAATATCTGATATATTATTAAATATAGTGGATGTGCCATTGAATATTGCATAACCATGTAATACTAAAATCTATTCTCATAGAAAAATCCTTGTGTCATCGAATTTCAAGGAATCTAATCAATTTCAACTTTATTTATTGAAATGTAACGAATTTGTTGAGTACCTACTTCTAAAATTTTGGATTAAAAATCATAATAATTCTTCTATTTATGCGTGAATGTGATTATTGCATCAGTTTGAATGCTAGAATACTATTGAAAGTTCATAATAATACATATGTCTATTTTTGCCATCTTCTCGAATTTTCACATCCTCGCCGTTAAAAGGGAATATTATGCTAGATTCGTCCGCATGTCACGTCAAAAAGTTAACATTACGGTTGGATCGCGAATGAGTCTATTTCTGATAGGCTATCATCCGCGTGACCTTTTAGTATAATTTTGGATATTGCAGCGCTAGTTTCGATTTTTGGAGCTTGTAATCAGCACAAGCTGCCGTGTGCTGGTAGCATAGGAGTTGATCATTCAGTTAATATAGAGATCAGTGATTCTAACGCTTCTATGGTGTGACCATTACACTTATTGTCCCCATACCCCTCTTTTAGCTCTTGGGTAACTGGACACAACTTGTAGGCGACGCCATGTTTACCTACCCTGCTTGGGCCTCGGTACAGCAACATGTGATCCACGCAAAAAATCCCCTATATTTCTGCTCTTTTGACTACCGGGGCACCGTCAGCTACAGCTACATGTTCAGCGGCGGTAACGAAGATGATTGGGGCGTGGCACATGCTGATGAGCTTCTATATCTCCTTCCTGGACAGCCGGAAATGTTTGGACCACCAGGTTACGAATTCAGCGATACTGATTGGCACATGGTAGACACGATGGTGCAATTATGGACATCTTTCGCGACCAAAGGGTAAGGTTTCCACATGGTGTCCAGCATTACAGAAACAAATTTATATGTAACGTCAAAGAAATATTTTAGTAATATTTTAACTTTCTGCTGACAGTGGAAATGTTAAAGACAGTTTGCAGGAATATTGCAAAAGTATGTTCTTGTACTTTCGATAAAAATATAGCTGTTGAGTTTTATGCAACATTGCATAATGTTGTCTGAATGAACCTAAATGTATGAAATCTTGCAAACTTACGTCACTGTGAAGTTTTAAAAATCATTTCAAACCTTGATAAATTGATTTGTTGCAATGTTACCCTGCTGCTATATTTTTACAATATTCCATGGCGTGTTAATCATATAAAAATCTACAATTATAGATCATATGTATAATAAGGCAGACTAGATATACTAGTTTTGCTTATTTTTAGATTCAATTGTCGTTATCGTAGTTACGTATTATTGAAGGTTATGGCCACAAATGGTACAAAGATGCTTCGACTGATGCGAACACTGATTTTTGATTCATAAAGTACCTTAAAAATCAGATATTTCTGTCAAAAATTTTCTCAACGTCGGATTTCAATAATGAATTGTGTAATTGAATAGATCAAAAGTCATATTAATAAATAAAGAACCTTATAAAAGTGGCCCCAATTGGTGCACCTAATTTATTTTAAACGATATTCAACGATATGTCATGACATGCTTCCAGAGTTCCAGAACTGAATACGGGCAACACAATTTGGAAGCCATACTCACCGTCCGAAGATAATTACCTTCAGATTGGGAATGGACCTGATGCTAGTATTGAAGTGAAAAGTGGTTTTCACGTGGAGCGAATGAAGTTTTGGAAAAAGCTCTCTGCCACCACATAATTGATTTTCTTACTGTTGAATATATTCAATAGAAGTAAATACGAATAATACCGCGAAAAGAAAAGTTAGATATAAGTAGGTTGGCGCCTCTGCCGCCACCCAACCCTACTACTTACCTTTTTTTTTCGTCGAACAAGTATAGTAATAAGCAAGCATTGTATTGTATCACATAAGGTTTGTTATTCAATAAATATCCAAGTTATCAAATAATCGAACATTGATTAGCCCGACTAAACAATATTTACAAACTTCTGTTGAATGATTCGTAACATTAACAATGCAATGTTAGTATGTTGTGTGATACCTTACACTCGGATATACAAACAGAGTTCCATCGTATCCGTTGATTTAACATACTGTTAATTTCTCGGGCATGTTATGATAGTTGGTAAGATTCAGAGCTAGTTCACATGATTCATCTCCATCAGTAATGTGCCAATTTCCAGGTCAAGGTCATGTAGTACTCCAACCTTCCTCAACCGAGTAAATCCACCCTTTTTTTTCCTGTAATAAATAAACAAATGAACGGAAAGGGTTGGTCGTGCACCCAGCTGATTGTGAATTTCATTTATAAAATTATCGTAATTTCTAGTTCTCGTCTATCGACCTCAATATTGTATGAAAGCAGTCTCACGATGGCTTATTTTACTCTTCATTCGTTCCAAAATTGCGCAAAGTATCTCAGCTATGCACTTTTTGGCCCCTGACATACGGGAAATATGGAAATAGTAACAAGTATCAAAAAACCACATATTATTTTGACGATTTTCGGGATATCAGTAACTTTCCTGAATTTCGCTATAGAAAAGATCAATGAATCGTCGAAATTTGAACCCTTTCCATTGGTTTGTATATTTAGTACAGGAAGAAAAAGGGTGAGTTTGCCCGGTCGGTTAGGGTGGAAATACTACATATCCTTAATAAACCATACGCGTTGATTCAAAATTGCTGCAGATAGCAACGCAGATAGCTAGTTAAATGGGGCATTTTGAAGCTTGGCGCCAGTTGGCCGGAGACGCTGCGGGGAGCTTCAGCACAAAAATTTTCTGCTGTTACCGGCTCAATTAATATCGTAATCGACATTACTGAGTCAGTAAATGTAGGCCACTGCCATTGCCTGCAAGCTTTCGGCGCCCTTTCACTGGCTCGAAAAGAGTACACATGGGTGTCTATTAGGGTAGTCCTTATCGAGGGGGTTGACGATTTTTTTTCGGGTCGCCCTCCAAATCAACTTCAAATACTTTAAAAACAATTCCCTAATTTTTCAGTTTTTCATCTCAACCCTAACCCGTGCCTGTGAGAGGTTGGATTTCCCCATTTTAAATATGAGTGTTTCGGACACGTTCTTAGTATATATTTTATAGTAAGAGTGATAATATTCAAAAAAATCTGTAACTGCGAAGTTTCATTGGGCATTAGTGCTATTATGCGAGAAAAAATTCATATTATCATACCATACAATCTCGACAAGTTGCACGCCCTCAAAATTCGACTTTTTTCCATTTACAGGAAGTGCAATTTGTCTCGATTACCTGGTATGATGGTGTGAATTTTTTCTCAGATAGTAACACTAATGCCCACTAAAACCTCGCAATTATAGATTTTTTTGTATGTTCTTACTCTTGCAGTAAGATATATGTACTGAGAATGTGTCCAAAATACGTGTATTTTAAATGAGAAATTCCTCCCTCTTACAGGCACGGGTTAGAGTTGAGATAATAATCTGAAAAAAATTGGGAATTATTTTTGAATTATTTCAAGTTGACTTGGCAGGCGGTTCGGAAAAATTCATTCCACCTTGATAAGGACCACCCTAGTGTCTATCTTTAGCAAGCTTACCCCGGGTACCGTTGGCCGCGAAGCAGATTCCGGACTCTACGGGATGGCCTTTGGGCCTGTGTACCCTGACCATGAGCCGATCTCCTTTCCCTTACCCTGGTGCCCCTGGCCATGAGGCAGACTCTGGGGCCACCTACCCCTCTGCCCCGCCACCCCGTTCGCGAAGCGAACTCTGGGACTTGGACGTTTGGGGTTACACACTTCTCCACCCCGGCTCTCGTTCTTTTTTCATCCCTTCTCTTTGCGTCGGCTGCTCGTGTCACTGATCTTACCCAGCCGTCAGTGTTTATCCTAAGGTTTACGTGCGCTTGAAAAATATAGATCTGCTCACTCTCTCTCTCTCTCTCTTTTTTAATGTAACACTATAGGCATACTTAGATGTACGAGAATGCGGGCGGATGGGTGAGGAAACAGAACCCAATGGCGGATTGCGTACAAAAATTAAATGTCATCCTTACAAGTTTGTTCAGTCAACGCAGGTGCAAATACATACATGGTTATTACATACTTATAACGAATAAATGATAATTACATCGTTCTTATTACTACATAAGATATGTTAGCAAAGTTTTCTTTTTTACTTATCAGTCTAATAATCAGCGACATTACAATTCTTAGAGGTGCAACATTGAAGACAACTTATAGGATAAATGTGATTCAAATTGGTGGTGTTATTTTTGCGTTTTGCGACATGGACTATTCGGTGGTTGAATAATTCTGCAATACGATCGTTTCTGTTGAGGTCCGGAGTAAATATACTGAGAAACTCCCGCAGAGAAAAACCAGCAGCCATAAAGTGCATAAACATAATACAAAATTGTCCACATACATCAGAATTGAGGCTTTGAAGCAGTCTGTCGTTCCAGTCGCATCGTCTGTAATTTCTTCGTAAAGTCCGCGCGAGCAGCTGCTGACGCGTCTTTATAACCTCTGTTTTCACCAGATTCTCGCTTTACTCGAACTTGCCCCAAAACGAGTTTAGACATCATTTAGAAACTGATCGCATGCCGGGATTCTTGGCAATACGGTCGCGATCTAGCCGTATACCCTCGACCCGCTCGTACTCATCAAGGTAGCGTATTTGAGCCGGCTTGTCCTCGCATTCAGCAGGCCAGCTGCTTGCCTCTTACTTAATCTTGAGGAAGGTGTCGATGTAGCCGGCGAAATGCCCACCTTGACGAGTAGTCCGGTCAAACGATGTCACCGTATACGACCAGACCAGATTTCGCGTATGCTCTTGATCTTGTATCCCATTTCCACGGCTTTTTTCAATTCGAACGACACCCACGTGCCCTCGAATTCTCGCGCAGCCTCGTCATCATGTCTACAATCGTCCTGATTCCAACTCTGACAACATGAGTGGCACAAGGCAAACATGAATTTGTCATGCATGCGCACCGGCAAAACAGGGTGATAAAGATTGCGAGGCGGTAAAACTCTGCACTTGATGAGCCCCTCAACTCGCGTGATGTCGCAACCGCTCGACCCTGACTAGAGCTTACACTCCTCTCCAATGTGGACCGTCGGGTGGCCAACGGGAACCTTCCATTCATCAACTAGATCTAGCGAATCTCACCATCTCGGAATGGTCGTGCATAGCGCCACTGCGGTTCAGGACTCTCTCGGCGTGAACCTTGGCTACAAGGAGGGCGCGAGGTAAACGCAGCCCGTCACTGTTGACAATCTGCACGACGGATTTTTCAAGTACCCTCGCGTGCGTAATCGGCTTCGGCTTTCCGCGACCCTCCAGTACTCCAACACTGTGTACCGTGAAGACGCTGTCAACGTAATACTCTGATGCGCCCTAGGCTACGCTGAAAACTAACTTCCAGAGGTCACTGTGCCGCGAGTCCCCCACCGGCCGGAACGATAACCACGCAGGACCATGATTAAAACTCTCCGCGCTAAACGTGAAACCTATGTAATCGCTACTCCGGCACGTTGCTACAGCATACGCATGCGGGTCTCTGAACACGTTCTCTAGCCACTCCACTGGATTAACACCCGATTCAGGGGCCGCGATTTTCATTCGCAACTCACGCCCTGTCACCGCGAATTTACGAATAAATCTCGCTGATTCACCGATAACCGTGAAACGGTTACCCAGTGACGCAGCCCCGTCCTCAGATGCCTGACTTGACTCCGTCTCGCTCGCAGCTTCACTCTCCCGCTCCGATTCTCTGCCCGCGTTTCCAGAGTCAGCACCCTCTGTCTCGCCATCGTCAGCGTCGTCGTCGAATTCAAATGTCAGGTCGGAAGCTGTCTGTGTCTCGTCATCGTCATCGGCATCGTCATTGTCATCGTCGGACTCGAATGCCAAATCGGAATCATAAGTCGGAGCCCTCCAGACCGTACCCCCGCCGATCTGTACGCCCAAGGTACTGGCGCCCTCGTTTACGCGAAACGGACCAGCAGTTTGCATAAGGTCCCCTGTTGTACATATAAAACAAAAATAAGACTAAATCCCATGGTAAAGCGACGTCAATCCGTAAGTATAGTCGAATTTCACGTTTTTACTAGAAACGCACACCCTAGAGTACCCACGTGATCAGTTCCCCTAAAAAATATCCTCGTCCATCGCTGGCGGTGTATAACTCATTTGTGTGAATATCCCACTCTTGGGCGTCTGCTGCCACGAGAATATTACCGTCTCATCCATCGGCGATATCGAATAATAGTCTCCTTCTTCTTCTTCTTCTACCACTGGCTCATGAGCAACGATCGGATCTAATTACCCACCCCCACCCAAGAAGAAATTGCCCGTGAGTTCATATCAGAATACCTGATCTGCAGTTTTATTTTCAAACTTTTCCTATATACCTTGAATTTCCAACACTCCTGACGGACTTGGACGTGACAACACTAAGGTCGACGCCTGTGATGAATCGATTTCTGCAACGGACACAATAACCTTCAGTACACGCGTGAAAGAAGATTTATAAAACTCTTGGAAGACCGCTCACGCATAACGTATTCACGCACGGGTACTTCATGGTATACGGCATATCGAAAAGCCAAATCATCTGGACTTACCGTCACGACCTCCGACAGAAATTGGCTCCTCTGCGGTCTCATTGTCCACCATCGCTTCATCCTCCCCTGTATGTTCCGCAAGCGCCAACTCCTCACAAGCAGCACAGCCCTCGGGAAGAGCTGCCACGTTCTCCCTGGTGTCGTCCATCATGAATTCTAACGAAAGGAAATTTTTATATACCACTCGCGCACAACGTATTTATACACGGCAACTCCCTGCTACGACACAACGAACAGGCAATCATCTGGACTTACCGCCACGTGCCGCATAAATCGGATCCTCGGCGGGCCTCCCTAGTGCTACTCTTTGCGACGCTATCACCTCATCGGTGACGTCGACGACCTCGCAAAGAGCCGCCTCATTCTCCGCGGAGTCCTTCAGCATCGCGCGGAATTCTGACAGTTGGAAAACTAGTAGTAGAGATACAAAAGTTCTGGGACATACAATAGCGGCGGACCGGCAGAGTAGCCCCGATTCCTACGTTACCGACAGTCGGCAATTTACCACCGCGATGGCAAACATTATCCCCAATAATGTTACCGGCTAAAACGTTAACATAGATGGCGCCATCAGTATTTTTGCCCTATTTTACCGACAGACAATTTGACAATAAAATTTTTGGCTTAGTCGGATGAGCAGCCATTTTGATTTTTTCACCGTCAGATGAGCAGACATTTCAAATTTGTTATTGTTAGATGGCAGACATTTTAACCACGAAATTATTATCTCTGATCTTACCGACAGTTGGTGTTACTGGGTGTTGCTGCAGGTTTGCCGCATGTGGCGCCCCACCACATTATTGATCAATCGATATTCCACCGATCGACTCTGCGTGATGTTTCCAATGCTCGCCGCAAGATGGCAACTTTTTTTTTCATCACGTGGTTGGGTAAACGTTTCAAAAAATAACGGTTGGAAGCTTCGAATGGATGTTTTTTATTTATCAGTAATTACATTCTGTTTTCAGCTTATGCATAATACTGAAAATAGATCATCTTATTTTAAGTTGAACAAATAACCTTACACATTTTTCTTTATTCAAACAATAATAATAATAATTAAACATCTTACCCCAAAATTGACTTATACTAATTACTTAACCGTGCCACTAATCTGACTGTACTCGACAATACGATCGTGCAAGATCATGCAATAGGCTGCAGTGTTTGCGGGAAATTTCACGCTTTCTTCAAATCCCAATCGAATATCCACCGGTCCTTTTTTCGAACCGTTCATAGTTTTCCACTACGAGTCAAAAATTTTCCCAGTTTTTATCAATACGGTGATGGGGAATGCAGAAAAGTTAGAACAAATCGGAAAACTTTGTTAGCATACTAATCAAATATGATAATCATCGCTGATTTAAATTAGCATTCATAGTAGCGTAAGAGGATCGGTTTAGCACTATATATATATATGGGTACGTCCAATACTTTTCGACCGCAGCCTGCGGGCTTTAGTCAGCGATTCGGCTGCTGATTTTTTTCAAGAAATTAGGTTATAAAAAAAGACGATTCTCCAAATTTGAGCTTGATATAAGAAAATCTGGTGGTTATAGAAATTTTTGAAGTGTTTAGAAATTCAATTTTTTACTTAATTTCACGATTTTTTGATGGGAGCTCTATGGGACTTAAAGACTCGAATCAAACGGCATTCTCCTTTTCTGACCTTGTATTCAAGAATTTGACTCAAGAATTTTCCAAGTAGTACGGCTCAAATTTTTCGTCTAGGTATACTTTATCACTACCTACACGAACTATTATTAATTACCACGTTCCTTTTTATATACGGCCTCGCAAACCCAACTGATTTCTGAAAAATGGCTGTTTTCAGATAGCTGTAACTTTTTTCTATCAACTCGAAATCGCTTGAAGATTTCAGGGAATATACTTCATTCTATCCCCAAACAACGCTGAAAATTTCCAGCTAGGAGTCGAAGTTGTTAACGAGCTGTGAATTTTCAAAATGTTCAAGTTTCCCACATAATATTTCGTATTTCATGGCATTTTTGACTCGTATTGGAAAAATATGGACGGTTTGGAAAGAGGACCGGTGGATATTCGATTGGAATTTGAAGGGAGCGTGAAATTTCCCGCAAACACTGCAGCCGATTACATGATCTTGCACGATCGTATTGTCGAGTACAGTCCGATTAGTGGCACGGTTAAGAAATTAGTATAAGTCAATTTAGGGGTAAGATGTTTAATTATTATTATTATTGTGTGAATAAAGAAAAATGTGTAAGGTTATTTGCTCAATTTAAAATAAGATGATCTATTTCCATTATTATGTATAAGCCAAAAATAGAATGTAATTACTGATAAATAAAAAACATCTATTCAAAGCATCCAACCGTTTTTTTTTTTGAAACGTTTACGCAACCACATAACAAATAAAAAAGTTAGCATCTTGCGGCGAGCATTGCAAACATTATGCAGAATTGATCGATGGAATATCGATTGATCGATAATGCGACCAACCTGTGGCAACACCCAGTAACACCAACTGTCGGTAAGAACAGAGATAATAATTGCGTGGGTAAAATGTCTGCCATCTAACAATAAAAAATTTGAATGAACTGGTCAGAATACGTAAACAAAGTATTTTTCAATACATCTTCGCGTTAATTCTGAGTAGAAAAAAATGAAGAAGTTTTATTTTCCTGTTTTCACTATGATAAAATAAACTTGCACCTATCATTATTTTTTAGAAAGAGTATGTGCTCAAAGTACAAAACCTCTAATTTTTCAGATTATTCGCATTGGTGCGCCATTATCAAAAAAAATAAAAACCGCATTTTTTACTAGTTTTCCGGGATTGTTCAGTGTCTGGGTATTCTATGGTTGATTTATTTCACTTCCAGGCGCGCTCCTACAAATACACAACAGACCAAAAAAAAGAATTGCTCCAAAAATGTATCGATTGGCCGATACTACTCATGGATATTCCCGATGTAAATTTAGAATCTCAATTCCGTCATCATCCTTTGTAATCATGCGAATGCGCCAATGGATTACGCACTGTTGGATGCTGCTCACACGTGGCCGCCATCATATATTATCTCTCCCACGCTAGGTATCTTTCGAAAATTATAAGACCCGCAGAGATTTTATTGCGTCTTTTTAATATCGAAAAAGTTAATCCAGTAATTAACGATGACAGTGACGAAAGATTGAAACTATTTGGTACGCATTTTATAAATAAATGAAATTTTCAAATACATACAGGACTATTTATTTCCAAACAAAATGTGATACATAAATATGAATACTAAAAAAAAATTATTTACCGTTCCTGCTGATTTGATATTGGGTCACATTAAAGGTTAGCTAGCTAGCTAGTTCAGGGTGAAATCTCGATTTTCGTTTTGGAACTATGTGTCTGTACGTGTATTTGTAGAAGCGTGCTCGGAAGTGAAATAAATCGACCATCGAATACCTAGATACTGAAAAATCCCGGAAAAATATTTAAAAAAGCGGTCTTTATTTTTTTTTGATAATGGCGCACCAATGCGAAAAATCTGAAATAATTAGAAGTTTTGCACTTTGAGCACATACTCTTTTTAAAAAATAATGATGGATGCAAGTCTTTTTTATCATAGCGAAAACAGGAAAAGAAAACTTCTTCATTTTTTTTCTTCTCGAAATTGACGCCAAGATGGGTTAAAAAATACGTTTTTTCACGTATTCTGACCAGTTTCGCGTTTTTGATTTTTTTTTAGTACGATAGCTTCAATGAGGTCGAAGAAAAAAAGGAAAAACGCCAAAACCCAATATTTGACAGTCCGCAATAAATAGGAAGATGAGAGGGTTCAATTTTGGTCGAAACGTGTTCCTTTGGATGACAAATCATTTCTGACATTTTTGTGCGGCTAGACCCTTTTTCCATATTGCATATTTTCTTTTATCTTTTCACCCTACTCTGAAGATCCGGTAATTCAAACTCCACATTGATTAAAACTTACACTGCGCACAAAACAAATAAAAACTTACCGGTTCGCTCGTTCTACCTACTCAGCCATCAGCGCCCGAACAACGGCGAAGCGAGTGGCACCCCGCTGGCGAATCACACTCGCGGCTACACTAAGCCACACGTAAGGGAACGTACCCATACTACGTGACCCGTTTAAGGGGGGGGGCGGAGTCTTTAAAATACTACAATCAGTCACAGGAGGGGGGGAGTGGTTCAGCTTTTTGTCACGTAGTCGATTTTACTGAGAGAAATCTCGTATTTTTTAGACCTGTATTTGAATATAGCGCGCAGTGTTTAGTGCTTTTTAAACTCACAGTTGGTGGCGCTGACGCACATATGCCGAGACGTCAGCCAATTGTAAACAGACACTGTTTGTCAGACAGTTTGTATTTCAGTGAAGTTAATACTACGTGAAAAATAAAGGGGGGGATGGGGGGTCTTGGCATATCCTACGAGAAGTCACCGAAGGGGGGGAGGGGTCAAAAAATCTAAAAAAATAGGTCACGTAGTATGGGTACGTTCCCTACCCCGCAATGCACCGGTGCTGTGGAGGTGCGCCAGGGCCTGTGCTCCGCAGACCGCCAGAAGCTGCCGCAATTGCCGAAGCAATTCCGCATGTCTTATGCAGAACAACAGCTCCCGACGGAAAACAGGGGACACACGCACAAGAGTCGCGTTGACCCTCCTAGCCTGGCTAGCTGTCTTCACCACAGCGCGGCAGCGTAACGGAGATTGTTAATCGATTACATTATTTTTGAAAATATCGTAATAACTGCACTAGAGGGAATCTTGTTTTCAGCGACACAGCGATTTTCTAACTGAGAAGATCTCCGGGCCCACAACTATTTATAAGTTTAGCAGGTCGTGTTTTGTTTAGGCCACATGCTATTACAATACGTTACCCCGCCGCTTCTTGAGCTAAGTGTACGAAATTTTACTATGGCCCGCTAGCGTAAACATTCCGCGATGGTAAACAGTGAGACACCCGTAGTCGGGCTGAAAGATAAACCAAAGCTACCCTGACCCAACGTGGAGGCTGTTTGCTACGTCTGACAGAACAGATGTATTAACAGCGAAAATCATGGTTTTCTCATAATTAAACAAAGTTGTACGGCTGACGTCATTTATCCTGTTGAAAAACTTGCGTGCCGTAAAGTCTGCTTTGATTATCGGGCGAACGGAATTCGACGAGACAAATGAAATTTAGAGATAAAATAGAAAACGTTCCGTTGGATTCACTCGCAATTCTTACCTCAAATCGTGGAGCTGATTCAGCGGTTGGTGACGGTTAGAAACAAGTGTACTTGAGAATATTTTTAATATTCTTCTCATGAGATGTCTATGTATACTGCCATCGATAAACTGCGACTGTTTGCACCACCCTCAGAAACGGAAACGAAATAATAATCTAATGCAGACCTACGGAGATTGTAGACTCATCTTGCGACATCGAAATGAGACACCCGATGAGATCTCCTTTTGTATTCCTTCGTCCACTGTGGCATAACAATAAACATACCGTAAGGGTGGACGTCGGAAAAGCGGGGACCAGCCTACTGTCCGACGCAAGGCCCAAACTTTACGAGTATAACACGGCCCATGCTGTATACACCCCGCATTCCTTCTCATCATCTTTCCTCTCTCGCAATGACTACGTATACATACCTCGATAGACTGCAACTGTTTGCACCACCCTCAGAAACGGAAACGAAATATTAATCTAATGCAGACCTACGGAGATTGTAGACTCATCTTGCGAAATCACAATGATACACCCGGTGATGCCTCCTTTGTAGTCCCTCGTCGATCAATGAGACATAACATTCAAAATACCGTACAGTTGGGGAGCTGGCTGCCATTTTGGTAAATGATTTGTTCGTCTTTCATATCGATAGGGATGAAAGTTCAGATCAATACAAATCGATTTGGTCCAGTTAATTAAGGTCTTACATCCCTGCGTTTTTGAGTTACAGCGCTTCAAAAATGTGTAAAAAAGGGTACTAAATCATGTGTTCGTGTCTGCCTCTTGGACTGATGGTCAGAATCGTCCTCAAAACGTTGAAAATCCAGACCAAGACATGCAGGGCCCTGCATTATCACGGGACGTGGTTGTAAAAATGTAAAAAAAAGCTCTACTAAATCATTTGTTCGTCGTTCTAGTTGCGTCCATTCGATTCAATAGGACTACCCGAATACAAAAAAAAGTTGGCAGACATTTTGGTCACTGATTTCGAGGTGTACCATTTTTTTAAGTTCACGCAGAATCAAGGGAAGGTGGGTAGTACGGCTATTTATTGTTGGTATTAACAGTTTTAGTATTATTATATTGTTGAGTGTTTTTTATTGGACCCAATAAAAAAAGAAAACAAAAAGTTCATTACAACGTCAAAAGACGCAAATAAATTTGAGGGTGTATGTCATGGATCGTCCTAGCCAAAAATTGTATACGATCAGACTTTTCGTACTTTGTTACTTAATAAAAATCTGAAAAAATTCAACAGCATTCGGCATGCTATAAACAACAATCATCAATAATAATATTACCCAAAAGTTGTTAACCAAATTGTTTAAACAAATAATTATTTAACAATTTATTATATATGCATAGGTATATACCTACACATATATCTATGTATAGGTATGCCCCAACTCTCTACGGAGTTAATAAGGTTCTCACTTTCTTCTCTCTAAGAAAGAAAGACAAACTATACAGTTCATTTTATACCTGCGGGACGGCAGGTAACAGATTTAGAACCCGAATATTTGAAATATGTTTTTAAAATTGTTCCTATCGATTGCTTGTATGTAACATTAATTATTTTCATTAACATTTTGTAGGCGCAGAATTTTTTACTTGTGGCTTGGCACAAGCGTAGAGTTAAAAAAAAAATTTATATTCATATGGTCTGCCTTTGGAAAATCAGGGGTCTGGATGTCTACCTCTGGATTTTCAACATTTTAAGGACGATTCTGACCATCAGTCCAAGAGGCAGACACGAACAAATGATTTAGCATACCCTTTTTTTTGGATTTTTTAAGCGCTGTCAATTGACAACGCAGGCCTGTCATGGTGGCAGACGCGGTCCTTAATGTTTCTTATGGTACAAAATTTGATAATAATAATGTCTGCCAGACGAACAAATCGTATGGAAATTTTGGCACCCAGCTCCCTAGCTAGTAAGGGTGTCCTAGGCGAGGGGCGGCGGGGGAAAGGGAAGGCGCGCCAAAGTCACTCCTAGGCAAGGGGCAGGCGCCAGAGTGGGGTGCGGGGGGGGGGGGGGGGGGGGTTTGACGCCCCAAAGTGCCCCTATACTACTCTAAGCGACACGTATTTTTCTTATTGGCCATGAAACAGTTTAAGGGGGTGAAATCACCCTTCAAAGTGAGGCATGTCAAGGGGCGATTTGGCAGTTTCACCCACAAGAACATAATATTATTTAACCAATCCAATTGGAAAAGTTGTCTCATGAAGAGAAATGAAAAAAGTATTTCTCTCAAAAAAAAAAAAATTGATTGCAGTCTTTGCAAGATATTTTATAAACCACATTAGATCGTTTACCCATAGGAATTCTTCCTTGTGCTTCACGGAATAACTCACCGTTAATTTATTTAATAAGTGTCAATAATTTTATATATTTACACTGTTTATCGACTGGAGAAGCTGTCAATGGTCTTTGGTCACCTAATCTGAAGAACCATCTCTCTCCTGTTTGAATTTTATGATACCTGATTAGTGTTTATTCTATGATCTTCTGATACAAGGTAAACTTTCCCTTAATTGTTTATATACATTGTTAGTTGTAATAGATAATTGGAATGTTACTCTCCAATGTACAATAGATAATAATTCTAAATATTATGATCTCCATTGATCACATCTTCTTACCGATGAATTCTATGTTCTTGACAGTTAAATAAATAATTGATCATTTTGAGGAGGGCCCCTACTCGGGCCGAAATGTTAACGAAAATTTACGTAACGCACTTACTGACCGCTCACCAATATTCACCACTTCATTATCAACGAGCTCAAGAATTCTAATCCTACAAGATAAAATACGCCGTGGAATATTGTTACAGTTGATGAAATATCGCATAATCATAATTCAAATTTGGTAAATTAAGGAAATTAAGGGGCTATACCAGTGTGAACGCTGAAAATTTAGGTGATTTTCGGGAATTTTTTTTAAAGAAATCTACACAATTAAATATTTCTAAAAATTAAGAATATATTTCGCTATATTTGACCTGTGTTACATCAGGTTTTTATAGAAAAATATTGAGACCCAAGCGACTTATGCGTTGCCTTCGAAGGCGCCAAAAAAAAAAAGTTCCTCCACTGCTGATATGATTCCGGCCGATTGAATAGCTGGAACCGAAAAAGAAAAAAATGTCGTTAAACTGGAAGGTATTTTCTGTACAATGACCTAAGATGTTCTAAAAGTATCAAAACCTAACAAAATGGCGTAATTATGAAATAAGCCTGTTTTCTTGCCTATAAAATGGTCGTGTTTTTCAATGCCAAATCGTCAATTTTCATCCAATGAAAAATATATTCGGTCATTGTAGAGTAAATATATTGAAAAGTACTCAGTTCAAATTTCAAGTCAATCGTTTAATTTCTCTTTGAGTTACAATGTCAGCAAATTTGAAAAATCTCATTACGAGAAAAACGCATTTAAAGATTTAACTATCGATTTTTGCAATATAAAATGATATTTACCACAAAAACTGCTAATCGGCTATACATGGCCCAGAAAGATTCAGGTAACAACACGTCAAGGCAGATGGGGTCATTTTATACCTACGGCTGCCATTAGGGGAGTATTACAGATAAGGCCTTGAAATTTTTATAGGATATTCTTGAAAGTACAAACAGTCGAAAAGGCAAAAAAAAAATCGATATTTTGAAAGTGTCACACTAGTATAGTCCCTTAACACGGGTCAGACTATAGAATTGTCTTTTATAATAACGAGAATAGTTTAAAACTTAGAAATAAATTAGAAATCACTTAGCCCTTTGTTTCATATTTAGCTTCAACCACGTTTTTCCATGTCGTGAATGTGTTGACTCAGCGATGCGACAAGTTTCAAATCTCACGATTGAGTCGACTGTGTGACTTCGTTTTTTACTATTTAACGACACGTTAATATTGACTGAGGAGTTTAAATGGTGATGACGATGTGTTAAATTCGATGGAATGGTATTAACAATGATTATGTGACTGCTTTGGGGAATTAAAGATCAGTCGGCAAGGTGTCTTCCCGTACTGTTCGTCTTCTCGGCCTTTCCTTCCGCTTGACATCTGAATCAAGGTGGCTGTGTTACGCAACTATTATAGTCAACAGCAGCTGTCATTATGGATCAAGTTTAACGCGGACTTATAAAATTACGTATTATCGTCGCAAACTGGTTGGAGTCCGTTTAGATAATCGAAATTGATGAGACCTGCGACGTAAAATTATTAGTACGTCACTTTTTGTATAACAATAGATTTTTCAGTTCGTTCTTTATTTAAATTAATCATTTTGCATCCATTGAACTATGTTGCTTCCTTCTCCATCTTTTCTCAGAAAAGTGACACGCCTATATTTCCCTACGCCAAATTAACCAATTTTTACCAACGTCAGTGAGTTTTAGATGCTTGTTAGAATATATTTTTAACTAATAATGGGATTAATTCATTTTATACTGCTACTTCGGGGAAATTGGTAAAATGTTGCAAAATTACAATATCGGTTGATGAAGATTGAACTATAGCATCCTGTTAAGGACAAATATAACGAACCAATGTATACCTTCACAACATAATCAGGTTCGAATAACAAATGATTTGACTTGAAATAAACTCTCTAGCAAACGGAGATTAAAGTACCAACGAAGTGGTGGAAACGTACTTCACATTGTCTGCTCTCAGAGTAACGACACCGTTTCCAACGTTGGTAAATAATATGGTGTTTACCAAAAAAACATTCGAAAAATCTATGAAAATTCTGAACATACTTCGAACAAGGGTCGCTTAATTTAATGATATGAACAGTACGCTATACTGACACCCAAATCCCATGTTTTCCGCGTTTTGACATCAATTGATGAACTTTTTCGAGCCGACACACAAGCACGACTGCAAATACTGTCATTTTCAAAATTTAAAAATGTTAGAAAGAAGAGAATCGTGAAATATGATTTCCTCACTTCGTCAACAGTTCAACCTACTTCCCTTTAACCCTTTGAAGCATACATTTTTCCTTGCAGTCAAATCCCTTGAATCTGGGTATAGAGAGGTTCTCGAGGTCGCTGATTTTAAAAATGGTGTCAGGTCTGAAAAATTTTCAATATTCAAAATGGTATATCTAATATGAACGAATATGATCAATTTTTATTGTTTCACGCCACCATATTGGATCCGCCATCATAGATTTTGAAATTTTGACGTTGGATTCGTTTTCAGCGACCCTGTAAATCTCCAAGTTACGAATTTCAAGCGCATCAGATCAACTTTTATATTTTCCGCCATATTGGAACCGCTATTTCGAATTTTCAAATTTGGCCGTCGGACTCGTTTTTAACGACCTCTAAAATATAATATAACCGAGACACACTTTTTTAGTCCTCATAACCTTTCCACAATTACATTTATTCTGTAACAACATGAATTTTCAACACTTTGTTTATTTTTAGCCTCGACTATATGGGCGGCAACGTCGTAATTCCTCTGAAACATCAACATTGATTGTAATATCTTATAAGTTCAATCATGCAACAAAAAAAAAAATTATATCTCAAAACTCGGATATAAATCTTGAGTAACCGATTCATCAAAGGTGTATCATATACAAGACGCTATAGCACAAAGCGTTAAGGTCATCAATTTAGGCAGTAGTCCGGTCAATTTAGACATTTCAAATTGCAAAAATTCCGATAGAGCTGAATTTTGGAAGCGACCTTGGGTTTACCATTATAAAGAAAAAGAAAAAAGTCCACATCGATATTATTTGTGCTAAAAAAGTTATTCGAGGTTGAAGGTCAAAATTTTCGGTTTTTTTGATTTTTCTCGTTAACGGTTAATTTTATCAAAAAATAGCTGTGAACAAAATTATAGATCATAAAATTATCTACAAAAATGGTCTATATACTTTTTTTCCTAAGAATTATCATTTCTGAGATATCGCGATTCTAAAAGTCGAACGAGTTACATTCTATATAATATGCACACATTTCCACTCCACCTGTGAGGTCGTTAATATAAAGGCCGATTTTTCCACCTCTGAGTAAAATTTATCTGACGGGTAACCTTATCAAATTACAATGGTTAACGGTTAGGTAAATTTTACCCAGAGTTGGAAAAACCGGCCCTAAGAGGTACAAATAAGCATTTTTACTTATATTAAATGTCCGACTACATATATCCTACGTATATCGGCATATATATACTATATATATACTATATATATACTACGTATATCCGTATATGGGTCATTCCATGTCAATTCAACGACGTTGCGATGGTGACCCTCTTAGATTTTTATGATTTTTTAATATATTTTTATACATATAGAAAGAAGTCCTCAGCTAAATTTTTAGCTCTTTATCTCTTCCCATTCCGGAGTTGCCGATTTTTGAAGAATTAACGAAAAAAATTCATGTTTCTAACAACAATTGAAATAACCTAATTAAATACAAAAATTTTTAAGTATTTTTTGATGCTCTTTCTGAAAAAAATACAAAAATTGAAAAAAAAAATTTCTTGATGCTTTTTTGACCATTTTTGGCCATTTTTAATCGAAAAATTGGATTTTCGTTCAACAGGACACTTTTGATTTTATGCAAAAAAATTTACCACATTCTACGTTATAAAACAAAATTTTTGAGCCATAATAGAAGATGGGCTTTCAATAACTTCTAGTGAAAATAATTTAAAAACAAATTTTTTTTCGGTAATTTTGATTTATTTTCCGAAAAAAAATTTGGTTAACCTAATTGAATACAAAAATTTGTGAAAAGTGAAAATAATTTAAAAACTAATTTTTTTCGGAAAATAAATCAAAATTACTGAAAAAAAAAATTGTTTTCAAATTATTTTCACTAGAAGTTATTGAAATCCCACCTTCTATTATGGCTCAAAAATTTTGTTTTTTAACGTAGAATTTGGTAAATTTTTTTGGATAAAATCAAAAGTGTTCCATAGAACGAAAATCCAATTTTTCGATTAAAAATAGCCAAAAATGGCCAAAAAAGCATCAAGAAATAATTTTTTTTCAACTTTCATATTTTTTTTTCCGAAAGAGCATCGAAAAATACTTGAAAATTTTTGTATTTAATTAGTTTATTTCCATTGTTGTTAGAAACATGAGTTTTTTTCATTAATTTCTTCAAAAATCGACAACTCCGGAATGGGAAGAGATAAAGAGCTAAAAATTTAGCTGAGAACTTCTTTCTATATGTATAAAAACATATTAAAGAATCATAACAATCTAAGAGGATTCAATCTCCGTCACAACGTTGTTGAATTGACATGGAATGACCCATATATACTATGTATATCAGTATATATACTATATATAGTAATATATACACTATATATATATACTATAATATATGCTATATATACACTCTGTATATATACTATATATGCTATGTATATCCGTGACATATGCGTGCATATTAATTATATTATATACAGAATGTAACTCGTTCGACTTTTAGAATCGCGATATCTCAGAAATGATAATTTTTAGGAAAAAAAGTAACAGATAATTTTTTTGGATAATTTTATGATCTACAATTTTGGTCTGAACTACTTTTTTGATAAAATTAACCGTTAACGAGAAAAATCGAAAAAACCGAAGATTTTTGACCTTTGACCTTGAATAACTTTTTTAGCACACATGGGATCGATGGGGACTTTTTTCTTTTTCTTTATAATGGTAAACACAAGATCTCTACCAAAATTCAGCTCTGTCGGAATTTTTGTAATTTGATCACTATTTTTATGACTAAATTGACCGGACTATAGACCAATTGCTCAACTTATCACTTGGACTGGAATGCGCTGACACTGTAAATGGAAAAACTCAAAACTTGACATTATAATCACGCACGCTTGTGCGTTGTGATGTACTTGTTGTAGTGGTTCGATTAAGACTTTGATTTTTATCAAGATCAGCTCGGAAGTTATAATTATTTTCAGTGAACTTATTAAATATGGATTGACTGTGATATGCATTGTATATTTTGCGGCAATTTTTTAACGGTTCGTTTTACAATGAGATGCAAAGTTGGAATTCTTTTTAAGCGGTCAAGCAGACCGTCGTGACGGTATCAAGTCGGAGTCTGTGGCAGCAGAACGAATTCGAAAGTAATTGTCATCTTCACTACACCACGCCAATAATTTTAGAATGTTCAACCTATTACTACTGAATTTTTTGAAAGAAAATGCCGCTTCAGTTCAGTCTACGCTTACTAGATCTTTCCTTGACCTAATATTGAGAAACCATGCAGCAACCGGTGCCGAGGTCACTTTTCTAAATGTGGTGGTTAATTATACGGTATGTAATCAGAATAGGAGCCACTACTAATACATCAAGAGCATTATTGGCTTGTAACCGAACGTTCTGACGCAATTGTAATTATTCCTAATTTGTGACCCAAATGTATTATGTCGATAATTAACCGATTTATTGCAACGAAGTTACGGGCCTCCAATTCAAGTCACGCTGCACGTGTATGCATTCGAGAACGTGCGCAACGCTGACATTAACGATATCTACCCAAGGCCAGACACAAACAGCATTATTGTATTAGTGTTTGGACGATAAGTTTAACATTGCAAATCTGTATTTAAAAACGTTCGTTGATAAATATGGGAAACCGGTCGAATGCAGAGACAGTCAATGCGCGGTTGTTTTAACAGGTAATTCGCGCTCCTAATTTTCTCTGAGCAGTAAATTATGCTTGGTGATTTATTGTGTTTACTGTTTGGTTGTTCAACTGTTTTGGGCACCAGTGTCTTGTTCTACCGGTGCTATGAAAAGTGAGTATACAGGGTAAGTTTATTTATAATATAATAAGTCAAAGTCAAACTACGAATGATCCACGTGTCCTGCAAACGATTGAGGGAACACGCCATTCAGAAATTGCCACTTCGATTACGGGGTTCACCGTGCAAGTTATTTTTTATAACCTTAAACGATTACACTCAATATATGAACAATCAAAAGAACGCCAGCAACTCCGCCAACTATAGGTAAAGAATTAGGTGCTGATATTTTGAATGAGTTGCCATTTTCATTTATTATCATATTGTAAAAGCCATAGAATTCTAGATCTCTAGACCTTACTTTTCACGGGTAACACGTTCATCGGGCTTGCTATTGGATACTTACCTCTATATTTGTACAACTTCTTAGCATCGGATCAGAGATATGAATCAATCTATAATTCTTTGTAAAAAAAATCTTATTCGAAAAGATTTGATTCTTAGTAAGAAATACCGAATGAATAGAAATTTAAATCATGCAGGAAGAATTATCAAATATTGCCGATTCCAAAATGAGTGTTTATCGAGAGAGTGGTCAAATAATCAATTTTAATTATCTCTATAAATATTGTCTACTTGAAAATAATAAATGTAGCACAAATTCAACTTTAACTGAATGAACTAAATTGAAATGTATCACCTGCATATTTATGCGTCACGTATACGTCTCGGTATATTCAAGGATGAATACAAAATCAACCCTCAAGAGACGAACTGTCGCGGCTTCCCGATTCAGGAGCATATGTGTATGTCATACCCGTGTGTCTTTAGTGATTTATATCTTGCAATCAAATGATTCGATTTAAACATTTTTTTTTGAATCGATAGTTCAGACGGTGTAGGAAAAGGGAAAAAGGTGTTTGCGGTATGATTATAAAAAATTCATTAACAATTGTCAAAATGTGATGATTTTCTTAAAAACATCACATTTTTGCGTGTTAGTTTTGGGTGGATCGGTTATGAACAAGGTAAAATGAGTGGATTAATGTTTGACACGATGCCGTTCATTTTTGGCGTGTATAGAGAACAGAACGGATACAGCGGAAAAGAAAACGTAATGAACCGATGGTACAATATAGCGTTATACTTCTCGTTGGCGCCAATGTGCTTAAATTTAAAATGACAATGTTTGCCATTCCAACATTGCGAAATTAATGGATCAAAAAATGTTCTTCGATTAAAAAGATACATTTATTTAGCAAGGTAAAGTTAAGAGATTTTGAACTAATAATTCTTGGTTAAGCATAAGAAGTCATTTATTTTTCGGTAATAAAAATACTCTTAAAAGTATAAATATTGTATAATATTAAGAGGATAATTGGATGGTACATTCCAAACAAATTTTAGCAGCATGTTCCTTGCACATTAAACGGAATTACGATGCTTAATATCCAAGAGTTATTTCAGCGTTCTGATAACATAAACACTTAAAAAATACATTAAAACACTTGCTTCGCACAAATCATTTCTTTAGTTGAACTATCAACGTAATGACGTTACAAGAGCACTGGGTAGCGTCTGCCCATAGACTGACTACACTAGGCTCTAATTCAGCTAGTTTTAACATCTCACGATGATTCTGGTGGAGTGTCTGTAGTTGAGATTGTAGACTTTTTTCCCCTACGCGACATTAATTTCCTCAACATTACCATTTATAAGGAACAAACACATAATAATTCATCCCTGGGTATTCCATACACAGTGCTCCACTTGAAGGTTAAAGCTGATGGGTAATGATCGAATGCAAGAGCGTAGGACACTGATCCAATCGACGTTAAGAAAACAAGGGCAAGACTGAGGACAAATAAACAAATATAGGAAAGCAGCAGCCTGATAGAGGTATTCTGAGCTGCGGTAGAGGGATTCAGACTGTGCGAGAGAGATGGAAACAGGTTGTTGACCGTCCGTGGTTTTGAAATCTGCTTCCGTCTCTCGCACACAGCCTGGATCCAAGGTCCCTAGATTACACAGGTCAAGACCCGCGTGTTCCAGTTTTTCCCACTATGACGTGGTAAAAATTTCTATGCGCGTTCGCCCAAAAAATATCAAACTTACATTACCGCACTGACCAGTTTCGACCAATCTTGCTCAATTTTTTGAGGTTAAGCATCAACGAGTTGCGCCCTTAGTGTCCTGACGTTCACGAAATAAATAGAAGCACGTATATATTTTGAGGTTAATCATTGTGACAAGTCAGGAATCAGAACCACACCGAGTGCTTTCCATTTAGAGCACAGTGTGACACAGTGTACAAATTTCTATTGTAAGCGGTCAATCCGGGCAAAGGAACAGACCAGAAATGTTTACACCGTGTCATATTGTGCTCTAAATGGAAAGCATCCATTGTCACACGAAACTTTTGGCGCATTCTCACTCATTTTTTTGCCCACGCGTGTCTTGACCGGTATAATCTAGGGACTTTGCCTGGACCTCTCGATAGCAGCGACACTCGTGGTCACTAGGCGAAACGGCCGGTGCTTCAATAAGAGGACACCCCCACCACTGAAATTTTAAGCGAGTTTCCAGACCTGTATGTAAGACCGTGGTGATCCCGTTACATCACGAACGAATACAGCTACGCCGACTTACCGACGAGTGATCACACGATGCCGGTACATCACGAGTTATTGACGAACGACCGCAGTAATGCCGGTCCACTGGGGCCAACCGTAGTAACGTGATGGCACTAACAGGTAGCAGGGCATTACCACCAATGCTCACCTCTACGGTAGCGCGTGGACCATTTAAGACGGCAGCAAAATGTCACTTTTCCAGCAAACCCGCGGTTGAGCGCCTGATTAGGTTGCAAATTTACTTTTTGGTCAAAGCAATTGCATCTGCAAAACGCATGGCTGGCGGTCAATTTACTCACCGGAGCGTAGCCGGTAAGTTGCGATAATTCATTTGTGTTTTCAAAATTAGAATTCTGTATCCTGAATTTAATTTTAACTTTGCTCATTGAATGCATTACGGTCTGAGGTCACATTGTTGTGACTTTTTGAGTCGAATGAAAAGCCTAACTTATAGGAAGCAGGTCTAAATAGGGTTGTGATAGCTTACTCTCTATAAAATGTAGCAAAGGTAGCAATACCGCGTCTGTGGCAGGGTACTAGATGGGTAGAAACGGCTATGCAGCCCCGCGTCTGCAAATTGGAGTAACGGTAGCGTTATCCGTGTCTGCCAATCAAGGACGACAAAATTAGGGAGTAATTACTTCCTTTCCTTATTCATCCGGAGCTCCAAATATTTCAAAATCACCTTTAATTAATAATCTACTGGACAAAGACACTTCACCGGTACTGGATTTGAAGTGCATTTAACACATCAAAAGCAGTAACCGTTACAATATCTTTGTAGAAAACAATAATATTGACAAATATCTGACGCGCTGCTCAAAACAAAATAGATTGGTTTTACATAATGCCGGAGGACCCAACGATGGTATAGCTAAATAAGTCCAACCATCGCATATGGCACTAGGCCAACTCACTTAAATAAATGGCTGTAGACCGATCTATAGCGGATCACTCCAGAGGGAATTAAAATAAGAAATTGTTAGTAATTATCCCTAAGCATTCTCCCGGAACATGCAATTCAAAAATGCCCACCATCTTGGGGTAATCCGTCAAATTGTTAAAAACCTTAAATAAGATAATGGTATCAAGGTAACTTCTGTATGAAGCAAGGGAACAGATATTTAGATTTCTCACAATACCGGCATAGTCGTGGTTCTTCAAAGTCGGAGGTCTACCCAATAGGTATGTGCAATGACTATGGTCAATTGGAAGTGAGCGGTTCTACGCTGTTAATAGCGACACCTATACTCTGGTCCCTGAATTTTCTTTTTTTTTCTGCAATGGTTTGTATATCGTTAGCACGGCCAAAATTTTGGTTCGCACAAGTACAAAATCCGAAATATTTGAAAAAAAAATTTTGTGAAACTTGGGGGGCCAACTTCACACAGGTATTCCGAAGCCCTTTCGATATCATAAAGTACTTCACAATAGTAGTCTGAGGTGTGCTGCAGACAACGCCATTCGTAGACGTTTCCGAGAAAAAATAAATTGAAAATTACAGTTGTATTAAGTGACGTCGAAGCGCTCGGCTACCACGCTGCCGGCTCGGGTTCGATCTCGGTGTCGGTACTCTTTTTTTCACAATGCAAGTTACTAATTTAAAGGGAAGGTGCTACGGAATAAGTATAATACAAGGCTATAATTCATTATACAACATAATTTATTTTTCGAAAGGTAACGTAAGTGTAAGGCTGTCAATTAGTCATCGCTATCGCTCGCATTTTCGGCGCAGCTGGTACATTTGTGCGGATGATATTTATCTTAAAAACAGGTGAAGGACAAATTTTTTTCGCACCAGGCGCATAATATAAAAGCAACGCTCATGCAATGCATGCGCAATTTTTTCTTAACATCTGTAACGGAAAGCAATAGCCTTGTAACTTGTTCCGTAGCACCTTTCCTTTAAATGCGTAACATGCATTGTAAAAAAAAAAGTACCGACCCCGTGATTGGACCCGGGTCGGTAGCGTGGTGTGGTGGAGTACTTCGACATCAGTTGTTACAATATTAGTGGTATATGAGTTCAGCGATAATTTTCAATAGTTTTTTTTCTCAGAAATGGCTGCGAATGACGTTCTCTGCAGCACACGTTACAATTAGACTACTATTGAGAAGTACTTTATGATATTAAAACGGCTTTGGAATCGGTGATCCAATATTCGCGCCCTCTCCTTGTCAGAGTGATCCAGAAAGTAAAATTTAAATAGCCTACAATTAGAAATATTCAGCTATTTACAACTTATAATTTTTCACAATTTCACTTGAATCGATTAGGAATAGCAACCTAAGAATTACGGTATAAATTTAATTATCAGTTTACTTTATATTTAAGTCATTTGTATTTTTCTTTTGTTATCGTATACATTTACAATGCAATTCAAGCACTTATATAATTTTCATTGGTATTGACTTTATCATATATTAAACATTTAAATCTAACCATTTGTTTGCTCATTTGACGAACTAATTTTGTTAATCAAAATTCACATCACAAAGACGTCTTGAGAATAGGGCGTATGTGCACCGCGTTCCATCTTTCATGAATTTTTGGCTATTTTCAATAATATTTATGAATGAATTATGAATGACATTTTGTGACATAATGATTAAACATTTACTTTTCAGAACAACTGACGAGTACAGTGACATAGAATCAGGGAATGCGACGGACCTGATAAATCTATTGAACAACGAGTCACTCTCCTTAACGTTTTACATTCACGGTTGGAAGGAGAGTTGTCTCAACAAGAGCTCATTGACGATCATGTCAGGTATTTCACCAAAATCCGCTACAACATTTGCAATATAATTACACTGGTTAACAAAATTTTGTAACAAGGAAGGTGCTTACTAATTTTTAAATACCTATCTACTCTCATTATAAAACCATATTTATTTTGATTCGATCAGGTCTAGTTTTTGTGTTACAGCTACTGCCGGTAAAATTGAATGCTTAACGTTTTGACTTACCTTTGTTGATTTAGGGTGTTTTGCTATTAAGTAAATGTACAAAACGATTATAGATGAGCGTTTATTGTATGTAACCTCATTTTTGTTCATAAGAACTGTATTTTTAGAAGAACTAAAAAAAACATTATACAATACAACTATTCGTACCTAAGATATTCTAATATCAATTTTATTATACTTAACCTTGTCCCTAACATAATCGGTTAAAAGTTTTCATGTTACACACAAAAAATGAAATTTCGTTGACCGGTGTTATCTCCGTGTTTCCACAGCTCTACTATCACTCGATACTGGTGGACATATCTGCTGCTTTGACTGGAGCGCAATTTCTAAGCTCGATTACGTGTCAGCTGCGGTCAAAGTGCCGGAAGTCGGAAACATCTTGGGCAGAGATATGGCAAGCATTTCGGATATGGGTTTTACGATAGACCAGCGTTGGTTTATCGGCTTCTCAATGGGAGCACATGTCGCTGGATGTGCGGGGCAACATCTAATTCAAACAAATCACTCACGACCCACACGAATTACTGGTAGCCGCAAAGTTGTTGGATTACTCAAGCGGATACAAAAGTCTGCAGCTTAATTGTAACGTCAGCCATGTGATGAAATCTCCTATTTATAGGCCTGGATCCGGCTCTTCCACTCTTCTATCCGCCATTCAACGTCCATAACTCCTGCCGTTTGAATTCTTCCCAGTCTAATTTGGTCGACGTCGTGCATACGGATGGCGGAGTTTATGGCGTGCCTGATCAAATTGGAACCTGTGATTTCTTCCCCAATTCGGGAGTTCGTTACCAAAAAAGGTGTCCCTGGTTACCAAACACATTTAATATCAATGAAATACTCCCAACATGTGAGTACGATGGTTAAATAAATCTAGATTTTAAGGAAATACATTTTTGTATACCAATATCGTGATAATAGCGGCTTAGAAAAATATTTAAATGTAAAATTGCCATAATTGTAGTTATCAAACACATCACTTTTTATAACATTAACATATTACGAGATTTGATTACTCATAGATGTAGTAAACGTTTCCAGATCGATGTAGCCATGACAGATCTTGGATGTATATGGGAGAGGCGATAAGAAACAAGAGCTCACATTTAGCGGTACAGTGCGACAATGCTGAAGATTTTTACAACAATTCTTGTAGTGGGAATTTGATAGTCGCGCTGGGCTTTTACCTCCACTTTAAATCGTAAGTCATTGCTAAATATTTTTATGGGAAAAACATTTCATTGAAAATAGCGAAAGACGTGGAAATGGAACCACATATCATATATTTTTCACCCCTACAGTACGTATTATTTCAAAAACATTGCAGCAACGTAAAGATTGTGAGATTTGTGATATTTTAGATATATTGCAGCGACCTAACTTTGCAAGCTTCAGAATAATTTAAGAACGTTGTAGCAACGTAATGGCACAAGGTTTGAAATGTTCCGGGAACGTAACTTTACGTAAGTTGAAATATATTCCCGAGTAGCACACTTTTGAAAATGACGACTAACATTTGATTTATTTGTTGCCTTAGGCTAACCTTTATTATCATTATGGAGCAATTGCTTGCATGTATCCTACAAACAAAATCCCAGTTACAACTGGGCATATCGAGTGAAGCCGGATTCAACATTCGATCGATATGGATTCGTCATCTTAGACGCGTAACTTAAGAATCTAGTAGCGAATGAACACTTCCTTTAAGATTATTAAAACTGTCATAATATCGACAGATAGAAAATTTGACTGAGAGTTTTTAGAAAGTTGGTAAAACGGTGACAATTTACTTGAACGATGTGGTAATGATCGCAGGTTGTAAGCCAAAAGCTGAAGTTGTGCAGTGTGGCGACCATATGTCAACGAATATCTTTAAAAACGTCAAGATCAAGATAGCGATTAAACAAAAATTAGACATCGTACAGAACTCGCCATGCCGAATGTAATGACATCAAAAAGATCTGTTGATATCGAAATTTTTACAGTTTTGTTTTACTATTTTTTAATGACGAATAAATTAATAGTTGACTTGTACACCATTGAATGTAAATTGACAGCCGAGCGGACATTTGTGAACGTATGGTTGACATGTAATCAATTATTGGCTTCCAATCGCTCTCTTCATCAGTCTCCGCTTAGTTGACTCCATTTTCCGCCGACACTAAAAAGGGAGTTATCCTAGGTTGATTTCTCCGATTTAATTTTTTTTGTAATATTTTATAGTAGACTAAAAACTAAGCGACACCAATTTTTTTATTTTTTTTCCATTTGCCACTCAACAGTTTGAGGGGTGAAATCACCCTCCAAATTAAGACATGTCAAGGGGCGATTTGACGGTTTCACCCATAAGAACTTTATATTTTTGTACCAATTCAACTGGAAAAGTTTTCTCATAACGAGAAATAAAAAATGAAAATTTTCTCAATTGTTTGGAGGGATAGCGCTAGATTTGGATTATTGATATGGGATCCGCGAATTAGTGAGAAATGGCAATAGTGAGAAAGCGGGATGATGACTGAAATAGATGATGATTAAATAACAATAAAGGATATTTTATTGTTAGTTGAGAAAGATACAAGGCGATACGATCTGCATCGCAAGAGAACAGAACGACAACCGAGGTTTACAAACGCGAGAGAATACACAGATGATACGCAGATATGATTTTGCGGCTGATTAGTTTCGAGGCGTGACACGGCCAAGCGGCTAGATTTGAGGTAGAGAAATAGGTAAGCATTGCACGCGAGTGTGAGTACATGTGTGAGGATGATTTTAAACAGCGAGTGAAATGAGACAATAATGCGCGCGATAGAATACTTTGATTCGAACTGTCGAGTTCGCTACTTTGCCGAAACCTCAATTTAAAAAAGAAACTGCCAAATTGCCCCCAGACATATCTTACCTTGGAAAGTGGATTCATCCCCTTAAATTGTTTAATGGTAGATAAAAAAAAAATAAATGTCGCTTAGTTGTTAGTCTACTATAACATGATACAAAAAAAAAACAAATCGGAGAGATTGACCTGAGATACCTTCCTTGTAAGTCGAATATATGTCGACCGTGTGTTACTTGGGTTGCAAAACTATATTTTACTGCGTGCAAATTTATCATACTATGGTTGTTTGGAAATGGACTGAATGAAGCATTCTGAAATAATCATTATTCTCGCCAGGTGCTCTGGAACGTATTACTATGAGACAAACGGAGAGCCTTTCTATGGCAGGGGTAAAAAGGGCACGTACCCCAACAGCTCTTAATTTTAGTTCATCGTAACGTGGGAAAGAGAATTAAGCAGAAAGTATGATTCAAACCTTGAATAGCATACGTAAGCCGAAGAGAAACGAAGATAGAGACGGTCAAACTATCTAATAAAAACCAAATACACTTGCAAGAACTGGATAAGATAAGTTGATCCTGATTGGATCACAAAACTCGTGTAAGCATATTTACCCCATACTTATTGAAAATATATCATTACTGAATCGTGTGCAATTATTCCTAATGGTGCATTTTCTGTTTTACCTCCGACATACCTGTTTAGAGATAGAGGAAGTTCGGTAATTTTAATCCTACAAGGTTGGCTGAAGGCGAAGGGTTTGAGAACACATGCGGATCGAAATAAAGAGTGAGATTCATTTTAATGATTCGCTTTATTCCGCGTTTAGATCAGTACTGAGGATGCAGCTGATGTGAGAGAATCACGAACAGTACTTAGAACTAAGACAATATTCAGGAAGGTATGGACTAGTGCCTCAGTTACCCAAGATGCAAAGGGCGACTTTGGTCAGCTGAGCTTAGTGAAGTGAAAATTTTTACGGTAAGATGACTTTGAAAGATGCCTTCCCCCTAGCCCCTCACGCTACTTCATAGCGCAATCGTCCAATCTGCCAGCCGTCAATTTCCAATTTCGCCGAATAGTTCATAGTTTTTGTACGCAAAGCTGACAGTTTGGTAGCTGAAACAACTGTGATAGGGAAGGGGACAGTTCGACAGAGTTTCAGCCGTCTGCTACAGATGGCACGGGCATCGCGCCACACACGGAATCTTTTGGGCACGGTCTTATATACAGGTCTGGAAACTCCATTGGAGGGGATATGTCGCTTATTGAAGCAATTTTTGTGTTCACTAGTCGCCACTAGGTTCGTTACGATCTTATTAACAGCGGCGGCGGGGCCGGGGGGGTCCAGACAAGACCGTGGTATTCGCATATAGGTATAGGTAAGAAATGTAGGTTCGAACTCTTCGCAGACGACGAAATGGTTATGTGTAAAGTGATAATATAGATTTCGTAGTACGAACTTTGAACGAAATCTTGAACTTACTGGCAAACTGGTTGAATAGAAACCCACTGAAATCGAGGTAATGGCCTATTTGCACACAGTACATTAGCCCACAGCAACTTAAACCGACGGCTCTTTTACGTGCCATTTGTTTGTGCACGGCCTGTTACCCTGTTAGCACATGACCCTGTTGCACACAAGAATTTTAAAAGATGGCACTATTGCACACAATATTTGTGTACACCAGTTTTGATGTCCGGTGTGCTGTAGTTATCAGCCAACTCCCATAACTCCTACAAAAAATTTGAGAAGGTGACTGTGACAGGGTTCGAAAGAGTTAGGCTTCCACTCTTCCATACATAGATACACTATCTACTGTACCTACGAAACATTCAATCTCCGTACCCCTTATAGTAAATTGCAAAAGGTGACTGTGACATGGTTAAAAAGAGTTAGGCTTTCGTGCACTGCGACTGAAAGATATATTTGACAGCCAAACCACTTATAAAAAAAGTAACACAGTTGACTATGATAGGGTTAGATATATTTTTTCATACAGGATCTTCCTCATATTTTTCACCTCAAAAATTTTCCCGCTTCACCATGGATAGAAGTGTTGTGTGCAAAAGTATCATATGCAATGGTGCCATATGCATAAGTGTCGTAACATCGAAATTTCGGTGTACAAATCCGTCGTGTGTTCACGTGTGTCGCAGTCGTGCACAAACGAATGGTGTGTGAAAATGCCACGAGCTAAAGTTCATGCGGGTTGATGCGCCGTTTGCTAAGTGTACCCTCTCAAAATCAATATAAAAATACAGTTTCAATGTGATGTGAATCTAGGAAAAACGATCTTTATAACAGCTTTGATATTTGCGTAGGAAATGATAAAATCTAAGAAGTTGAAGAAACTAAATATTTAAGCATAATGACGGAACGACACTTTACTTTCAAAAAGCATATTGGCACATCACAAAAAAGTAGAATCAAATTAAAAATTATATACACATAATGTTTCACATTAAAACAATACAAGGATGAAAAAAGACATCAGTTTTTAAACTATTGTCGAATTTATCCCTTCTGTCTGCTGATTTAACTGGAGTGATTTTATAATAGTTGTATTGCTGGAAGATAAATTTGAATAAATATAATCACAAAATCAGTTTACAAGATGTTTGTTAAATAATCATTAATCACATGTAGGTATAATATACATATTTGATTACATAAAACCCCCAATCGTAAAGTCTTACTTAAAACCAAAAGTTTAACAAAAAAGTTAATTTAAAAATGTGTTTATAATCGATTTCTATATGTATATATATACTATATGGCACAATAAATTTAAAAATGGAATGGACTTAGAGATAATTCAATATAAATAA
Organism: Neodiprion fabricii; assembly: GCF_021155785.1. Classification (NCBI taxonomy): domain Eukaryota; kingdom Metazoa; phylum Arthropoda; class Insecta; order Hymenoptera; family Diprionidae; genus Neodiprion; species Neodiprion fabricii. The sequence continues at coordinate 23,365,404 of NC_060240.1, forward strand.
TAAACATCCAGATATATTGTATTTCGGATTGATTTTTTTTTCTTTGCTCAATCTGTAAATTTCCATGTTCGTTAAAAGGATTGAAAAAAAAATTTACATATTTACAAATATCTGTATTACGACTTCAAACTAAAATAATAGTCAAGAATTATAGGTAAATTCGATTTTCGTATTATATTATACAATACTATTTAATCGGTGAAATCGTTTAATAGTTTATAAAGATAATGCTGAATACGATTCGAAAAAGTGTATTTGTATAGAGTTAACGACGTTACGTTTCAGCAAATTTCATGAACTATTATGGTATTAAATTTGTCAAACAAGTGGTTCTCCACTACCAACAACGATCAATACTGCCGAGATAAGTGGACATGAATGCGAAAAAAATTATTTTTCTTCAAGAAGGTTGATTGGCCAAAAATCTTTACTATTCACTAATGTTATTACGAGATCGTCGTAGATTAAGTATCGACCAAATTATTATATTCGCAAACCACGAACATCTAAGTAAAAAACTAAAAAATAGGAAGTACTGGAATTATTAAAAAAAATCTTAGATATGTATGCGTCATTTCGAATAGCTTCCAAATGGTTCAAAATCTAGTAGCTTCGTTCAATTTCACTCTACAATGGCTCGTTTTATTCAGAAGACCATTTTCTACAGAAGCAATTTTCTTTTTTTCCAATAGTCGATTCAATATTGTCATTTGTTGAGTTGTGCGCTCAGATCGACTTTGTGTATACATCGGCAGCTTGTGTGCTACGAAGGTATGTTGCGCATGAACAGCAATCATGTACTGGGAATGGAATATCTTAACATTGATCATAATCAATACCTATGCAATATATAATAAAATTGATTATTTAATGATGCCAACATGATTAAAACAAACTGTTTCAATGATTTTATAGAAAATAGTCTTCTGCATAAAATGAACCATCGTAAAGTGAAATTGAAAGAATCTACTAGGATTTCAATGATTTTGAGGTGATTTACGGTGAAGCAGTTTTGATTTTTGTATTTTTCAAGAGATATTTGTAGCTCACAATATAATATTTTGATAAATACTTAATTTACGACCGTCTTGTAATAAAATGGATATTTTTTTTTAACCGATTTTCCGGCAACCAACCACCTTGAAGTATTTTTCTTTCTTTTTCAACTCAAGCTAGTATTAATATCATTTTGGGGTCGGTATTGCATGTGAGCAAATATGTGCGAAATCGGCACATGAGCAGTAATTGTCATGCATAGAAGAACTCTATGAAATAATTACTAGATTTTGTATTCAGCAATTTTCTCAATATCCTATTTAGTATCAAGATAGATAATAAATTACTAATTATGTTCGCGTGTGCTACATTATCTAAATAATACCACTATTCGATTTTCGTTTATTAATTATATTAACTTAAACTATAGTTGTTGCTAAACGTCAACGATGTCGTTGTCATAGTTGAAATCCGAGTCACGTAATAGCGAAATCCGACGCTGCTTGACGGCGGTGCTGTTCTCTTCAACCATTTTCCTCACTTCCCCGTCCTGTGATCAGAATAATTAAATTTAACGTTATTGTTTTTGACTCGCATAGTGAATTGAGAAATCTTTCCCTTTAGTTATCATCTCGGTTGAGTAAATACAATTGAAACTGGTTCATAAAAAATCAGTGAGAGTAAATCGGAATAACAAATCAGAATTTTTCTGAATTAATCCCTCGAAATACATTTGTGACTAATAATACACGCATACAAAAGAAAGTCTGTTGTCCGAGGGACCAGTCAACCATACCTACATGTTGAATCCAGTGTAAAAATTGCCTCATCACCCCCAGATCATGGGTTACATTGTGAATTTCTCTAAACATGGAACAACGTATCCTCGTACAATTATCTCAAAGCGATGTCAAAGGTCAAATTTTATTTACCTTGACGACGTCGAATATCATTTGTTTTGACAATGTTTGGGATAGCTGTGGTGGACTTGGCGGGATCACGGTTTTACATAGAGGTCTGGAAACTCGTAGGGTGGGGAGTGATACAAATAGTGTGACCACCGGTGACAAAGCGTAGTGCTCATTTCCGCCACTATGAGCAGTGCAACCTTGAGGTAAGCCAATCAAGTTAGAATGGGAAGAGCTCGCTTTGAAGGTTATCTGCAAACTAAACTAGTAGCCAAACGGAGAACTGATAGTTCGGGTCGCATTAATTATCACAATCCCCACCACTTAAAAATATAGCCGAGTTCCTGTATGTAAGACCACAGACCAGCTACGATACTCAACCTGGGAGTCGATTATGTAATTTTACCTTTCACATTTCCTAACAATCCAGCATTCTGATTGGTTGACTAAACTTTGCAAATCAATTAGAATACTTGAAAGGTGGGAAGTGTGGAAACTGAAATAACATGTCCCCCCCGAACATCAACCCCGATTGCTTGAATAAGGTACACGCATCGTTCCACATACGGAGAAACTTACAGTATATGGGGGTTTAGGGAAAAAAAAAAAAAAAACTTGTCCGGCAGACAACACACTTTTTCGTGTGGCTTGTAATCTTTCGTTCAAAAATTTGTAGCAAATTTTAACGATTTCTGTCTTATGTAATTCAAAAATTCATCGTTTGAATTCGTTATTGAAATGTAAAATATGTGGATAGTTAAAACTCGAAAGAAATTATATTTTTGTTACTGGTGCGAGTAATGATAGCGAAGTTTCTACGATTTACTCAGAAGGTGGATTTCCGTCAGTTTCTCAATTTGGCGAAAAAAAGTTCTAACAATGTTCAGTAAGTTCTAGAAAGTTTTTAGAAATATCTATGTTACGTGCCGCGTACCGCCACACGTCTTCCCTATCTATTGTGCCTACTTGCTAACTCTCTCAGATTTCTTATGGTAATGTTATTGTTTGTATCCAGCCTCACGCCACTCATTATCGGCCTTACTCAGCTAATTCCATTCGCGTGTGCTCTAGATTCTCGCGTCCATCCTGCACTCTTAAGGGAGCTTTCCAGTGTGAAATTTTCAAAAAATCGATTTTTTTTTTTTTGCTTTATCGAATAGTATACACTTTTCCGAATATTCCCTGAAATTTTCATGCCGAAATTCAGATTATTTCGGTTACTGTACAGCATTTTTTGGAAGAAGGCAAGGGAGCGCTACAGCTGCCGCGTCGGCCGTCTGCCCGTGCGACTGTTATTTCTATTGTCTCGTTCCTACCTGCACGTACATGAACTTGGCTCGCCAATTGTCGAAAATGTGAATTCGGACTATTGCATAATTTGCCGTTAAGTAGCCGTAAATTAGTCGCGCGACTTATTTTTTTGTCGCACTCAATTTTCAAAAAAAAAGCGGATGGCGTGCTAAATTCTTGAAAATCAATCAATCACTGTGTGTGGCAACTAGCCCCAAAGCACGTATTCTGCGGCAAGCAGATAGTAGAAATCGCTACGCAGTGTGCTGTGTGCACCTTCAATGAAGGTTACGACCCAATTTTAAAAATTTTGAAGACGATGGGATGCACGATAGGGCCGAGCGCCGCACATTTCGCCGCTAAGTACAAGAATGCGCGCATCATCCAAGCAAACCGCCAGGCGTCCCTAGATAGCAAAGAGGCGAGGACAGCTCGTCGGACTGAACAATCCATTGAGCACGATCTTTTCGAAGAAGCAGAAGGGATATTGTATGGACCTGGCATCGCTGATTGACCGTAAGTAAACGATTTACCTAAAATTTCCTCACTTGAAACTTTGAACGCGTTTTTCTCGAAACAGCATTTTTCAAAACGGTGTCCAACTTGGAGGGCAGAGTTTTAAAGCTATCGAGTTGAATTTTTTACACAATATTCTTAACGTCATTGTTTATCGTGCTATGGAAGCTTTTTTTTTTTTTTTGACATCTTCCTATTTTTTTGTAAAAAAAACTGCCAAAAAAAATGCTAAAATCGATACTTTTTGTTCAAACCGGCGCCATTTTTGCAAAAAAAAAAAAAAGAAAAAAGCCTCCATAGCACGAAAGCCAATTATATACCGATCAATAATCTTTTTGTGTTTTTTGTTTCAGATCAAAATTGTGACCCCCAACGTGGACACCACATCCAAGTGCATTTTCTGCAACAATTGTTTCATCATTTTTATAGATATTAATTAATAAATAAATCGATCTTTAAAAAATTGTTTTGTATTCTTCAATACCCAATTAATATACAAAAAAAAAAACCAGACCTATTAGATTATTTTTTCTTTAAAAAAAAAAATCGCGAAAAACAGCGATTTTTCGGGCTGTCACACTGGAAAGCTCCCTTAATTTACTCGTATTCCGACTTTCGTCGACTACTCTTCTTACTTTTAAACAAAACGCGACTCAAGACACGCCTGATCTTTTATTGATTTTTAATTACAAACAATAAACCATTCAATATCCTGAAACTAAAACTACATTCGTCGAACAGTATCATTCAATGAGTATCCTGCAAGAGCCCTCACCGAACCCAGAGCATACCAAATTATAACCATCCTTCGTGTGTATCGATACTTTAACCGGGAAAGAACCCAAATAAATTCAAACATTCGTAGCAGATGTAGCTTCTCAGTAAGTAAAAAATTAACTTCGGTAGATTTATGGTACACCAAGATTATTTCTTGGAATTATAGAAAAATTTTTAAAATTCTAGCTCTACTTAAAATATTTTTACGCAACTAAGCTCAGATTTTTTTTAGGTACATTTGACAAAAATCTATTTCAAGTCTTCTCTAAACTTAATTTTATATAACACGGTACCGTTATAAAAAGGGGTAGAAATACTTGAAAACGGATTTATTTAGATTCAATCGTGGAGCTGATGGCTCCGAGCTTAAAAAAAACGTAGAAAATCTGATCAAATTTATGCAGCTTCATCTCCGCGTATATGTTGAGAATCCTCAGTCAGCCAGCAAGATTCTGGGACACGTGGCTGTGGTCACCTAGTACAAAATAATAACGAATCGGAAGAGGTAACCGAAACGTGCTTATAAGGGAACACCAACATCGATGCCAGTCGTGAAGATTATATGGGTTGAGATTAACGGAAAATATGATTTTTACTCGTATGATGGACCGTAACCTTCCACATTTCTTAGAGACGTCATCATTCAAGATAATGAGGAATCAGGTAAATAATAATAATAATAATTTTTGAAAATTGACTTCAGATTCGTAATTAGAATCAGAGATCCCTAAACCCTAAAGAGCAAGTTTTTGTGCAGAATTATATAATGTCTATTTTTGTCCGCCATATTTGATTAATTCTTATGAGTTTCCTATACCTAAACTCATATTTGTAATTAGAAACCCCTAAAACCCCTGAGATAAAATTTGTGGGCAGGATCGTGTAATTTTGATTTTTCGTCCGCCATATTGAATTCGCCATTTTGTAGTCTTTCAAAACTGACGTCAGATTCGTAATCAGCGACCGCAAAAACTCTGGGATCATGGTTTTTGCGCCAAATAACGTTTTTCAATGATTTCATCCACCGTCTTGAATCCGCCATTTTTAATTTTCAAAATTTCCATAATTTTCGAAATTCAAACACTGAATCAAGGTTATATCCAAAGTTGAACCCAAGATACAACAATTAGCTCGAGAAATCAAGCAAGAAACCATTATTTGATTTTTACGTAAAATTTCACCCTTTTCGAGTCGCTATTTTGCAAACAATTGATAAAAAAAAAAAATTCTTAACCAATAGGTTTTTAAAGTACAGATAAAAATTCCACGATTTTTGCAGAAAAGAGTCTGATTTGAGTATTATAAAGGTTCTATATAAATAGTTTTTCAAAATAACTACACCGAAATTTCGCTGTTTTTATTTTTTTAATTGTAAATTTTCCATAAAAAATCTAATTTTCATGGCTTCTAACCTCGATATTCTGAAAGGGTACCCTTGAAATAGTCGGGTACCAATTTTTATTAAAATCCCATTGTCCTAGCGTTGTTGGCAATCGGTCAAACATGACTCTATGAAAAATGTCATTTCGGGCGTTAATGGGTTAAGCTGCGTGCATGTTTTCAGATTCGATCAATTTTTTTACGGCTCGGTGCCACTAACTCCTGGACTAATTTTCAATAGAGAACGAAGTTTCGGAAGAATATGAGTTCGCTCCAGAAGTTCTATAGAAATTTTCTAATTTCACAGACGTTATCTGATCGACCGTAGTAGCGTATCACGTAGCGTCCGCGACTGTGGATCGGGAGGACTCGAGTTAAAATCCCCAGTGTGCAGATGAGGATCTAAGCTCCAGCTCGCAAAAACTGTAAGATGAGTCACATCGTTCAAGCGCCAAATCGGCAAGCTGAGGTTGGAACTTGGACCGGCTACACCTGTGCTAAGAAGGCTACAGATCAGGAGACCAAACTCCTATCCAAGCCCGTAGTTTGAGGTGGGCTAATATATGGCAGCCGCTTGGCGGCGCTGCTAAGCGTAGTATACTTGCGCAATCCGATAGTGCGCATCTCTACATTCATCTGTTTTAAGGTAGGGAGAGAGAATCGAATTATTTTGATTTGATTGCGCAGTATTACATTGTGCCAGTATTCTCATCGACATAGGTATAGTATGGACTACGCTTAGGCCAATAGAATACGGCCAGCTGGTAGAAAGAAATAGCCACTGGTGGCGGTCAATTTCCGTCTCTTTCTAATCAGAAGCGTAGCCATATGATAGAGAGAGAAAGCAATTGACCTACACTTCGTTCCCTCTGTCTAAATCTAGCAGACACTTTTCGAAGGACTTCATGTTGGGATTGCATAGTCCATACTATATGTCCATGAGTATTCTACGGTTAGCAGCGCTGCCACGCGGATGCCATACACCACGGTCTTACATACAGGTCTTGCAGCGAACGTGGTGGGGTGTGGTCAGTTCACGTCCGAAAGAAAAGTACAACTTATGGCCACAAGAGCGGCGCTACGAGTTATTCATAAGCTTACTATTATTATTTGGCGAAACCCTAACCAAACTTTTTGATACTCATACACAGATAACCTTACGTGCAATGTCACTCATTTGTCTATGAATAACTGACAGCGCCACGTAGTGGCCAGTAGTGGAAAAAAAAATTTGGACAATAACGCGGCTACCCCCACCACTCAAATTTCAGTTCGTTGCAAGGCCTGTATGTAAGACCGTACCATACACACGCCTACCCCCACCACCCGAATTCAGTCTCCTGGTCTTTAGTCTTCTTGACCTGCACAAGGTTTTTTATAGATTTCTGTGTCTCTTGTGAGCAACCACATAATAGAAGTTATTAATCCATCCCCTTCCTTGCCCCGCACAATCCTAACGGCTCACAGGGACATAACTGCACTATCGGGCATGGTGGGTGTGGGTGATTATTGTTACTGTTATTACAATAATTCGCAGTTTTCTCGAAATAATACATCATTCTTTTAATCTTTTCAAAACAGTCTAAAACGTAATTCTTGAGAATTTTCGAAAAAAAAAGTTATCAAAAATATCAGCAATAAATGACCCCGATACTCATAGCGATTATACGAACAGGTTGAAAATTTAGACATGTTAAAACGTAAACTGTACACGTGAGGATAGTGATTCTGAAACGGTTAATTTTTTAGACAACTCGGTTACATTGGCAATGCAGATTCGGCCCCACTGATTATTCGGCTTGTGCTGATTAGAAGTCCCGAAAATCGACACAAGCGCTGCAATACTTGTTATGTGAGTGATAGCCTATCAGAAACTGATTTAATCACATGGTTCTGTCACTTTAACCAATGACATACACAGTGAACCACGTGATTCATTAGTTTCATTGAGGCTATTGAAGCGTTGGTGTCGATTTCATGTGCTTCTAATCGATTCAGGTCAAGGACGCTAGTCAGTCAACGAATTAGTATAGAGATCAGTGTTCAGCCCGTAGCGACTGATCGGCCAACGTAACCAACTTGTCCAAATTAGGTGTTTCAGAATTACTATCTCCATGTGTACACTAAATTAGTTTCAGCAAACATTCAGCTGTGTAATATACATGAAAATTAATGTTAATATAAATAAACTGAAACGAAAAATACCTGAACATCTTGTTGGTCAACTGAACGTCGAAGCACTGATCGCCATGCAGCAGGCACTAAATGTTCTAAAAGCATATTTACAAAAAAAAAACTAATGAATATGCGAAGTTTATCATGCAAATATGCGAAATTATATCATAAAAATTACAAAAAATATGGATGTATTCAATTTGTAATATTAGAGTAAAACGAACTATACATATATTCATATTCACGTTTAAAAAATCAATTGTAATAACCAGATTTTACTATCAATTGCGTAATTAAAAAGAATTTTTTCTTATCATTTTACAAACTGAAATGCTAGTCATTTCAATGTATTAGCAAGATGCGTGCAAGCATTTAAAATCTTGAACGATTTTTCAATCTATAGTAGGTATGTTGGAAGAATCTACTGTGTTGCATATCGGTGAGGAATATAAAGAAAATAAACATTGTGCGTAATTGAATAATAATTTTGAGGTACATGGGTTGACCCAACCATTGACTTTTTGCATATTCTTGGTAAATTTTTAGAATATTTCGTATGTTTCAATGTATGAGTTATTACAATTGTGAGTTATGATGTGAATACAATTGTAGACTTACACGGAAATCACGCGAGGTGTCCCCTTCGCATTTGAATAAAACTTTGCAGGATCCGTGGATTAAAATATTAGACACACAACGCATGTAGGTTTACTTTTCTTTTTTTTTTTTGCTGGTCCCATCTCTCAGGGGTAAAATTCAGTTTCAAAAAGATGCAGTAATTTGGTTTTTCGATTATAGCTCATAAATGGTGCAAGGTAAGAAGTTTCTATGGCAAAATCATTGCACATTTTGCGTACTTTACTTCTAATATGAGAACTATGCTTATTTTAAAAAATTGCTGATTATTTATTCAAAAAATTAGTATTTTAAAACATATCTGGGCGTGTTTTCATTCGTTTCGAGTGTTGACTTTGTAGGTATCTAGAGTATGGAGAAGCTGCCATGTTGTAGTTTTCGGTTTTACCGGTATGTGACAATTCAGGGCTGGAAGCTACGATCAAGTTTTTAGCTAGGGTTGCTGCATAAATGTGTAATGCATTTTATGATATTTGCCTAGATATTTCATATCCCTATGGAGAATCGCATTCCAGTTGAATATTTGTAAATAAAAATCCTAAGATGGGAAAGAGCTCTTTCAAAAAGGACAAGTATTTTATTGTTTGAGCATAATTTTTCGAGAGGGTGGGATGAAAATGAAGTGTTGACTGCAAAATTATTTGTTTTTTCGCGTATATGTATTATATATTTGCGATGAAGAAACTTGAAAACATACAGTAATTTAAACGTTACATATGTCCTTCAAAAGTAAATTTTAAAATGCATATCTACCAATGTTTCGGATCGATAAAAACTTCTGTTAGTAAAAAAATGTAAACTCTGAATAATGACAAAACTTTTCGATAATGTTGTGGTAACCTTGGTCAACATAGGGGGGTATCAGGGTGCCGATATTTTTTTATAGTACTAACCAAATACAGCAAAATTAAATACATACTAGGCCTCCGTTATTTTAGTTGTTTTGGAATTTTTTCGATTGCATCCAAAAAATATGTTTATATTACAGAAAATTAATCTCCTGCGATCATGAAATTTTTCGGTTAATACTAACACGTGCCAGGAGGCGATTGAAATTTTGAATGTAAAATACATTAAAATTTTCGAAGTTTTTGAATTATTTCTTTTCTATAAATTAATATGAATTGCAAAAATCAATTTGATACTTGAGAACAATGTTTGTATTTCCAACTAAATATAGGAACAGAATAATGTGGAATGAGCGCACGTATTCCGTAGATAACGACACTCAATGGAACTGTAAAAATTATGGTTTTGTGAAATGAAAGAGTTTTGAGATTCAACGTACTTTTTTTTCTTTTGTTTCTATTTTCAAGAAAAATAATTATTTATTTATTTACAAAATATATGTGGGGCATTCCACGCCAATTCGACCTGGGTTTTACCCTTGACCTCTCAGATTTGACGTGCGATTTTTTCTATGACTCTTCTCACTTTGAAAGGTACTCTGCTTTTTTTTTCTTTTCGACTCAATTTGAATTTTCTACAATTTTTAGAAACGATTTTATAGATCTGTTACGGAGTGGTTGAGGGTGGTCACGATGAGCGGCTATCGATGACCGCATCCACACCCAGCCGTGATGTTATTACGGCCTATTTCAGGTTCGTAACCCGTCGACTACACGCACGTACGAAGAATCAGGGGAAATGGGGGGAAGTTACATTGAGGAGATGAATGTTTGTGTGGACGATTGACTTATTCTTAAAGACATGGAGAGTGCAACGAAACGTAAGGGAGGAATAAGGAAGAGAGTTCTTTTTGGTGTTGTCAGAATGAATGAGGACTTGAGAGCGAGTCTATGGGGAGAAGGAGTGTGAAGTACTGGCTAGCTGCAGTGCTGGGGCAGGGGGAGGGGGAGCATTCTGCAGACGCGTTATGGGAACAGAGACAACGAAGTAATAAGAAGAGGAAACGGGGTATAAGGTAGCAGTAGGAATGTGGGAAAAGAATCTAAGGTCTGGAGGACGTAACAGATCGACCAAAATTAAAAATTTTTTAAGTTCTGAAAAATCCTGCGTCAAAAATCAAAATTTTTAAGCTAGGAGCTGGAGTGGGCCGACTTATTCTTCTTATTGTTTTCAAGCTTTTTTCGAAAAAAACGTTAAAAAAATTGGAAGCGAAAGGTATTTTACTATGGATGGTTGCTGAAACAATTTTATATGTCACCCGGAATTTATGAAAATTTTTTCAGATTTTTCGGAACAATTTTACCCCTTGCAATTTTTTTTTTATCGGCAAAATAAAGAAAATCTCTTACAAAAAATCTAGACTTGCAAGAAAAATATTTACTTCTATATATAAACATACTAGGGGGGGCTTCGTCCCTCTCCGCGCTTCGCGCACCAACCGCCATAGCGGTTCGGGCAAGTTCGGGTCAGTTCGGAATAGGTTTGGTTAAGTTCGGTATGTGTAGTGTGTAGGTTAGGTTCGGGTATTTCCGGATAGATTCGGGCAAGTTCGGGTAACTTCGACTTAGTTTGAGATTCTTGACACGGCAGCGGCGGCGGAGGCGGCGATATCTTTATATCACGGTCTTACATACAGGTCTTGCGACTCAGAGTTTCGACGTGGGCCTCTTAACGTGTCAAGCTGCTAGCGTCGCTGCGATCGAGGGATGCCCGGTGCGACAAAGATGACGATAGTCGCGCTCGCGCGTCACATGGGCGTGGAATCCTAACCCATAAATTTTATTTACATATTATCAAACATTGTAGGTTATGTTGATGCATCCCTCGATCGCAGCTCCATCTGGATTTTTCTTCAACAGAGGAGCCACTCTCTACCATTGGAATTCTATTGAGTCGCAAGACCTGTATGTAAGACCGTGCTTTATATAATATAGAACGATATATAAGTATAGTACGCGAACAATTTAATGATTTTACTGCATACTAAACCCTTTTGTCTAACGTGTACCGTTCATGAACTATAACTGAAAAATCAAAAGAAACAAATTTTTCAATAAATTTCACCCCATACAAATCAATTTCCGCGTAAAAAAAAAATCATATGTGGAATGTTTTGAACTACTTCAGAACTCTGAAATATTTAATCAAAATCGGAGGACACTTCGCACGGTGTCCTTGTAAGTGCTAAAAAGCGTTAGATCAAAAAGCAACATCGTCGGCAGCAAAAAAAAAATTAGAAATTTCTCTTTCACCATACGTTACATCTATTAATTGCGAAATTAATCAGTAAAGATGAATAAACGGAGTTATACAGTAAGTGTTGGAAACAACACAGGTAAAGCTTGAAAAAAAAAATAATGAGGTAAAATAAGCAAAAAACTACATGCATACTTTGACGAGTAAAACTCTATACGTGTAATTCTCGATCAAGTCAAAAGGGTACAAAATTTCGAACTTTAGACGTCACTCAAAGATGATTTTGAGGTCAATTTTTTCCAAGATAATTTCAAACATTTCAGAGCATTTCAGAGAGAGCCCCAGTCTAGGGAGAGATAAATTGTTCTTGATGTGTTTAAAATTTTTTTAATGCGGACCTTCTGAAATTACACAGACTAATGCATACCGAATTTCTAAATGTGTCGGTTATTTTGATTTTCGTCGGTTTTGACTATCACTTTCATTCATGGCGTTGCATTGGGTAAAAAAAAATAACAAATGAATAAATTTAATTAACATAACTTTGGAATTATTTTGGTTACTTTTCAATGTCCCTCAAATTTAGTGCCACCGATTACAATTATACCCGTTATAAAAAAAATAACTGGAAAATACGTGGAAATTCGGTAAGTCATAGTTAATTCTAATTCAGAAGGTCTTGAATAAGAAATTGATAATAAGTCGAAAAAATTTCGTTTCATTATGGATCAGGGTTTCAAATTTTCATCTAATCTATGAAAACGCGAAAAGTTTTCAAAATCGAAGATGGAATATTGTAGGAACCTCGAATTTTGCGTTAGGGGCCGTCCATTAACATTGTGATGATGTGTAGTAATCACTACATGGTCACTGAGTCGTCACTCAGTTAAGAATAAAAGTTTGCTAAATCATGTCAAATCATTACAATTACTTGTAAATTATATGTGATTTTCTGGACCTAAGAAAAGTTGCATTCTCTACATAACCTCAACATGCCGCGTTTGGCGGCTGAAGCTTGGGGTGGCCAGCCTGCAGAAGAAGGCGTCAAAGGTCGCACATGCGTAGCCAATAGATCAACTTGCTAACTGTCACTACTTCCTCTCGGTACACAGAGTAATTTTTTTCAATCGTCCCAAATCGATATCAAGGAACGGGTTGAGAAACGAAGAAAAGTTAAAGGCATGCTTTCTCCGAAATGGCAATAGTAAGTTTTCATAAAGAATGCAATTTCTTTGTTTCTGCGTCAAATGGAATTGGAGTGTTTTTGTTGAGAATTGAATACAAAATCGCGCTGTTAAGCCCTTTTTTAAGTAGTGCGATACGTGAACTTACATATTTGGATATATCACGTCAACGTCGAAATCAATGAAATCACCTCCCATACACATACAAAGTCTTTGGGATTCAAGGGGGTAAAGAATTTGGCCGTATTAAGTTTGTTGCAAGTAGTGCCGTCAACTACACATAAAAGGCAACTTAGTTTTTGTAAAATAGAATGGTATATTTTTTCCACTGAATCTGAAAGTGCATCAAAAAGTATCGGTGTATGTATGGCCTATACTTGGTGTGTTATAGTGAATTCCAGAAAAAAACGGTTACGATGTTTCAATAAATAGGAAATAAAATGAAGAAAATTCTATTTACCCTTTACCTGATCATTGCGATCTTATATAAAATAATCTGATTCTTTTCAGTACTTGAATCCAAGGGTATTCGAGTTTTTCTATCATACCGATGAGTTACTCTTACTTTGTGAGGAACCCTATTCACACCACTTTGTTCGGCTCATATCATCTCAGCCTATCGAGTTTATGTCACATGCATACCAGTACTTATTGAAGCACAATTTGATACACTTTCGGATTCTAGGAGAAAAAATATATCATTCCGTCTAAAGAAAACCAAGTCAACACTCAGCTGTTAACACCTTCACTTGCAACAAAAGTGACATGACCAAATTCTTTTTCTTTTTTGACCCTAAAGATTTGGTGTTCAACGTTTTAGTTGTATCTTGCCTTGTCTCTGGAACATCAGCCTGGTGATTCAAAGGTGGGTGTTTTTTTTTATATACATATGTGAATTATAAAAGTAATTATTAATTAACTCTTTTTGACCCAACCACCAATTACAAACGTACTGTGTGATTTTAGTTTTAGTACTTTTGTTACACGTTGTTTACACACGTTATTTACATACGTTATTTACAATTAATTTTTAAAAACCGACTCTTCACTATAATAATTTGGAAATAATAGTCAAGTGAATTTCAGAGGTCTAAAATATGGAATCTATTCAGTTTTAGTGAGAATCACTCATACAACAATTTTCTGAAAGTAAGAGCTTGACTAGCAGTGATTCGATTTCACTATAAAATTTCAGTAAATGTGATGCATAGTATTAATTCATACAACTGGCATAATTATCATGTACTTACCTTCTTCTTTTTTGTCTGTCTGTACTTTATTCAGACTAGCCGCAAGCTCTCTTACAGATCTTTTTTCTGTACTCGTGTTGCTCAACGAACTAGCTGTGCTGCTACCAGACAGAGTTGGTGGAAGAGATGCTGGCCCACTGAGACTGCTGTCAATTGATTCATCTAATGCATCTCCCGAATCCGGTGTGTTTCCAGCTGACGTATTAGGACTAGATCCGTCGCTTAGTAAGTTGAATTCCCCTGAAACATAGTTTCAAGATATGTTACATCATGCAACATTTATGTAACATGCTTCATTTGTAGTATACCAACAGGAAACGGTGAAATTTAGCAAGGTAAGTGACCAACTGCACATGTGCAAAATAATTCAACTCTATTAATCGATGAGATCATGGATCAGCAATGTCGAGATTTACCCAGATCTTTATGACTACGATGAATTTTTGAAATTAAGAAAGAAAAGAAAAAATGTACTCGAAGCAAGAAAATACGTACAATTCCCTTCCCTTCTTCTCTTGTTTCTCTGATAACAGAGGAAATATGAAAAAAGATCGAGTACGAGTAAAGTATAATAATGAAATCTTTCCAAAAGCGAATTGACTAGCAGTATAAGTAAACGTTAATCGACAGTAATATAGTACTAGTAAATAACGATAAGCAACAGCAACATGGCAGTAACGAAATGGAACATTAGTTTAATTAAAATGCATCAGAATATCAGAAGTACGTAAACAAATTATGAGGAACTTGATTTCACAATATACCATTGTTACAAGCGTGAAATTTATGAGACAAATCAATTAATTAACGATTTTTTACTCGATAGCTGCGACATATCCTATGTAAAACCATGTTTTACCTGATTTTCTGTCAGTTGCCATGCTCCATGGTCTCGGTTTTGGGGCTGTCGGTGGAGCTGGTTTCATTTTGATCTGATATCCACATTTTGCGAGATCGCCAGTAGATGAACCTTCACCTCTATTAATTGGCCTGAGAATAGGAGACTTTGATATTTCAGCATCTAAACTTTTTGGCCCACTGCCGTTTGTCGGACTCCGCAAGTCAAACCCAGTTGAACGCAACTTTACCGAAGATATACACGGACTGACTGGTTTAACATCAACTGTTATTCGCTTGTTGATATTTTTCTTTCCGTCGACTTCGATAACGTTCGATGTTGCAGATGCAGTTGTAACATTCTTTATTGCATCTTTTTGGGCTGATGTGCCAACGTTACTCAAAGGTAAATTTCGTTTCCCATTTTCAGACATGGGATCTTTTGAAACATGCAGAACATTGTTGATGCTTCTTTTAACATTGTCAATAAATCCTTCTTTAAAGCTACCAGTTGTTCCCGAGTGTATTATGCTGTTCGTTTCATCTTTTGTACAGCCCGAATTGGCTATTGGCAAAGTACTCCTTTTTGAAATGTCGACCAAGCCGTCTTTGATGCTCTCGCTACTAATGTCTTTTTTTATCCCATCTGTTTCGTGACTTTGTGCACTCTCTGTTGTGTTTCGCCGAGCAAGAGGAGACGAAGTCAGCGGCGAATCCCCTTGAGATCTTCGACCAATCAGTGGAGAAAATTTCTCCAAATTGTCGGTAGATCTTGATCTTGGCGTTGGTTCAAGCAAAGTCTTGAGCATTGGAGAACTTCGGCCTTGCTTCTTATCACCATCAACTTTGATATCAGATGCTACACCTTTGTGGCTTGTTAAAGAAAGGTTGGGACTTCCATCGGTTGGAAATGTGTGTAACGAACTGGAATCAGCATAAAATTATACATTATTAGCCTAATGCATCATGTTTCAGACAGAAAATGTCAGTTCTGGAATGTGATGAACCACACATGAAGAACGTCGCTGACCTTCAAGATAGTTATGGATGACCGGACTCCACCGTCTGAAACATATCTACCTGTTTTTTACACCAGAGATGGTGGACACGAGCCAAACATCCCTATTGTGTACCGAAAATGATTCTGAGCAAATTCGAACACAAGTTAACCTGTTAACTTTTAATCATTGTGGACGGTTAACCCCTGGCGGATTCCGTTCCACTGGAATTGTATTGATGTTACATTGAGATTTCACTTCAATTACACTTATAATAAAATAAAATAAAAATGGTGAGTCTTGAACTCGGGCCACCAGCGTGATAGTTACCAACCTTACCCACTACACCACGCTTGCTTGCTCGCTAGATCATGAATGTCAAAGGTATATGTAGTGCAAAAGGGAATCTCCCGAAAATGTTTTCTAGAGGCAAGGCCTTTTGAACAAAATACCGTTAGCCTAGTACTCGGAAAGGTCCCCCTTCAATATACCTCAGACTGCCAAACCGCCTTTTTAGTCAATTTCGTAAGTATGGGACCTATAATTTGGAGATAGCCAGTGGATAAAATTAGTGATATTTTAGTGATACCAGACTGGATTTTCCGACTGTAATTTATATAAAACCGCAGTGGAAAAATTTTACAACTACACCAAATAATTCAGTGGAATTTAAGTGATTTACTGGAATATCATTCTAATATCACTGATTTCAGAATCCACTAAAAAAAAAAAAAACACTCTAATAACACGGTGGGACCATTTCCACCAGGGACCCGTCCTGACTAGCGAACCGGCTAGGGTCTATTTAACCAGGTTAATCATCCTAATCAATAAAACCGGTTGAATTGTACAACCTTAATATCAACCACCAATATCGGATAGATAACAACAGAATTTAATTATTGTGAACATTCTGATTATAAACCCTGTCCTCAAATTTTGTATATACCAGCTTGTGTTATTTGAATTTTCTCAGCATCATTACTTATTTTTTAAGTTTTGCAAACTTTTCATCTAGCCGGTAGAGCCCGTTCATCTTTGACCCGGAAATGCCCAGTGTTGTAAAGTACCTAGGTACATTGTTTAGTACCCATACTTGTACCTAGGTACTTCTCTCAGCAAGTACCTGGTACTTCTACCTATATGTTATCGTTCTATATTGTATAGGAACTCGGGGGGCCTCGCCCTCCTGCGCGCTTCACACGCCAACCCCCATTTTAGGGTTTGGTTAGGAGCGAGGCGGAAAGGCTGTAAGAGGTCAGATTTTTGTAGGTATAGGGATGTATATCTATACATATGAAAAATTGCATACGGATCGAAATTTTTTTTCATGTTTTGTGCATATCTTTTCATTTTCAATTGTAAGTATTACTGTATGAACGAGAAAAGTTTAGTTCGTAACGTAATACAGTAGAGCGTCGATTATCCGAATGTCAGTTATCTGAAACGTCAATTATCCGATAAGTCATGTTAAATATGCTAAAAAATGAGTTTGACTGACAGTTTGTCTGGCACGTCGGAATTTTTGTTAACATTGGATCAAAGACTGCTGTCGTGGATAGATACATTAATAAATTTGAACAAACTTCATATCAAATTTCTTGACCTCTGATAAATAAAACTAACACATGCGTAGGTACATCACCCACTTCCCGTATTGGTCTGAATATCAGTCGAGGTTTTAGGTAACTGATTCCACTCTCAAAATCCGTACTAGACACTCAAGTGAAGTTAGCCTGCAACCTTAGAATTCTTTGGAAATTCTTGCGCCAAATAATTGCTCTTGATTACTCCCCAATTTTGATTATTGGCTCTCACTGTTTTTGAGAAAATCGGACAAAAGAAAAATGCATTTTCGGGAGCTGCTAGGCGTTCCGTAGATTTTGCTAAACCGCAGAATTTCCAAAGAATTTGCGTACAAAGTAATTGCTCCTAATAATTCTGTAAGTTTTGCTAAGTGCTCCCGCACGGTTTATGAGAGATTAATTGTGAGCAATTCAAAAGCAATTAAAAGCAAATATTATTTTTTAGAATATGTTAGAATAACCGTCAGTTTATTCCGAAATCTTGTTTGAATTTGGCGCCATTTTACTGGGGATCCAGTGCCTGACACGTTTTTTTAGATTTACTTGAAAACCGTGCGGAAGAAATTAACAAAATTTATAAAGCAATTAGAGTTAATTAAGGAGAAATTATTTAGTGCATGAATTTTTGAGAAATTCTGCAATTTTGCAAAATCCACAAAAGACCTAGCAGCTCCCGGAAATATATTTTAATTTTTGTTCCGATTTTTTTGAAACCGTGTGAGAGTAAATAATAAAAGTTGGGAAGCAATTAACAACAATTTCCTGGTACTCGAAATTTGAAGAAATCCGAAGGTCGCAGACTTATTTGTGAAGCCGATTCAAAATTTTTTAAGATATTTGCTTTAGCGACTAAAAAACTTGGTTATCAACCAGCTGTTATAAATTTTGACCAACAAAACCGGAAAGCTTGAAATCTCGAACTTTAATTATTAGACTGCTTTCAGTCTGAATTATAAATAAATTGTTCAAAAGTTCAATATTATATATAAATATGCTCAAATGAATAATAAATATGCTTGGTAACAAATGAATATACCTTGTCATAGTAGCTAATTTTTTGTATAAAATTTGGTGAATATTCGGTTGATTAAAGAAATCACTAAAATAAAGTAATAGAATTGGAGGTCAATTGATGTTTAGACTACTACGGTATATTCTCTAACTTCATTGCAGGCATACTTCTGTTTACCTGTCATCACTTGTTGGAGATACTAGAGGTGTTGTGGGTGTTGTTGGTCTGAAGAATGTATCGAGCCCTTCGCCAATAGCCAAGCCATCAGCGAGTTGATCAGGCCGTAACATTGGTCTTGTCGGAGCCCTAGTTTTAGTCCTTCTGGGTCTGGACTTGACTAAATGTTGCAACTGTTGTCCCACTGTATTTGGCAGCTCAGAAACGGAGTCCAATGACTCTGTTAAAGAGTGTTCGTTTTCCGATATCGCTAAAATAAATGCGAAGGTTAATGCTTTTCGATTATTGAGGTTTCATTATGACATTAGTTTACTGATTCAAGGTAAGATTCCATAATTAATAACGTTCTGCAGTTGAGCGATTCATAATATTTCAACTCTTGTCACTTTTGTTCAAATTTGAAGAAATAATTTATTGGAACAACTGAATTGTATACGCTGAGTATACAACAGCACTGCTCTGTTACTCGAGAGGCGACCTAGAAATGACCAAATTAACTTGACCAATGCTTTTAAACAGACGCAAATACATTTCTCTAAGGGCAATAGTGAGCAGCATTATGGCTGACTGTTTTAACAAGTTCTAATTATAAAACCTTTTCTCAAATTCTTGATACCTAATCATCTTAAGACGACTGCAGATGCATAATAATGGTTACTGATCCATTCCCTCCCTTGACAACGCACAACCCCAACGACTCATGGGGGCAAACCCTCGATAGTGTAACGGATGTTGGTGACGATTAATATTATTATTATTATTGTACATAATTTTCAGCGTGTCTTATTCGGATTTGTTCAAAATCATTTTTATTGTGTAACACAAATATTGTTTCACTCGTGTTTACAATCATTGAAACAAATACCGCTGCTGGAGACTTTTTAAAGGGTTTATTTTTCTCTTATTCAAGTTTTTTTTTCAGACTAAAAACTCGGTCCAAATTTTTTTGCAGAACTTATTGAAGCTTGAAGAATATGTTGCATTTTAGTTCACCATATAGGATCTGTCATTTTGTGTCATGTATTTCTGATGGCCGGTTTGTGTTTAGCTTTCACCTTTTTTTTAACGATCGCGTATCTTTATAAATAATTAGTTGGGAAAGCAGTCTTCAACTAAAAGGAAATTGTGATTTGTTAAATTGAAAATACGATGTATCTCAATTTGCTCTGGATGTTAGCGGTAAGTTGAAAATTTGGTGGCAACATTGAGGAGAACAACTTTGAATTGTTTTATTATGGATAAAAAAATCCGTGTACCAATATCATAATTACCTTTGTGTGATAATGTTTTTGTGGTAAGTTATTACTATGCAGGCTTGTGCATTTTTAAATAATTTAGTTACCTTCAGCCTGACTTTTTGGCAGTGATGGTAACAAATCTGGTATATCATCAGCCGACAAGCCTTCTATAGAATCCACGACTGACTTTGGCCTCAGTTTGCGCCCGTGCAAGCTTTTTCGTTTATTGGATAAGTGTGGAGTTGCCTATGGGAGAAGACAGTACACGTCAAAATGCTGTTATTACATATTTGCAATCCATGTTGCAACTACTACTACAAAAACATAATAATTATAGACCTCGTACACTGAGGGAACGACGCAGTTTTTCAGAAACTAATGCAGCTTATTGAAATTTGGCATACTTCTTTTAGATAGGATTGACTAGTGATCGAACAAAGGATTTTTTGTCCTTTGATCAAAACTTATTTTACAAGGCAATGCATGGTGTAGATTGTACTGGAAACTGTGCTTTTTTGCATACAACTCTGCCAAAACTTCAAAAATCTAAATTTTTTTAAAATCCATCTTTCAATCACTAGTCAATCCTATGTAGAAGAAGTGTGCGAATTTTCAATAAGATTGGTGCAACAGTTTCTGAAAGATCGGGTCCACCGCGAGGATACTGGATCTCCAAAAACCAGTTCTCAACGGCTGAATTTTCAAAATTTTAGGATGACAATTTGATAAAATATCGTTAAAATACTGTTTCTTCATATGCTTAAAGTTTGCATAAAATAATTCTTCTATTATATTGAAAAATAATTGGAGAAAATATGGTTTTTTAACCTTCGAAACCCACGTAATCCCTTAAATGGAACTGGTAAAATAATTTGCTAGCACGGTAGTTATATCGTGAGTATATTTTTTTGAAATGGCATCTTAGATTTATACGCAGACCCCGCCCTCCGATATCTCTAGCTGAATTGGCCAGCTGCAAGTCCCGTTTAGCAGCTAACATATTGTTAAACGAGTGTTTCATTAAGTGGCATATAACCAAACCGGATGAAATAAGGCCAAGCGTTGAGAAGTTCTCTGTATTAGTAGAGTATAGAAACGCATTCTGAACTCACAAGGAACATTAGTTTGATGTCCAATTAGGAAAAAAGGTTTAAAGAGGCGAAAACGACTCCCAAATATGAGCACCCAATGGGATGGATTCTCAGTTTTGGATAGAAGCGCTTTATGTGATTGGTTTCATTCAAATACATCAAGCGCATCAAGAAACCAAACCGTTGGGTCCTCATTTTTGGGGGACGATTTGACCCTTTTTACCGTTTTTTCACCAATAAAAAAAAAAACCTGCCTTTTATTTTTCAATGTTACATGACGTACATGAGTTGCAACGAACTTGCAAGGGGACACCAAACTGGTGTTCCTTATCAGATGTATCGGATATATACATAGACATAACTTCTAAGGTATTTTTTCAATACTTCGCATAATTTCGTTTCTAAGCACACGAACGTGACATGGAATTCCGATTGTCAGATTTTCTTTCAATAGATTTTGCTTTTGAAATTGATTCAGCTTTGTTTTTCAAAATAAAACATCTACATGCTATATACTTACCAGATTCAGGTATTCCAACTTCTGGCAAGTGATAGAAAAGCAAACGTTCAATATATTATTATGAATACATGAAGAAATGTTCAAATAATAAAGTAGACTATTTTTTTCAGAAACAATGTATCATTGATAGATATTAAGTCGAAATCAATTGATTGTTTTTATTCGCTACTTGGTGAAGAAAATTCTCCAGAATTTTTCATATATATATGGGCTATTCCGCGTCAACCGGATCAGTCATCTCTCAGATATTTTTTTAATTTGGCATGTGGATTGTGTGGGAGGAGTTAGATTTTTGTGCCAAAGCGCGAATCTCATAATGCAAAATTCGATTTTTTATTAACAATAACAAATTAAACTCCCATTTTTTTCAAAAATTCATAACTTTGGCAAAAAATTAGATACAATATATATTTTTTTTTCAAATTACGCGGAAAGCTCCATAGAATTTAAAAAAAAATTCGAAATGGTAAAAAAAAGTTGTTATCAATTGTTTATTTAACAATTAATTTTTCAAAGATTTTTAAAACAGTGACTGACACGATCAAAAAATTTTTTTAAAATTCTGACATGTTCCTTGAACTGTACTACAACCTGTGAATTAATTCCAGAGGGGTGTTTTTCTTCGTTTTTGAGTTAAAAATCATTAAAGGTATCGATGCGCATGAAATTGCGGCGCGCCGAGTCTCTACGTAATGGCGGGCCGCCGGTTGCCGTCCACCGCTACCCCGCGGCGGCGTCGCAGCGTTATTTTAGAGTCATTTTCACGATGTAGGACATGATTGAAGAATCTGAAAAAAATACTGTACCTTCACAAGGCCTGCTCAAAGCGATAAGTGAAGTTTCAAGAAAGTGTTTTTCACCGTTTTTTTTATTACAGAGATTCAAAATAACGGTTACACACCATGAGTGTGCACATAAATGATAATAATTACATAACTTGCTACTTATTTTAAAATGAAAACACATTCTTGAAACTTCACTTATCGCTTTGAGCAGGCCTTGTGAAGGTACAGTATTTTTTTCAGATTCTTCAATCATGTCCTACATCGTGAAAATGACTCTAAAATAACGCTGCGACGCCGCCGCGGGGTAGCGGTGGACGGCAACCGGCGGCCCGCCATTACGTAGAGACTCGGCGCGCCGCAATTTCATGCGCATCGACACCTTTAATGATTTTTAACTCAAAAACGAAGAAAAACACCCCTCTGGAATTAATTCACAGGTTGTAGTACAGTTCAAGGAA
The DNA here is from genome assembly GCF_021155785.1 of Neodiprion fabricii. Classification (NCBI taxonomy): domain Eukaryota; kingdom Metazoa; phylum Arthropoda; class Insecta; order Hymenoptera; family Diprionidae; genus Neodiprion; species Neodiprion fabricii. Next base: position 23,388,323 of record NC_060240.1, read on the forward strand.
CATGTCAGAATTTTAAAAAAATTTTTTGATCGTGTCAGTCACTGTTTTAAAAATCTTTGAAAAATTAATTGTTAAATAAACAATTGATAACAACTTTTTTTTACCATTTCGAATTTTTTTTTAAATTCTATGGAGCTTTCCGCGTAATTTGAAAAAAAAATATATATTGTATCTAATTTTTTGCCAAAGTTATGAATTTTTGAAAAAAATGGGAGTCTAATTTGTTATTGTTAATAAAAAATCGAATTTTGCATTATGAGATTCGCGCTTTGGCACAAAAATCTAACTCCTCCCACACAATCCACATGCCAAATTAAAAAAATATCTGAGAGATGACTGATCCGGTTGACGCGGAATAGCCCATATATTTTTATTTCCTCAGAAATATGCCATATTTTCGCACAGTTTAGAGGAAACCTTTGTATTATTTTTTTGGAAAAGTTTTAATTATACTGACAATGTCGCAGATATATAAAAAAATTCTTGAGAATTTCTAGAAAAAAGTCAATTTTTCGGAACTTCATTTTCGGTTGAAAATCTAAAAAAACTTCGAGAGTTTAGGTTTCTGAATATATCTAACTAATCGTAAGTAGAGTCCGAGGTGAAAGTGTAATGAATTGCTGGGAACAGCTCAAATTCGTTCCAAACTTGTATTCTACTGGAAAACTTCGAATTATCGTCTTTTTGACTGTTAGCGACAGAGTCGAGTTCAGGTGAAAATTGGACAAATTTCTCGAGGAGAATCATATTTTTGTTCAAAACTTCATTTTGCATTATCAATTTGAAAAGATGTGAGGTCTGACGTTTCTGTGTATTTTCTGACAGAACTGTGTTATGAAAACTAGGGTTGATTTCTGAGTGAAATTAGAAGATTTTTAGGAAACGGTTGGAATAAATTTTACTGGAATACAGCCGAAAAAATATCGAAATATTTGTATCAGAATATGTTAATAAACTCATAGCTATGAAAATTTTTCAAATATTCTCAAGAAATATCAAGGTTTTTCTGTAAGTCTGTCGAAAGTGTTTCCTGCACAGAAATTAAGAGGATTTATAAGGGAAGAGCAGTAGAAAATAATCATTTTATTGTTTCATTAAAATAAAACAAAATGCATTCGAGAGCTATCACTTTTCGCTTCAAAAACAAAAAAAAATTAATATTCCGTTATCTTAAAAATTAACTCTTGTACGTCCCGTCGCGTCGGCACAAGTCTAACTCTGCAGAAAACAGTTGGAAAAACGGTATCCGCGTTTATAAACCAACCAAATATCCGAATTGCAAAAACCAAGAGTTTTTAGAATATTCAGCATATCCTCTAAACACCTGTGGAAATTTGGTTTAGCTGCGTTTTTTTTCATCAGATTTTGTGTTTTTTTTTTTTTTTAGATTTTCGGAATTGTTTTTATAAATTTCTCAACAACAAAAGGTTAAATCAAAAATCCGGCTGATATACAAACGATTCTAAAATGTCTTGGTATTTGTATTTTGCGTATTTCGTTTGTTTACACGCGTGAGTACTGTTTTCGTCAATCGAAATTTTTTTTTTTTTTTTTTATTTGGTTTCAAAGTGTAAATTCGTAGCTTTCGAATGCAATTTGTTTCGTTCTATTCTGTCCATTAGTCTAGTCACGATGAAACAATAAAATGATCATTTTCTATTACTCTTACTTTAGAAATCCGCTTAAGATGTTTCTACAAAATTCCTAGAAATCATAAACATTTGACATAGATTTTTCAGAAAAAATGTCAAAAATTCACGTTTCAAGTAAATTTGTGGAATTGCCTTAGAGTTTCCGAAACTCATTTCTAAACATTTTAAACATTGATAAATCAAATTTTTTATCAAAAGCATATTATTTTCGTCTACACTGCATTCGTTATTCATATTCCAATTTCTTGCCATTCTAAAATATCATACCATTGGCGATTGGTCACTCGACTGTTGACTAATGGTGTCGGTGAACGAGAGACTAGCAGCACCGTCTTCTTCAGAGTCTAAGCTAGTTCTACCAGCAGGTTTTATCAAAACTCCTCCCATGCTACTGACCCCAGTGCTTACGGATCCGCTTGATCTTAGCACATCTGGTGTGCTGCTTCTGGTTCGGCAGCCGGCATCGCCAATCTGCAAGACAGAAATTCGTATCGAATTAAACTAGCATCATATGCAATAAAATGATTGAAAATAGAAATTCGAATAAATTTTTGATGATTGTTCAGAATGTATTACAATTTAGGAGATCTATCTATACACAACTTCAGGTAGTTTTATAATTGATCAGAGATGTTATATTTAATATAATTAAGTAAACTATTAATTCGTTATGAAAAATTGAATATAACTTCATTGAAAACAGATTGGAAGTTTTTCTGCTAAAATTCGATATTGCAGGATCATTTAGGAACCTGACTAAAGAGTTACAGAGTATTGGAAAGACTTCATTGGTTTGGATTCAGATTCGAATCAGGTTGTATGAAGATGAAGATAGTCTATGTATTTTATGGACGAGCACTCTGATTACATTACAAATTGGGAAGTCTATAATATTTTCCTGCGAACTGGGGTGACGAACGTAAGCATATTTCATTAAAGAATCATACTGTTTCAATAAAAGTTTTTAATTTTCCACTTCTCTGCGTTCAAAAAATCATAAGAGATGGGAAGTTATTGCAATGACACCGAAAATAAAAAGTGGAGTTTAAGTAATCTCCACGATTTAAAGTCTGTACAATGATCTTTGTCGATTTTCAGATGGGTGTGTATGTGATTAATTTATTTGTTTCACAATATCTCGATAATGAATGAACGGAATTTTATGATTTTGAACTCTGACGATTTTGAGAAATGTGCGTATGTGATTAATGTTTTTGTTTTATAATGTCTCGATAATGAATGAACGAAACTTTATGATCTTGAAATTAATTCAGAACGGATTAAATTTCGAATGCGATAGGTCCAGTAGATTTGAGTTGTTCAAATAACAAAACTCAATCTTTTTCAAAGTTAATCTCTCGTGAACGAATCAACAGATTTTGATGACTTTGGTCTCAATCAATTCGTCTTAACTTAAGGTTGATTTGATTTTGGACTGGATAGGTACACTAGTTTTGGATTTATTTGAATAACAAAAAAAAATCAGTTACGGAAAATCAATCATTCTACACCAGATGCTTAAACGGATATCGTACTCAATTGATGAAGAAAAACCAATTTAAAGTCTTGCTCAGATATGCCATAATAAGCGGCAGCTTTTGTCTATTTAATTTTTATCGATATTTGTTGATGGAATATTTAAATTTCTACAAGTTGAATTATGCTTGATAGTGATTGTGGAAATCTGTAATTGTACCCATTAGGCTTTTCATTTTTGCTGCGAAATTCTCGTCATGTATCAACATCTACATAAATTTTTGATACGCTGATAGATCACTTGAAAATAACTTATAAACTGTTATTTAGATTCAATTTACTTACCAGTGTCTTGTAACTTCGAGACAATGATTCAATCACTTCATCGGTGATTCTGTCTGATACGTGAGCTGCCACAGCCAAGTTTAGTTCACTGTTACAATAAAAGTTTTATTATAAGATTTGTGTAAGTTTTAATATAATTTTATTATATCGAACTGCCCTGCATTTTAT